>NC_134644.1:10424073-11097224 GCF_030463565.1 Pelecanus crispus
CAAACCCCTCCAGCCGTGCCCTGGCTTTCTTAATTTCACCCGAGGATATTAACCCTGGTGATATTTCTAAATCCCCTCCTTGGGCAGTTCATCCCTACTTCTACCTTCTGTACACTTCTTTTTTGGTTTTGAGCTCAGGAGTTCCCCATTAAGCCAAATTAACTCCTATTACACCTGCTCATTCTCTTGCACACCGAGGGGCACAATATGGTGTTTGAAGGTTATCCTTGGAAGTAAGCATCTCTCCTGGCTTCCTTTGCCTTCAGGGCATTCTCCAGTAAGGTCCCACAGAGACATTTCCTGAAGAGTAAAAAGTCTACTCTGGTAAAATCTAATGTCTTTATTCTACTATTTTCCTTCCACACTTTTCTCAGGTCTTGAACTACTCTGTCACCACAGTCAGGGTCATCATTGACCAGCACACTACAGTCAGCTCCTCTTTATTCAAGGGTTTAAAAAAAATTCTTTTACTGTCCAGGTAACACAAAACGTACTCAACTAGTTTCAGAAAGATGACAGACAATAAGCACTATATCCTGTCTTCACCTATTAAAAAAATTTGAATCTGGAATTTGTGAATTCGCTACCTGTGAGTATTATTAGACAGTTAGCAAAAAGAGTACATTTTTCAGAGAAAAATCCTCCAAAGCCCCATTACTATCTCTTCACAAGAAGAGAAAAAGGACAGCACAGTTATACTGTAAATTATTTGTTCCAGATTAAATAAATCTTTTCACATAGTGAAGGTACTACCTTGTTTCTCCAGCCAAATCTACTAAAGAATGTCCTGTTTCCACCTGTTATTTCCCTTAGACACACAGAAGTGTCCAAATTATTTCCAAATATTAGTATCCGTTATACACATCATAGTTGTAAGCATATGAACCGATACTGGAAAGCATACAAAACTCACTCTGCCAGACATCAAGGCATCATCGCTGCACGTACAAGTAATACTCTTTTCTTAGATCTTGTTTTGCTTGAAATAGTTCATTTTTATTGTGCCTCTTTACCACACTCAATATACTTATATTCTCTAATTTTCCTTGTTTACAAATAAATCACTAACAGTTGAATTTCACTATCTAATCCCAACTACTCATAGCTAGCAAGTTTCTTAAACTTTTTATTTTGAGAATAAATTTATATGTATCATCATAAACAGATAGGCTTATGAATCTTGCATTAAGACATGAGGAAGAAGTTTGAACAGTGCGTTTTCAAGTTAGCTTCTAGTAGCTCTTATTCTACATTAATATTCAAAGCAGTGAATTTGGTTTAATTCCATCAAGTCTGCATAATTCTTTAAAAAATCCAACACAACAGTTAAGACAGACTTTTGTGATATATCACACAGCAGCAAAAACAACTAGCCAGTAACATATTAACAATTCAACTAGCATCTCAAATTAAAATGGAGCTATCACTTTGAAAATAAGAACATATCTATGCACGTATAATGAAGACATCCATTTTAATTACATTATGCTGAGTACTAACCATGAATTAGTGAGCCATTTAACCACTGAATATAGTAGTTTTGTGGAAAAGAAAGCAGGATCTCATTGCTGATTATTGAGAAAGGTAGAAGCAGGACTGCACCAGCTGAAACTGCTAGAGTGAAGGTGCTCAAGAACAGCCTGAAATTTAAAGAAATGTACCACTGTTACCACCAACATGCTCTGAACAGGGGGAAAAAAAAAAAAAGTAGTTAGCCTACCTATTATTCAGTGTCTGAAGGCAACCCATTCTTACAAAGGGGCAGGAGCAACTGTGATCTCCACAATATTTCACTTCCAAAAAGCAAACTTCAAATACCAATTAGCTTACAGAATCAAATAAAAATAATTAGTTTTTACCAGCTACCACAATTATCCTCTTGGGACTTACATGTATTTAATTCCAATGTCATACACAGGATAAATCAGAGTTCGTGGATTATCTTTTTGTAAGTCTCCAATTTTAGTTTTCATTTCCCACATACACACTCAGAATGAAAAGAAAAAAATTCCATTTCTATATTCTTACTACAATTTTTAAAAGCAGAGCAGCTTTTTAATGTCTGGAAAGTGAGTATAATTATACATAAACAAATATTTTAACACCAAACTGAAAAAATATTGCTTTTCTTTAACAAAGTAGTTATTCGAGTATCATCTCATAGCTTGGGGTTTTCCGACAGCTGTAACGTCAATACAGAGAAATTGTCAGAATTATTTAAAAGGTTTAAGCTTCTTATTTTCAGATCCCAAATACAACTTATATCAAATGCCATCCGAGGGCATTAGAAAGAACTGTGTTCTTCAAAAAAAGAAAAAAGACCAGCAAAAACATTCTTACAGAACTAATCCAAGGCTAGAATAAAATCAGAAATCATTCTTAAAATTGCATGACAAAAGATGAACTTAAATAGATCATTCCTACAACAGGAACATCATTAAGCTGCTTACGAAGATCTTACTTTTCCTTAACAATCTACAAATTCCTCATTCACACAATACTGAACTTACAGAATGAAGTCTGGGTGACTAGATTTATTTGTAAAATACATTGTTGTATGTTTTTGTTGTTGGTTTCTGAGGGTTCTTCTTCTTTCTTTTATTTAAGGATGTTTAAGTATTATAAGCCACAATTGACATGCACACTTAAGGAACAAGAAAGCCTAGGCTAAAAGAGCAAGAAGCATTTTATATTTATAACAACACTTAGTGAAAGGCTATTACTCTGATGGAAGTGCTAATCTTGTCTTACACTGTTTTTGCATAAAAACACAGTATTCACAATTCATTATTTGTTGTATTTTAGAGCTAAACTAGAAAATAGATGCAGAGGAGGTAACAGTTAACAAGAATTTTACTCTTTGAATGTTGAAAAACTCAGAACCAGGCTAAGACCACAGCTGCTATGAAAATAACTCAATCTAGAAGAGCCTTCATTGTTAGAAGAGCCTTTGCTGTAGTCTTAAAAGGACAGGAGGGATGCTCATCTACTTGAGAGGGAAGAGCTTCATAGCATTTAAAAGTATGTATTTTTCTCTCTCTAGATCTGAAGTAGACCTTGTGGCAAATAAGCATTTCGAATTCATAAAAAAGTATTGGTATCAGACACTACTGGGAGAAGCGTGCCTAGACTTACATCACCTTATGTACATATTTCAAGCTTGCCACAAATGCACAACTAGAAGTGAACAGCTTGCAGTGTATGCAGCACTTTCCCAGGGTACAAGACAAATCAATAAAATACTCAGTGAGCCCTCCTTCCACGAGGATGACAGTACCACCATGGAAGAGCTAAGAACATTGTAATAAGCAAGTAGGAAGACCACATAGTTTAGCAAATCACGTAAATGAGAGGGCAGCAACAGCTCACAGATGTTCTGTAAATCTTCAGACATATTTAAATAGGAGAGATTAATATCTAGCTTTACAAAAGGAACAGGAAGAAGAGAAAGAGTTACTGGCAGACCAGCAGGTCTGGCAAGTGTTTTTCTTCCATTTGTTATTCTTTTTTAAGCATTTTTAAGATGATCAGATACAGATGTCTTACTTCAGGGTGAGCTGACTTACTTTCCAGGATCCACTGCCTCCCTTGACAGGACTTCCACTGACTGTAGTGGGAACTTAAACACCTACCTCCCATATAAACGCCTACATTTTAGAGACCTAAACTTAGATGCAGGTCTTGCACTGAATTCTACCTCTTGCATCAGGTCCTCATGCAATATTCTGGGCAGCTTCATGCCTACCAGGAAAACCACAGGTGAAAAAAGCCCCAGACCAAACTGCCTTGCCTCTTGTCACGCCTTCACAATAGAAGGCTCCACTTGATCAAGTCTTTTTTCTCTGCCCTCTAGTAATCAATATGCCATTACATATAAAATGGACTGTTATTTATTTGGAAGCATACAAGACTCCTATCCTAACAACATATTCAGGAAAAAAAGTTCTGCAAAAAAGAGCTATACATACGATATTCTGTTAACAATGGCATCTTCATCCTCTTGCTCATCTGAAAATTAAATCACAGCACGTTATATGCAATACTTAGTCACATTTCCTCAGGCTAAAATGTATACACATAGGAATAATTTTAATTAACAACTGAAATTTAGAATTACTAAAACAATTTATTAGCATTGATATTGTAAGAACGTTCCTATGAAAAATTAATACCTTTTTTTTGCTAGCCTTAAACTCTTTTCAATCAATGTAACAACGAAGTTGTTTGATTTTATTTAAATATGCAGATGAGAACTTCTTGGAAACATCTTCCAGAGGGCTCTACAGCAAACAAGCTTTCAGACTACTACTACGGCTGCTGCTAGGAACTGTCCCTTTGGGCATCTCTCAAACTACAGAGAGCAGGCAAGCTACAGGAAAGTCTTAGGGTCCATACTAACTACTACTATAAATCCCTAAATAGATGTTTCATTTTCAGTATTGCTGTATTTTTTAAGACATGAAAGCATACCCAGAACAGCAGTGATGACCGCACACTTACTTCCCCTTGCTCATCCCTCCCCAGCCACTCCTGGGGATTTGGGGTGGCGGGGTATGGAGTGGGAGGAGAGGAGTTGTTGTTGTTGTTGCTTGTGTTACATTTAAGATACCACGGCTTCCCTTCTGGTATTACGCATTTTCTGTTCACTTATTCCTCAATTAATATTCCAACTTTTTAAAATATTATCAACATTTAACTCAGAGGTCAATCACTAACATAGCCTTCATTTATTCTTTATATACTTCTCTACACATGTCTGTATTCAAAGGTATGCATTTCTACATCTGAAATAATTTTCGAGTCAGTCGTCGTCTTTTAATTCTCCTGGGTTTTCCATGAGAGGTAACTCAAATTCATTTTAAGATCTAAGAATAAATAAAGCCAGATGTTTCAAGTTCTTAAGAGTCATGCACACACTTGAAATAAACATGTAGCCACTAACATCATGCTATTTTGAAATTCTTCTGTGAAAGTACATTGGGTTATTGTTCTGGTTTTTGATGGGAATCTCATAGTGTTTTGAGAGACTAAGTCAAGGCCTCTTATGAATCATTTTGGCTAAAGAGCTTCTTGTAGAAACAGCAAACAATTTGTCCTGAAAGAATTCCAGAAGTGCTAAATCTTCAAATGTGTCTCATCAGGAAGATCCTAGCAGGCTACAAAGTTTGCCTAACTAAATGTTCATAAAGCTTTCATAAAGTCAAGACAGCTGCAGAGCAGTTCCTCTCACTAGCTGATGAGATTAACTGCCAAAAAGGTAATGAAAGTGTCTTTACATCCAACAGTATTTGCCAAACCAGTTCCCCCTCCCTGGTCTTCCGTATCTCCACACAGTAGCAGCTTTGTAGTATCCAAAACACGTATCAGGATCAGAAGATAGTATCCGTCTTACTCACTTGTTTAACTATTCTCTGTATTTAAAGAGGTGCTTTTTTTTTTTTTTAAAGGTATTAAATTTCCTGAAGAGTTTATTTTTTTTAAACATCAATCCATCTGTCAGAACAGTTCTGTCATAACACAGGTCACTAAAGCTCAATAAAAGTTCAAAGTGCCAAGATCATGATGCATAAGAATGCTTCTCCAACATGACTGACTGAGCACCAAGGTCCCAGATAAGCTGTCAAGAGTCAAAGATTTTGCCATTTTATACAGATTTTTATGCTATTTGTCTTTAGAAGAAATATAGAAGAAAATTACAGGGGTCCCTACAGACTTGTTTCAGACAATGTTTCTAAAGGAAAAAAAATACAGGACTATCTCAAGGAATAAAGATTTCAGTGGTGATATCATAAGGAACTGGTTAAGAACACCAAAATAACTGTACCTGAGCAAAGCAGGATTTCTAGAAGAAATCCGCTACTTCCCTTCTGTATTACTGGCAACCTTTTCACTTTAGCAGCTAAAGATTTGAACTCGATTTTGGTACTAGAACACAGCCTGGAGATACTTATTCTGGAAAAGCTGACATGAAAGGAGAACAACAGGATCTAAAGGCAAGGGAGGCAGAAGCAACTACTTGAAATTCTCCCCTTTCTTCCCTCTCAAAACAGTTAAAATTTAGGCTGCCACTGAGCCACAGCAGAACAACTGATTGTGGCCATCCACACCACCTTCATAACAGCCACCCGTTCTCACTTGGAGTGCCAGCTACAGCACTCACTGACCCTTCTGAGATGCTTCAAGCGCACTCCCTCCCTCGGTTAGCGGCATTAGAAGGCACGTTGAAGGGCTTGAGAAGTGCCAGAGCGGGCACAAGGGAGGGGAAGGAAACTTGTGGCTCAGGGGCAAAAGGGAGCAAAGAGAGGGCAGGACAGCAGCATGTACAATCAGAGCAGTCCAGGCTGCCATAGACCAGCAGCCTGAGAAACACTTTTGGTCAGACATTGGGTTCTTCTGCTTTCTTTGTGGAGGCGGAGAGAAAAAGAATCACTTATTCATTTGAAAAACAAAATTATTTTTTTAATATATTAAAAAGTCTATGCTTACCTGCTTTCCTTTTGTATCTTGTGATTATGAAGTAGGAAACTATGTAGAGAACAGCAAATAGGAGAAAACAGATCTGGGAAAAAAAACATTGCATTTATTAGGTTGTGAAGAAATGCCTGGATTATAATAAGAATAAACAGGGAATCCAGTATCAACAAGTTAAAATTGAATTCAGATCAACAAAAGTGTATTCTATGTACATGTCAACGCTCATGTTTTATATCTTATTGAAAGAAAGTTGAACCAATAAGAACAGTTTAACTAGAGTAACACGCATTGAATTAATTATATGGCCAGCAAGTTTTATTCTAAAATTAAGAAAAAAAGCCTTATTTACTGTGCAATTTTTTTGTTTGGGGGAGTGGTGGGTGGGGTGGATTGGGTTGTGTTGTTTTTTTTAAAGTTTGAATCCACTTGAGTTGTAAAAGTTATCACGTTTTGCATCCCCTTCACATATAACCTAAAGGTAATCATATTTTATACGATGGGCTCTTGAAGATCTATTTTCAAGTAAGCTGTCAGCATATGTGGAAAGAAGAAAGCATTTGCACTTAGTATTTCCATCATGTCGCCTGGAATTTGTCTGATTCAAGACAATACACACAAGAGACTCATCTGTCTACAGTAGATGGCCAAGCATGAACTAGTCAAACACAACAGTTCCTTTACAGCCAGGAGCCAACAGCACAATTTCCCTCCTCATAAGGCAAGTAGCTTATTTAGGTCAGATGTACCTTGATCCCAGGGTGACTTGCATCAAGTTGTTTCTAAGATTTAGCCCTAGAATCTCAATACAACGAGGTAAGACCAAAACACCTACAAATATGTTGGAAATCTTGGAGGAAAGGAATCGAACAGCAAGGTTAACCCTCCACACCTCTGTGGGAAAGAAGAAACACCCCACCACTTTATTTGCTCCTGAATGAGGCATCAGTGGCTCAACACTGCTTCCTTAATCTTGTTTGTTGATACCTATTAAAACCATGAGTCAGTCATAAATGAAACAAGAACCAAGCATGCCAATCCGTGACGCTGTGGCCCTTAGCCTTCACGAGTACCCGAGCAGTCATCGTGAACAGTGCTGTACACCAACACAGCGTATTTTGCTTTTTATTAGCTTGCAGGAAACAGATTACCTACATGCCACAGGCTGAGAAGCTACTTGAAGTACTACAAACTTAAGATTTCTTTTGCTTGTGCACAACACTAGTAGCCACCAAATAAGCCTTAGCACACAGCAGTTAACCAACTGAAACAGGCAAAACTGTTGTACCAGTTTTTACCATTAATTGAGTTTGCCCTATTACCTGTACAAGGTGTTTTGTTTAATTGGCCCTGCCTGGATCTGTAATTCATAATATTGGCACCCTAAATGTGTTCTACTTCAGTCTGAGCTTTAATCTCCTTTGTGATCTGAAATTGCAAAATTACTTCACTGGGCAACAGCTGAACTATTTCTTTAATCAGTCTTTTAACGATTTGTTGCCTTTAAGAACTTACTGTCTCAAGATTAAGCCAGGAGCAGAAAAGGTACCCTAAGTGAAAGGAAAAAGTGAAAGCTAGGGTAGTGGTGATATCCCTTAAAAATTTACCTCTAAATAAACATATTGCATCCAAGTCAGCAGAATCAGAGGGGGAAAGAATGTATCGCTCAATCAGGAAAGACAGACTTTAAGAAATACTAATAAAAATGAAAGAAATAGCTCTCCCAGTTTATGTAGTCAGACATTTTAGACAAAAAAACCCCAAAGCATAGCCAAGTGTCTGAGCATGACACATGGGTGCCTGCAACTGCCCTACGGATGTCCCCCACAAGTATTACAGTGCCATAGGTCTGAAAGTGGCAACTGAGCTCATTTTCTGTGCAGGCAACAACACAACGGTGATATCTGAAATACAGATGCTGAAAATTAGATTTCTTAACTAGATCTCTGAATTCAAATATTTAGTCTGAACAGAGTTCACCATTCCAACTTTCCAGAGGATGCTTCAAAGAGGAAAGGGTTTTGATAAAGAATAATTCTTTAAATAGAGAATTCTATTAATAAATAATTTTATTAAGATTTAATAAAAAAAAAAGCTGGTATATTTTTGAATCAGGAAGAACAAAAGAAAGCAAGAACAGCCTTTGGGTTTTCAGAGTACTCTGACACAGCTTGTCCTGTCAGTATCGGAAAACGCAATGCCAGTGCTGAAAGAAGAGTCCTTCTCTAGGTTTCCAGTTCCTCGGAAAACTAGACCAAGGCTACAGATAGAGACATCTAATTTTAGGCATCCACTTTTGAAAATTAGGTATCACATACACAAGGTCAGTAAAATTCTTTTTAAAAGTCTGTAAGACCCAAATAACACTACTCCTGTGTAAAATAAACTTAGAGCTATAGTTAAGCTTATTTTTTGTTCAATTTTATTTAAAACAAGAATAAAAATGACAGCAATCTTGTTTGTAACTTCAAATAAAACAGATGACCTTTATTCTATCTGTGATAGCAAGGTTACAATGAAAATGTGGGTCTGTTCTTATAAGGTACCACTGAGGTATTTTGAGGGCACAGCAGGAGAAAGCTGACCAGTAACATGAACTGTCAAACGCTGTATTTCCAGTTTTAGATGACAGCTACTTTGCAAGTCAGCAATAAGGCGTAACTACGTATCTTAGTGCAATTATCACTCTACTTCTGTCAGATTTGAGAACAATTTTGGAAATATTTAATAAAGTTATTACTGAAAATACACATAATTTTAAAATTATCAACAAGAACTGAGTAAATTACAATCAGCAAAAGCTTTAGGATCTTAACAAAAGAGTATTTGTAAGTTAAATTTCTTCATACAAAGCAAGTCAATAAGCAAACTCAGAAATATTACTTCAGTCTCAACTTATACTTAGTGAAACCTATGATACTGAAGTGTTTCTAGCCATGTATTCTGAATAGCTTTCTAAAGGGAGTAGCAAAAGCCAGCATCCTAACTATTTTTAGAGTTGAACTCAGTTAAGTTGAGGAAAAGGAATGCATTGCCCATGATAGCCAAAGAACAGACTCCACTGTCCTGTCACACTGCAATCCTGTGTTCTTACTCCTCATACTGTTCATTGTTTCAGGATATTTTTGTACCCAAAAAAAAAATACAGCCCTTGTTTGTACTTGTTCTAGCTTCAGTTCATGTTTGTCAATTATGAATGACCGAGCCTGTATGCCATACCCCAGGTAAGGTCTTATGGCTAAATATAACAGCACTAAGCCTTCCTTTCTGTACTGAAATTATCCTGTCTGTACTGAAATTACTTCAACACATTCACCTGAGAATCACAATAGTAACTCAGCATTACCCTCTGATTGCTGAACCCATCCACACTGTTCTCCCCAGTTGTTTCCAGCAGAGCAGCTCTCAAGTTATAGTAGAAACTTGGTTTTAGGGTTCATCACCATGACTCCCCCCCCCCTTTTAAAAAACACACCTTAATTTCACACTACGTCTATTATTTGGGGGAAATTGAGTCCTTTCTGCACCACATTCTAACCTTCCTTTGTATTGACATCTCCTGAAGAATTGGTTTTGTGCTAACAGAATGTTTTACTTCATTTTCATCTAAGTTGAGCAAGGTTGCTCTTAATACTGATACCTGAGGAAACTGAATAGTAGCTTCCCCCCCCCCAAAAAAACGCAACACCTATTGTCACATACACTACAGCCAGTTTCTTACTCACTTTACAGCTCTTCTACTAAGGCGTACTGACTCTAGTTTAAGAAATACATCTCAATGCATTTCTTGGATATAGCCCTTGGCATATGCAAAAGAAACACCCTGCCAATATTCACATGGCTTCAGAAAATACAGTTGTTAACAACTCCTAATTTGACTTAAAACCCAAAACTTAGAAGAGGGCAAATTTACATGTACCCTAAATCATCTGTCAGTTTTCATTTCTAATCACTTATCAAAAAGCATAGCTAGTCATACTGAAATAAGGCACTAATCAAAAAAGAACACCATACATAAACCTACATTGGTATCTTCAGTGAAAGAAAAGCCTACTTTCGTTAAATTCCATCTTTTCTTCAGAAAACTGTTGTATCTGACAGTACTGGAGTCAATACTGGAATACAATGGTAAATCCAAATCACACTGCAAGCCATGTTTTCAACCAAAAAGCAGTATCTTATGCCATCACTCATCTCTACAGTAAGACCTGACAAAAGTTAAGGATGCTGCAAATGCATCAAATCTAGGACAAGCTATATTCCTCATATCCCCAAGTTCTCTGCAAGGATTTTTTCACTGGCGCTCAAAGGAAGCTCTTCCAGGTTTGACTTGAGAAGACAGTGAAAACACTGTGCAGAGAATGTATACAACTGTGATGAATAAGGATTTCTGGCATTCCCCGGTAGTGTCAACTTAAAAAAAAAACCCACATCCACACAAATAAATAACTTCCAATCTTAAAATTTATTTCCTTAAATTCATTCCAACTTTACAAAGGGGGAAAGTAGTTGTGGATCTGTTGCCATAGTTAGACTGCTCCTGGGAAGCTACTTTAAACCCAGCCATGGTATGTTCTCACATTATAGGGGAAACACACTCCAGTCCATGTTTGACCAGCTGCATCAAAACGTAAAGGAAATTAAGAGGAACCTGAGAATTTTATATCCTTATAGTCAAAGAGTCAAGCAAAGTAATTCTTAATAATTTTTAATGGGTTTTTTGTGTTCCCCCCTCCACACGGTAACTGAAAACAAAATGCATGGATTCTACACTACATCCAGTGGCTCCATTTTAACAGGTGGCATGTTAACAAGTCTTCAAACCTCGAGCATATAATCCATTCACATCTCTTTGCGTGGACTAAATACAACCTCCGGTAGGACAAGCAAAAGAAACTTGTCTTCCTCTAGAGTTCTTAACCTTCATTTGGGAAAGGAAGTGCTTTATGCTCCTGCTTAGACTACACACTATGCCCGCCAAGAGGGGCTACTTCTGGGGATGCACTGCACTACATTCTTAGGTATCTTATATCCAACTCTTTATCATAGAGTCATACTTTTCGATCTGTCATCCAAAGTCATCCAAGTATGATACAAGTCATACTTTTGGATCTGTACCAGACAGCTCTCAGCTCCTGTGAGAACAGAGTGGGAGATAAACTGCATGCGTCTTAGTTCGTAACTATGTGCGTCTAAAGGGCTGGCACTGAAGAGTCTAGCATTAAACACAAGCAATAAAGGTCTGAACTAACTCAAATTACATTGTATTTATCCCACTGACAGTTACAAAAAATCAGCTGACATGATTTGTCTGGGTGGATGATCTTTAAAACTTTGGCACTGAAATTCATGCCCTGGATTGGCAAAGCATCATCTTCCATTGCAAGTGCTAGAGCTACACTTTCATGCTAAGAAAGAATAGGCTCAAAATGCACATGATTCACTTTTTTTTTTCCCCCTGATGCACAAGATACAACCATCGTTCACAATTGTAATTCATGGGGGGGGTGCATTAAAAGCTGAACTTTTGCGTATAGAAAGATCAACAGCTTATATTTATATAGCATGATATTCTTCCCAACTGTTGTACAGGAAACAGGTGTAGTTTATACCAGGAAAAAGCATACAGCTGCGTCATCCAGTAATTGTTCAATACCTGTCAATCAGCATGCCCTGGCAGCTAAACCCTCCCAAGAGCATCCTGGGCTGTATTACCAGAAGCAAAGCCAATAATCATGGGAAGTAATTATCTCTCTCCAGTCAGCATTCATCAGGTCACATGTAGTTGCTGTATCCAGTTTTGAGCCTCCAATATAGGAAAGACATTGGTTATTGCAGCAAGGAAGATCACCAAGATGGTGAGGAGGCTGGAACGCTTGCGTGGTGCAGACAGGCTGAAGGACCTCAGCTTGTTCAGCCTGAGGACAGCAAGGCTTCAGCAGGACCTGACAGCAGCTTGCCAGTACCTATGAGGAGGTCATCAAGAAGGCAGAGCTGGGCTCTTGACAGTGGTGCACGGTGGGAGGATGAGACTGGGGGTAAGGAGATATCCCCTCCACGAGGAGAGCCAAGCAGTGGAACCAGTTGCCCAGCAAGGTTGTACAGTCTCCATTGCTGGAGGTCTTCAAGCCCTAAGTAGCCAAGTTTGAAGTCATAGCTGACCCTCCTCTGAGCAGGAGGCTGGGGTCCAATCAGCCTTCTTTTCTACTATCCTGCATAAGTTAGCATTAGAAACTTTGTCACCTCATAATTTACACCCTTCTCCAGGTCATTTATGAATGTGTTTAGAAGTATTAGTGTAAGCACAACCCCTGTAGCACTGCATCAGGGATGTCCTCCCACTATGAAAAAGCCAGACATCTTACAGAACAACAACTTTTAGCAGTAAGGAACCACCACAGAACTCCTCTGCAGAAAGAAGTCACAGACCTTAGTAACGTTCTTTGATTTAACACACTTCCAAGCATGAAACACAGGTTCATGATTTCCATTTGAAAAGCATCAAAGCGGACAAGTGATCATCTCCTCCCACTTGACTGCATTTACAACGGGGAGAGTAAATCTGGAGGAGCAACACAGACAAAAAGTGAACAGTATTTTACTATGCTACATATGAAATGAAAGATCAAGAAGCTCCAAAAGACTAAGGAATAAGGGAATGAAGGAAATAGCTTTAAAGTGGCTGTGTCAGTATTAAAACAAAAAAGTTACTGCTATTACACCCACCAGCATTCCTATGCAAAGGATAGGCAAAAAAAGCTACAGACATAATGAAGAATATAACGAAGAGTATCTCCACTCCTTGACGTTACTTTACAGAACATGTCCTTTTCCCTAAATAGAAAAAACAGCACACAGAAGAGAGAAGGCAGAAGTCACCCTGGGTAACACCACCCTGTAGAATACGTCTAAGAACACATTTAAGAGTTGAAAACGGAACTGTCAGTGTTTTGCTTGACTGTGATTACTATCTACAGAAAAGTAGCAGTGTTGTACTTCTGGGTTTTAATTTCTATAATAGAAAACAACCAAACATAGTATTGTACACCCACCTTTTACTGCTCTCATGCTGTTAAAAGTATTTTAATGTGATTAAAATGCCACACAACAACTAAAAAGTTTCCTCCTACTGTCCCACTTAGCAACTACTTTTGTTGACTCACGGAAAGGATAGCAGGAACAAACAGCAAGAAAATACAGGTGGAAACAAGCAGTTCTCCTCAGTCTATTTCTAATAACTCCATTATCCCACTGACATCTAAAAGGCAAACAAGGTCTTCCACCTGGTTTGGATGTATCAACAGTAAGTTGCCTATAACAAACTATGTACACTAAAGAAAACTAAAATTTTTAGCTCCTCTCCAAGTTTGACCTTGGCATTCATAATATCATCTGCTTTGGACATGTCATTTTTCTCAAAATGAAACATTAACTCTTTGTTCTTAAAAACTCTGTGCACTGTGCTTAGATTAAGTTCACTCTAACCCAGCCAGCCTTATATACTTAGCATGACACACTAAATTCAAGCTTATGAGGAAATGTCAAATACGTCTTATTACTACAGATTAATTTTACTC
The DNA here is from genome assembly GCF_030463565.1 of Pelecanus crispus. Taxonomy (NCBI): domain Eukaryota; kingdom Metazoa; phylum Chordata; class Aves; order Pelecaniformes; family Pelecanidae; genus Pelecanus; species Pelecanus crispus. Next base: position 10,438,122 of record NC_134644.1, read on the forward strand.
GTTAACACAGCCCTCCACACCTATGATTTCCCCCACATGTATGGTCTCTTCTCAGAACTCCTCCCCAGCTTAGGACCTGTGCAAGAGGCTGACCCACTTTTTTTTGTTGGTTCCTAAGTCATGAAGAAGTCATATGTGTTTCAGAGGCTGGGTGCCTAGACTTGCATATCTAGGAAGAAATTCCAGGGTCTAACAGAAAGCATGAAAAATCCAAAAGCATATCCCCTGTGCTAGAAATACTACTCAGACGAAGATAAAAAAACCAGCCTCTACAGCCCTTCAGAAGGTAGGTTCCATATGTCATTCAGTTAAACTACCTTCACCAGCAGCAGAGCCCCACTTCAAACTAATAAAGGAGTTCAAATCAATGAATATGTTAGCTTTTACATTCCCTTTTATATATTTAATGGGAATGTATTTATGTTGCTAGGTAAAGGGGGGGGGGGGAATGTTGTGACACTCCACGACCTTTAGTAATAGGCCCAAGATACCCTTGTTCAGGGTACTGTATTATATACCCAGTAATACACTCAAAACCACTCAAAGTATGACTACAAATCATTTTTCTTTGACCTGTATGGGCTACAGCAATGCCATTAAAATCGGATTCAAGAATATTTTTCAGAATTAGTGGAAGATTTAAAAACACCCTCTAGAATTAACACCAATAGCACCAACCTAGATCACGCTAACATTCTGCCACTGAATGAAGGTATTATTCAACATTTTACAGCCAGGCTATAATAATTGGTTATATCAAAACTTCAGAGCCATTCCATTAAAAATTTGTTTCTGACAAAATAAACTCAAAAGTCTCATTAATACAGACTTGGAAAACAATTTATTTGTGTTAAGACAGCTTCTTTGGCTAATATTAGTTTCCAGGGCAATATGCATAACTATCTTAGAAGACAGAGAGAATTCATTTTCTCTCCTAACTCATAAAAATCTTCTTGTCTTCTCACACATACATACTGTAGATTTTTTAAGTAGCACATCTTTTTTTTTTTTTCTTTTTCACCCCCACTCCCAAAACAAAGACGTATTTAAACTGCAATACTTTTATGTTTTCGTAATTCTCACCAATTATGCAGACTCTCTACTGGACATAAGTTATGACAGTCTTAAACTCGGCAAACATTTTAGACACATTGCTATTGTCAAATTCAACACCAACTCATCAGCACCAATTCTTCCCATCAGCTAAATATGTTAAAAATAGAAAGTACAACTAGGTAATGGAAAAATGGGATACTCAAGGTATAAACAGGCACTTAAAATCAACAGTAAAACTGAAGCACCACGTTCCAATGACAAACATGGAGCCGAGCACTGGAAGCCAAGAAGGTAAAGGGGGAGTAAGGGGGGGACCACCACGCACATATACTGCTTCTATCCCCTGTATATTAAACTCAGCCATACACAGACTTCAATGCCATCTATACACATACGACTTGCTGTGGAGAGGACACATGATACAGAAATAGAGGAACTGAAACAGAATTCCATAGAAAAATATTTTCCAGTTAAATTTTTCAAAGCCAAATTATTACCAACACTCTCAAATATTAAAACACTACAAAGCACTGAGGTCTTTCTTGGAACCATGCTGATGGTAGTTAGAAACAACTTTTAATATACTCAGTTAATCAAGGAACTAGAAACCTCTGTGTGGGAAGCAGCTCAACAACACTACATTACATATTCAACACCAAGCTGATGAAACGTCAGTGTGGGTTTTGTCACCATCTTTATGAGAATAATTTGGGCCCCAAAGAGCAACAGATCAAAGCTGCTGAAAGTATGAAACAATTTCATTTGTCATGTGAATGACTAATAAGGGGGTTAGAGCAGTGACTTACTCCAGCTCATCCCTACCTAGCTGTATGCTTACCTTTTGTTGCATCGCTCTAACCAAGGCTGTTAATTATTATATACATAAACTACAGTCATGACTTTCAACGTCTCTCCTGTTCCTGTGTTATAAGTTGTGTCAATTCTTGCACATTAATGTTACCAAGAACTCAGTGTCGCTACTCTTTTGAGGGAAGTACATGTTTACAGGAAACCTTCAGTGGTTTTTGAGGTAAGAGGGTGGGCATAGAGAAAATAGAGAGTACCGCAGAAGTTAAGACTTCCTCAGCAAGAGTTATCGCTGCCCTCCTAAATGAGGGTAAAACCCAAATGAAATAGGGGAGGGTAAAAGACAGAGAAGGAGAAAGCACCGCAGTTTATCCCTTACATAACCTTCAAATAAAAGCAATAAGCTTAGATTGAATGAAATGTTTTCTTCAGAGAGTCTTCCTTAATCCAAATTCCGATCTATATCACCAGAACTGAACTCTCACTTTCTTATCATAACTTCACGGGCAACATGCTTCAGATTCTCTCTCCACTCTGACATTACAACCATCTCCTCTGCTCTCTGCTTCACCCACCCCTCAACATCTCTGAAAAACACTTCTTTCCAGAGGGTCTTGGACTTATAAATTCAATCACACTCAGCATCCCTACACCACGGCAAAGATTGAGACGTTCACTACAAGTCTACAATCTCCCAGTTACATCCTGCCACCTTATCCAGTCCCTCTACTACATGACCAGCTATCCAAACAAAACCCAAGATGGATACGCTTTTCTGTGGTCTTGTAATCAGCAACTGGTTTTGTTTGCTGTCAGTTCTTTTACTTCTCATTACATTTTCTCAAATCTAATTTGCACCTTAATCTAAATTTTCTTAAACAGATGCCCGTACCTTCCATGAAGCGTGTCGCCCTTTTGGTCAACTGCTACCACAAAGAAACACATCAGTGTTCAAAGGGAATTCTTTTGAACTGTAACTAAGAGCAACTTTTACACTTCAGCCTTTCATGCTTATTTTATGTAAACACAAAAAGTGGAACTCTCCAGAAGTTGTTCCTGTTTGGGGAATAAGCATCTCTATCCATCTGTCTATGCCAAGTATTTGGAGATGCCTATTGATTCCAGATGGATCCACCAGTGGTGATCCTCAGGACCAGCAGCCAGAAGATGATTCATCACTTCTTAAAGTTCAGTTCAGCACCCGTGTTTACAAGTAAAGCTATATTTGAGATGGCAGAATGATGCCAACATTTTATATATGTAATTACGTTAAATGTGCACCAATCTTTCAGCCTTGTATCTCATGTCAGTACCACAAATACTCCTTTATTCAGTTGCAATTCTCTTACAAAGCATTTTAAAAAAAAAGAAGCAATACTTAGAAACCTTGGCAGTTACCTGAGATATAAGAAGCCATTCAAGATATAAATTATTCCTCAAGTTTTCAGCATATGGATAAAAAAATTGAAACGCATCAATTTTATTGAATAGAAGATAAACTTGCATAAACATTCAAACAAAAACATTTCAGTATTTGTAATCTGTTTGTGCTTAAAAATCAACCACGCTTCTAATCAGCATTTTCTTCCTGGCCCGCTATCAGAGTACCATCACTTCTGGCATAAAAATGGATCTATGAAGACTACAATTTTTGTCTGGGGCATAAATTTAAGCAAGCAGAACTGGTCAGGAGCAAGAGCACACTACCCACAGGAGTACAGTGCTCAAATCAGCTTTCTCATTTTCAACCCTAGAGGGGACAAATGCCAGCAGTAACCAAACTGCACTAGTTCATACAGAAGAATCCTGAACACCTTTCTACCCCAAAATAGCATGAGAGGACAAAAGGTACAAAAAGAAACCAGAGAAAAAACCAAAGGCAGTGGTATTAGCGTGAAGTTGCAAACAAACAAACAAAAAAAAAGCCACCAAAGAAGCGACACAGTTGCAGCCACCTAAAAAGGCCTTCCTAAACTGCTGGAAATGATTTTTAGATTCAGATTTACACACACACACTAAATAACCAGTGTACTACCTGTAACAAAAAAAAAAATCCACCTTAATATTAAAGAGGTATGGGGGTTTTTTCTTAACAAAAAAAGCCTTCTTGTAGAGGGAATTGCATTAAGCAGCAGAGAAACTATGTTTCTCCAAATACCTAGAATCTGAAGCCTACACACCTGAAAACATTTAGTCCTTCAAATGGAAGCGTTTGACATGAATCATAAAACTACATATTACACCAGTTTCAACGTCCGCCTAGACTTGCATGAAGCAGAGTTATAACAGCACTTTTGTATTTGAACTTATATTAAATAAGTCATGAATATCAGTTCTGGTAGAATAAGTCATTTCCATATATACTATGTTCATCCTTAAGCTTTCTAACTAATAATTCTATGGTCACCAAATTGTTTTCCTCCACAGTTTTCCCCACACTACAAATGCAAGCACAGTATATTTATTTTGCCAAGGAAATCTCATAACCAAATGTATGTGTCTATTTTTACAAACTCAAAATCCTACATTTTGTAAATGGAAAAATAACATCAAAAAGTAGATCTAAATTTTAAAAATACAAACCAATATTGCAGAATAGAAGACTCAAACTGAAAAAAAAAAAGGAGCGTAAGAGTATTCTAAAAAGTAGACCCAGGGGAACACAGGGACTGAACCATTGCATGCACTTGATTCACGTTTGAAATAAACACTTCACAACAGTACTAGTGGAAAACAACACTTTATGTTACATAAACAGTCATAACAGGACACAAGGGAAAAGCAGTTCCCTAAAAGCTTAAATATCTTCCACGGATGTGCAAGATCTCAGCAAACTATAAATTAATCTAAAGGATCAAGAAAGGCAAACTAATTAAGTGTACAAAACTAACAGGTAGTATCAGACCAGCACAGAACATTGTCTGGCCTTTGTAACTCTTTCACAGGAATGCTGATCAAGTACAGAACACGGACTGTCTTCTGTATTTTGTAACCAACTAAAGCTGTTTTTCAGAGAGACGCCCCTTTCAGTTAGAACCGAGTACAACTCCAGCGTTATTGAAGGCTTTCACTGACTTAAAGCAAACTCATGGCTGTGCCACATCTCTTATACTGGGTCATCAGTTCTCAATCTCCACGCTTACTTTGCTGAATCTGAATTTTAAAGTTCGTACGAGTCTGAAATGGTCTGGATGTTTTCAATAGCTATTCCAAACAACAGATCCTCAACACAGCAGATTCACATTTGAAGAGCCATGCCGAAACAAGACTAGGGAGTTAACCTCGTATGAGTAAAAGATCATCCTCATGAAGCAACAAAACACAAGGCAGATTATTTTCTTGCAAACAGGCACCCTCTTGAAAAAAACAGGTACCATAAAGACACTCGAAACGAGGTCAAGATTGAATGGGCCCGAATTAAATTAAGCATTAAATCACAGAGACAGTCACCTCAAAAGCAGATGAAGGGTTTTTTTTTAAAAAAAATAATCTTTTACTACCCTTGCTCAATCTATAAACATGTGTCAGAAACATTTCTCTTTTCAAGGTGGAATTAGCACAAGTTGGCACCTACAGAGACAGGCACCCCCAGCAGAAGGATAACAAGCCTTTAATTTTTGTTATGTAACACAACTTTATGGAAAACTTTGTAGCTTGCCAGTTCAGAGAATAGATGAAACAGGAATGAAGTATTACACTGAAGTTAAGTTTAGCATGCCCTTAGGACTCCATCAGAAAGCACAATCTAGAAATTCTGTATCTATTCAAAGAAAATTAAGAGAATGAGAAAGACAAGTGAAAAGGGTTTTCCTTTCAACTACATCAACTTATTCTGATGTCTCTTCTCTCATGAATGTGTATCATTTTAGCTTCCAGTAAAGATCGGGCCACACAGCTAGGTCTCTAAAGATAATACTAACAGTCAAATTTATGGAATCTGACTTCTTACGGGCATACAGAGGTTTCCTCCACTGTAATATTACAAAACAAACGCAAAACCCTTCTATTAACTGCTGCACTGCCCCCAGCCCACCTGCAGCTGGAATGAAAAATAAAAGTCTCGTGCATGTGTCAGAAGGTAGACTGTGTTCCCTCCTCCAGCTGAGGGGCCAATGATTATACCCACTACCCACACAACAACTGTCTATTTGCATATTTTACGAAATTACATTCACCATGTAACTTCATGACGGGCAAGGGCAGGAATGATTAGGAGGGGATGTAACATAATGGTACATGTAAGCAACATACTCCATGTACTTCGTTATGCTTAAACTAACCACAAGTGCAATCATACTTGCAATATGCTTCTGCAGCTATGTGAGAGCCACAAGAAGGTTGTATACTCAGCTGTGGATGGCAGCAGTTTATGCACTCATAAAACCCTGTGGTCTTCCAACATAAATTAAAGACAAGATCACAACTGTACCAATGCAGGATTTAAAAGGCAAAATTGTTATTATTATCCCCGCTGATTAAACAATAACATAGATGGCCTGTCATCAATATTAAAGATCAGTTTCAAGAGCACGAAGTCATTCACTGAATATTCTGCCTCCACTGTCCAAACAAATCATAGAATGCTTTGGGTTGGAAGGGACCTTTAGAGCTCATCCAGCCCAACCCCCTGCAGTGAGCAGGGACAGCTTTAACCAGATCAGGGTGCTCAGAGCCCCGTCCAACCTGACCTGGAATGTTGCCAGGGATGGGGCCTCTACCACCTCTCTGGGCAACCTGTTCCAGTGCTTGACTACCCTCATTGTAAAAAATTTCTTCCTTATGTCTAGTCTAAATCTATTCTACTTTAGTTTAAATCCATTATTCCTTGGCCTGTCACAACAGGCCTTGCTAGAAAGATTGCCCCCATCTTCCTGTAGGCCCCCTTTAAGTACTGAAAGGCCCCAATAAGGTCTCCTCACAGCCTGCTCTTCTCCAGGCTGAACAAGCAACACTGCACCTCTAAAATATGTGTTCTTGACATCTTATGTGATTTCTTACACGATTACACCAATAGGAAGAGTTACGAATTGCTCTAGAGGGGCTGCAAAAGCTTTAGAGAAGTAGCAGCAGTACAGATGAGCTAGTTCTTTAAGAACTTACTAGACCTTCACCATTTGTAACAGTACCTGGAGAGGCTGCACTCAGCCATTCCTTCAGATTCAAAATCTGTGCATCCTACTAGGTATAAAAGCACAATACATAGCATATGACGTATCAGAACAAGACTCTGGTGGACATAAGTAGGAGATAATTAGCACCTAAAGAAATACAAATAGCAAAATGGACACTAGGGAAAAGATTGATGGTAGCAGCCAGAAGAGATGCGCAATTTGTGCATACACCTGTGTTTTCACAGCACAAATAAGATTAAGATAATGCTTAAAGACTTCTTTACAAAAGAGTATTTTTCTTTTTACACCCCTCCACTGATCACAGCTCTCATACGCTACATCAACTCACTGAAAAGTGAAGGTCCAGAAAATCTCCTAAAGTAACAGTTCTCTTCATATGGACTTGTTTTGCACTCTTCAGAAAAACATATCCCAGAAATATAATACTTCACCAAAAGAAAGAAGGTCTTAACATATGGATTCTTGGAATATAGAAGAAATTAACACACCAGGGTTCCAAGCAAGTCTCTTATCAAATAACCTAGCCATAGGCCTACATAAATCAGTTAACAGTGATATTTAATATTGCCTCCCAATACAACTGAAAAGTATTTAAAGCTAAATTATGAAATCATATTTTTATTCCAGAAATCAAGACAGCACTAACTGCAAAGAGAATGCAATTACCCAGCTGAGTTAGGATAGCATGTGCATAGAAGACAACACGGCGTGTCTCCAATGTGCAGTGCGTATTTCCTTCCTTGAACTGAAGCAGAAGAGAGACAAGCGCCATCACGACACCTCCATCGGCTTTGAATAGTCCACAAAACAATTATGAGGCAGTTGGAGAGGAAACCACACCAGCTCTCTCCATCTGCACGTAAGGTGTAGCGTTGCACTTGGCTACAGAAGGTTGAGGGAGATGGGAGAGCACAGGCACCGCTTGGGTGCTCTGGGCTGCTCCGCACGGGGCACGCAGCAGCGCCGAGAACGACACGAGGGGACAGGGAAAACGCGAAGGTTGCACACATCCGTCGCAAACAGCGCGGCAAAAGGCAGGAGGATCTTAGCGTCACAAGGGGTAACCCAAATGCCACGCGTGCCTTACAGCAAGAAGGCTGCACCTGGAGCCCGAGGCGTGGAACAGCCAGCACCGCGCACAGGGGCGCGTCCAGAGGCACAGCCACGTCCTGCGGGTCTACGCGGTGCACCTCCCCCCTCGCTGACGGCACACGGGGAGGAAGACCCCGCAGCGGAGTAAGAGCTGGGACCCTCCCCCGCCGGCCCTCGCCCCCCCAGCCCGGAGCGGGAGATGCACGCGCAGCTATGCCCACGCGGGACGGGCCACCGAGGCAGCCCGGACACGGGGGCTGGGGCGAGGGGCAGGCAACGAAAGAGGGAAAGAGCGGGACAAGCCCACGGCGACGGGGGCCGGGCGTACAGCAAGGCGGGGCGGGGGGTCCCGCGGCAGCGCGGCCTCCGGGGCACCGCAATGACAGGTCAGGGAGGAAGGCGGCGGGGGCGACGGCGCAGCCGGGGAGCGGCGAGGGCTGGCGGCCGCGGGGGCCCGGCGGTGCCAGGCCGGCGTCGCCTACCGTGTACTCCCGCACTTGGCTGTGGAAGTTCTGCTCGCGGATCGTCACCTCGTCCGCTTCCATCCTTCATAGTCCCGCGGCCCCCGCGCGCAATGGCGGCCGCCGCCGCCGCGCCTGCTCCTGCCCCCCCGGCGGCAGGCGGGCCACCATGGCCAGCGGCAGCGCCGGCTGCTCCCCCGGGCCCCGGCGGCGGCTGAGGGGCCCCGGCGGCGGCGCTGGCGGCTGGCTCCGCCGCTCTGTCAGCGTCCGGCGGGGCGCGGAGGAGGAGGAGGAGGAGGAGGAGGAGGAGGAGGAGGAGGAGGAAGGGCGACAGCGCCGCCTCGACTCCTCCTGCTGCGTCACCACGCAGCGTCCCCGCGCACACCACGGCCCCGCCCCCAATCGCCCGGGGGAGAGGCGGGGCTGACGGGCAGGGGGCGTGGCCAAACCGCCGCGAGGCGGGGGAGGGGCGAGGGGCGGGGTTTAGCGCTACGCGGAGGGAGGGCGAACCGGCGCCCAGGGGTGTGGCGCGAGGGAAGGCGGGAGCGAGGCTGGGAAGGGGCGTGGCCGAGGCGGGGGCGGAGCCAGAGGGGCGGGCCGGCGCGAGAAAGGGGCGGGGCTGGAGGCGCGAGGCGGGGTGGGCGGGTTTGGCTGGGGAGCGGCGTGCCGGGGCCTGGGAGCAGCGGGGGAAGGAAGGGGAGCGGCGGGGAAGGGGGAGAGCTGCGGGCGGCGGGGAGCCCGCTTCCGCCGAGGGAAGTCGCCAGAGCCGGCCTGGTCCTGGGGCCGCCGGCGAGACTCAGCCGGGCCCACCGCGGGCCCACCCCGGGCGGCGCCTCGGGAGCTGGGTGCGAAGCGGGGCCGCGCTCCCCGCGCGGGGAGCAGGCTGGCCGCGGACCCGCACTGAACGCGGGCAGCGTGAGGGCGCCTGGGGGTGTTCTGGCCTAGCTGACCCTCCTTGCAAATGCATCAGAATGTCTAGTTTGATAGATTGTGCTTCAGACTTCAGTTACAACTGGTGTCCCACTCGTCTGGAGCAGCTTTGTGTCTTTGGTTTCTGCTGACATTGCTGTGCCGGTTTTTGGCCGAGTGCTGTAGCACGAAGGCACAGTCTCCCAGTTGTTCCCTATTCCCTCTATACGCCCAGGCAGTTTTCTTTGTTCTGAGTTTGCAAGTAGATCAATTGTCTAAATATACACAAAACCCTGTTAATCTAGGACACACTATAAATTATAGATGGTGATGTAGTAAATCAAACACTTCTATCCAAATATGTAGCGTTATTCCAAGGAAGTTTCAAAAATAAGGATCATCACTTTCTGCCTACTTACGTCTATTGATACATTATACATGATACCTGTGCCAATTACAATTCAGATTATATTTACTACCCAGCCTCCGGCCCATTTTTTTGCTTAAAAGCAGATGGTGAAGTATTTATTAAATTTTAGAGTTAGCAAAAGTGATCATTGACTGTCTAATGTATTTCTTGCAGTTTTGAATGCAGAACTTCCTTCAGCTTCAGTATTGCCACAGTTTCACCCATGTTCTTTTGATGCTCGTGAAGATACAGACGGGGTATTTGCAGGCAGAATCACACCATGGGTGTGAGAGGTCAGAACTGTCCCCGCTCTCTCTCCTCCTGAAGTCCACTACTTGAGGAGGGAGACTTTCTAGGTATTCGTTGAGGCTGTAGGAACAGGAGAGGACCATTAAAATCAGACCTGAAGGAGCAGGGAGCACAGAGCCTTTGAGATGCTTCTTGGGAAAAGTTGTCCTACTTTACAGCTATTACCTGCACAGCACTAGGCTGTGTCTGATAGACAATACTGTTACTCACTTGGGTTTTTTCTTCAACTATTCCCACTTACGTTCAATCACCTTTTCTTCTTGGGATGCTGAAAGTAGTGAAAGCATCCATAGCTGCCAAGAGGAACATTACATGAGACTTTGGCTTGTGAGAGTGGCTAGTGCTGTTCCCCTCTCAGGAGCTGGTGCAGAGAGAACAGTATAGCTGAAGGTGAGGTTTATAGGTAGAACTAATATATTTTATTATAACAACAAACACAACTGGAAAAAAGTAAACAACTGTTTGGTATGCAAGAACCTGTCCCCAGAGAAATCGAAGTCTCTCAGAGCTGCCTATAGAAATGATGTCAGTGGACTCAAAGACAAACCCTGCTCTTACAAAGTGTCATGATTAACGTTTGTACAGAACAGATAGGTTCCCAGCTTTCATCATCTTGTATAAAAGACCTACGCAATGAATTGCAATGGTATTATAACCAGGGTGTGAGGAACGTAGCATTTAGGCCTTCACTAGATTTGCGATGAAGACAGAAGTGGTGTAGCCAGAACAAACCAGATCTAAAAACTGGGGAGACCAGAAGGTCCAGTCAAAGGGGGAAAATGGGAAGAATCAGAGATTAGGCCAGCAATCAGTAGGTTAAAATATACATATTAATACCAAGACAAAGGGGGACCATGACTGGACTTCAGGCCACAGTCAAGCAGCAAGTTGATCAAGGCAACAAGGATGACCCAAAACAAGCAGATGGAAGAGTGAAGCAGTTTGGGGAAGAAGAGACAGTGAAAGACACGGTTAGGAGTCAAGAGAAGGAACCAAGCTCAGGGCAGGGCAATCTACAGGCTCTTGGGGAATCTCTGCCAGTAAATGCCAACACCTACTGCCAGTTGGGTAGGAATCTAGGCCTGAGGTGAGATTTAGTTCCTGAGCTACCTGGGAAATGATTCACCCACTGCTAAAGAACAGCTCACTGAATCTGAAACTAAGTTTATTTTATTAAGGAGGTCTGAGAGTTGTATCTAGGTGCCAAGGATTTCATACATTTCTATCTTTATGTGCAGACATAGTAAACACTGCTCTGAAATAGGTTGTAAGGAAAATGAGCTGTACTTTTGTAGCTATTATAGAAATAAAATTAGGTTTAAGATTTAGCAGAATTGAACCTTCTGCTTCCACTTGGGCTGTATGTTCTCTTTTTCATATACTGAATTTGAAATATACCTGAGGAGTAGATACATAATTTGTCTCATACTACAGACTGGCAAGTTCTTTCTTCCATTTCTAGCAGATGAATCATCAGAAACATGATATACATTCATATTTGCTAAGAAGACAGGAAAAAACCCCAGCTTCAATCCTTTCTTCAGCAGAAGTTATTGCTCAGTTCTGAGGTATCTACATCATGAAGGAAGGTCACGGTAGCCACCACAGCAAAATCTATTTATGTCGAAGGAAATGCAGTCTACAGTAGGCAGCTGTTGCAAACTGGCAAGCAGGCTGACTGATGAACCCATTGATTTTTGATGGGAGTGCAAAAGTGGTATTTTGAAGCATACCAAAAGAAAAACCTCAAAAATTAAGCCTGAGGTACCTTGCACCAGAGAGCGGTTAAAAGACCTCTAAATGTTTTTCCTCCATACTTTAGACATAACAAAGACAGTGCTGGAGGGGCTGTCCTCAGCAATTCTGAGGACTTCCTCAGTAACCCTAAGGAGCTTGGTCGAGATTTAATGTAGACATGATTTAGGTGTAAATAGCACATTTTCTCAAGTTGCTAATGTACAGATATACATGAACAAAGGGAGTAATGAGAAACAGACCTCTATGAAACTTACATTTAGTGGTGCCTAACCCCTCCGCGTAAAAGTTGAGCGGATTTAATAGATTTTGCTCAGTTTATTCTTTTTCAGCCTAGTTTTAAATGAACAGTTTTTCAGCTTCAGGGTAACCCAGTAAGTGTCTGGTATCCTGAATCCCCAAGGAGGGTTTTCCTCCCAGGGAGTGCACTGGGTTAACTCTGAGATTCTCCAGAAAAATCACTGGGATATTCAAGCTAATAAAATCAGTTGAATTGGCTAAAATTGAAGTTGCTAAAGTTCAAACTGTTTCACTGGGAAGGTTCCCACAAAATTTGTTAATGGATTTTAGATCGCCCTCTTTAACTGTAAATGTGAAATTGGCACCAGGCCTTTAAATCTAAATTTATCTAGCAGCATTTGAATAGGTGATGCCTTCTTTTCCAGTCATCATTCAGCCAAATGCAGCTTGGACTAAACAGAAAATAGAAAGTTATTCTCTCAGCTAATATGACTAGTTGCATGATTACATTCAAGGTATTGCCTAAGAATTGGCCAGATTGAAGCCTGAAGCTCAATTGAGTATGTTGCTGAGAGTGGCCATTGATTTGAAAGAGAACTCGGGGTAAACTAAACACACACCACAGATGTTACCCAGCACTTTACATACTCAAAACCCAATTACGGAAGAGGGAAAAGAAGACTGAAAAGTTAAAATAACTTGATCATGGTATAAAAGAAATTTCACGCTATCATAATTATGTACATTAAGATTATGTATTGGGTGGTCATTTCAATGTCTTATATTTTGTAAGCTAAAGCATAGCAAAAATTGCATTAGAACTTGAGAAAGCCAGATCAACCAGTCTTGGATTTGGATTCAACTTGAAATATTGCAGACTGGTACTTCGTTTTTATTCATACCTTCTTTCTATTTTCTATTTGTTTGCTTTTTTTAAAATAAAAAAGCATTATTTTTTGTTCCAAATGTTTCCAGCCTTTATCTTCATTGTGTCAACCCAATAACACTAACTCCCCAGCTAAATGCTATATTATGGCATAATATATGTATTTTTTGAAACAGCCAAGGGAAAGAAATTTAAATTAAAAATGAGAATGTTGGCACAAAAAAAATGGATATAAACTAGTTCAGTATAGACCCACATAGGTATGTGCTGGATTTTATATATATATACACATCAATATATTGATGAATCTATAGCCCCAAAACCAGAAGGAAAAAATGCATCATCAAAGTAATAGTTTCGAGCAAGCTTTTGAAATGAACATTTGTGTAAAATATCTCCGCTACTTTTGACTTAGAGCTGGGTCCATTTATAAAAGTGTAGTGAGATTCCTTTCAATAACCAAGGAAGTGGATTCAGTGATGAACAAAACCCCTCCTAGTCCTTAGGTGTGCGTCGCTGACAGGAGCCTAGAGACAGAAGACCTCTGCAGAGTTTATAGTCAGAGGCATAAACTCTGCAGGAGCTTGGTGGTGTTAGGTAAAGGAAGCGTAAGTCATGTCATGAAGCTAGAACAGTTTCCATTCTGTATCTAGGCAGCATGAAGTGACTGAACGCTTGTTTTGCTTCCATTCACCTTTACTGTGTCTTTCATGTCCCACTGTGAGGATTCAAAAAACTCCTCAAAACAAAACAACAAAAAAAGCCAAAACCAAAACAACAACAAAACCCCCACCACATTGCAGCTTAAACTTGGTTAGGAATGAGATAAAAGGAAATATTCAAGGATATGTGGCTGCATGTGAAAGTCAAAGTTCACCTGCTATAGAGAGATGAACAAGCCCAGGGACATCTGCTCCATGCTGTCTATCCATGGCTGATTTGGCTGATTCTTCAAGTAGGTACTTACTGGTAGAACTCCTAAACTCCTGCCAGGGTCAGTATTGTTACAGAGTCGAAGAATCAAAAACCAAACCAAACCAAACCAAACCAAACCAAACCAACCAACCAAACAAAAACCCACAACAAAAACCACCTCCCTTTCACCAGCCTATGTCTGTTTTGAGCCCAGAAATTAGTGTTGGATTCAGTCAGCCTCTGAAAAGAGTTCAGCTAGAGTGGACGGATCAAACAAGTGAAAACTCCCTACTTCTCTTTATGGTGTGTTCAATACTTAATTACCATCTGTATTAAAAATCATGCCTTATTTCTGATTTGACTTTTACTGCCTTCAGCTTCTAACCATGGTTCTGGTTCTGTCCTTCCCAGCTACAGCTGAGAACTTTAATATTTTGTATTTCCTGCTAATCACAATTCACCTCAAAATCTCCTTTTCAGTCAGTTAAAAAGATTTACTCTAAGTAAATTTACTCTAAATATTTTTCCCAACCATGAAACTTTTAACATAGTTATTAAAACACAGGCAAAAGAACTGAAAGCAGTATTCTAGGCTCGGCTTCAGCAATTTTATGAACAGATGTAAAATCACCTCCTTATTTTACGCTATTACAGATCATTTTAGCCATTACAGAGGAAAACAGCACACAGCTTCAGAGGTGAAAAACACAATTACTTCCCAGCAGCAAATGGGATGTGCAATTGAAGAAACTTGTGTCTACTCCTGTCTTCCTGCTATCAGAGGTCTGGCTGTAGGTAAAAGCTTCCTTGTGGCAGACCTAAAGTAAGATTAATGGCTCTTTTATCTTTGTTTCAGGTTGCTATGTCCACTTATTTGCTTATATAGAGTAAAGCCAGCTTTAGGGACATTTTAATCCAAATGCTATAGCAATCATTTCCTTGAGGTAGAAAATAGCGGCTACCTCTGAACTTTGTTCATATCAGCCAGCAGCAATCCATGATTTCTATTCTGAATCATTGTCCTCCAGATACAGCCCTGGTTCTGTCCAGCCCTTGATTCCTTGTTCCTGGTGCATCCATGGACATCTGACTGAATTCAAGCCTCTTCTGTTTTCTGCTTCCCAAACATTTCGGATTGCTCTGTATGATTAGCTCATCTTTCTAATTTACCACTCTGTTATTTCCAGTATTTGCCAACTTTTTTTGTGTCATCTGCCAGTAGTATTAGCAGTGATTTGTCGACCAGAATAAATACATCCTTTAAGAAAAAATCATTTCCATCCCCGTTTTTTTATCCAAATCAATTTTTCCTATAATTTTCCTCATTTTTGGGAGCTTCCTGATGTACTAAGTACATATAATACTGGTCACGAGTGTTATGTTTGCCCATATGGAATATGAGCTTGCCAATATCATGGGTTGGTTCCATGGCAACATCATAATGGGATCCAAAGAGTTATTTGAGAGTGAAGCCAATATTTTTTGTGTTAGCAAATAACCATTAGAAGCTTTAATGTTGTTTTACCACTGGTTGAATAATAGCACTAGCATATGTCTCCGAAACCAGAGAGTCACAAATAATTTTTATGTTCCTACAGAACAGATGCTTTCTTCACTCCTGTGCTTTCTCTTCAGCCTATGTTTAGTTCCCATGCTTGAAGTGCTTACATAGCACCACCTAAAATTACTCCAGCCCCTGCTCCGCTTTGGTTTGTTGCGTACGTAGCACTATAGCATCACATCTACACAACATGCTGCACAGGCTATAGCGTCTCACCCATCACTATGTCTGTGCTTTCTCTGCAAGTTTTGCTGATTGTTTACCTTCTGTTGTTCCTCTCTCCTTTTTGAATATTCTCCTTTGATTTGTGGGCCATTCAACATCTTTCATTAGACATCTTAGTCTGCCAATTTACTATTGATTCTAAAACACGTGACCATGCATTAGCTGTATTATAAATTATGAAAATGCAAATATCTGCCCATATTACTAGTTCCTGACTACTTCACATGGCTGTACTCATTGTCCTTAAAAAAAAAAAAAAAAGAAATCATTAATGTGCTGGACCATCTGTGCTCATTCTAAACTATCCACA
This sequence comes from Pelecanus crispus, assembly GCF_030463565.1. Classification (NCBI taxonomy): domain Eukaryota; kingdom Metazoa; phylum Chordata; class Aves; order Pelecaniformes; family Pelecanidae; genus Pelecanus; species Pelecanus crispus. The sequence continues at coordinate 10,454,189 of NC_134644.1, forward strand.
AGTTATTTTTTGTTAGTTACATAGTTTTGAGAAATGAAATTTTACAATTTTTGGAGAAGATGGGTTGCACTGCCAAATCAAACAATAAAAAAAACATTTTTGGTATTAGTTAAATAATTTTATTTTTCTGTCTTAAATTCAGTATCTGACTCATCGTGACTAAGATGACTGTACTGTCAAATACCACACAGAAGGCATTTCAAAAATCTATCCAGTATTAAACTATAACCGTTTTTCAGTCTGGTTCACAATATCATATTGTATAAATTTAGTCTTTGAAAGTAAGCCATGCACCTTTTATGAAGGACTTTTATCCAAAATGCTAGAAATTTTAAAGGAAATAAATCATCTTAATTTCTAAAATTAATAGGTGCAAGATTTATTCTTAAATCATGGATACTCCTTTCTAATTAAATTCAAATGTGTTTAATGCATCTCAGGAGTGTTAAGATAATAAGTAGTCCTCTTCTGGAACTTAACATCCTCGATCCCTGTCAATAATTATATTAGGTGACTAATAAAATATGATGCCAGGCATTTTTTAAATCTTTATCTTCCTCCTCTGTCTCATTAGCAAAATGAATAGGTTTGCTCCACAGGCACCACCTAATATGGAGAATTCAATGTTGTTCAAGGACATTGCAAATAAATTTCGGCAGGTATTCCTTCATGCAACAGTCATATATAAAATGCAATTTTACAATATCTGATAGTTGCCACGCTAAAGTGTCTCTTTGCTGTATAAGCTTATTGCTAGCATCAAAGGCTGGGAGGCCAAAAAGGGCCACTACAACTGTCAAGTCTGATCTCCTGACCAGGAGAACTTTATGCAGTTATCCCATCAAAGACTACACTCTAAGTAGAGCTCTGATGATCAATATTTGATCCACAGAACATATAGCACTCATCCATTCTCCCAGTGGTCTATCAGAAATGCTGACATCATGAGAACAGATTATTTTATAACATAAGACAATACTTATTTTCAGAAACTGGACTCAGATCTAGCAGACCTTTTAACAAAAATCACATGAGATTAGCTAATTTGTTCTTGAGAGTTTAACTTCCTTTCTCAAGTACATATTACATTACAGTAATTACACCTCCAAGTAATGAAAACATGGCAGGATCCTCAACTCCTGGGATGATATATAGTCCTCTGGCCCTCATATAAAAGCAAAAGCCATCTCTAGTGACTTTAAACATTTGGGTATATCTAGGTATTTGAATGGAGGACTCCAGAGATTTCATACTGTCTTGAAGGTGGGAGGATAGAACAAGGAATAGGTTGTGATTCATCCAACTCCTTAAAATATTATCATCTTCCTAATTTTAGGTCCTGTAAGCCATACATTAGATTCAAATTATACCCACCCTGCCAGTGACTGCAACTGCAGAGATACCCTATGCTGAATGTTCCATATATGTCTATGCTACAAGGCACATATATGCTATTTGACCATATTTTACATGTGGTGTGTCACATAGAATATCTTGAGTTGGAAGAGATCTGTAAGGATCATCGAGTCCAACTCCCTGCTCCTTGCAGGACTACCTAAAACTAAACGATATGACTAAGAGCATCATCCAGATGCTCCTTGAACTCTGACAGGCTTGGTGCTGTGACTGCTTCCCTGGGGAGCCTGTTCCAGTGACCGACCACCCTCTCAGTGAAGAACCTTTTCCTAATGTCCAATCTGAAATTCCCCTGACACAGCTTCATGCCATTCCATAAGGCACCCCTTTGAAAGTCACAATCACGCTGCACCTGCTTCAGTTTTTTTCAATTTTATTGAGCCGTAGCCCTTGGCCTCGGTAAGAGGAAAGGTCAATCTACACAACATACAGTGAAGCATGCAGCTGTCCTACAAACCCTCCAAATCCAAGTCGAGAGACTGCTGTCCACACACTTCTCATCTGTCATCCGCTTTCTTCACTTCCACCTATTCGTACTGTCATAGAGAGGTTGTTGCCAAGGACTGTGCCTTGAATGCCAGGCCACACTTAAAAAGAAGACTAAAAAAACCACAAGAGAAAAATACCGCATAAAGGTCAGCCCTTCTTCCTGAAGCCAGCTTAAACTAGGCAGACACTCACCAAACACCAAAAGACATAGTTCTATCTTCCTGTGTTCCTTGGAACACCTGGAATCTCTCGAAGTACATTCAGACTAAGTAGCAGAGACCGTACTTAGCCTGTTCCCTGGGGCAGGCTGTCAGGGTCCTGAATGTCCCAATAGGCCCCTGACCAGCTCCACCAGGAACCTCCACCTACGCCACATCTACCCACTGACCTCTGGGTAGGTGGCAGAGATTAGCCACATCCAACTAAAAAAAAACCTAACCCTGCCTGGTCCCTGCTGAAGGTGCTGGGGAACAGGAATTACTCTGGGTATGGGGGTGTTGCAGAAGCCTTCAGGGCTGTGATCTGCCTCTGTGGCTGGGCTTAGTATCCACCAGGATTCAGAAGTTAACCTGGAGCTGTGGGCAACCCTGTGGAAAAGTTCCTGTGCATACACGTCTATAGGTACTGTAACTCTAAATGAGGGGCCTACTGTTCCAGGCCTTTGGTTCTAATGATGCCAGTCTACATCCTCATTAAAAAAAAAAAGTCCAATATCACAGTTTAAGAGTTGTGGGGCATGGGCATCAGTCATGCTGCTATGATGCCCTGGCGTATCCCTTTCCCCTGATCTCATAAAGCTGGGGATGCCACCAACTATGTTAAAAATGTTGCAGATGCTCTGTCTGCCCCATCTTCTGCCTGGATTGTCTAGGCAAATAGCATTGATACCTGAAAGCCTCTTAACAGGCTGATGTCTGAGGCTGCTTCCTACATTGGAGGATGCATGGAGGCACCTGAATCCAGGATAGGTCAACTATAGAAGCAGACCCTGTCAATTCCCCCGGTCACATGGGTTTAGCATATGCCACCATGGATATGCGATGCCACCATCTTACTCTGTCTCAGGTTTTCCTATGCTCCAAATAGAGGTGTGCAGTCAGGGTCAAAAGTTCTTCATGACAATGCCATTATTCCCTGACCTGTCTGTTTGCCATTGCCTCAATAAATCTCATCCACGGCCTGGATGAAGTCATCCCAAGCCCTCTCACTGTCAGATGAATCCTACACAGAGAAAAGGCACGTCTTCTGGTCTTTCAACAGAGGAGCAGCAGAGGAGAAGGTCTGCCTACATTACTGGCTTTCAGTTTGCACCTTGAACTTGTTGAACTGCCTAAGATGTCTTCTTTGCCTGCCCAGGTGTGCCCTGCTCTCCTATGTGCTGCTAATGGCTGATATGAGAGGAGTGGGACAACTCCCAGCCTTCTCCACATACGGTTGAAAGTGTCAATATTCATCCTTTCATCTCCAGTGTATGATAATGGTCACTGACCCCATTTCTCATCAAAGATGTGGTCATGCATGGCTCAACCTGCAATAACTACTACTTGACATAGGAGTGCATCTTCTCCCTGGCCCAAGGAGATAATCATACCTTTGGCCTTGCTAGAGGTGTCCTTTGGCTTTATTACCTCTAGCCAATTGCCCCTACTTTCCACATGTTCCACATTGACATGGCTGTTGCAGTCAGGCTTTCCCAAAATTCTGGTCCCACCTTATAGAGGAAAAAAAGCATAGAGCTCCATATGGCCCATCACATGACAAGTTCAGAGCTGCTGATGACCTTAGCTCACCACAATATTCTGGCTCTGTATCATACATGGGAGATTGAAGGCTGCGGAGTTTTTAGAGAAGCACAGAGGCAAGGAGTTTCTTCAATGTAAAAGCAGGTACACCATTCATTCATTCTTCTTTGAAGCATATTCCCTACAAACTGGTTACTGATAAACTTGCACAATCTAGTTTTTCTATTTTCAGTACTGATAAGGTTAAAAAGATGTCATCTGTTTGAGACAGATGGGTTTTTGTTTCTAAATCATGTCATTCTGCGACTAATCACTTATTTAAACTGTAAGGATAGTATAAAGTAACAAGGTTTCATAGGATACATTCATATTGGTTTGCATCCCGTGTGTTGATACCTCAAAGCTTACTTGCTTTTACAGAAACAATATTTTTTGTATTGGTTAATTTGCCAAAATTAATTCATCCATGCAGGCCTCCTGGCATTTTTGCCTGACTTCTCTTTGTTGGGATGCATCGCTCCTGAGCTTGGAGGCGGTGATCCTTGAATAGTAACTAGCTTTCTTGGGCCCCTCTTCCCTCTGGGGCTTTATCCCATGGTACTCTACCAAGCAGATCCCTGAAAAGGCCAAAGTCTGCTCCCCTAAAGCCCAGGGTAGTGAGCCTGCTGTGTGCTCTCCTCGGTGCCCTAAGGATCTTGAACTCCACCATTTCATGGTCACTGCAGCCAAGGCTGCCACTTGGCTTCACATTCCCCACCAGCCCCTCCTTGTTGGTGAGAACGAGGTCTGGCGTAGCACCTCTCCCCATTGGCTCCTCTATCACACTTTATTTTAAATAAATTTTAAATAAACACTTTATTTTAACATGCAGGAAATATTTAGATGGCTGCTTGAATTAAATACAAGAACTAGTAATTTTAAATATAAACTCAAAAAATATTATTATATACAAATCTGAAATATACATAAGCTAAAGTATTATCTTAGTTGTCTTCCTCTGTTAGATACATCACTGTATGCACAAAGCCATGTACCCCAAATCAATGTCTTCACTGAAGCTACACTCTGGAGAAAAAAAAAAAAAAAAAAAAGGGAGTTTTGACTACATAGAAATGTAATAAGAACTTCACAATGTGACCTATAGTTTTTACTGAAATAAATTAATGGATGGCATGCAGATGCCAAGATTAAACAGAGTAATAACAAAACATTAGTAAGCACTTTTAATGTAATTAAATTTTTGATGTATTACAATTTGTAGTATGTAATTATTTTTGAAGGAACTGGAGAGTAATATTGGATCACACCCTTATTCAGCCTAGTTACTAAAGAATAAAATGCGACAATGTTTTTAAATTCTATTGCAGAATAATAGTGTATTGTCCATCACGGATAATGATGGCAAGATTTTTCTCATCTGATAATCACTCATAGTGATTACCTAATAAAAGGACAATGCTTGGTACTATAAGAACCTATGGTCAGTCCAAAATGTAAGCAAGCATTGAAATGTGCTATATAAAGCATCTCAGCTCGCAAGTGACCTTGAATCTCTGCTTCCTTATTGCTGGAGGTTGGGATTGTTCCATGGCTACCTTCCCAGTCTGCATCAAGGGGCTGCTGGTAACATCAATCTTAAACACTGGTCTTTAAAACAATTTTTGATGTTGGCCTTGAACAGGTCTAATAATTTTGCTTAATCACCTCTGTTTCTACACAAAAACTGGAATCGAGGCTGACTTCTAATTTTTCATTCTTGTGAAATCCAGCCACAGGCTTTCTGTCTGCCATCAAATATCTGGAATCACAATTAGATAAAATATGTCAGATGCCCTGTGACACCCAATCATCTTTATTGTATAGAAGTTCACTTTCAGCTTAGAGTAGAATAAATTCCATTTGACTCGGAGGTCAGTACTTGGGAAGAAAAATGAGAAGTGTGATCATATGCATATTCAAATATGCAAATTGGATGCATCCAATTTGCGTTATTTGTCTCCTAATGAGAATGACCTTTTCTGCTGATGGGAAAAAGCAATTCAACTTGGGCATGTGAAAGTTATGGAAGAATAAGAAATTCTGAATCTCTAACAAAACAGGTCAACTGCTTGCTTCTGTGAATAATAAAAAAAAAAAATCAGGATAATATTGAACCCTAAATCCCAATGCTCTTTCATCTTTAGGGACACCCAGGTTAGGTTCAGTATGTGAATTTTGCTGCTTGGATATATCTCTAATAACACTTTTTGCCTAGCACCCTTCCTTTTCACCACCCTTTACAAAGAACATCTAAACAAAGTTCTCCCACCACTAATATGGCTCAGCTTAACACCATAACATCTTCATAATTATTTTACATAACAAAATTCAAAGCTTCAAAATTCAAAGATTAAGTGACTTACCCAAGGCTACAAAGAGAATGTTACTGCGTCAGGATTGGAACACAGTTGCATCTGGTCTTTGGTCCTGTGTTTGAACACATTAGATCAAGCTTCTTTCAATGCCGAAATTGAAAGAAGCTGCGATCAATTTACAAAGCAACAGTAGGATCACATAGCCTGTGTTGTTCTGCTTCTGTGAATGCCAAAGAAGGAAATGAGTTCCTCCATGTAGGCAGCTCATCTGCAGACAGGTAACATCATCATTATTGCCATGTATTACTATACATTTAACTATCCTCTCTACTGAAAAAAAAAATTTAAAAATACATGGTCAAATTGCGGGTATGCTTCTCTCCCTTTCAAGCTTACTCTTTCACCTGCAGACCTCAAAACTAGGCAGTAATATCACCACCTAGGTAACAGGTCTTAGAACTGGAACCACTCACATGAAGGATTCAGGATTAATTAAAGAGCTAGGAATTCAAACAAACATCTTGGCATGGCTTATAAGCAAGGGCACAGTTATTTATTCTTGTTCATTACAGTGCTGCAGGAGTCCCCCATCAGGGATCAGGGCCCCATATTGTGAGGATTTATTTAAACACTTAATGAAAATATGGCACCTGCAGTTAAAAATTTACAACTGCAATCATAAGATGAAGAATAAAACTGTCTCTTCAGTTGATTTCTGTAATCATAATATTCTAAATGATCCTAACATGTACCTCATTTTAAGTGTGTGTTTTCCCATGATTATATACAGGAATGGGCTGCAGTAAGCTTAACACTACCACTCTGAAAGTGCATCCAGACAAACATGGGTTGTCCTAAAAATAGGTATCTTACCTTTGCCACCAGTAAGCAAGGAGGAAATTTCCACTGAGAAAAAGAAAATTCAAGCTGTACAAAACCAGCCAGCTCCCTAAACATACACATACATATCCAGTTGTGTAGAGCTTTGTTCTTAATGTTACCTTATTTGTTAGTATGCTATTTTTCACAAAATTATTCAGCAGAACAAAAAAAAAGACAAGCCCTTTCATAATAAACAATGTAATTACCCAAAAAGAGCTTTTGTAATTGTTCCTGTTTTCACCTGTGTTTCAAAACCTATTTCATATTGGGCACAAGTGCAAATGCTTACAGATTGGGCAACAGAAGGACCAGCTGTAGTTGTTAGAGTAATGAATTCTCCTTTAAAGCAGCATGGGAAATAACTGTCCTACCAGCAGGCTACTCTGACACAGTAATTTTTGTAATCTGCTAATGGTGTAGTTTCATAACTGATTTAGGGTGATCTTAGCCTGTGCTGCCACTGGAAGGTGCCGTTCTCTTCCCATTACTATCTCTTTCTGTAGCTGAATCGGAAGATTAATCCAGCCCAATTGAAAAGCTTATTAGTTTCATTTGGATCAAATCTTGGATTTGGTGGATTATGCCACAAGTCTGGTGCTAACATGAAGAAGGATGAGGAAATGCATTACCTGGAGAAGTGCATGGCAGATTGAGGTTGTCCAAAAGTAGCAGAAAAACTGCAGTCTTGAAAGCTGGTGATTGCTTGAAAGAGATGTTAGCAGGTGTAGGAGTGGATTAGGGTGGTTACTAGTGTCAGGTATGTGCCAGACACAAACTGTGTAAACATAGAATTGTTTAGGTTGGAAAAGACCTTTAAGATCATCCAGTCCAACTATTAACCTAACATTACCAAGTCCACCACTAAACCAATTAAGGGCAGACTAGCAATTTCAGGTTTCCTGGCTTGGTGGCTGGATTATTTATAATGGAGGTAAAAACCAGGAATCATTAAGAGGCTGTTCAAGTTCACGTGCCTATCGTTTTGGTTTGCTGCCTTGTCATTTGCATACAAGTCACCTAACTAGGTATCTACAATGCAGTTACCTGCATCTAAGCCAGTTGTGCAAGGCTGCTTTTTAAATCAGTGGAGGTCTAACTATTGGGTTAATGGAGTCTAAGGCACTGTCCATCTCGTCCTGAAGCAGAAGCCTAAGATGGATTAGATGAGACTTTTCTCTAAAAGTGACAATTTCTCTCCATTTGACTATAAACAGAGAGCGGGGTGACTGGCTCTGCTGTAGATGTCTAAACTGAAGAACAACTCTATCTTGTCTGTCAGGGTTCAATCAGTGCTGCTATTTCAAAGTACTTTCAGAGAATGGTCTTTAACTAGAGATGTGGTATGTACAGTCCACTGCTGCACTCTGGTTATGGTCAGGTAAGTAGAGTTCCTGAACAGGAACTGTATATTAAATTAATGTTATATTACAAATGGTATTGTACATTATAATAAATAACACATTACTAAATAAATATACATAAATAAGATACATTATAATAAATAATAAATTATAGGAACTGAGATTAAGATGTAGCATGGCAACCAACACCTATAAATTGATACCGTTGTTACAGTACAAGTTACCAGATCCAAAGTTTGCTGTCATCCCGGAAAGACCTCCAAATTCTTTGTGTTTGGCTCAGATACATATCATATTTTGCATGTTTAACAAAGCCTCAGGAAAAATGCGATAAGACTTTTGTTAATAGTCAGAAGCACCCCACTGAGCTAGAAAAAGCTGCTGGAAATTAATTGTCCCTGAAAACAATTACCTTACATCACATATAAAAAAAGACAGCGTTAGCAGTGGGATGAACAGTAACACTGCACGCTACTACTGGTGCAATTGCTCCTGTGTCAGTAGCACAATACTTATTCTTGCCAGTGTTTTCACTTTTTATAGATAAGCAAACAGGTAAAAGGTGATTTTAACAAAGTAACACTAACTGTTAATTTTAGGGGTTTTGTTTGTTGAATTCACGCAGTAGTAGGTATTTATTCCAAAGTGTCACTCCTACTTCCAAGTAGTCTTTTTTTAAAGTTGTCTTGTCAGAATTAAAGAAATAGCTAATAAAAATAAAGACTGATCTTCAGGGAATAGAATTACAATTGGTATGTTAAAGCTAAGCAATTAACAACAAAGGAAAAAGAACAGAGGGAAAAGGAAATGTCCCTTGTTAAATATTTATAGGGTTTTTTTGATGAAAGCTACCTTATAAATGACAATATAATACAAGTGTTCCTTAGATAAGGTCAGCGTTCAGCATAGAGTTAAGTCTCTTATACAGACTTACATTTCTTGGCACAGAAACTTTGATTATATAAATTTCATATAGGAAATGCAAAGTGCCATAATGTAGGACTTTGATCAATGATGCTATTCTGATTTATAATTGTTTTTTTTTTAACTGTGATGTGCACAAAGAACTAATTTAAAAGTTCATTTTAGTTGCAACCTACCTCTTTCTTTCAATAACAAGAAAGCCATCTGATTACATTTTTTCAGTCATCCTTGTGTCACGTATTAGATAATCTCCTTATAGTTTAAAACTAAAAATGCTAATGGATTGGGGAAATGGGTTTCTGCTTTCACCCAGCATATCTGTCTTTTTTATGCTTGTCTTTTGGATCATTTATCTAAATAATAACCCTTAGTACCCACTCCTTCCTTCCAGTGAACTAAAAGATATTAATGATTAAAGTCAGTGAATACATGTCTTCTCCCTACTCTAGTTTTGCCAGCTGAGGTTACCACTTTCAGCTGCTTCTTTTTTGGGGAGGGGAGGAGCTACAGACATCCCCTTGCAGAGCTACTCATATGGTTACTTCCTAATTTGTCTCGATCAAAACAGCCTAAGTTAGCTTTAACTAGCTGCAGATCTCTTCTAATGAGTATCACCAGTCAGCACTGGCTGAAAGGACATTGATCTCAGTGACCAAAAGAAAGCAATTATATGAAAAACTCAGCAAACAGCTTTCAGTCAGCAAATCTGTTGGGGCAGCCCCAAAAAAGAGGCAGTATTAAGCCCCGTCAAGGGAAGGTGCTGTGGGTGGTAATTTCTTCAGCAGGCAAACCTGGAGATACAGGAGGATGTATTTGCATGGCCTTAGTCTCAGAATGATGGAAGATAAGTCATTTTGTACAAAAACAGCATGGAGAAGATAAATGACCAGCCCAAGGTGGAGAGGTGGGCCTGTGTGACCCTCATGAGGTTCAACAAGGCCAAGTGCAAGGTCCTGCACCTGGGACGGGGCAACCCCCGATATCAGCACAGGCTGGGGGATGAAGGGATGGAGAGCAGCCCTGCGGAGAAGGACTTGGGGGTACTGGTAGATGAAAAGCTGGACGTGAGCCGGCAATGTGCGCTTGCAGCCCAGAAGGCCAACCGTATCCTGGGCTGCATCCCCAGCAGCGTGGCCAGCAGGTCGAGGGAGGGGATTCTGCCCCTCTGCTCTGCTCTGGTGAGACCCCACCTGGAGCACTGCGTCCAGCTCTGGGGCCCTCAGCACAAGAAGGACATGGACCTGTTGGAGCGGGTCCAGAGGAGGGACACAAAAATGATGCGAGGGCTGGAGCACCTCTCCTACGAGGACAGGCTGAGAGAGTTGGGGTTGTTCAGCCTGGAGAAGAGAAGGCTGCGAGGAGACCTTATTGCGGCCTTTCAGTACTTAAAGGGGGCCTATAGGAAAGATGGGGGCAATCTTTTTAGCAAGGCCTGTTGTGACAGAACAAGGAATAATGGATTTAAACTGAAGAAGAATAGATTTAGACTAGACATAAGAAAGAAATTTTTTACAATGAGGGTGGTGAAGCACTGGAACAGGTTGCCCAGACAGGTGGTAGAGGCCCCATCCCTAGAAACATTCAAGGTCAGGTTGGACGGGGCTCTGAGCACCCTGATCTGGTTAAAGCTGTCCCTGCTCACTGCAGGGGGTTGGGCTGGATGAGCTCTAAAGGTCCCTTCCAACCCAAAGCATTCTATGATTCTATGAAGGTCAGGTACAAAGATTGTGGAAATTGTGGGAGTAAGTGCCAGGACAGAGATTTGTGTAGTTCAGTTTTCACCAGGCCTGTCTTAAGCTGTCTAAGGACTGAGCTTTCAGAAATTGCTTAGCACATACCCTTGGGGGGGGGGGGGGGGGAACCAACCCAAAAAACAACAAGATTCTGAGCAACAGGATGTATCTTTAAAACACTAAGGAAAACACTTTCCTCGCCTACCAATTCCTTCTGAAATAGATGGAACTAAAGCACATTTGAAGAGCCAACAACTTTGCACTGCCTTGAAACTTTGGAAAACGTTTTCCAGAGGAAAAGTATCCTTCCACAGACAACCTCTCCCAGCAGACCAAATTTCAGTTCTGCTGATCCCAGTGGGGACAGTACGACATGGGGGGGAAACAATACCTCAAGTAGATGGATGCTGTGCTAGAGACTCACAGCAGAGTCTTCAAGCAACTTGCACTGTTCTGGGGCTCTCACTGCTTAGAATAAATTTATTCTGGCACGAAGCTTGTAGTCTGCATAGTCAAAAAAGGCTTTGGCTGTAAAGCAATATTCTTAGATGAATCAGGCTGTTTTCTCCATTGACAAGAACAAAGAATGACCTTATGAGCTCAGTCTAAAAGTCTTTCTGGTGCTGCTTTGCTATTTCATGTGGTGATAAATAGCACAATATTCTCAATAGTTGCAAATTACAAGAGAGCCAGAATCTACCTATGTGTGTTATATAATCACTAAATCACATTTTCACGGCACATGGGAGGTGACCAGGAGACAATAGCAGACAGACAGCTAAAGGAATTGTATCCTGCTCATTCTGCAGAGGGGAAAAAAAAATAATCTCTGAATAGAATTTAATAGCAAAGGAAATCTGTTAACAAAGATTATCTCAGCAGGAAGCAAAAATTTACTGAAGCAACAATTCTATATGAACTTCCATTTCCAGTGAATCATGCCATTATGTTCAATTTCATTCTAAATGCGAAACCTGCCCTTGCAGCTTGTTCTCTGCTGCAGGATCACTGTCAAAACAAAGAACAATTACAAAATGTTCCCTCAGTTCAGAATTCCTATTTGGTAAGTGACATGCATATGATGCAGAGAGCTAAATGTGAAGATCATAAAATGGAAACTGTTTTTCTCCCCTTTTCTGCTATTTAGACAACACAGGAAAGTTGGAAGCGTAGTTGACAGGAGTTTCTAATTATTCACACTTCAGGTTTTAAAAAGACTGTATTTACCAGGTACTTGAAGCCAAAGTGGTAAATGTAAAATAATACACCACAATATTGTAGGATAGTATCTGAAATATTTGTTGTAATGTATTTGTTTAGATATGGCATGCTAGATTTGAATGCTGAATTAGTCTATTAAGCAGATGGGTATTTCTTTCAGTCTTACATTTTCTTGATGATTATATTTTGTCTGAAACACCACTTTAATTCTTAGAAAGTATTTTTACGTCACAAACAGTGATAATAATCCTGTTCGTGTTCTTTTTTTGCAAAAGTAGCATGCCCATTTTTACCCAAATTTGGGATTATGGAGTTCAGCAAAATACATGCTTTCCACATTTTCCTTTGTGACATGAAGTACTGAAGAAGGCAAATATTGATGTTTTCTCTCTTCGAAGATACATGAAATTTCCCATTATTGGAAAGGTCTGCTGCCCTGAATGACAAATTACACGATGAGACAGAAGGAAGATGCAAATCTTGGAGTTTTAAAAGCATCTAATATTTCCTCAAATTATATTCAGCTGTATTTATCTAGCATTCTGGCATGCTGCTGGATTACTCTTATCAATAAATCTATAAATAGGATGCAAAATGCATGTGAGCTGTCTATGCGTGAATAAAGAGCGGCTCAGCAATAAATTATAGCATAATATATAGTTTAAAATGTAGCAAAAGGAATGCCTTGACAAATCAGTGCAACATATTTTGTCACTGAGGGTGAAAGATTCATTATGATCAGCCTTGAGAAAGCTGGATTTCTGAAGCATGGGTCATCTAGGACATATGATGTAATGAGAGAATATGGAAACATGCATAGAAAGACAAAAATAATCTTCTGAATAATAAAGCCATATTAAATTTTCAGATAAAACAGAAATCATGTGCAGTACTTCATTATTCAAGAGAGGTCAGGGGTGCAACGCCAAAGAACAAAATAATGAAGCCTGACATCCTACGGATTTGGCCCCCACAGGAGATTCAAGACTGTCCCATTTTCTGAAACTGGCTCATGTGTGCTGGCTTTCGTTTGTTTGCTGGTGTAGCCTGCTAAGGTCTAAGCTCATCTTGTAGCACTCTGTTCAGCTGAGAAATTCTTTCCTCTACCCAGCCACCTATTTTGATGAAACTTGGGGAAATTCAGTGTTTCAGGGAACTCCAGGCATCTGCCAGACATGACTGAAACTGGCACCAGATTTTGAAGTTGGTGGGAGGAGAGGATGCAGACAAAGACACAGGGCCAGACACACAAACCCAGCAGGCTGTATAAGCCTAGAGTACAGCAAAGAAACGAAAAATAAGACCAACCACTTGGTCTTCCTGCTGACAGCAGCAAGCTGCCATGGGACATTTAATTCCCTCTGATCACGTAAATGACAGACACGTTGTCACCTGCTGTGCGCGCCGGGCCAGGCAGAGCGGTGAGGATCCCGTCCCTGCGGCAGCGGCCACCGGTCCCAGCAGCTGCATCACCTTGTCCTGCATGCCACTGTGGATGGAAACACCCCAAGAGAAGTTAGCGCCGGACAGAGGCCATGGACATGGACATTGTCGCTGGCACGCTCAGGAAGAGACACCTGAGCTTGGCAGGGTTGGAAGGGGCTTAAAATGGGGAACCATGCAATGCTATAGGCTTGGGGAAGAGTGGCTGGAAAGCTGCCTGGCCGAAAAGGACCTGGGGTTGCTGGTTGACAGATGACTGAACATGAGCCAGCAGTGTGCCCAGGTGGCCAAGAAGGCCAACAGCACCCTGGCTTGTATCAGGAATAATGTGGCCAGCAGGAGCAGGGAGGTGATTGTCCCCCCGTACTTGGCACTGGTGAGGCCGCACCTGGAATACTGTGTCCAGTTTTGGGCCCCTCAATACAAGAAGGACATTGAGGTGCTGGAGCATGTCCAGAGAAGGGCAACAAGGCTGGTGAAGGGTCTGGAGGACAGGCCTTATGAGGAGCGGCTGAGGGAACTGGGGTTGTTTAGTCTGGAGAAGAGGAGGCTGAGGGGAGACCTTATCGCTCTCTACAACTACCTGAAAGGAGGTTGTAGTGAGGTGGGTATTGGTCTCTTCTCCCAAGTAGCTAGTGATAGGACAAGAGGAAATGGGCTTAAGTTGCGCCAGGGGAGGTTTAGGTTGGAAATTAGGAGAAATTTCTTCACGGAAAGGGTAGTCAAGCATTGGAACAGGCTGCCCAGAGAGGTGGTGGAGTCACCGTCCCTGGAAGTGTTCAAAAAACGAGTAGATGTGGCACTTTGGGACATGGTTTAGTAGGCATGGTGGTGTTGGGTTGATGGTTGGACTGATGATCTTAGAGATCCTTTCCAATCTTAATGATTCCTAGTTTTACTTTCATTAAAAAATTAATCCAGCCACAAGGCCAGGAAACATGAAATTAATTATTCCTCTACCCTTAATTGGTTTAGTGGTGGACTTGGTAATGTTAGGTTAATGGCTGGACTTGATGGTCTTAAAGGTCTTTTCCAACCTAAACGATTCTATGATTCTATGCCTGGGCCCGTGGGGGGGAGGCCAGGGGCGCTGACGTCCCTCAGCTCCTGCGGCCTTGCGAGGCGTTCGCGAGAGCCTCGTGCCCAGGGGGCCTTAGGGCCTTGTGACCGCAGCCAGGGCTACGAGGGACGGATTGTTCCAGTCCCTTCTGTAAGAAGAGCGACAAGCCTTACATTTCCTTAAATATATTTTAAAAAAAAGAGGAGATCTCAAGGGATTTAGCGGCTTCGGTACGGGTTTCAAGCGAGCTCCAGCCCGCTGGGGACCGTCTCCTGGTTGGAACGGGTGATCTCAAAGGTCTTTTCCAACCGAAACGATTCCCTGCTCCTCGCCAGAGCTGGGGCCGCCCCGGCGGCCAAGGCCCAGCAGGGGGCGCTGCTGCCCGAAATGGCGGCCGCGCGGCGGAAGAGGAAGGTCGGCTCTTCCCCAAGATGGCGGCGCCCAGGCACGGCGTGGCCGAGGGGAAGATGAAGCGGCCGGCGGCCGCCCGCGCTCGCCGCGGCGGGAAGCTAGACAGGCTGCGGCAGGCGGTGCAGGACTTCGTGCAGGCAGCCGGCGACCAGCCGCCGATGCCCCTGCTGAAAGACTCGGCGAGGCAGAACCGCAGGAGCCGCCGGGAGGCGAGGAAGGAGAAGCGCAGGCTCAAGCGGAGCCGCCGCCGCCACCTCCAACGCGGGGAGCCGGTGGAGGCCCCCGCCGCACCAGCCAAGCCGGCCCCAGCCAAGCCGGCCCCAGCCAAGCCGGCCCCTGCCGCCCGCCCCGGAGCCCCGGCCTCCCCCGCTGCCGCAGTCGGAAAGCAGCGGCCGGGGCCGGCACCGACGCCCCGCGCCGCCACCCCCCGCCGCCGCAACCGCCTGGGCGCGGAAGCGGGCCCTGCTGGAGGCCAACGAGGAGGAGGAGAAGGAGATCCGGCGCCTGGAGCGGCGGCTGGGGTTCGGCAAGCGCCGCAAGAAGAAGCAGGAGGGGGCCGCGGCGGAGAAGCTGCCGCAGAGCTTACTGCGGGACGGGCTGGGCTACGTGCTGGGCGCCCTGGGCTCCCGGGCCGGCCTCAGCAGGCTGTGCGAGAGCAGCGACGAGGAGGAGGCCCCGGGGCCGCGGGAGAGCCAGCCGGGGCCGCGGGAGGAGGACGAGGAGGACGAGGAAGAGCCGGAGCACGCCTCAGGCCCCTCCGAGGGGGATGATGTGGGAGGACAGTGGGAGAGCGAGAGCTCGTCCTCGTCCCCCGAGGACGGTGGGGTGCCTGAGGCCAGCGAGCCCCCGGGCGAGGAGGAGGAGGAGAAGGAGGAGGAGGTGGAGGTAGGGCGTTCGCCTCAGATAGCGCAAACCTGCTTCTGAAGGTCCATGCCACAACCTGAACGTAAGGCAGAGTTTACGCCAGCCCTGTAAAGCACAGGCGTTTGCTGTCTAGTCAGGCCGTGCAGAGCGTCGTGGGTCAAAAGAGCGCCGGGCCCCGCAGGTGTTGACTCCAAGGCCTGCCGAGCCCGAGGGACAGCTGTTAGCCGGGGAGGGTAGGGTTCCCCCAAGTCAGGGTGCTGGCAGGTAATACTCTGAAGCACAAGGCATGTGGCTTTGTCTCTCTGTACAAGATCAGTAAATAAAAGGAACTACCCCAGCTTTAGAGTTTAAGAACATGATTAAGCACTTCTGCTAAGAGCAAAGAGAACTTATGTTAAAATTACTATCTGTTGCAAACTGAAGTGTTACTTCTGGATGATCCCAGAGGTTCTGCCTGTGCTAGGTCTTGTAGCGTGGGTGGACGCCAAATGGGTTATTTAGCCTGCATGGCACTAACTTAAACTGTTAGTACATCTGCAGCTGATAAAACCGAGACCTAAGATGTCAGATTTTAATAACAATAACTTTAAGAAAATTTCATGTAAAGGGATGAGGGGTTTTGCGGCCGTCAAGTTGATCCTTCCAGTACTTAAAGGGGGCCTACAGGAAAGATGGGGAGAATCTTTTTAACAAGGCCTGTTGTGACAGGACGAGGAATAACGGATTTAAACTGAAGAAGAATAGATTTAGACTAGACATAAGAAAGAAATTTTTTACAATGCGGGTGGTGAAGCACTGGAACAGGTTGCCCAGACAGGTGGTAGAGGCCCCATCCCTGGCAACATTCAAGGTCAGGTTGGACGGAGCTGTGAGCACCCTGATCTGGTTAAAGCTGTCCCTGCTCGCTGCAGGGGGGTTGGGCTGGATGAGCTCTAAAGGTCCCTTCCAACCCAAAGCATTCTATGATTCTATGATTATAAGCGGTAACTTGTTGCATGCTTCTTTTCTGTATGAAGTTGTTCCTTTGGCATTAGTTATTAGATGGTAAAATATATACTTAATTAAAAGTTTGGTATATTTATCTTAAATAGAAATTTAAAACATATGTTTGTGTTCAAATATTTAAGATACTAGTCTCATTTGGTATCTTATCTTACTGTTTTCCTGGTAAGAGTCATAATCACAGTGCTACAAAGTATGTTCCCCCTCAAGTAAGGAAAGCTCAGGAGACGCTAGATGACAAGAAAAGAGAAGAATTGGGAAGACTGAAGAAAATGGTGAATGGTCTCATTAATAGGTAATGTAATAAGGAAAGTCATTAATCGTTCTGGTTCGATGTGACAGTGTTCATCATTCAAAGAAAAGTGGCAAGGATGTGACTTTTCTCTTCACAAACTGATTTTAAGTTGGCAATCATGTCTGCTATCCTTAATAATAATTATCTTTGTTGATATAAATTCTTCAAAGTTGGTCATTACAGAAGTTGAAAAATCTAGAAAATAAATTTAAGATTGGGCTGAATTCCACACAGCAGTTGCCTGCAAGTGCTAGGTATAATTCACTCTGTCGGCTGGAGTATACCTAGAAAAAAACCTCGTAGTGTGAGTTATAACTCCCCAAAAAACCCCATTATTTTATTTTTTTAATTAAATAAAATTAAATTTCTCCAGCACTGCAACTGAGGAGGAGCAACACTTCATAGCTTAAAGTACTGAAGAACAGAGAAAGTAATTAACACTTTCACATGTTTTAATTTTAGAGTATTTTTAAAGTAAGAAATCTGCTGGCATTTTCTTTTATCTATGTTATCTGTAAAATGCAGACTACAGTATGCAGTGTGTTCAGTTGCTTAGAATTTGATACACCTTACATGTTAGAAAATAAGGTATTTTCATGCTTAATTTCTCCAAAGACTGTGATGTGCCATAGTTATGACTGCTAAGAACAAAGTCTGTTTTCTTAATAAATCTGTTCAATGTGACAGTAAACATATTGACAGTGCTTTGTAAATGATGCTGCTAACCTGTTTTTACATTATTTAAAAAAAAAAAAAAACAGAATTAAATATATGTTGTATTTTTTTAGTTTAGTGAACACTGCAAAATACAAAAGGTCCATTCCAGTCATCTTTTCAGTCTTTCTTCTTAAGCTAAGCTAGTTTCTCTAAAAAGAATAGGTTGGTTTTTGGGCAAATTGAAAATTGTGGAACCTTGTAAAGAGAAGAAAATGTCAACATTGGGTTTTGTTTCTCAATAGGTTGAGTGAACCGAATTTGTCCTCCATTAGTGGACAGATGGAAGAGCTCTACATGGCCAACAGCAGAAAGGACATGAATGAAACTCTGACAGATATTCTCATGAATGCTTGTGTTACTGCAGTTGCCATGCCTGCAAGGTTGATGATGGAGCATGTCCTTTTGGTCAGCATTCTTCATCATAATGTAGGAATTGAGGTAATTCTTGTGGTTGGGACTAATTTTGTTTAATACTACGTGTTGTAGAGTGTTTTTCTTGATATTTTGTTTGAATTGCCTTTTAATTTTTGATTGTGTGTCACTAAAAAGCATCTCTAGTTGAATTTCATCAGTATTGGTAGTTTATTTGCTAGGTGTCCACAAGTGAAAGGGACCAAGTCTGTTGCTTTATCTCATTTCTTCCGTGAGTTACCACTGGTCACTTATACAAAAACATCATTTTTTTTCATCAAAATCTTTCTGCATTGATAAAACTGAATTTTTTAAGCTTCAAGTTTTCTTCTCTTCAGTTACACTAATCAGTTTCTGTTCTCTTGGGTATATGAGGGTATTGTTCTTGAAGGATGTGTATCCAGATAAGGAAAGCACTGCAGTTACAGAAATCCTTTTACATCAGTGGAAAAGCCCAATCATGCAAATTATCAGTGGAATTAACTAGGTATATCAATGACTCCAGATGATAAAAAACTTAAAAAAGCATGGCAGATTTTTGGAGGGTATTTTTGTGTTTTTAAGCCTGACGAAGTAAATACTTCATAATTATTTCTTGCTTACTCTTAAGAAGAAGCTACTAATGTCAAAGGGAATATTTGAGCTAATTTCACTGAAATGACTCAGAAAACTGAGGTGTTCCAGCACAATTTTCCCGTCAAGTTACATTTTCTTTCTACAAATCGGTGCAAAAGATATACGGATGCACGTTCTTCAGTTTGTCATATAGTGACCTGAATGCTGTCTCTGAAACCATATTAAATATCAGATGGATGCAATTAGAGCAGTTTCCTCCATGCAGCCTTGCCATTAAACTCTTTTTTGTTTCTCTTTGCTGCTTGAAAGGCAGTTCTGACTGCAAATATAACGTAATATTACAATGCTGTTTTAAGAAGAGAAATGCAGTCTTTTGACAAGTTGAAACTTTGCAAAATACCTAGTGATAGGTTTTGGATATAGATACAATAACAGGTATTAAAGGTAGATGATATCCAGGCTGTCTTCTGTGCTACTGACTGTTACACAGCATCTTTGAATCTGACTGTAGTATACTTAAGTACACTATAAAGCCCCGTTGTCTTTTCTGTGAAATAAATGTAGAATATGCATTACACAAAAGTGTGATAGCACAGCTGCATTTAAGATTAGTTTGAGCAACGCAGAAGTTGGGATTCCAATAGCTGTGTTTATATGTTTGTGCAATATGGTCATTGGATAGTTAAAACCCGGGCTGGTCAAGGCTTATAATGCAAGTCAGTACTGCCACTGGGACTTCTGGTTTTCATAAGAACAATTAGCAAATGTTAGCACCATAATAATGGTGGGGGGGTCTTGTGTAGCAGTAATGTGTTCATTACCTACCTGTATTTTGGTATGCTTTCTGATTCCAGTCTTTAGCATCAGTTCTCTCTTCACAAATATAGAGATTCCAAAATATCTTTTCCCAACTGTACCACTGACAAATGGCTAAGACTTAATCCTTACTTCAAAATCGGCCTAAGCTCATGCTCAGCAACTGTGAAAACTTGGTATGTTGGGGGTTGGTTTACAATATTATTTTTTACCCTGCTGTTAAGCATGTTCTGGAATGCTGAACTCTCTGATGCATTGGGTTTTTGACATGCAGCTTTTACTGGATGAATGACTAGCAGTAACAGCATGCTAGCCTGACAGCTGGGAAGATGCTAATATGTGTCCATGAAAATTACGTAAACAAATTCTGATGTATGTGTACTGTAAGTTCATGACACTTGCTTTTCTTGCACAGAACTTAAAAGGCCACTGGATGGCATATATGAGGTGTAAATAACATATACTTTAAGAAAATGTCAGGCCACTTAGATATTTGTATATGTAAATGTAGAACATCCATATTGGTTGAGAGGAGCAACAATATTTCTTTAAAATTAATAGTGGCAGTGCCCCAAAAATGAATGTTTTACAGATGTCTTTAAAATCTTACTTACGGTTAACTGCTGGATTATTTCCCCTCCCCTTAATGGGACTATTGCCAGGTCGGTGCTCACTTTTTGGAAGCCGTGGTGAAGAAATTTGATGAACTCTGTAAAAGTGATGCTGAAGGGAAAGAATGTGAAAATCTGCTTGCCTTGATTGCTCATCTGTATAACTTCCATGTGGTTCATTCCCTGCTGATCTTTGATATTCTGAAAAAGCTTGTTAGTACTTTCACTGAAAAAGAGATTGAGTTGATTTTGTTTCTTCTGAAAAACGTGGGCTTTTCCTTAAGAAAAGATGATGCATTGGCTTTGAAGGAACTGATCACTGAAGCCCAGAGGAAAGCAAACACAGCGGAGAAGAAACTTCAGGATCAGACTAGGGTATGTGTGTGTGTGTTTTAAAAGATTTTCTGTTCTGTTTGAATAGACTTTAATAAACACTTGGATACATACGTTAGTTTACCAAGATGTTTTCTGCTACACTCTATTTAGATTCTAAGCTGCCATTAGTGTTCAATTGTTGCATTCAGTTATTTGCATTCTTCTTGTCTTTCTCCATTAGTTCTTAGGACACAGACACCAAAATGCTTGTCATGGTTGAGACTAGGACTGTTTTGTGTCTTATGCAATGGGTAGTGCTTCTGTTTCATGATACTCCGTACACTTCAAAAAATGGTCACAGAAGCATGGTGTTTAGCAGATTAAGCTTTGAACTGAAGCTTGAACTCAAATGAATATAATAGCAGTTAAAGTAAATGTCCTTCTCTGTATTCATGTAATCTAAATTTTGATGTATATTGGCAGCTGAGCTGCTTATTCTCACGGAATAGTAATTTCAAAGTACACTCTCTGCTTTATTAAAGAAACTCACAGCACATAATCAACAGAAATATTTCTTTTCCCAATAGGTTCGTTTTATGCTAGAGACTATGTTGGCACTAAGGAATAATGACATGCGTAAGATTCCTGGTTATGATCCTGAACCAGTTGAAAAACTCCGCAAATTGCAAAGAACACTGGTGAGATCTTTCTTGACATTTGTAGTATAGCTGTTCTTAAACCAGAAGTAATTATTTGTATTGTACGTTGGCTTGATGAGCTATAGTATTTTTTAATTCATTTAACAGTCTGAAACTCTTGTGGACAAAAATCACTTCTTAAATCGTTAAGTGTTATCTCTTGTGTCCAGCTTCAGTCAGCAGTCAACCAGCCTTCTGCAGAACAGTTTGAGAAAGGGCATATACTTAGCCAAAGACTTTGCCTCAAAGTTCTATACTTGAAAAAGAGGTTGTGGGGTGTTTAATGATAGTCCAGAAGAAATGAGTCATTATGGCAAGTTCTTTTTTCCATAGATTTTGGATACCGGCACCTGGTCCTAACTTCACCAGAATTATTTTGGAAGTCTAACACTTCTGAAAACCTGATGTTTTTTCTTTCTTGTTTTTTGGGGGTGTTTGTTGTTTTTTTTTTTCCTGCAGAGAGAGGGCAGTTTCTCTAGAACAACCCAGTATAAAATGCATGAAAGTAATTGTCTCTTTGGATTGAGAACTCTGGTTTTAGAGTCCCTGTATCTCCAACCTGAAAATTACACTACTTGTCTACAACACCTAGAGCATCTTACTTTTCAGAAATTTGTAAGTGCAGGATGTGCACAGCAGTGATAATAGGCCAGGCAAAAATAAGCTAGGTAACCGAGTTCTGTACAATTTCTTCTCTTAATTTTCGCAGTCCTCTAAGTATACTTCTAGCCTCTTTTGTTGAAAATTCTTATTTTGTTTGAAGAGTTTAAACTTTTTGTTGTTTGAATTGTACAAAACTTAAGGCAGTTTGTCATGTAATTTTATTTGATCACAGGTGTTCAAAAGGAGAATCATGACCAGGCTGTAAGATGCTGCAGCTGATTTTCAATGTCAGCATCAAGTCTGAATTCTAATAAAGTTTTATGGTTGGAAGATGGCTACTTTACAATTGATTGTCCCTTTTTTAAAAATAAAAAAAAAATCAAGAGCTTCTAAATGTAGATTTAAGCAACTTCTTGTATTTGAGAAATCAGAGCATATGGGAAATTGGTAAATTCTTTTCAGGTTGCTGACTGAAACTAAAGGTTGTGAGGGGGAAACGTGAAGACCTTTATGGAGATTAAGTTAGTTTTAGAGTAATTTTAAGTCATTAAAGTATTTGTTGTTTTCCTTTTCTTTAAAAAAAAACAAAAAGAAAGCTTCAAATAAAAGCTTTTGGGGATTTTCTTATATTTTGTTATTCAAGGTTCACAGCAGTGGTTCTGGAAAAGAAACTCAGCTCCGTGTCTCCCTGGAATCTCTCCTCAGTGCTGATCGGGTTGGCCGCTGGTGGATCGTAGGGTCATCCTGGAGTGGAGCGCCAATGATCAATGATACAAACAGCAAGACTCAACAAAAACTGCATATAGGAAAGGTAAATCCAAGCAGTGCCAGTTATAAATCTAAGTGTGTGTGATCTTTTGAATATTCTTCATACAGGTGAAGAAGTTCATTTCAGAGCCCACCAAAAAACCTTCACAGACTCTGTAAGAATAAGCTTTTGGACTGTAAATTCTGCTCTTACATTTTTCAAAATGTACTCATGCGCTTCATAAAAGCTGTTACTAGAAATATTATGGTATAGTTTGGGTTTTTTCTTACTCTGTGGAATTGCAAAAGTAACTTGTTATGCAAGTGGAAGAAGAGACTTGACCTAAAGTGGATTTGCTACTATCAATTCTGACAGGCAGTGTTGTCTGTCTGTGGGTGGCATATATCTAAGCTGATTCTAAAAGTAGTGTGGTGAGATGGTTGTGGTGACTTATATTAGAGAAGCATGTCTTACATTTTAATTGTGCCAATAATTTTTATTTTCCTAGTTGAAAAAGCTCCTGATGATGCCTGTGCCTCTGGACAAAAGCTCAGGACCTTTGGATTGATGCTTCATAATGGAGATTTTCATTAATAGTCTTATTAGAGGCTGCACAGAAATAGCTTTCTTAAAGCAAGCATAAATAAAGTAGCATTTAATTTTTTTTTTTTCAGGTGAGTTCAAAGATACTGGAGCTTGCTCGTAAGCAGAGAATGAACACTGATATCAGGAGAAGTATTTTTTGTGTCTTGATGACAAGTGAAGACTTCCTGGATGCCTTTGAAAAGCTTCTCAAGTAAGTACAGACTATCACAGAAGATAGCCCAGAACTAAAAATAGCATTAGCTGGATTGGAAAAATAACATTGCTGGTCTGGGCTTAAGAGTATTTAATTAATAATACAATTAAGGAAGTGCATAGCTAGGGATCCACATAGGGTAAAAGGGTAGGAGAGGGAACAAAACCCTGGTGTAAGGACTCGTAGGGGGCAGGCAGAACTGACTGGCAGTTGAGGAAAGGAGTAGCCCCTGTTGTTGTCGCTCATGTCTATAGCTGTGATTTACAGCATCCGTTGACTTAAGAAGCCTGTATCTTTTTGCATTGAAGATGCGCATCCCGGTCTAGCGGATGGAAGTCTGTTGCAGCCTTGCTTCCTTACAGAGGCAGACCAGAAGCCCCTTCAGAACATCTTGGTTTTGTCACTGGATTTCCATACAACTGGATTTCCATACTACTACTCCATACTGCTGGATTTCCATACTACTAACTACTGTTAAGCCATCTTGTAGGTCTCCGTCCGTACTTGCATGACCCGCTAGTGTTCTAGCACCTCTGCTTCCCTGTTGCAGAATTTATTAGCTTTGGATTTGCTCCAGGGTCACATTTCATGTTAAGACCAGTTTCCTTACCACTTGGCAAACAGATCTTTAGACGAAGATGTGATCAGGTAAAAGCTCAAATTAAGCTGTTCTTTGTGTTTATTAGAATATTAATTGTAAGCCTATAGTAACTGGGAGGGGAGAGATCAGCCCTGAACTTTTCTATTGCAGCCTTGTAATTCAAGGGAATTGTCTTACCAGGATGGCATGCAATTATTTAATTTGCTAACCAAACCAAAACAGAGTTTGTAATAAAGTCAACTAATATTTGATTAAATGCCACTTCTGCAAAACACAGCTTGGATTTAAGACTGTGATGGAGTCATTCCAATATCTTAATATGGCCTGTTCAATTAAAAGAAATTAGCTGCTGCTGCTGCAGTTCTTGCCAAGACCTGGTAGTTCAATTTGCAAATTGATCCTTGACTCTCATCCATGCTATTTAAACTACTATACAAATCTGTATACATACAGGCTTGGCAGAAAAAAGTCTGCAGATTGCCTGGTGTGTGTTGATACTGGTTTTTATACAGCAAACTCAGAGAGAGGAATTCTCAAATTTGCCCACATTTGGCAGAGTATAATGGAAAGAACACAGAATTTTCAGTGAAGGAATTGACTTTAATGTGAACATGCATTCCAGAATGTGTGGGAATTTATATTCGTATGTTTGATGTCGGTCTCCTGAGGAAGAGCCTGAGAAATACATAAAGAAATATTTTAACTGTGTTTATTGATTCATCTGCTGCTAGATCTCTGGCAGAGTTGAGGTGTGGTTAAATGGTAATTTAAACCATTTTAAATCCATGCTGCTGTAGTTCTGCTTGTCTTGCTCCTCTTCACATCAAAAGAAAGTAATTAGTTTGAAGCCAGAACAGCTCCCTGAAGTGGCTCAGCTTGTGATTGCAAAGTGTCAATGTAAAGGGAGGACTGGGAACATCACTGGAGACAAAGAGAAGAGAGTGAGACTTGATCTATTTTGTCAGCTGAAAGGCCACACCTCCTTCACAAACCACAGATTCACATATGAGGAGGAATGAATGCTGCTTAAGTTTGATGAAGAGGCAATTTCTTACGCTGTTTCATAGAGATGAAGAATTTGAGAAACTTTACATCTCACAAAAATTGAAACTTGTAAAAGTCTTAGATATACTGTTGTTGTGTGGTGTGTAATTCAGGATAGCAAGTATGTGACTGTATCTACTAAAATCATTTGAACTGACTTTTAGAAGGTGGGTTTGAGTATTGCTGTGTTTGATCTAAAGACAATGATAGTCTTGGGCTTCAGCTGATGATAACTAACCTACGTTGAGGCAGACTTCTGCTGGTGATAAATAATCTGCTTCAGAGGCAATTATCCCATATATAGGGGGAAAATCTTAAAGTGATCAAGACATACAAGTCCATGGGAATATTGTAACTCATGAATGATTTAATAGGTGAGATGGTTGCATATTCTTTATCTAAGATTATCAGGCTTATGAAATCTGTACAGGTTTATGATAAAGCTCAGCAGTGAAAGACAATCTTGACTCTTAAATTTAGATGTTTGGGAATGCTAGGTCTGAAAAGAGAAAATACTGCTAGGTCTGTGAAGAAGTGAAGGTACAAACGAAATTGAACATCCAGGTGCTGATTTACCCGGTTACAGCCATCTGGCAACATGAATATTTCCTAAATGAGCAAGTCGTGATAGAAGTTCAGAGAAGGGCAACGAAGCTGGTGAAGGGTCTGGAGCACAGGTCTTATGAGGAGCGGCTGAGGGAACTGGGGTTGTTTAGCCTGGAGAAGAGGAGGCTGAGGGGAGACCTTATCGCTCTCTACAACTACCTGAAAGGAGGCTGTAGTGAGGTGGGTGTTGGTCTCTTCTCCCATGTAGTTAGCGATAGGATGAGAGGTAATGGGCTCAAGCCGCGCCAGGGGAGATTTAGGCTGGAAATTAGGAGAAATTTCTTCACGGAAAGGGTGGTCAAGCATTGGAACAGGCTGCCCAGAGAGGTGGTGGAGTCCCCATCCCTGGAAGTGTTCAAAAAACGGGTAGATGTGGCACTTGCGGACATGGTTTAGTAGGCATGGTGGTGTTGGGTTGATGGTTGGACTGATGATCTTAGAGATCCTTTCCAACCTTAATGATTCCTGGTTTTTACTTTCATTAAAAATAATCCAGCCACCAAGCCAGGAAACCTGAAATTGCTAGTCTACCCTTAATTGGTTTAGTGGTGGACTTGGTAATGTTAGGTTAATGGTTGGACTGGATGATCTTAAAGGTCTTTTCCAACCTAAATGATTCTATGATTCTATTCTATGATTCTAAGTGATGATGAAAAAGGAAAAGGAGAGTGTGCCAAATTAGTGATTGCAATGTAACTTGACAAGTCATCTACTAAATATATGTCCGGTGGCTGAAAATCTGTATTTTTTAAAAAAAACTTTTGTTGCTCTGTAATAAAATGAGATAGAACTTGGCTGATGGGAGAGCAAGTGAATTATATCACCGACATGCACTTATACTTACTGCTGGTCTCTTGGAGAAGCGGACTTTGAAGTTTTCACCACTCATTAGCTATCAGCCTAGAAATCATCCCAGATTTTCATATTTTAAAACCTTAAATTCTTGGGGGTTTTGGCTGAAAGACAGTATTTTCTGTGTTAATCTGGTATGTGTCTGTGATCAAATGCAATGGCAGATGTCTGGAGGTGTATACAAACGAGGGATATTAGACTCAAGCAATGACTAACTGTACTCTACAGACTGTAGAGCAAGTTCCAGTGGAGTCAAACTTAGTTAGAAAATACACTTGAGTTATACTAATGCCGTATGAAACTTGAGCTTGAAACAATGAAAAGAATTTTGTTTGACATTTTTCAGATTATAATACGAAGCATTTTTCATTTTAATTGGTTTTAATGCTGCCAAGCATTTGGCAGCCCTGGAAGCTAAATCATATTATTCACAGAACAGGTGCTTTGCGAGTTAGTTACCATTCCCTGCCAAAGCGTCTCAGCCCTCTTTTAGACTGGTCAGCTGTTCAAGTTGGGAAGGCTGTTCAGTCCTTGGCCTTTATGCTGAGGTCGCCGACATAAGTACTCATTGATACTGACTGTTTTCTTCAGGCTTTTTTTTTTTTTAAGGTAGGTTGAAATCACTGACTGCATCCTCTTAGGCTACTGTCAAACAAGTATTATGTAGCATGGAGTTGACCTAGAGATGAAAAGATTCTTATCACCAAGTAGGAAAAATATCTTAAAATATTTTCTTATCCCTAGTAAATACCACAGAAGTGAAGGGCCCTGGACATGTTTCTCTGGATAGTCTTACACTGATCCAAAGGCTGTTTTTCCTTTATGACCATAGGTACAAGTGTGAGATAACCGCAACAGGGGCCTGCAGTTCTTGTTTTGCTATTTAACCTTTGTATCAATACACCATGCAGCAACGCTTGCTGCAGCACTGCTGCTACATTCAAAGGCACAAGACTCAGTGATGACAGGGCCCTCTCCTCTGTTTTTCTTCATGGAGAGCTACAAACATGGAGTGGGCTACCTTTCCTTCCCCGGAGAGTAATCATACTTGTATCATTCCATTTCTGTCTGTCTGAGGTTTTGCTTTTGCAGCCACTCCTTTAACACCAACAATACCGTAGCATTTCCATATTGCCATACCAGCATACTGGTTTAGCCCACAGTCTTAAAGGTTTGAGTCCATCCAGTGTTTTAAAGACTTTGTAAGAACTTCCTAACAAGTAAAATTTAATGTGGTGGTTGGAGGGTTTTGTTTTTTGGTTTTTGGTTTTTTTTTTTTTTTTTTAGTATTGCTCTCGCATGTTGACTGTAGCTCTTACTTTGTGGCAGTAATTTTTTCCTTACTAAATTATTCTCATTCTCTTGCTAAATTTTAGGCTTGGACTGAAAGATCAGCAGGAGAGAGAAATTGTTCATGTTATCGTTTACTGCTGCTTACAGGAGAAGACATATAACCCCTTCTATGCATTTTTGGCTAACAAGTTTTGTGAATGTGAAAGACGATTTCAGGTGAAGGAAAATCTGTTTCTACTTTTTTTTTTTAGTGTCATTATTGTGGTTAGGAAGACAGTTATTAAATACCTGAGAATGGATGCATGCCTGTTGAGATCTTGATCCTGAGGAAAAATTCTGCTGGTGCAGCTGTGCATTCAGTAAGGCAAACTCATGGTCAGATATGAATAGGAAATGAAGTAACTGCTGCAGAAGGTTTGCTTTCCTCTGTTTCATGCATTTTAAAAGAATTGAACAATCTGATCAAGCATCTCTGTTAATTAACAGAGGGCTCATAAAGAATAGGAGGCAGAAAGGTTTTGTTATGTCGTTACTTATTTAAATAGTCATTTGATTTGTAGGATTTTTTTTTTCCTTTGACACCTAGGTGACATTTCAGTTTAGTATTTGGGACAAAATCAGAGACTTAGAAAACCTGTCAGCCACTGCCATCTCCAACTTGGTTTCACTGTTGGCTCATTTATTAAGGACAAAATCATTGCCACTTTCAGTTCTCAAGGTTGGTGTGTTTTCTTTTCAAAATATTTCCGTGTTTTCCTTGCATTTGCTAGTTTTATGGAAAATGTATTTTCTCTGTTAGCTAGCTGGTACTTTAGCTGTTTGTGGTCATAACCTAAGACAAAACTTGTTCTAAAATTACCAAATTAATCCCATTAATTACAGTAATGGTATCATTTGAAAAGGGAACCTATGGTGACCCAGGCATACAGAAAGTCTAAAATTCTGTATCTGGAGCAGTTGTAAGATAATTTTATTTCGAGTATCCAGAGTTGGAACTGAGGCCCCTTCATAAACAGGCTTTGTCAGTGGATTCTGTGCTATGCTTTTTAGCTGATGTTGCTTTTTATTAGACCAGAAAGAAATCTACTGGGCACTTGGATTTCAGAATGGGGTGTCCATAGAGTTTTATTAGAAGAATAATTGAACTGTGTTAAACAGGCAGTGTTATGGATTGTCCTAGGTACTTCTGAAGTATTTATCTAATTGAGAAATTATATCTAGTATTCTGGTACTAGTAGACAGGTTATTCCTTAGACACTTCTCTGCTTCCTTATCGGTTGGCTTTTGGAGGCAGTGTTCTCAGCTAATTCTTCTGTGCCAAACTTCAGGTTTGGTATATATGGGAGGCCATTTGGTGTGCTGAAAGCTGTTCATTTAGAAGAGAGTTCAGCTGTTTGAAATACTTGAATTAATCTAATTCTCCCTCTCCCTCTCTCTCCACTAGGTAATTGAATTCAGCGAACTAGATAAACCCAAAGTCCGTTTCTTGCGACAAGTATTAAGCATGCTGTTAATCAAAACAGATGCTGAAGAACTTAGTGACATTTTTGTGAGGTAAGTGATCAGAGAGATCTCCAGGGAACCATTGGTGAGTAGTAATTAAGAAGATAAGAAGTTTGCTTATTTTGTTTGGAATTATACAGTGCCTTTGCCAAAGATCAGCCATCCATCCCTTAAAAAGTAAGCTCATCTGGGTGAGCAGGGGGAAATGTATCGTTTGTTAGTACAGGCTCTGGTATAGATACAGCTGTGAGAAGTGTTATACAAATAAGGCTTTCAGATATTCAATGTGTCATTTTGGTCACAGGATTTTCACGAGCAGAGCTTTGTAATTGCCTGCTTTCCTTATTGCTTTACCACCTGCGTGCAGTGGGATTCACTCTCCCAGCAGTCTTTGCTAGAAGGTATCTTTAGTGTAAGAAGGAAAAATAAAGAAATACTAATGAGGAAAAGGTTTGGGGGATGTTTGGGGGGGGGGGGGGTGTTATATCAACATTGTCTGGAAAATCTTAATTTTATATATGGGACAGGGTTGCTTGGAGAGGCGGGAAAATCTCCATCCTTGGAGATGCTCAGGACTTGAGTGGATAAGACTCTGAGCAACCTGACCGCACCTGGATGTCAGTCTGGCTTTAAACAGGACGTTGGACAAGATGACCTGCCAACATCCTTTCTCACTTAAATTATTCTGTGATTCCATGATTTTGTTGTATTAAGCTTGCAGTGTCCCATAAAGTGAGAAAAAATTCGGTGATGATGTTTCAGCCGTTACACTGTAACACAAGGAAGCTCAAACATGGCGTTTGCCTCGTTCGTTGCTGTAATGTAATTGTTTACATAAAGCAAGTCTAAGGCTCCAATATTCCATTTTATTGTTGAGGATCAATTGTATGTTGAGTGTGTTTGGGCTGTTTGCCAGACCAATGTAGACTTGCTGGTAATTTGAAAGCCTCTTCAGAAAAGCTCCTTTGGGGGTTGGGGGTTTTCCTGCATCTCTGTTTGAAGCAGATAAAGAAAAAATAAGAAACTTCTGAAACAGTAGAAGGCTAAATACTCTTTTTGATCTGTATCTTTACAGGATATCTGACAACCCCAAACTGGGAATGCTACGAGAAGGCTTGAAACTCTTCCTTACCCACTTCTTACTGAAAAATGTACAAGCCCAAAAAAGTGCTGAAGAAGCTAGCTTATTGAAGGAAAGAGTTGAACTAGCGACCAAGGCTTTGCAAGCAAAAGAACCCAAATTGAAGCTGTAGTTCCGTTTTTCTAATAAAACATACAGAAAAACAGTCTGCATGAAGATGCAAAGCTTTATTAGTCTTTCAGACCCAAATAATTGAGAATGAGGAGAGCTGTGTTACTCTGAAGGCTCCGTTTTTTCATGTAAACAGTTACTTTGCTCTACACACAAGTACACGTTTAATTGAAGGTGATACAAGGCCTTTTTGAAGAAAGGGAAAAATGTATTTTTTGTCATGTCCCTTTTTAGTATGAGTACTTCAGGTTGATGGTTAGTGGCTGGAGAAGAGGATGAATTTCTCTCCTATGATACTCCCAGTCAGCAGTAGCATTCTGCATTGCATATTCTAACTTTTTGTTTAAAATAATAGCATAATACTGACCACTGTGTGTTAAAAGAAGCAGCCTTAACCAAAGGCTTTTGATAACTGATCATCGGACTTGCCTGAAGAAACGGCCACTAGATGGCACAAGTACTGGTGAGTCAGTTTTGGAAGAAATCAACTTTTTTCTTAAAGTGTTGAAGTTATCTGCTAATTCTGTGAATTGTTTACCTGACTGTGGGTCAGGAAAAGATCTTCAGTTGGATTCAAAGCTGTAGTAAAACGACTTGAGGATCTGAGTTTGCCCAATTCTATTGGGTTTAGAGATCACAGCATAGATTAATTGCTCTTTTAGCCTGTTTTTTGCAGCTTTAAAATTGGAGTTGCCTAATCACTTGTGTTAGTCAGATTTTTCTAGGCATAAAGGATAACATCAATATGACTCTTTCAATAAGAGAATACCTTCCTTAAGAATTTGCTTGCATTTTCCATTCAGATGTTTAAAAAAAAAAATCACGTACGTTTCTTTCTGTAACACTCAGTGTTAATGGTTTGTTGCTTTTGTCACCTTACCACTACACATTAAACTGCGATTTTTCTAAAGGCTCTGCTGTTTGTATTAGCTTTACTCTAGCTGCCTTGCTAGCTAGACCAGGGGAATGACCTTAATTGGGGGGAGGGAGGGAAGCACTTTCTCACCCGCAATATGCACTGCATCTGCATAATCTACCTGTGCTGGAGCTGCCAGCCCCGTGTCTAGAGCCAGGCTTGCCCTCTGGTGTTCAGCAGCCCGCTCACGGTGCCTCCTAATTGCATTTGGTACCAAATGATCTATTCTGCTGCTTTGGATCTGTCCCTGTTGGGAAAATCTGCTCCCAGTAGGCATCCTCCAGAAGATTTTCATTTCTGCAGCAAGAGAGGTGGACAATTTTTTTTTTTTCAATTTTTTAAATTTTTTAATCAATGAGTTGGATGTAGAATACTCTGCTTGCTCAGTTGTGTAAGTAATGTTTTCAGGTGGCAGAGTGCTTCCCTCAGCAACCAGGGAGGTATTTTTCTCACCTTTTCTCTGTTGAAGAGGACAAGTTGTGGGGAACAAGGTGTCCTGGGAGCAGAGAAGACCCGGTTTCAAAATCCCAGGTTACGCTAGCATGGTAACAACTAACACAGAAGAGATTACTATCAAAAGAACAAAGCAAGATGCTTTCTTCAGCCTGTTTCATACCATTGGCAGCTTTTAAGCGTACAAAACCGGTTATTTCCCCTCAGTTGCATCTTACACGCAACTGACAGAAGAGGAAGAAAATTTAGTGAAGTATTTCTAAAATTCATACCAATTAACAGACGTATGGGCAGCAGAAGAATTTGCGCTGTATTTTGATGGAAACAAAAGTCACAACTTTGAAGAGTGCGTGTAAACAGCTCCCTTGCAAACAACTGCACCAAACCTCGTACTTTAGTTTTGGAGGCTGGATGTGGGAGAAAATCTGCGCAAGCCCCTAGAAACTGGCTGCAGTGGAATGCATGGGACCTCGGTGAGTAAAAATTGCTCCCCCTAGACTGCAGCAGCCACCTAATTAATTACCTTTTTTGCAGGAGTTTAGGTAGACCCAGCATTTCAACGTGTTTGTGGTTTAATAATACGTAAAATGGAAACACATTGCTCTAGCTGGGAGGTTGAGGCAACTTTGTTCCTCGAGATAATTCTTGAAACATCTTCCTTAAATTAAATATGACAGGCTGCCGGTTCCTTCTTTGAATGCTTTGCGTGGTGACCAGAGTTGACCACCCTTTGCTGCCTGTGGGAAGATTGCCTGGTGTTTTATGGGGCTGAGCCTACTCACTTGCTGCAGCTGCCCGAGGCAGTGTGGTGCAGGTGTTGCTATGCAATTAGAGGAGATGGTTTTAACCTTACGCTCTAGAATTACAATTGCTTTTTTTTTTTTTTAAACTGAGACTTGCATTATTTATTATTTATCCCAAAGAGCTAGTGTGTTTTGTTCAAATTTACAGTTATTGGAGCCATTGCTTTGTTTCTGAAGAAAACAGATTTTACCTGCCTGCAGCTTTTACATTTGTCACGTTTATGTATAAACATAAATTTTTTTAAAAACCGGATTTTCAAAGAAAGCAGCCAAAATACACTGCCAGTCCACAGTGCTGTAGTCACGGTACAAGGACAGTTGCTGCGGGCGTTTCGGAGTAAGTCCCCTCCGCTTGCTGTGATTCAGTGAGGGAATAACCGTCAAACAGAAATCTGACAATTCTAAGATAAACATGAATTCCTGAGTCTTGGATCTTGCCACATCTAACAATTTTTGCCATGGTCCTGCTGGCCAAACCACCGCATCTTGACAGAGATGGAAGGCCTGTCGGACTGCGCTGGTGATCTACGTGCACATCTGCAAGCTGTCGCTTCCGTGGTCCGGTCGCATCCCAAGGATACAAAGCACATGTGAAAGGGAAAGCGGTGATTATTTTGTATTTATTTTACATATGTTTGTATTAAATTGTGTATTTATACATCATATTTTTCATAGATATTATATATGTATAAATGTGTGTATATGTATAAATGTGTATATGTTCATAAATGTGTATATATAATATATGTACAGTATATATTATATTTGTAACCCTGGATAACAAACTTGTCACCAGCAAAGCTAGCCCTGCCAAAGTCTCTCCTCCTTCTAGCAGGGCTGTCGGTGCCATGAGCTCTCTCTGGAAGAGCAGCAAGTCCCAATGCTGGTACGCGGCTGCCTGCAACGCTGCACGCGAAGCGCTGGCTGCCGGCAGAGGCTGCGGGGGCAGTTACACCGCGCTTGCAGCCCTTCTGCTTTGTCTGCCGCGGAATAAATGTTCGATAACACAAAATACAGCACGTTGAGACTTCTTCCTGTCGAGTATCAGACTGTTAGCTGACCTCACAACCTCCATGAGAAACATTCCATGATCTTTCCAATAAGAGAGATGCCACTTAAAATGTCCAAAATTCTTCCATAAAGGAGGTTTGGGGGAGTTACTACTTCAGGAGCAGAAAAAAAGCTTTGAACTGGTAAAAATACACTACGCTGGAAAACCAAGCAGCTATGGTTGCAACACTAATCCTCACGCCTGACAAGGCAGTGGAAAATACGGCGTGCTTTGCTTTAGATGCATTTAACTAAAAGGCAGATGTTTGATTTTTTTTAGCTATACAGCAGAAGATTTCAATTCCCCCGTTAAACAGCACTATCCACTCCCAGCTATTATCACGGTTTCAATTTTTGTTTTCTTTTAAGCTGGACAGCGATGTTTTAAACTTTCTCTGTTTTCTGTATCAAAATTAACAGAGCAGTAAAGTCTGGTTTTTAGCTTTGGCCAGAGTGTTACGCTGATAAATCATACGCAAGTCCTTTTGGCAGGGTTTTAACACCGCACCTGAATGGGCCAAGTATCTGCAGGGCTTTTTTAACTTGACGTTTTTCCATTGTCCTGCACACCGGGGATGACGGGTTGATATCGGTCGTGTTCCGAAAGCGCAGACGCAAGCAGGTCTGCCCTGCCTCGCGCTAGCGAAGGTGTGCAACCCAATACTGTACTTAAAGCACATCTGGGATCGTTTGATTCACATTGTTCTACGGGTGAACTTTGCACGTGAGAAGTTACAGCCCGGCAGCAGCGCGGTGCCAAATGTGCGCGACAGTGCTTTCAGCTTAATAAATACGCAAGTGGCAACCCTAATACTCAAATTTTTGTTGCGTGGAGTGTAATAGCAGCTTCGTGCCTGGCTGCGTCCCGTGTGTGCAAGAATCTACGGGATTTTTTTCCTGCAGTAGATGACGCACTTTTGTTTTCAGGAGACAATTTGATCCGTAGGGTCGCTTTTCTAAAGGCAGGGTGTAAGTTTTACCCGAGACTTTTAGGGTTGGACTGATTTCAGGAAATTGTAGGCAGAGATAAGACTCTTTTACCATATGCCACTTTTCGTGATTTCATCTCCTGGAGGAACTTCGCCTTCCAGTAAAGCTTAATTTACCATGAGGCCCGCAGGTATGGACATCACAGCTGCCCATATAAAACAGCTGTGCTATCCTCAAATTCTGGTGCAAGGTGCAGCCTTGCTTTAAAACTAATCACAGCAGCCTTCCACTGATTGAAATGCATGCACAATTCAGAATCGGATATCACGTGGTTTCCCTAATAACGCTTTAAGGAAATGAAATGAGTGTCTATCGAGAATAAGTTTAGGAAGAGCCAGCTGGCACCAAATATTCCTTAAAACTCATGTCCTAGGATAAAACAGCTCACACACTGAAACCGGCTCATTTTGTGCGAATGGAGGACTTCAAAGTGAATACATTAAAAAATGACTAAGTAACGTAACTAGACTGAGAGGTACGCTGTAAGATTGCAAAGAGAGACCTTTTTTGAATAGTTCCTTTAAAGTCTTTTGCCAGTAACAGTGAACTGGTGGTTTCATTTTCAAACGTGAAAGATTTCCAAGCATGACACATTTTTCATTAAAAACTCCATTACGGGCCTTTTACCGTTCAGACGGTAAGAATACCCTCAGATCTCTCTTGGGTGTGCCGGCACTCACAGCCCTGGGGTGAAATAACAGGGAATATTGTTAGGAGGCAGTGAAGCCCACTGCGGGAACAGCCTTCAGTTACAGTCAGGGGAGGGAGCAACACATTTCTCTAGTATAGAGACAATAAGTCAAGGTACACTCAGTGTCACCTTGGGGAAAAATAAGTCATCTTGATTGCATTTTCTAGGCTCGCATCTTATTCACAAAATCATCTCTCCTCCTCAGCCAAAGCTGTATATTCTGGATGGATTTTTTTTTTCCTTACTCTGTAGTACAATTTACCCTTAAAACATTGACTAGATGGTGTTTACTTTCCAAATTCCCTAACTGAATGGTTCGTCTGAAGATGAAACTCAGCCTGTTGGTCTCTTGAAGATTTTTATTACACCAAGGATCATGCGGGTAGTGTGCAGCAGAGATTAGGAAGCAGTGCAGAAAGGCAGGGGCAGCAATTGTGAATCATAAACGTTTCCTACGATGATAAAAGCTGTTGAGGGAGGCTCTAGGGAGCTCTTCACCAACGCTTCAGCATTTGAGCAGCAGGCGATAGGTCGGCTCAAAAGCGGCTGTGGGTTTTGAATCAGTTCATTTTTCTTATCTGTGGTCTAAAAGCAATGTGAGAATCAGATCTGGAGAGACACTAGACCCATCGATATTTCTTGGGCTGCCCTATTCTTGTGAAACCTTACACCAGGTCTGTGAGTTTAAAGGAGCCTTCAGACTGCTGAGGGCTGGAGAAGCAAAGCTTTACTCCTGGCCAGGCTTTTGACACCCTCGCGGATGCGGAGTAGCACTTTCCCTGAAATGGCCTCCTCCAGGGAGGAGCCAGGGCTACCCAAAGGCTGACGTGCAGCTGTCGGAGGCACTGGATTAACAGGTTTTGCAGAAGAGGACATTAAGCTTTTTCAACATTATCCCATATTCCTCTGCTGCTAAAATCCACCCTCAAATGTAACCTCTAGATGTATTTCTCAGTCCTAAAGATGAAGATCTGGAAGCATAAAGGAGTGAGGGTTTCAGGTGTCTTGCCATCCTCAGCTGATGAAAGAGCTTTCTTCCTCCCATCCCCAAAGCAAAGAGCATCCATAAGGATCTGTAGTAATGAGAGAGGTGTCCTCTCTGGGCAGCTTCAGGATCAACAGAATGGGAGATCTTTTTTGTGGTGCAAGTGCCAGCTACCGGCACGGTGCCGGAGCTCCTGCTCCCTGGGGGTGATCCAACTTCCGACACCTAGGCTGGCCTTCCCACCTCAACGTGACTCCGTGCTCCCTGCGAGTGAACAGGTCGCACGCTCGTCTCCTCGCTGTCCGACAGCCGGGGAACCAGCACGCAGGCACTTCGCCTCATTTACCCAGGAAATCTGCAGGAGAAGCGCGAGATGAACTCACACCCCAACCCACCCACCCACGCGTTTCAGTGGCACAGTCGGGGTCTCTCTGCCCCGCTAAAACCCCCATCATGGGCTCTCCATCACCTGAAACCTGCATTACACTGAACAGCGTCTGATCTCGGGCTGAAGACGGAAAATGTGGATGAAATTTATAAGTTTTATTACAACAAACCATATACTTACACAGCTGTTGTTCCAGCTCCCCCATAGTCATTAATACTGGCCATGATCCTTTCATCAGAGGTCTCCAAGGCACACGAAAAGGCAAAAAAGGTGGGAAGACCAGCTGTTTCATGAGGTGGAGGCCAAAGAAAGGTGCACATATTGTCTAAGCAAATTACCTGCAGAATGGAGCTGAGTGCCACGATGCTCCGGGCAGGAGCACAGCGGCGGCAGATCACTGCCTCGCATCGCCTGAACCTGCTTCTCCCGGCACCCTCAGCTCAACCTCACAAGACCATGTGAAATGCTCATACTTATCTTAAAAATCCTCGGGCCTCAGTCAGGCCCTTCAGAAGAGTTGGGGGGCTAAGAGCATAGGAGGGCTGAAGGTAGTCGAGAAGATCCCTGAAAGAGGGTGAGCGCCGCAGCAGGAGCTGGGAAGGGAGAAGGAGGCAGCAGAGACAGCAGGAACCACTGGCTGACACTGCTGAAGTGTCATCTTAATTATCCCTGGCAAAAGAACAGTGATTAACATCAATGACTGTGGACAACCTTTATGTAATTACTCATTAACATTTCTAAAATTGCACCTAGCTGCTACAGCAATACATGCTTTATAGATTCATCATGTTGAAGTCCAGAAAGAATCATTAGATCGTCTATGCAGACCTCTGCGCATCGCCAGCCGCTGTTACACTGCAGAAATTAGCGCCGGTGGCGGCTCGGCGGCTTGCGCTTGGCTTTCACGTACTTTCCAGAAAGGGCATCCGGGGATAGCGAGCGATGGACGAGCTGCCCCAGCCCCTGAGATGTTGTTCTAAATTGGGATCGCTCCCCTGCCCCATCCCCAGGTTAAAATCCATGCTGGCTGCCTTTCTTTTGCGTTTATGGAAGCGGTACCCACAGCCCAGCAGGGCTGGATGGGGACAGGAATTCTCCGTCCCCGTCTCCTCTGTGCGGCAAGAGGGGAGGCAGCCCAATTAGAGGCTTCTGCATTGTCCAGCCGCGCTCCCTCTCCAGACACCGGTCCAACCTGCCAAAAGCTGCCATCAGCCAAGAACGTTAACAGAAGTCCTGTGAATAATAATTTCAAATAATGGATTAATTAGAGGAAATTGTGATCTGCTTGCAAATGTCCTGCAAGCAGTAAAATGGAGCTAAGCCTTCCTGCTACACAATTCATTGCAAGCCACTGGCTCTGCTGGGTTTTACAAGAAGAAAAAGGACGCGGTTCTTCTCATCTACTGATTTTAGAGACCAGTCCCTGTTAGATTTAACCCAGCAAAACCTGTTTCTGTTTCTTTTCCAAAAGGAAGCTGAATGCCAGATTTTGATAGTAGCTTGTGATCAAAGACCAGTAGATAACCACTCTGACCTCCTGCACGTCGCGGGTGATCCCATTTCCATGCAGACACTTCCATTTCCACACAGGGAGAGCCCCAGGACTTCATAGAATCATAGAATCATAGAATCGTTTAGGTTGGAAAAGACCTTTAAGATCATCCAGTCTAACCATTAACCTACACTACCAAGTCCACTCTAAACCAATCAAGGGTAGACTGGACTAAACCATGTCCTTCAGTGCCACATCTACCCCTTTTTTTAACACCTCCAGGGATGGTGACTCCAGTTAAACTAAAGATTTTCAGCCCTCAGGGCAGGGAGAACAAGAGAGTAAATACCTCCCTGGGTCTCTGCCCTGGCAGAGGACTCTTTGGAGGAGCCCTTACAGAACCCTTCACTCCTCAAGGCAAGAAAAATAAAGCAAAAAGTCCCAGAAAAGACAAAACTGCCCAATCTATTGGTCAGGGACAACCCCAGCCCACCGTAGATGTGACCCTGATTGCATGAGCATTAGTGGAAAATAAGAAATCAAACCACTGAGTAACTCCCAGAGTAACGTGCAGTTGGCATTTAGCTCTGGCCACCCACGCCAGCATTTTGGGGGCAGCAGGGCTGTAATCTGGTCACTGCACACAATGCCCAAGGGAGACTAAGGTGCCCCGGGGAGCTTCCTCCCTTCCACCGTTTGTCCCGCGTTGCTGTTCATGGGCTTCAAACAGGCAACCAAGGAGCACCCTGCACATCACAGGAATGATGGATGGATGGTTGAAGAATTAAAAAAACAATGTTTCTACCTTCACAGCTGAAGCACCGTGGGGTTATCCCAGCACCTGCAGCAGGCAAGGGGAAAGTTGGGAAAGAAAGAAGGGAATCTACGCTGAGATTCACTGCCCTGAGGGATGTCTGGTGCCTGAGGTGGCACCTGGGGAACCAACTCAGCGTAGGCCCTGGCAGGGAAATCGGAGCTGGGAGCAGAAATCAGAGCCGGGAAGAATTCACGGGATGGAAGCAGGCGCAGGCAATCCCTTGGGAGCGGTGGGCACGCAACCCTCCCGCTCGCGGCCCCGCAGGCGTAAAGGAAGAGGAGTAAGAGGAGGAGGGAGCGCGGGATGGGGTCTTGCTGAGAACTAGAGAAAAAGCTGACATTAATCCCTTAGTTTTGGATGAGCGTAACAGTTTGGACTTCCGAAATAACCAGCGGTCTTTCTTGGTAGTGAAGCATTTCATTCCCAGCAGTTTCACGGAGCGTTTGAGCGGGATTATATATTTATGGTTTCCCATTTGAAAGACTTTTAGCAGGTTTACCTCGAACATATGGATCCTATTTTGGTTCTTTTGTTTTAGCACTTAATGCTTATGAAATTGCCAGTTAATGACATCCATGCCTAAACCGTGTTGCTTTTTAAAGTAAAATGTCTACCAAAGGTCCGTGTTCATACTTACCACTTCTCAAGTAGAGCAATGAAAGTTTTAAGAGGCTCGTTACCTACCGTGTCTGAGGGAGGGACCCCATCGAATAATGAAATTGCAAACAGGGGCTCGGGTTAAAGCCTCGCTGGCCCTGCCTGTGCCTCTCTGGAGGCAAAGGAGCCCCCAGCACCAGCGGGCACGCTGGGGCCAGGGGGGTCCCCGGGATGCTCAGCCCGGCCTCTGCCCGAGCGGGGCCCGGGGGTGGCGGGGCCGCCTGGGCGCCGCCGGGGCCGGGGGTCCCAGCGCCGGGGTCGGGCGCGGAGCCTCCGCGGGCCGCGGAGCGGGGCCTGGGTGCCAGCGGGCGCCGCGGGCGCGCCGGAGCCTTCAATGGGGCTGTGCGGGGGGCCGAGCATCCGCGCTTCGCGGGAGCGTGGGAATCCCGAGGAAAAGGCTTTTCTGCCCCGTCGGGATCGACGACGCCTTTGAAGCCCTTCCAAGCGACAACGCGAACGCACCCACCGCCAAAGGACCGTATCTATATTTTAAGAGACTTTAATTTCTCCTCCCCCCCCCCATCTTGCTCTCTTCCCCCCTCCTCTCCTTTCGGTTTTGGAAACACCTGGTAAGTTGTAAAATGATTTACGAAGTGAAAGTGTTAAATGAGGCCACCAGCTGTAAGACTGACAGAGCTTTATGAGTTTTATTAGGTGCCCTATTATGGAAAATAAACTTTAATCCGTCCATAAAAACAGAATCTGAAAAACATATTTGCCCTTGTAGTCTGGAACACTGAAGGTATTCTTGTGAGACGCTGGGCTTTAAAGAGATTAATTTTATTGAGACAGACACAATACAGCGGTTGGACTTTGATAGAGGCTGCCCGGCCCCGGCAAGGCGGGTTTGGCAGGGCTGAGCCACGTTTGGGCACGGACCTCTCGGGCACACAGGGAATTTCTGGCCTGGTGGCGCACGCCTGCCACTTCAATTAGAGGGTATTTAATTGAAAATTAATGGCTGAGGGAGGATCTTTTTGCGGGGGGGGAGGTGATCTCAGGCGGCTCTCGATTTTGTATTATTTTATTTATTGTTAATTTTTTTTTTTTTTTTTTCAAGATAACGATGTGTCCTCCAGATGGATGTGCTTTAGCTATTCTAAGGTGAACGCAAGAGGTAAACCCAGCTGGAGCGGAGTGGCTCGGAGGCGCTGCGGCCCTGCACGGGCGTTGCGCGGGAGTTGCACGGGAGTCGCGCGGGAGTTGCGCGTCCCTTGCGC
Organism: Pelecanus crispus; assembly: GCF_030463565.1. NCBI lineage: Eukaryota > Metazoa > Chordata > Aves > Pelecaniformes > Pelecanidae > Pelecanus > Pelecanus crispus. The sequence goes on from NC_134644.1 coordinate 10,495,293, forward strand.
GGGCGCTCACCCGCGAAAGTGCAGCCGCAGCCAATGGGCGTGGAAAAATCACGGCGCAACTAACGCTTTTATTTTTCTAGCGCCTTAAATTCTCTACAACCTGCGGCCGAGAGGAAATCGTTTACAAATTTAAATCCGAGCCTCCGGCGTGATCGTTTCCATGCAAAGGAGGGGGGGAGTCGATCAAGCCCAAATCAAGTTTATCCCCATCCAGTTTTTTGACATATGGGATCCATCCAGATTTATGATTTACCCCCACAAACATGTGTGATCCACGTCGGATGCCCCCGGCACGCTGGGTGTGCCGGGCCGCTCAGCTAATGACGGCCCAGCTAATGACAGCCCAGCTAATGACGGCCCCCCCCTTGTCCCCAAATGCCACCCCGGCCGGCACCGCCCGCAGCTCCCCGTGAGGGAGAGCTCTGCTTCGGGCACCCTCACGCCACACTCCCATGGACCCGCAAGATGTCCGGGGCAGGTGGTACAGCAGCCGTCTAGGCCGCGCTGCTTGGTTTGAAAGGTTAAGGGGGGGTTTGTTAAAATAAAAAAAAAAAAAAAAAAAAAATGGGGGGAAAGCGTTTTTTTAAGGCATGCGGGAGTGGGAACACTCCATATTTCGGAGCTCCTCATCCTCTACGGGGCAGCGGCGGCAGCCGGGGTGCGGGGGGTTGCGGGGGGCCGGGGACCCCCAGGCTCCGGAGGGCCCCTCCGCCGCCCATAGCGGGAGCGGAGCCCCGCCGGAATCCATTAGCGGGGATGGATTGCCAGACGTGGCCCCGAGCTGGTGGGGACGAGCCAGTGATTATATTTAAATTCCCTATAATTGATTTGGGGAAGAGCGGCGGTGACAAGGATGAATTGATCTGCAAATTTATCGGCCAGATAAATCCCGCCGTGATCGAAAAGCCCGCGCTTTGCTGCCGGGGCGGCCATCGGGGGGGGGGGGGGGGTCCCGTCCTCGGTCCCCGGAGGGCGCGGGGGCCCCTCGCCCCCCGCCGGAGCCCCGGGCTCGTTTGCGAGCCCAGCCGCCCCGGGAAGGCAGCGCTGCCCGCTCCTTGCTTACGCCCTGGCTCCGGGTTTGCAGCCCGGAGGGGGGGCAGAGGGGGGTGTTGCTGCCCGGGCCGCCCCCTCCCAGCCCCGGGCTCCCGGGAGCGCGGCCCGGCGGCGGAGGGGAAGCCGGTACGCGGGCGGGACACGCAGCTCTGCTGCCGGGAGCGGGGGCTGGAAAGCAGCGAAACAAAACCCGGGGAGCCGGGGGATGCTGTTATGATCCCCCCCCCGCCCCGTGCTGCAGCCCTCCTCTCGCAAAGACCCCCGCCGATATCAGCTATCGCACGACGGCTGCGGCACTGAATTAAATTCGGGTTAGAAACCGGTTCCCCGCTCCTTTGCGGGCGCTTCGGCAGCGCCCAGAGCACCGGGACCCCCGGAGAGCCCAGCGTCCCCCCGCACAGAGCGCTCATACATCTCAAGTACAAAACGCCGTTTATTTTCCACCCCATCGCGCAGGTGGGAGAGCCTGGGGAATAATTTAGCATGCATAAGTAGAGGTATTTTTTTTTTTTATATAAATACGATATACAAAAATAAAGACAGTATTGAGATTTCCAGCAGTTTTAACGTTCATGACATAAACAGTTTTCCCGATATGTAGTAAGAACAAAACATTTCCAATACTCAGCGAAAGGAACGCGCTTCCAGGGGGCAGGGATGGGGGGGGGGGGGGGGGGGCTCAAGTTTTGACTGATTTTCAGTCAATAATAACACTGTATTCACTGTAAATCCTCTTCCCCGGCCGGCATGCGGGGGATCCTCTTCTCCATCCCCCTCCAAGCAGGGAGAAGCGGGAACAAGGGGGGAGCGGGGGCGGCGGGGCTCCCCGCGGCGGGACGGGCAGAGCCCCGGCTGGAGGGAGCGGGGCCGGGGGGCTCACTGGGGCTGCGCCGGGGCTCCGTGCCGGCCCCGGGGCTGCGGGTCCTCCTCCTCTGCCTCGGAGCAGTCGGAGGAGTGGTAAGGGCAGCATCGCCCGGCCGCCGCCTCCTCTTCCTCTTCTTCCTCCTCCTCGTCCTCGGGCTCGCTGTCGGGCAGCTCCCGCATCCTCCTCCCGCCGCTCTTCTCCGGGGCGGGCAGCAGCAGCTCCTCATCGCCCTTGTCCTCCCCGCCGCCCCCCTTCTGCTTCTCGGCCTCCTGCGCCGCCTGCTCCTTCGCCTTCTTGCTGCGCTTCCACTTCATGCGCCGGTTCTGGAACCAGATCTTCACCTGGGGGAGATGGGGAGTAGGGGGGGGCACACAGACACCGCCTCACCCACCGCCCCCCCGGCAGCACCCCCCGCCTGCCCCTCGCCCGCGGGGCCGGGGGCCTCACCTGCGTCTCGGTGAGCATCAGCGACGTGGCCACCTCGAAGCGCTTGGGCCGGGAGAGGTACTTGTTGAGCTTGAACTGGTGCTCCAGCTCCAGCAGCTGCTGGCTGGTGAAGGCGGTGCGGGGCCGGCGGCACTTCCCCAGCAGGTTGGACTGCGCCTGGGCTGGGGAGGGAGAGCGGGGGGCGCGGAGGTGAGCGCGGAGCCGCCCCGCCGTGGCCGGGCATCCCCCGCGACCGGGCTGGGAAGCGGGGAGGCAGGACAGACGGCGGGAGCGGGACGGACAGCCGGGGCCGGGGCCGGGGGAGGGCTCTGCTCCAGCCGCCAGACCCGCCGGCTCCGGGGTTTCCCGGCTTGCACGGGGGGATTGTCAGGGGATCCCCCATAGGGACGCAAACAAAAAAATTAAATGAAATCTTTGAAAGAAAGAAAAATATGTCTCTTGATTTCCCAAGGGTCTAGCAAGTGCGAGACAATAAAAGGGAGCCAGGGATCGCGGCGCAGGGGTACCGGGCTCTCCGGGGAGCAGCAATTTGCTCCATTTAATGCTTTAGTTAAACCCGCCGCCCTCCCGCCCCCGTTTAATTAACGGGATTGCAGGCGGGCAGCCCGGGGCCGGCTGGGAGCGTACCTCGGCAGCGAGCGCTGGAAAACCGCCTTTGAACGAAAAAGGAAAAAAAAAATTACGGCGTGTTTTCCGTGGTCAGAAATAATAATTAAAATCGGGGATTGCATAAAAAAAGGAAAAAAAAAAAAAAAAAAGCCCTGGGATGGATGAGGGGAGGCGGACCGAGCCCCTTCGCCGGGCATCCCCGGGCATGCTTGGCGGCCGCAGCACCGCTCATTTCTCGGAGCACTTTGGCTTATTTGGTTTAGAAAAAGCAGAGAAGAAAGAAGAGGCGGCTCTCGCTGCCCGGCCGCGTTTGGAGCCCGCTCGCTGAGGCGGGCAGGGAGCAGAGCCCCGAGCCCGCTCCCGGCGCAGCGCCGCCGGGATTTTCTCACCGCGGTGCGATTTTCCGAGGCTCCATTCTCGTTTCTCTCCGGTTATTTATTCCCCCCCCGCCCCCCGCACCTTGTTTGAGAGGCAGGGTTCTGACAGCTCTCCTAATTATTTTTTTTCTTCCTGAATGTTCCAGTCTAAACAACCCCAATTCGAGAGAAAACAATGGACTTTTTTGTCTGCGAATGTGTGTGCAGAGTATGAGAAGGGGGGAAAGAAAGAAAGAAAGAAAAAAAAATCGCAGTTCTTTTCCTGGCATGATTTTCGTAAAACTACACCTCCGGTATTGTTAAATCGGCCATTCCCACAGAGAGCTCACACCTCCGAAAATGATCTTTGCCTAAAACAGATGCACGCAAAGTCCCCGTCGCCGTGAGGCCTAGTGCTCAGCAAGGCGCCTTCGCTGGGACTGCGGGACTGCCTGGTTAATGCAGCCTTTCCAGCCTTCCCTGGTCCCAAACCTCAACACTTCCGACCATATTTACATCTACTCATTATCCCCAGCGAACGCGGAACCCCAAATTTTTGGCTAACCCCAGATGCTCCCTATGGCCGTTTGCTCAGAGGAGCCTGCCGTAATTACTATAAGCCAATTTCTGATAAAAGAGAAAGAAAATTAAGAACGGTGGCTGGGTGATGGGACCTGCCGACCCGTATTTTGGGGGGGGGGGGGGGGGGAAACATCGAAAGGTTTTTTTGGGGGAGACCATGGGGGCTTCTGCCCCTGCCCTGTCCCCACCGCCCCCCGTCTCCCCTCCCCGGCGGCTTCTGCACCCCGTGGAGGGCGGGAAGGGGCGTTCGCCACGGCAGGAAGCGCTTTCCCACCTTCCTATTTAACCTGCCATGGAAGCCCGAGCTGTGAGGAGCTGCTCAGGGGCCGGGAACGGCGAGGCGACCCCCGCTTCCCGTTGCGGATCGCCGTTTCCTCCTTCTAATAGAAATAAAATTTAAAAAAAAAAAAATCAGAGTCACCGCCTGTTTAAACCTGCGGCTCACTTACGCTGGGGCAGGGAGGGGGTTCTTCCCTCTAGGAAGGAGGCAGCCCCCGGTAGGCGCCCGCGCCGGGATGGGGCACGGAGGGGATGCGGCGGCGGGAGGCAAATACTCACAGCTGAAGTCGGGCATTTTGGGCAGGATCATGCCGGCGGTGGAGGCCCGCAGCCACTGGTCCAGCTGGAAGGTGCCGGCGCTGAGCTTGATGGGGTCGGCGGCGGGGTGGGACGGGTGCGCTCCCTGCACTTGCGAGTAGGAGTAGGAGAGGGCCGGGTGCTGCCCGCCCAGCGCCGAGTAGCCGTACACCGGGTGCCCGTAGAGGGCCGCCTGCGCCGGCATGCCCGGCCCGCCGGGCGCCGCGGGGTGCAGTCCCAGGGCCATGCCGGCCGCCGAGGCGTGGTGGTGCGGGTGGGCGCCGGCGCCGGGCAGGAACCCGGGCTTGGGGACCAGGGCGCAGTGGGCGGCCAGGAGGCGCGGCGGAGAGGGGCTGTCGGTGCGCAGGCAGTCGGCGGGGCCGCCGGCGGGGTGCTCGGAGGAGGAGGAGGAGGAGGAGGAGGAGGACGGGGGGCTGCCGCTGCCGCTCCCGCTGCTGCTGCCGCCCAGCGCGGTGACCAGGGCCAGCGGCGCGCTCTGCCCCGCCGCCGCCGCCGCCTTGGGGGGGTCGACAGCCAGCAGCGCGTCGATGCGGAAATTTTTGGATTTTTCCATGGGAGCGCCGGCGGGCTGGGGGCGGGGGGGGGGCGAGCGGCGGCGCGTCGGGCGGCCCCGGGCCGGCCGCGTCTCCCGGCGGCGGCGGGCGGCAGTGCGGCCGCGCTCGGCGGCGCGCCCCTTCAAGGGCCGCAGGCGGCTCCCATTGGGCCGGCGGCGCTGCGGCCTCGCCCGCCATTGGCCCCGCCGCCCACCTGTCACGGCGGCGCGGGGGCGGCCCGCCCCCTCCCCCCCCCGCCTCCCGCCCCGGGGCTCCGGGAGAGGCGGCGGCCGCGGGCGGGGGGCGGCGGGGACCCGGCCCCCTCCGCGGGGACCCGGCCCCCTCCGCGGGGACAGCCCTCCCGCCGCCGGGCGTGCCTGGCGCTGCCGGCCGAGGGGGCTCCCGCCGCCCGCTCACTGACACTTTTCCGCCGTTCCCGCGCACGGCAAATATTTGCCGCAAACGCGCCGCCGCCCGCTTTTTAACGAGTCGGAGAGAATAAACACCTGTGGGTCAGGGAGCCGAGCCCGCCACCAAACCCCGGCTCTGTCAGCAGCGTTATTAGACCCGCCTATCTAAGGCAAACGGGCCCGAACAGCAAAGGGAAAGAGCGGGGCGAGGGGTCGCTCCCTCGCCGGGGTCCCGTCCCCGCGGGGCGGCGGGAGCCGCGGGTCGGGCCGCGGCACCGAGCGCCGCCGGCAATCGCGCCCTCCCTTCAGAAGCCTTTGCCGGCCCCCGGGAGAAGGCGCTCGGCTGCCGGAGGTGCCCCCGCCGCCGGGAGCCCCCCGCAGGGGCCGCTTCGCGCCCGGGGGCGGCGGGGCCGCGCCCCCGGGGCTGCCGGTGCCACCGCCACGCGGGTGCGCTGCCCCCGGGCCGTGGGTGGGAGAACTAAAGGCGAGGAAAAGGGCGGAGGAGAAGGGGAAAAGCAAGGGAGAGAGGGGGGAAATAGAGAAGAAAACCGGAGTGCGACACAACCCACGAAATACCGGACAACTTTGCTCCCGGTCCCCTTCTCGCCACGGCTCCGTGGGCGGAAAGCGCGGCGCAGCGCTGCGGGCTGTGCGCGCACACGCACCGGCCCACGCACGGACCCACGCAGACACGCACCCTGTGCCCCGCGCCCTGCTACTCCCCTGCTCCCCTGCACTGAGGTTTTGCTCCTTGACCCCCCGGGCTGGAGCGTCCGGACACGCTCACACACGGCAGACAGACGGACAGACACGAGCGGGGACAGACACGAGCGGGGCAGACGCACAGACACGAGCAGGGCAGACACACAGACACGAGCAAGCAGACACACAGACACGAGCAGGGCAGACACACAGACACGAGCAAGCAGACACACAGACACGAGCAGGGCAGACACACAGACACGAGCGGACAGACACACAGACACGAGCAGGGCAGACACACAGACACGAGCGGGCAGACGCACAGACACGAGCAGGGCAGACACACAGACACGAGCGGGCAGACACACAGACACGAGCAGGGCAGACACACAGACACGAGCAAGCAGACACACAGACACGAGCAGGGCAGACACACAGACACGAGCAGGGCAGACACACAGACACGAGCGGACAGACACACAGACACGAGCAGGGCAGACACACAGACACGAGCGGGCAGACACACAGACACGAGCAGGGCAGACACACAGACACGAGCGGGCAGACACACAGACACGAGCAGGGCAGACACACAGACACGAGCAAGCAGACACACAGACACGAGCAGGGCAGACACACAGACACGAGCGGGCAGACACACAGACACGAGCGGGCAGACACACAGACACGAGCAGGGCAGACACACAGACACGAGCAGGGCAGACACGCAGACACACAGACACGAGCAAGCAGACAGACAGGCAGCGGCACAGCAGCCGCTCAGACACGAGCCGGCGGACACACAGACAGGAGCCGGCGGACACACAGACGCCCGCACAGCAGGCACACGGGCGCAGCTGTGCAGCCCAGGCGCGCCCGCAGCCGTGCCCACGCGTGGCAGAGCGCAGCCGCCGCCCGCAGCCGTGCCCAGGCCGGCGCTCAGGTTGGAGCAGGGCAGAGCACCCGGAGCCCAGCCGCGGCCGCTGCCGCCCGGGGAAGCCGACCCGCACCCTGCAGAGCCCGCACGGCGTGCGGGGAGCCCGGGACGCGCCCCGCAGGCCCACAGGGCCCCCACACACACACGCTGCCCCGGGCTCCGCGGGGAGGAGCGGGGCAAACCGAGCCGCAGGAGCGGTTTTAGGAACGGCTTGGGTTCTGCCGGGCCACCGCCGGGCGCCGAGGGGCCGCCGAGGGCCGCGGGAAAGGGCCCGGGGAGCGCGGTGGCCCCAGGAGCCCCACGGCTCCCCCTGACCGCCGCTTTGGGGCCCAGGCGCGGGGCAGTCCCAAAGAGTGCCCCATGACCGGCTCCGAAAGGCGGGGGCGATACCGAGCCCGCCCCTCCCTGCCCGCACCCCGGCAGCGCTGAGGGTCCCCTCCCGCAGGGCACGGCGGGCCCGGGGCTGTCACCTCCGGGGCGCCCCCGGGCAGAGCCGCTGCCGGCTCCCGGCGCCCGGGCCGGCGGTGCGGGGGGTCCCGCGCATACGGGCCCGCTTCGCGGTGCCGCTTGGGGCCCCTTCCCGGTGCTGCCCGGGGGCGGGGGGAGCGGGGCTTGCAGGGGAATCCTCCCGCTGCAAGAGCGGGTGCGCTCGGGGCGCGGGGCACGCGTGTGGCCTCCGGGAGCGCTGCGCGGCCGGCGGCGGCCGCGGGACGAGGGGGGCCGCTGCCCTGAGCGCTCCTCCGCGCGGGGACGGCGTGAGGCCCGGGGCCGCCCCGCCGCCCCCCGCCCCGGCCCGTCGCCGCCCCCCGGGGCGGGCTCAGGCGGCTCCCCCCGGCCGGGCCCCCGCCGCGGGCAGGCAGCGTTTGGGCAGCCGGGGGTGCGGGGGAACCCCCCCGCCACCCGCAAGCCGCGGCCCCGCAGCGAGCCGGCCCCGGGCCGCGCTGCCGCCGCCGCGCTCCTCCGCCCGCCCCCCGCAGCCTTTCGGGAGCGGCCCCCGGGGCCAGCCCGGCCCCCGCGGCCCCCCCGATGGCTCCGCGGGCTGCGCTCCCGCCCGGGGCGCAATCTGTGGTGCTTAGAGAAGGATTTCGATTTTCAGACGTTTGGGTTTTTTTTTTTAACCGAGTGCCAATATTTTTTCCTTTTTTTTTTTTGGTTCTTTTTCCTCTTTTTCTTGTTTTTTTCCTGTTTTTTTCTCTCTTTTTTTCCCCTTCTTTTTCATTATTATTTTGTCTTTTCCCCCCCGCTCCCTCGCGGGTGTTCGCCCCCCCAGGGCCCGCAGGGCACGCGGGCCGGCTGAACTGGCCGCGGCTCCCGCACCTGTGTTGATCCAGCCCGCCGCCCGGCAGCCAACAATGCGCGGTTATCTCGGCGGAGATAGCGCACGGAGCGCGCTGCCCCGACGCCTCCGGGTGGTCCCCTTTCAGCAGAGCCCCCGCTCCCCCGGCCGTGGGCAAACAGATGCCTATCTCGCCTTTTACAAACGCCGGGGCGGTGCGGGGCCGTGGGGTGAACCCCGGGCGGCCGCGGCGCTGCGGGCTGCCCCGTGGGGACGGCGGAGCGCCCGGAGCCCCGCCACGGGGCAGCGGGGGGGGGGGGGGGGGGGCACCGTGAACCCCCCCCCCGGTGTCCCCACGCAGGCCGGTTTCTCCAAAGCCGTTACAGACCTCAGGCGCGGGGCCAGCGTTATTGCCAAAAACACTTATTACGCTGCGACATTCTGTAAATGAGATAATGATACATAAACCTCCCTGATAAATGTGACATCCTCGGGATGTCTCCTCTAAATTAGCCGCTTGCATTGACTGCTAATAATGGTGAGTTTATGAAAGCAATTTCAGTGCAAAAAGCACAGGGTCTCCTCGGTCTAATCAGCCTGCCTCTCTTAATGGATGAGGGGGTCAGCCGGAGAATTATTGACACTCTGCTGCCCTTAACCTGTTTCCCAATAAAGCTGATTAGTTTTTGTCAATTCATCAGCTAACCACTCTCGCCGGGACTGCATCAAAGCCTTATTTGCTCAGGGGAAATCAACAAGTCACAGATCAGATCCATTACGGAGCGGCTCCGGCTGCCGGCGGCTCCCGGGCCGGGGGGGGGGGGGGGGGGGGGGCGCTGGCCTGGGGTCTGCCGGCTCTCCCGGGGGCAAAACGAGCCCCCCCGGCTGCTCGGGCCGGCATAACCCGCCTCAGGTACTTGCAGAACGCCTGCGATGTCAATGCGCTTTCTGTCGCCCGGGGAAGGGGAGGCGGGAGCGGGCAGCGCCCCGTCCGCTCCGGGCGCTCGGGGGCGGCCCCTCTGCGCCCCCCTCCCCGGGAAAGGGCGGCTAACGCGGCCCAGGGTGTCAGTCCTGCAGAGAAGGGCCGCTCTGCAAACGGGCTGCCAAAAACCTTTCTTCACCCCAAACCCCCGCATCAGGGGAAAGAGCCGGCCCTGCGTTAGGAGGCCGGATTTTTTTTTTTTTTTTTTGCTTCTCCCCCCCCCCCCCCCCGCCCCTACAAACCATCTTCCAAAGTCCTGCCTCTCGTTAGACTTTCTCTCTCTTCGGATAACGTCAAGCAAAAATTTTAAATTTATTCCTACTACTGCTGCGATTCCCGCATCAGGCGCGGTTTGTCCGGCATAACGAAAGCTTGACGTTTTTTGCTCATCCGCAAGAAAACAACAAAAAAAGCCCACCAAACGTGCGCTGCCCCTTTAAGCCCCGACCGACAGCCTCTCAGTCCACCCCCCTTCAATTTAATTTCATTAAAACAGAGCATGAATATTTCTATTAAACCTAAAATGAAATATGAAGCCATTTAGACTCTGCCTGCACCAATCACCCAGATTTATGACTTTTATTCATCACATCAAGAGCTGGGAAAAATGAATTTTCTTCACCCAGGAAGGAAATAAAAACCCTGCCTTGGTCATTTCCAGAAAGCTGTTAATTTGCCCATGTGGTAATTACTTTCACAATTAACTAAAATACAAATCAACCTGACAAATCGGGTTAGTTTATATATTAATTAGCCGCTTTAAATTTATTCATTATGAAAAGACAATTTAAGGGGACCTCGGGTGTCTGTTGGATCGCAATAAATTACTCTTAGGAAATGGGGGCTGATAAAACGCCGCCGCGTCTGGGGGCAGCGGGCGGGCCGGGGGCCGCCGCTCCGCACCGGCGCTGCCCGGCGCGGGGCTTCCGCGGGCGCGGAGGGGGCTCCCCGCGGAGGGGGGGAGGGCCGGGGCCGCGCCCGCGCCCGCGCCCCCCCCGCGCTGATTTAGCACTCCGTCGATAGGATCATTCGATGCCTTTTAGCTTGTGATCTTTATAAATGTCCCGCTATTAAATTAGAAAATGATTCTCTCCTCGTTTAATTGTATTCTTTCGTTTCTTATTTCCAATTAATTAGTCCTATCGACGTTGCAATATTTTAAGTGACTGGAGTCCGTTTACAGTTTAAAATATATGGGTCAGCGCGTGCAATTTTAGACGAGGCAGAACTATATAATGTGGGTTTTAACTACTCCTCTCTCATACGTCTTACGCATCCGCCTAAATGCATCATTTGGAAACACCGCGGGGATTTTACGCGCTTGGGACCGGCCGCGCCGCTGCCCCTCCGCGCTCCGCGGAGAGCCCACCGCGGGGGCTGCGCGCAGCGCGGTGTCTGGAAACGCCTTGCGCCGCTCCCGCCGCTGCGGCGGAACGGGCGGCGACGACGGACAGACCGGGCGGTTTGCGGGAAAAGCTGCGGGGTTTGGTTTTGTTTTTTTTTTTTCTTCTTCCCCAGCACAGCCCCGGGCTGCTCCGGGGGCTGCGAAACGCCCTGGGGCTCCCCCCGCAAAGCCTCCCCCGCGCAGCAGCCGGTGCTGGGCACTGGAGAGGGCACAACGGGGTAATACAGATGTATATATTGCATACATATAACGGGGTATTAAATAACCAGCCCCATCCTGGCTGGGGTGGTCTGCGGGGCCCCCCCGAGCACCGCGGGGGGATGTGCGGGATGCCGGGCACGCGTGCGTCTCCCCTGTATCAGAAGCAGACGGGGGGGGGCCCGGTGCTCATTCACCTGCTCTGCTCCCCCCCCCCCGTAGGACAGACCCCCGAGAGCTGCCCTAAAAGAGAGGGTGGGCGGTGTGGGTCATCCTGCTGCCAGTGTAGCCCCCTCCAAGACTCCACGCAGTCCCACCTTCTCCGTGAGCTGCGCTGGCTCCGTCCCCAGGCTGAGGCGTGGGGGGACCCCACAGGCCCACGGGAGGGCACCTGAACACGCACCAGGCTGAGGGAGCAGCCCCCCAGGAGCAGGCTGGCTCCAGGGAGGGGGCTAGCAGAAGCACCGAGGGGGACAGGCGAGCATGGCTGGGCTGTGACAGCGTCGGGGTGCGGGGGACACGCTCACGCTCTGTGCAGATGGACGCAAACTGCCCAGGTCTCCCGGTTCGTCATCGCTCCGCTGGTGCCTCCTGCCTGGTCCAGCCCACCCCCTCCGACCCCCCAGCACGTGAGGGCCACCGTGGGGGCTGCGTGTCTCAGACACCACGTCTGCGCGCAGGGACCCGGGACATCCCTCATCCCGATGGGCTTTCAGGGTGGCCCTTTGCTGACTTGTGCTTAAACGCCTGGGACACAGAAGTCACCTGCCACCCCCGTCAGGGGTGATGCTGAACCTCTCCCTGACAGCTGTGGGCTCGGGCAGAGAACGGCCGGGCTCAGAGTCACCCCTGCAGCAGGCGCAGTTGCTCTTTGCTGTCCCCCAACCTCGTGTCGCTGCTTCCTCCAAATGGGAATGTCCCAGGAGGATCTGGGGTCCGTAGATCTTGGAGGCTGCCTCGAGCTTTTGGGATGCAGGTGGCCCCAGCCTCAGCCTCCAGCCCTGCCTCCGTGGCACCCCCTCTCCAACCAGGCTTCTTGCAATTGATTTTAGAGGAACGACTTGGAGAAATAACAGATCCATGTGGATGGAGAGTGGGATACTTGCCACCTCTCCAGCAGACACGTGAAGGCTCCCTTCACCTTCACGCTGTTCAGCTCTGGGACTGTTTGGGCCTCCGGTGTGCATGTCAGAGGAACGACATAAACGTCAGGAAGGATAACAGATGAATCATAAGGGCAGATTAATAATGTGACAAATGCTATTGTTTCTTGGCCTGGGCTCTAAAGGTCCCTCCCGTCCATGGCGGGCTCAGAAAAAGCACCTCATGTGGTAAAACCTAAACGTGAAGCGCTCCCGCTATTAATTGTATCAAACGTCGTTGTAGTAACATTAATCACAGCAAGTTCCTCGTGCGATTTAGGGGATTGTAATATGTGATTCCATAAGACTCTCATTGTGATTTAGCATTGATTAATGTCCATTCATAAAATGATATAAAACTTACTTCTCTTCCATCGTAGAGCCCCAAACCGCATTCCAGCCAATATTTCAAAACCTTGTTAATGTAACTGCTAATTTCAGCGGGTGATGGTGATGGTTATGGCGTACATGGGCTTGTGCGGAGGGGTCTGCAGCGGGGGCAGGAAGAGGTTATAGAAATTATTTCCAAAGCAGAAAATTGCTGTCCGGTTTAAACTATTTCAGGTGTTAACATGGTTATTCTGCTGTGATTTCGATTCACATCAGAGCTCCTGAGGATTTAATTGGGACTTTGAAGTGCCTGACTTTAAATACTCAAAGAATCAAATTATTTTGGTGATAAAACCCACAGGATTTGTACCTGTGGCTTCTTCACTCCCTCGTAGCATTTTGCCACCTTCCACTCCCCGCGAACTGGCTGCTCTGAAGATATTCATAGATACAGTTTGCTTTCTCTGTATTTTCTGGAGGCAGGAGGCTCTGCTTGGCACGGGGCCTAGTACAAAATAGCTCATGCTTTTTATTTCCTTTTTTCCTTCTTTTTTTAAGACACATACCAGGGATTGCGATGTGCATACATAATGTTATGTGACCCAGGAATCATGCTCTTGCAAAAAAAGATCAAATTAGTGAAGCAGAGAGGAGACTGCGTGACTAGCGAAATGTTTAGAGAATTAAAAAAAAAAAAAAAGGCTGAAAGTTGACATCTGGATAAAAAACAGTATATAATAGGAAGTTCAACATTTGGTGTTTTCGTATATATAATTTAGCTATAGATAATAGATAATAGAGAGTTCACAGGATCACTTGATGGGAAATATATTGATAATACAATTTTTCTTCGCAAAATGCATGCAATGATTGCAGTTTTGGTTTAATAATAAATTTAAGTTTGAAGAATCATTTGATTCAAACCTCTGCTTTTTCTAATGGCATTCAGAATTATTAATATCTGTCTAGCCAGCTAAAGAGGTTTTTAAGAGAGTATGCTGGGTGTTCTGCAATTAGAGTGGCCATCTGCCCTTTATTAAAACTCCATTAACCTTTACATTAAAATACATTTAAAATGCAGACACACTGAAAATATCAAATACAAATAAAATAGATAAATCTAAGTGGTTTCTTTGCTTTACTGGCTTATTTGTGCAGAACATGGCAAGTTGTTGTGGCACCTATAATTTTCTGGGGACAGATAACAATTTGTAGCATCAATTTTCCCGTCTTAAGGATAGGAAATAATTACAAGAAGGTAACGGAATTAATAACATCTCTGATGAAAATTTCTAGAACATGATCTTGTTTATAGAAGGCTAGAAAATTGTTTGAAGTTCATATTATTAACTTCAGAATAAAATGCTTAATTTTAAGAGCAGAACTAATCTGCTTTGCTCACGCAGCTCTGCTGATTACAGTGGAGATATTTACGTGGTAGAACGATTCATGCAAATAAAATGTTTGAAAAATTCCTGAAAATGTTCAGCTATAGTGACAATATAAAATCCAACATAGTTCCTGTAGATGCTGCTGCATTGTTCCCTTGAGCCTTGTGCCGCGGTATCTCTCTAAGGAGTGAGAGCGATAGTGTATTTGCCCTGCCTGAATTATTGCTACTACTGGCAGAGCTGCTGATTTTGCCTATAAATAAACATGCCTAAAATACCCCTTCTAAGACCTGTTTTTACTTACTTCTAATTTCACCGCATTTGATCAATGTGGGCTGAAATTCCTGAGCTAAAATAGCTGCCTGCTTTTTTTTTTTTTTTTTCCTTAAATCAGGAAAAATGGCTCAGCCATTTCCAAGACCCAGGTTAAGAAATAACGTCATTGTTTCGCCCGGCTTAAACTCTTTCCCGTGCGGGTGTTTGCATACCCATTGAGCCGTGATTTACGGCCGCAGCTGGTGTGGATCAGGGCCCCCCTGGCACGGGGCACACCTCCTGTCATCGATCCCACAAACCCAGCCTTTGGCCAAATCATAAAACTTTCGAAAGCGGCTCCTCCGTGAGCTCCACAGCCTCCTGAGCTGCATTTCCCAGCGACTGCTTTTGCTCCGGAGATAACCCTGGTCAGGATGGGAGCAGGATTTCCCTCCCTGTCATTGCTTTTTCTGCCTCCCATGGGCTGCAAGAGCCGGTACCGGAGGAGCGGCGTGTCAGACCTGACCACGGCTCGGGAAACGGGCCGAGGAAGGAGCCGGTGGCGGCACGGAGCTGGGTGAGTGATGCCCACCGAGAGTGGTGGGTACCGCACCTGCAACGAGGGCGTGCAGGGAAATGCAGAGCTGGACATGATGGAGGCAGGAGGGGGGACCCCAGAGCCAGAGATGCTAAAGCCACAGCTGTGCAGGGAGAGAGGGTGGTGGGCGGTGAGGAGGGATGGGGAGGATGAGGATGGGCAAGGGGTCCAGGTCTGCGATGTGGGATTGGGGAGGGGTAGCGGGGAAGTGAGAGGCAGCGCCGGAGAGCGCCACGCAAAGAGGACGTCAGCGTCGAGAGGGAGAGGTCAGCGGTGCTCGATACCCTGCGTGATCGGCTGCCGCTGCACTCAGCGATTGCTCAGAGAGGAATTTCTGACAGTCCTGGGATTAAATACTCTCGTTTTCATTGCAGAATTGACTTTGTAGAAATTTTACATGGCAAAGCATTTCAGTCCAAACTGCAAGAAAATGCTTTTACTTGCTTTGGTAGTGTATTTTCAAAGCCATAGTTTCTCAGAAAGTTTTGCAACATTTGCAATTTATTTTTATTCAGAACAAACCCTAATATCAAAATTGTAGAATTTCCCAAGAACCACAAATCCTGCTTTCTTTAAGGCTCTGGTCTCTGATCCCTGTGTATCAAACGGTACAATTTAAGTTCAGGTCCCAGTAAAGCCCTGCTGCTAAGGAAAAATGGTTTAGGGAATTAAACAATGTATTTCCACAGACCATCATGCTATTTTCTTAATTGCATTTTCAATAGCAGAATCCACGTCTCCCTAGATTGAAGGATCATCTTGGAAAAAAGAGCTTAGCTTTCAAACAGGTTTGTAGTTTTCTTTGCTGGGTTTATATATGGTCCTTATATTGACAGTACTTTTTGATTAATATTGTGTATAACATTCCTTAATGCATCAGTTGAATTAATTATGCAGAAACATTTGGCCACCTGGACGTACTATTGATGAAATGACATTTTATTGACAAAATGACAATTTAATACTGAGCTTTCCTAAAGCTCTCTGCTGAATAGATTGTTTGGTTCAGCAAGTAGAACAGGGGGTGCAGGCAACTCTGGAAATCCTTTTGTTTTCCCCAAATTTTCTCAGCTGGCTGCGAGTACGTCAGGTTTGCTACTGGAACTTAGCACTGGGTTACTTTGGGTCTTCTGCTAACAGACAATATACAGAGGAGCAGTGTCATCCGTAGCTTCTGCTGGCTGAGCTTGGAGGAAACTTCTCAGTGAAGTTTGCTAAAATGCACCTGTGGGGAATGGCCCCAACATCTCCCTTTTGCGGGGGCCCTGCTGTGGCTTCAGGCATTTCAAATTATTTTGGTAAATGAGTTGAACTGTGGCCGGGTGACATATATGGCTGTTAAGGGGAAAAAAGAGCCGCCTCCACCAACGTGGCTTGCAAAGAGCCTGGATTTGCTGCCCTACCCACACCTTGGCCAGGAGAGCATTCAAAACTTTCTCTTCTCATCACAGTGTGGACAGTATGATCTTGCTGTGTGGTCTTCAATAAGATTTTGTTTAGCTTTTCCTGTGTTTTTTAACCCCAGACTTTAAAAATCAATCAGACTTGAAAATGATAGATTTGGGGTGGGATTTTCAAAAGCTTACAAGTGACTTTGGAACAGGCGCCCTATGAAATTGCTGGCGTCTTCAATCATTTGGGCACTTTTGAAAAAAATAATTTCCTTTATCAGGACCTTAGTTTCTCTTTCTTAAAAAATTGGAGTGTAGAGGCGGTCCCAATGATGGAGAATAATATTGACTTTCTGTAGCTGATAGCAGAGATGTGAGTGGGCTGGGAGTTTTCCAACCAGATGTTTTTTTCCTTGGAAAATGCTGATTTATTGGAACTGAAGCTTTTCATGGGAATATATCAGTACTGATTAAATTTTGTTGAGAAAGATTGCTAGGGTCTGAGCCAGAATTTCTGGCTGTAACAAAAAATGAGCTCCTTGAGTGGGGAATGGCCAACAGGTCAGGGCAGCCATCTGGAGCCTGTCTGGGTCAGGTAGAGGAGTGGACGGACTGTGGGTCTCCCACATAACTGACACAGCCCTTGGGCTATTGCTTACTCCAAGGATCCTCTACTGGTTTTTCATAAAGCGAACTTAAAAAACCTCTCCAGCTTATTCTTATATGGAATGGGAAATTTATTTCTTGCCTAGGTTGTTGGGAGAATTAACTCAGTTATTATTACTCGTTTAGATAGAAAGTTGTGTTGCAGGGTATGATCAGCAGAAACACTTCAGAGAGGATGTCTGGATGTCAAGTCCAAAGACTGAATCCTCTGGAAGCAAATTACTGGTAACTGCATTATAGTGAGTTATCATCAGTAAATGTTATTAGAGTGAGGATTTGTTCCTATGTCGGAATGATGTTAATACAATATTAGTGATGCAGGTCTTTGGCGTCAACATGAGAATATCAAATGCAAGTGGAGGCAAATTGTATTGGATTGTGGAGATGATGGCAAATCAATGACACAGAAAATGTATGGAGAGCAGTTCACGGTGACACAAGAAAGCAGTGTCCGCATAAATCAGTGGAGACCAATGGACACTGAAAGGAAATTTCCATGCAAGATTAAGTGGACATTGTTATTATGTCAAGACTATGTGAAATAAGTGCTGCAAAATGAGAATGATACTGTGATACCGACATTCAGACCAAACAATGTCAACAGAAATTACTCTCCCATTAAAAGAAACCAACAGGCTTCTCCGTTACAAACTCTTGTCAGCAGCAGGAGCAGCTACTGTGCTCCATGGGAGCTCCCGTGGGGGATCAAGTCCTGCAGTGTTTGGTGCTGAGCAAACGCACACCTACACAACCTCTCCCAGCCCAGAAAGCTGCCAAAGATTCGGAACAGCAGATGTCTGTGAAGGGGACATGACAGCGTCTGAAGAGACAAGAGGACAACAAGGTCAGCGCGGCTGCAGCTGCCTCTGCTTTGCTGAATTTTCTGTAGGCAAAGGAGAGAGGTGAAGAACGAGGAGGGTGATGCTCCGGGGACTACATGCGGACATGGAGCAGAAGGGGAGGGTGGTTGGAGAACTGGAGTGGGAGTTGGCAAGAGGATGCTGATGGGAAGGAAAAGCTGGTGGTGAAGTCACTCAACACCCTTTCTAAGTAACCCCTGGTTTAAGAAGGTAACTAATATGTTTGAGGGGGTGATTTGATATGTCCCACCCTCTTACCTCCTTGCAGTCTGAAGTTCATGAAATGTTCTTTGCGAGGAGACCTTATTGCGACCTTCCAATACTTAAAGGGGGCCTACAGGAAAGATGGGGAGAATCTTTTTAACAAGGCCTGTTGTGACAGGACAAGGAATAACGGATTTAAACTAAAGAAGAATAGATATAGACTAGACATTAGAAAGAAATTTTTTACAATGAGGGTGGTGAAGCACTGGAACAGGTTGCCCAGATTGGTGGTAGATGCCCCATCCCTGGCAACATTCCAGGTCAGGTTGGACGGGGCTCTGAGCAACCTGATCTGGTTAAAGCTGTCCCTGCTCGCTGCAGGGGGTTGGGCTGGGTGAGCTCTAAAGGTCCCTTCCAACCCAAAGCATTCTATGATTCTATGATTCTATGATTCTATGATTCTTGCCTGTGCCCCGAGCCACCTGTCCGTCCAACGCTGCACATGCAGCACAGCTGAGCAGCGCCGTCAGATGTCCATTTAGTCCATCGTTAAGCCGAGGAGGGCGTCACAATATGTGTAACTGGATGGCAGGACACATCTCACCTAATTTTAAGTATCTACGAGGCAGTTTGCACATGACGCAGGTACTGTGGGCACCCACCCTGGGAACAAGGGAGGAATAAATCCTGCTCCAAATGCTGCTGTTCTGTGAACACCTCCTCAGCACCGCGGGCTCCCAGCCCAGCCCGGGCATGGTCCTGGCTCCCAACAGGCAGCCTGTGTATCTTGTACTTGGGGAGTTCTCCACTGCGCGTGGGAAGTGGTTCTGCATTTTCCACATTATTGCACATCTATTTTACATTTATTTAGTTAAGGCACAGTGAGCTGGGTCTCAGGGAAGTCAGTGGGAATTTTGCCACCAGTTTGATGGCAAATAGGACTAGGCCTTCTGTCTGCAGAGCGGTGTAAGTGTCCTAATGTGTTTAAAGTGTTTATAAAATTACTTAAGTCAGACGCATTTTTCAGTTCAGCCCATTAGCCTTTCACATATGTTTGTGTGGAGCGCAGCGCCCAGGCAGACTGGCGGCTTGTAAATGTTAAATCAGCATAAATATCACAGACTCCACGAAGACCGTTAGTGTGGCAACTTACAGCATGATTAACATAATGCAGGGAAAGAAAATATTGACATTTTATACATCCGTATCTCCATAATGCTGCATGAAAAGTAAAATCTGCAATACTAATGGACAGCTAATTGATGTTATTACAATGCTTACAGCTCACTGGGAAGCTGGTGAGAGAGCCTGTAAAAGAGCTAAGATTAAAAGAGATAACAGTTGTAGTAATTCCAGCCACATTTCTGGCAGCAAACTCTAGTGCAGCACTTGCTGTAACTCCCGCTCCAGTCACTGCTGGCATTTCTTGCTTTGTAGCTTCAGGGGTTGCTCCTGCGAGGATGCTGAGCGCTGGGTGGTAAAGAGGAGCAGAGGGTCTTTAGCAGGAAAAGTCAGATTTTGGGAATGAATCGGAGAGCTTTCGTCAGTCTGTTTCGTGTGGTGCAGCGTTAGCGGCTGCTGCTCAGAGCTGTCTTGAGGAAATGGGGAGATGGAGAGGAACTCGGTGACTGAGTGTGCCTGCAGTGATACAGGGAGATGCTCGAGGAGGAAAAGGCAGAGCTCCTTCCTGGCGTGGTCCGTGGCCGTTGTGAGGTTCACGAGTTTTTGTGGCGCGTTTTCTAGTTACGTGCCATACCTGGCTTCCCAGGCCTTGCCACTAAACTGGCAAATTTGCTTTAATCGTGGTTATGACAAGTTGTTACTGGCTTAGCCTCATGCCGCTCAGGGCGAGGAATCCCCGGATAACATTTTAAGAAGCATGCCTGCGATCGGACGCTGGTGCCGCTCCCTGACCCGCCGAGGCGCTGAGCAGGGGCAGCTCGGCGGGGCGAGGAGGGGCCGGCTGGGCGAATCCAGCCCCAGGCGGGCGGCGGGGAGCCGCGGCCGCGCGCGCTCCAGCCGGAGCAGCGATGCTGGGGACGTACAGGCATCGCAGGGCGTTGCGGAGTGGTGAGCAGGGAACTCTGGAAAACCAATATTAAACCCCACCCTTGGCCTAAACCTCTGGCACTGAACAGAAAGTGAAAGCTTGGGGTAACGCTTTTCTTTAGCAGGGCTCCGGGATTTGTAGTGACATTGATTTGTCTCTGGGACATATAAACTTGCCTTTTTTTCTCTGTTATTCGAAGAACACAAATATCCCCTGGAAGCACAGTAGGCACATTGATATTGGCTCTATTAAAAAGAGGGTCTCCTTCCTCTAGGCTCCGGAGATCTGGGGCACTGGTTGCAAACCTAACCTTGCTGGAACGCTCGGTCGTCCTTCGGCAAGGCTTTCACACTGCGTGCTTTTCCGCCTGCGCATACCAGCTGGTGTGCCACTGTCAGAAAAGACTCTGCCAGGCTATTGCACGTGGATACAAACGATGCACAGCATTGCTAGCATTGCATCATGTCATCAGAGGAAAATCCTCCGGCAAAGTTACCTCGAATGCCCCAGGAATTCTTGAGTTAAGGTTTCAGGGCTGATGTGTGATTTGCAAGATACTGATATGCCTGTGGACACCGTGGTCCCTCACTGCTTGCTTGTCTCCAGCTCCAGTGGTGTTGATTTTGCTTCCACCGCATTTGAGCAATTGGTTTCAGTGGCTAGAACATCATTCCTATGTTGAATAACCTAAACTCTTTAATCCAAGATTGTTTGCCCCCAGAGGGATTTAGATAACTTTCCTAAAAGATGGCAGAGTCAGTATGTTATCTTGAATCACGGTCTAGTTCCAGAACAATCGACTTGAAGTTGTTTAAGAAGACTGTGTACATTAAAGTGGCTGTAAATCAGCATAATGAAAACAACAGCACATGCAGAAATTCATTACATATCTGATACGATGGGGTGTTATTTTATTATTTGATGCATTTGCGCTTTATGATTGTTTTGCAGCATAAAATTCAGCTGATGGATGTGAAATTACAAACTGCTGCCACTTCTCTTGCAGTAAACAGAATGCATTTAAAATAAATAAATAAATAAATAAAATAAACACCTAAATGTTTTATTATAATAAAGTTACTTGAGGCCAAGAGTTCAATAAGGAGAATTTATAAACATATCATTTCAGATCTTGGAAGGATTTCAACATAATTTGCTTGTGGTATGGTAAGTGAGGTGAAATCCATCTACAAGTCTCTCTGGAGTAATAAATATATGGAAGTGTCTATTTATATTTCCTATGAATTTACTGTAGCACAAAAATGCTCTAGACTATCCAAATCAAATATGCATGACTTTTGGGCAATGAAGGAATTCTTTAAGCACTTTATTCTTAAATAAGATCAATTTTACTTCCCTGCAAAACAAAAGCCCTATTCTCTCTTTACTCACTTGACTCAAACGCTGCCACTCGGAGGGTAGGACCTGCTAGTGCCGTTAAGGCTTTGAAGAATCAGGCCCCAGGGCCCCAGCTTTCAGCAATATTTCTGAATATGCTTTCATCTAAGTTGACAGTGTAAATAAATTATAATAATTGAGACTTCATTTTATGTCCATTTGTAAATGAACATAGATTTTTCAATTTATCTAAGTAATTAACCTTTATCAGAACTGCTGGCTATAATGCAATGACGATTTTATACACAAATAGACGCCAGTGATTATCTGGAGGTATTTTGGGCTTGCTAACCAAGTGGACTCTTGAGCAAATTCTCTGTTGTGCAGGTGGATAAGGCTGAAGAGCCACCTACTGCAACCCCCCCCGTCGCGTTGTCAGCAGCCGCCTCTGTAGCACAGTGAGAGATGGGGTTGCTGAAGGGAACAACTTTGCGAGGGCACGACGGTTTCACGTAGTGGCACTGCTGAGCTTTCACCTTCGCTGCCATTCACCACTGGAATTAAATCAGCCTGTTTAACTGAACACAGGACTTTGAAACCTTGCACGAGGAGCAGAAAAAAAGGATGGCTTCTAAGCTTCTAGTGAAGTTTTATTTAGGGGAGGTGTTAGTTAGTAGATGTTATAGATCACCTGTCCCACTCCAATAGAAGTACTGCCTCCTTTCTAAATAGGTGTTTTTAGGCTCACTTTCTAGGGCTACGTTGTTCACTCTGAACAAATTTCCTCACTTAGTTAGGACTGAGAGCCCTTCTAGCCAACGCATCTCCAGTCTCTGCTACGTTACTTCTTTCTATCCCACCCATAAGAAAAAAGGCGTCAAGAAAGGTAGGAATTACTAAGACCAGCCCTTTACTTAAACCCATAGTCAGAGCTTTTGTAGCTGCCCCCTAGGAAGTGGATCTGCTCTCAGGCATCCAGAAAGGCAGCAAAGCAAGGCTCATTTTGCATCTGCAGCTTTGCAGTGACCTGGAGGCTTACCCAGAAGTTCAGAAATCATGTCTTTGAAAATTTCCTTCATTTGTTGTCTGTGCAGACTTTCAGATTCTACAAAACCATCTGTTCTGACTAAAGAAAAAACATTGTTTAAAAAAAGTTTAAGAGTAGCTCTAGTCTTTATACCTCCAGAACTCTCCACTACCAAACAGAACCATAGGGGTAACACAACTATCTAGCATCAGATATATGTATTTTGGGGTATTTCACTTTCACTAAAGGAAACCAAAGTCTTAAGAATAAACCTCCTACTCCAGGTATGCAGTAAGGTTGGAATTTAAGAAGGTGGTGGACGGAATCAAAATCTGATCATGGGTTGGGTTGTATCAGAGAGGTCAGTCCTCTTGCATGAGCAGCCTGCAGAGCATGAAGGGATATATACAGAAGCAGGAGGGGCTTGAAGTCTAATGCAGCCAAATCACTTTTAGTAGATTAGGCTAGTGCAAGATCAACCAGAGATTATGTAGATATTGTTGATCACACCCTGGGGCTGGATCAAGGGCTTCTCAAGGTCTCTGACAACCCTATTGTCTAAGATCTGACAGCAGTTCCAGGCTGAACTGCTGAAAAGCTGCTATGTAATATAATTGATTTTAAAAAGTGCTGTGAGTTATTCTGGCCAATCCAAAAGACAGAAAATGTCCCTTCTGTCCTCCTGGCATACAAATCATAAGATGGATAATAAAATACAGATCATGACAGAATTGCTTTCCCCTCTGTTTTGGAACTGGATGACTTTAAACATTGGCAATCTTGTCTTGCCTGGGTTTTGAACTCCCAAACCCATGTTTCAGCATGCTAAGTTCCTTCCATTGTGAGAGGCAAGGCAAGCATTTAGATGTTTGGGGTTTTGGCAAGCAGGGCAAAAAATCATCAAACCCTACAACTATTAAACTCTTGAGAAAGCAAGCAACACAGTCAGCAAAAAGTTGCAGTGAAAAGGAGCCTCTGCTAATGAGGAAAAGCCGTGGCAGAAGGAGGATCACCCAGCTGCCTCTGGGACCACAGGGATCAAGATGGTGACTGCCTGCCAACCCCTTAAAAAGGCAGAAGCCGAAGAAGGTCTGATGTCCCACCAGATCTTGAAATGGGAAGGGCGGAAAGAAAAAGAAGGAAATAGTTGAAAATCACTGAATGTACGCATGAAAGAAAAAACTGCAAGAGCTTTGAAATCAAATCCCTGGAGAAGGATGTTCGCACACCCCTACTGATCAAATCTGAAGGATGAAGTGGAAAAGCTCCAGTTCAGTCTGATTAACAGTGGAAGTTGCTGCTGTGGATGAGGAAGGGGAACCAGAGTTCATCTCTCTGGATCCCTGACCTCAACAACCTAAGGAACCTTTTTTTTTCTTTTCTGGAAGCAGAATTTTTATTTTTTACATGTTTAGAAAATCCTTCCCAAATACAGACCTTTTCATAGCCACCTCCTTAACTCATCCCCCACAACAAGCAAACGACATGCAAAGAAACAAAAATCTGCTGGTTTTCTTAATGGAAAGTAGTTCTGGAGCATGGGTGTAGGTTAAACCAATGCTATGGAAGTCTGAAAACCAGTCAGGGTTAAAAACACAGCATCTAGGGATAGCTTAGGTTTGTTCGATCCCATCCCAGACCCAGATCAGAGTCTCTCAACAATCCTATGCCTGTCTATAATGGAACCATGGCTATAAATCCCCCTTGAACCTCCTCAGTGAAAAAAGCTGAGGTTTCCTGGTGGACTTCAGGCAGTATTAGGTTATGCTGCTGCTGAAGAAGTGATCCCTCCTCATCCTCAGCCAGGGGTTCCTGCCATGTGTCAGCTCTAGCAATCATCTGATTGCAATCCATGTTGTTGATTTGTCTGCAGACTAACTACTTTTGGGTTTAGGGTGAGTTTTTAATCTCATAGATGGATTAACCCAACATAATGTGGCTTGCACATTCATTCATACTCTCCCACTCCGTCCTTCTCTGCATCTTCCACCCATGTGGCTCCCATGCAGACTACCTGCAAGGTGCCTGTAGCTAACTTACCTGGACCTGGCTGAGATCTCCTTATGGGAGATGCTAAATGACCAAGTCTTGGATATGAAAGATTCCTCATGCCCCCAGTGAGCCCCAATGCAACCAGTGCTTGAAGATCTTCTCTTTATATGGAAAGAATCTGGCCAGGAGTGCTGCCTTTGGGTGGTCTTCAATGGGTGGTGTAGAAATGCCTGGTCTTTGGGTCTGTACGGGCCATCTCACAGGAGCTCACACAGACTTAGAATCATAGAATCATAGAATTGTTTACGTTGGAAAAGACCTTTAAGATCATCCAGTCCAACCATTAACCTAACACTACCAAGTCCACCACTAAACCAATTAAGGGTAGAGTAGCATTTTCATGTTTCCTGGCTTGGTGGCTGGATTGTTTTTTAATGAAAGTAAAAACTAGGAATCATTAAGGTTGGAAAGGATCTCTAAGATCATCAGTCCAATCATCAACCCAACACCACCATGCCCACTAAACCATGTCCGCAAGTGCCACGTCTACCCGCTTTTTGAACACTTCCAGGGATGGTGACTCCACCACCTCTCTGGGCAGCCTGTTCCAATTCTTGACCACCCTTTCCATGAAGAAATTTCTCCTAATATCCAATCTAAACCTCCCCTGGTGCAGCTTGAGCCCATTTCCTCTTGTCCTATCACTAACTACTTGGGAGAAGAGACCAACACCCACCTCGCTACAACCTCCTGTCAGGTAGTTGTAGAGAGCGATAAGGTCTCCCCTCAGCCTCCTCTTCTCCAGGCTAAACACCCCAGTTCCCTCAGCCGCTCCTCATAAGACTTGTCTGAGTCTTATGTGAAATAGAGAGACTCCTTTCACAACTGTCCCCAGTTAAAAAGCAAAACTAAAAACCATCGCAGAAGCCCTGAAGCTGCTTGGACACACCAGTCTATGGGAACTGTTGTGCAGATTTCCAGAAGCTGTTTGATCCAGGTGCGTATTTGTCTCTTTTAATTTGCTCTTCAGGGCCAGGATGGTGTATGGTTTGTGCCTGCGGAGCAAGTGTGTTTTCTGCCCTTGTTCTGAGTCACCACATGATGGTCCATCTTTGCCAACGGAAAACCTCATTTTCTTTACCAAGAACGGCCTTTACTGTGCATCATCACATTTCTCATGCTCCAAGTTTTCACACTGCCAATCAATCAGCAGGAAGATCACCATGTGGCGCTTGTCAGAGAGAGCAAATATTCCATGAAAAATAACTTCGTAAGTTGTAAACGTGCTGGAACTGCTCACCCAACTACTTAATGACTGCTTACCGCTCCCAGGTGATTGTGAACAATCTTGCAACAGCATAAACCAGAAGAGTTAAACCTGCTCAGCAAGGAACTGCCTTCAGGTTCTTATTTCCCTTGTGCAGAAGTACTCTCTGTAAGCACGGTGGATGTTACCTGTGACCTGTTCTGTAACAGGCAAATCTCACGGCTGCTCTGTGTCTCACTTTCCCTATCTGTGGATCGACAGTAACTTCATGCTTTGAAGTTACTTTGACTAATGGAACAGTCTTACATTTCAATGGGTTCAGATGGGATCCCAGGAATGTAACATGCCTGATGGTCCTAACGCTACCTCAGGTGAGATCGCAATTGCCTTAGCAGTTATTTATGAGCAGCAGTTGCCTCTGATACAGCACATCAGGGAGCCCAGGAGTGGTTTGGGGCAGGATGAGTGGGAAAGAGCAATGTCTGAGGCTGCATGCAACGGTGGTTTCCCACATCCACAGGTCTTGGTCCCTGGGATGCAGGTTCTTGTCACAAGAGCCTTCCCAAAACAAGATGGGGAATGGATGTGCCAGGGCTGGGCAAGGTTTTCAACAAAATCCTTTCCAATTAGCAAAGTGTTTTGCAGAAACACATTGGTTTAGAAGAAAATGTTCAGATGGGATCCCAGGAATGTAACATGCTTGATGGTCCTAACGCTACCTCAGGTGACATTTGTGTGGGGTGTGAGAGACCTGGTCCCTTTCCCCGTGAGGCAGGTGAGTCCTGAAATCAATTTTTTTATTTCTCTCTGGCCAGAAATTCCAACCAGGAGTGAGGAAACATTTTCTTCTAAACCAATGTGTTTCTGCAAAACACTTTGCTAATTGGAAAGGATTTTGTTGAAAAGTTTCTGTTCAACTCTGGTGCATCCTGACAGCAAACTCTCAGCAAGAATCATAGAATCATAGAATCGTTTAGGTTGGAAAAGACCTTTAAGATCATCCAGTCCAACCATTAACCTACACTACCAAGTCTACTCTAAGCCAATCAAGGGTAGACTAGACTAAACCATGTCCCCAAGTGCCACATCTACCCATTTTTTAAATACTTCCAGGGATGGGGACTCCACCACCTCTCTGGGCAGCCTGTTCCAATTCTTGACCACCCTTTCCATAAAGAAATTTTTCCTAATTTCCAACCTAAACCTCCCCTGGCGCAGCTTAAGCCCATTTCCTCTCGTCCTATCGCTAACTACATGGGAGAAGAGACCAACACCCACCTCAGTACAACCTCCTTTCAGGCAGTTGTAGAGAGCGATAGCACGGTGGGATGCAAACAGACCCAAACCAGAAGGTTGCACACTGGTGCAGTCCTAACCAATATAATCAAGACTTCTGTATGTTGGCCTTATATGTTGTATCAGTTTAACTACATATAGTTAAATCCAGTTAGCTAAGTATAGCTTAACTAGAGTCATTAAGCGAAGCAGCAACGCACTCTGTGCAAGAGGCAGGGGTTGTTCTTTTGTTCTGCGCACACTGCCTAGAGTAAAGCAGCCCTTTAGGCATACTTGCAGTGTTAGAAATTAATATAAAGTGAAGACATATGGATTCATTCTCCTCCCAACTATTGTCAGGCAGCCTGGGAGCAATTTCACTAAAATCAGTTGTTACGGTCTAAAGGTCAAAAGCACCGGATTTTTGTAAAATTTGTTCTGACAAAGAAAATCTGCCTTTGTTTCTGGCCCCTTCTGATTCGCTGAGCTGTCTCTGTGGTGCCTACACCAGTATTAGCAAATGGGTTTCTCTCTAGACATTTTCTCCATAAATTTCAGAATATCCTTGCTGTTTTACATTTTTAATGTGAGCTGAATGTTTGGTAGCTGGAGAAAGGACAAGTGCAAGTCTCTGCTACAGAAGAATGGCAAACGATTGCAATGGGAACATAAAAATGATACCTTGTGATTAAGGAAGTACCCATGCTGAATGCTGGGAAATATCATATCTGACTCTCACTGAGTTTTAATAAAAATCAGTCAGTCAAAAGTGGTGACATCTGCATATGATTGGTGACTTCCATATCCCTGGTGCAGTCGAGTTCATCACCTTTCTCTAGTAAAGAAGATGGGGGCAACCATTGAACTTGGGAGTGCATTTGTGGATCCTAAAAGTTACAGGAGAAGAGACAGGGATATTCTCAAGCGGATAGTAGGATGGTGTGTAATTGTGGTCACTGCTGCTTCTGAAGAGAAGTGATCCAAGCCCTCCTGCATGAAGGACTTGATTCACAGCCTGCTGAGATGGAGCAGGAATGTTTCTGTGGACTTCACTGGACTTGGCCCAGAGCTCAGAGCAGCCAGTATGTCCCCTTCCTCGGACTCCATTTCTGAAGTGCCCGTACATGGAAACTTCATGGCACAGAACTGAAATAGGCCTTCCCAAATGTTACGTGACCCTCTCGCTTACTCCCTGGAGCCAGGCTCTGTGCTCATTACCGGCATTCCTACACAGTAGACTTCTGCTGGCTTAGGTGAGCGAGTGGGAGATGTAGAGGAGTGACGTCAGAGAACATACTCTATTGTGGGTACCAGCCTTTGCTCCTTGTTGTTTCATCTGCAGATCCATCTGCCTGTTGTTATAGCCATCTATGCACAAGGACATTGCCTCTGTGCTGCTTCTGCTGTCCTGGTGAAGCGCTCATAGGGTCTCTGGAAAAGCTGTTTGACCTTCAATAGCCAATACTGAGGGGAAATATTTGCACCAGCCAAGCCTCATTCTTGTTTGTTCAAAATCGAGCCCAGGGTTCCCTGGAGGGGAGAGTCCAAGCTTGCTCGATGCTTAAGTGTTGGCCTGGCCATTTGGCTAGGAAGAGTAAAAAATGTTACAGCCTACTTGGCCAGCATTTATCCCAGGCTTGATTCTTTCTGAATTCAGTAAAGACGGTGAAAGCCCAGCCCAGGTGAACTGACAGCCGGCAAGGTGGGTAGACGTACCTTTTAGTGCTCTCAGACCTGGTCTTTACTCCGGAATACAGATGTAGCTGTACTCCTGGGGACTTCGTTCTGTGGAGTCTGGTTCAATCCTGACATTAGGATGCCACAAAATGAAACCAGTGTGGTATTTTGCCCTCACCCTTCCAGTGTGATTTAGAGAAGTCAGGTGAACCTTGTTTCAACCTTGTTCTCGGGTTCTAAGTGGTTGTTTCATTTAGGACATTTGACTAAAAGCCCTTTTCATGGAACCAGCTCCTGCAGGAAAGATGCCAGCAATTAATGAAAGATGATAAAATAATAAAAGAAGTAATACATTAACTATATTATCCTTGCACATTTGGGCAGTCCTTTTCATTATATCCTCTTTATGGACATCCTCCAGCAACATTTGAACAGCTTCTTTATTGCTGCTCTGTGACTGTTTTGGTTTCCAGACATTAACAAGTTATTTAAATGCAAAAGCCCTCTTTCACTCTTCCATTTCCTGCTGGTAGATTTCATGCAAATAACAAAAAAAATTTGGTATGTTGCATTTATACAATTTTTGTGCGTGTATGAATACTCACATTGGATTGAGTTTGGACCTTTGACTTTCTTCTTTTTCTTTCTCCTTCCTGCAAATATGAACAGATGCAAATACACCTTATGGATACCGGTGTATACTCTTCTAGTTGAGTAGCACAGTCCTATGTAGCCATAGCAGCCACATTGTTTTGATGTAGATGATTTATCTACTGAGACAGTATCTTCTGAGTAGAGAAACCAGAGTGAGTACACCAGCCCCCAACACAATGATTTCTCAGCACCTTGGAAACAATAATGTCTGTCCCTCCTGGGGCAGGTGGGAATCACACTGGAAGCTCAGGACAGATTCCTCTCTCACACAAATTTCACGGCCAAGTAACTCCTTTGGTGCTAGTTCTTCTAGCACCAGCACAAACACTAGTCTGGAGGCACCATTTAAAGCTTGACTGCTTTTGCCCAAATAAGAAATAGCTTTCCAGGTGATTCTGACTTCTGGCATCAAAGCAGGGCATCAGGTGGGAACGGCTATTTTTAGAGCCTTGATTTAACATGCAGTTTGGATTATTTTGAGACAAGAAATGTCTGTACGGTCAAGCCCAATGAGAAAGCTGAAGAATTGCCTTTGATGTTATTCATTCATTCCATCCCCCAAACACCTTCAGACAACTCATTAAGAAAGGCAGCAGCGGAACTAGGGCTGAGAGGAGGCGATTCTTAGGCTGCCTGTGTACCGCAGCCCAGGATGCTTGCTTCAGAGTATTTTTATGTATTGCACAAAAATCAAATGCTGTATCTGATTTTTCATTCTGAAATAACCCTGTGGCTACAGAGGTTGATGAAAAGTGCCAAGGTTCAAAATGTTATTTTTATTTTGCCTATACTTTCCCAGCTGCTTTTCTTCTGAAATAGCTGTTGTTCCAGCTCCATAAATATATATATTTAAATCCTCAACTATTAAATAGTAGTTTGCCATCCTGGAAGAAGAATGTCAATGAATTGTCAATTCTTTATACTGAGTAATTGATTAATTGGCACAACGTTAATCTCTAAATCAGCAGCAATAAATTCTATCATTTTTAATATTGACCTAAAAGTGCTAAAACACTTCTAATTGCCACTGTTGCTGCTGTAAAATGACTGATTAAACTGCATTCATATCACAATCTTTGTTGCTCCTAAAATGTCTAATTGATAGTCACATCAGTGACTCAGTGCCAAGAAAGGAAAGGGATCTTGCTTTTGCTTTCTCTCAGGAACGCCTTGAATGGGAAAACCTGATGTTATTCCTTGGCAGTACTGGACACTGGCCTCTAATTCTAATTACTGTTGCAATGCTATTTATTGTCTGTGTTGAGTCCCAAAGTGCTAGGTGTTATACAAACCCAAGACAAAACAGTTCTAAGCCTCAGAGATGAAGAAGAATAGGGATAGGTAGGAAAGCACCAAAAAATGATGAAACACCACAACAGACACTAGTTCCAGAGTATCAGAACTATTGACAAGTTTTTCATCAGGCATCAAAGCAAATGGGCATTGTGAGAGAGCAGACATTAATTTTATTTTATACTTTATGTAATTATTTTCTAGCAATTCAACATCACAAAGACCCTGGAGGTCAGCTTTACCCTGACCCTTGTATACATTCCTAGGGAAAGGGATATAGGCAAAATCCCACCATTATGGTGAACCATAAATCCTGGGGGCCACGGGCAGCTGGGATTAATGAAGAACAGCCTAGTGGTCCCAGGATTAGGATGGCCATGTCCAGGTTTCCTTTGTCCTTGTGTCTTCTCTAGGCTGAACACAGCTCAGCCTGACCGGAGAACCCAACCCTCTTGTACTATCATCACGTACAAACAGGATTTGTAAAGTAGTACTTTAACCTTGTGAAAAACAAAGTTTTCTGACAAAGCAGCAAAGCAGACCATCAGGATCCAGCCCTGCCTTCTTTGAAGTTGGGGGAATTGGGGATGTTTTCTGGCAGACAAAATACAGCTCACTCTTCCTGTGTGAGTCACCCAAACTGAGAAACTTGAGTGGCAGCTTCATGTTGTAAAAACCTAAAAAATAATGAAGTAAAAATAATAAAAGACCCAAATCCTGCTGGATTAAGCTGAGGCCCAACTTCTAAACTTTTGGGAACTAAGTCGGTATAAAAACTCAGCTAACAAAGTCACAATGCTTTCCATCCCGGATCCTTGGATTCTGTTCTGGTTTATTCATTATCAGCCCAAGTTCCGTAGCTGCAACTTTATTATTGTTCTCATTCCACATGTAGTGTGCAGATGAAAAAATGTTGAAACTGTACCAGATGTGATTTGAAAGAAACTGAGAAAAAAAAAAATCCAGACCACCATGACACTGTAACCATGATTTTACATATTGTAAACTTTATCCTGCCTTATTGCATTTGACAGTATTACTTTGTAAGTGGCTCGATTGCCTTCAAGTAAGAGTCTGCAAAACTGAAAACCTGTGTTTTAGCACAAAATTGGTTAAAGGAATCCAAATCATCTAGAGAACTATCAGGAGGATCAGAAACCAGCATGAACAACATCATTCCTTTTGCCTCCTTGCATCTTCCCATGATCCCAAGGATAACACTGGGAGCAGTTGAGTTCTGTAGGATTTTGGAGAGAGGTACTGGCAAGGCAGAAGGAAATATGGAGTGGAAGGCCACAGCTCTTAGCACAGGTTTCTCTCAGTAATACAGGGCAAATACCGGTGGGTGCAGATTAGCCATATATGTATATATGTTTTAAAATATGTGTTGTCATCTTGCAGAGCGTACAGGTGATGGGGACAGACATGCCCCTTGGAGGACAGAGGGTTTCTCATCCCATGGACATCCAAGGGGCTGGAAGGACAAAACATCTCCTCCCCATGCTGTGAAAAGCCCAACATTTTGCCTCTTCACGGTGTACTTGTTGTGGGTGTGGGTATTGCCTGGAAAGCGAGTGCATTGGTGCAGTGTAAATGTGCTCCTGTGGGTCAGCACTAGGGTGGCAGAGGGCTATGGACGAATACTGGTACCACACTGTTGTTTTTCTATGTTTTTGAATTAGTGAGGAAGACATTTAATGCTTTTTAAAAGGGTTGGTTTGAGGTTTTTTTTTTTGAGGAAAGGGTTTTGTGGGGTTTCTCATATGTTGTTCTTGTTCGGTTTTGCAGGGAATTTCCTAGCTATAACGTTAGCAAATGGTGGGCAGTAACTGAGTGAATGGAGCAATGAGCTTAAGAGGAAATAGGGCTGTGAAGCCAGCCAATTTAATCTTTGCCATGTAAAATCTTGTAGGTAAGGAGGAGGAAACTCCAGCTGATGGCCATCTTTCATCAGACATTTGTGTCATTTGAAGTTTCCTCTCTGAGGATTAGAAAGTATAAAAGTATGGAGTATTAATCATAACTGATTTGGTTGTTAAATTGACCTCTATAATTTCTCTAGGGTTTTCTGTGCTTTCAGAACACCCAATGGCTCTGTCTTTAAAAGCAACATGAAAATGACTCTTAAGAACAGGTTGTGTCTTTTGCTGTAGGTCTTTATAAAGAACACATGAAGAGTTTGTCTCTTTTCTTAAATAAAAGGTTTCTTCTACTTCATTACTGCTTTAAAATTAGCAGAGATTTTCTATCTTGGTCATTTCTGGTTTTCCTAGGTGGGGCTGGGTAACTTGGAAGGTGCCTGCTGTGATTTCTCTGACCACAGGTGTCAGGGTGGGAGTATTCTGTCTCCAAAAGAGAGAGCTGATGTCTTATATCCCAAACGTCAGCAACTGAAATGAAACAACCGTTAAAACCAAAACCACCCAGAAGTCCTGTGGAAGCCATCTGACTGATCATCTCCACAGCTGTCGTCGCTTGTCTCTTGTGATGTCCTGACTCACCAACTGCAATGCACCAGGGATTTCTGGTCCAGCCAGAAGCTGGCTGAAGAAGTCTAAAAAAAGAAGTAAAAGCATACCCTAAAAAAATTTATCCTGAAGCCCAAACTGCATAAATACAACAGATTTTAGGCCTTCCTTGAATGTCATGAAGAAGCAAAAAAGGATAGAAGCCTGGTTTAAAAGAAAAATTTTCAGGTCATCTTTGTCCTGTAAAGGGGTAATTCCTGATCGATATTCAGGCTGTCTCATCCCATTTCCTCTTTTCCTGTCTATGTGTGCATGGTAATACATGTCATTGTAACGCTTGCATCCGCAGAATGATTTGTACAATAGTCAGAGATCATATACATCTGAAATGGCTTAACTGGGAGAAGCCACTGTGTGACTGTGTGAACTTTTGGCACCAGCCTCCCAGTAGTGTGGAGTAAATGATCCTTCATGGGAAGGTGTGGGATTGCTGTGGAATTGCTGAGGGATTTCCTTGGTTTTAGTTACATGGGGTCAGATCCATTTCTCATGGTGCTCTGGCCTTAGACCTGTGGCTGAGCATCTTCACCTGGAGCTGCTGTATCAGATTGGCGCATTGAAGCAGTAATGATGGGGTCGAATCGCTATGGGAGAATCCCTCCCCCACAGGCATGGAGGAAGACATCAGTCTGGGTCACTCTGAAAGATCTCTTGCAAGACCTTGTACGGCTTAAAAATGAAAACAAAATCCATAAATAGTTGAGTGCTTCTGATTGCTAGGTTATGAACATCCTTGGTTGATTTGCATTTCAAGCTTTTCTCTAGGGCCGTGAAAACTGGGCCTCCCACAGGGCCACTTGCCCTAGGAGCTGGCAGAATGGCAGGGAGACAGAAAAAGGGCAAGTTTGGGCTTCAGACTGTGGTGATGGGGCCTTAGCGAGGGGCTGCTTCAGCCAAGAGGCTCTCACCCTGCAGGAGATGAGTTTATAACTCAGCGAAATGCTGAATCACTCAACTGGCAAAGCTGAAGTTACTCCTCTGAGAAAATATGTTATCTGTGCTGTTCTCTGTGTGACTTGCCCTGGAGAAATACAGTGCATAGCATATTCTTGATCAGAAGTAATTAATACAAAATCAATTGTATGATGTAATATTTGCCATGAAAAAAATCTTCATGACAAACTAATTTGGAAAGTAATTTACAACATAGACATTTTGGGAAGAGTGTTATATGGCAAGCTCTGGAATGTAAAACTGTGGTGACTCTATTAAAGCCAACATTTACACATTAGTAACCCTTAAAATAGTCCATGTCCTAGATTTTAGAATAATCTACAAATGGGTCATTTTTCAACCTACAGATTTCAGAAACTCTATTGTTAGACATATCCAAAAAATAATTTTATTTGCCAATAAAATTTTCCAAAGGAACTGCTTTTAAAATGGCTAGAACATAATGTAATGGCTTTATCTAACATTTTCAGCTAATGGGTTTGGTTTCCTATGAGTAAGAATTTGGGATAGAGACATCTTATTATTCATATATTAGAAAATAATTTAATTCCTATATTAAATGCAAATGACCAAGCAACCCTAAGTGCTGGGCTGCCTTTTAAGTATTTGTCATCAAACCCATTAATCCTCCAAATTTTAAGTCCATTTGTGATCAGATCCATTATTACATTAGACAATGTTTCTTCCAAAATAATAATCAGAGGAACATTAAGTGACAACACTCACACGATGATCTGCAGATTGCAGAGGCAAGGCACAAGAAGATATTACTGAACCAACTTTCAATCTTTCCCCAAATTTATAAGATTTTTAAACTGCCAAAATTTAAAAATAGTACACTGCTATTGCCACGAACATAATTAAAAAGAAAAAGGAACATCAAATCCAAGGAATAAGAGATGCTACATCAGCAGACTCACACAACTGGAATGTACTTTCTGTCTTTGTTTTGCTACAGTCTAGTAGCCAGACTTCACATCAGTAAATCTCTGAAATGTTGTATTTTTTTACCTTTAACACTGCTTTTCATATGAAGGCCTCAGTACAGGGTAAACAGAACCAAAACTTCGTATTACTATTACTAAGAAAAGAAAAACAATGAAACCCCCGAAAGAACAATGCTGATTTTCTTCGATTGTATAAGCTGTTCAACAAATGTATTTGTAAATTTTCAGAAAACTTACTGTAGTCAACTACAACTTTTTGTAGTACAAAAATATCTGAATTCCTGCTTTAAGGGCATACCTCAATGAAACCTCCAAGGGAGAGACATTTTGGTTTCATATTAAACAGTGCCTCCAAAACTGTATCTGTCATCTTGTCATAGAACCTAAATGCACAAGACCAAAAACATGACAAGTCTTAGATTTATTTTTTTTTTTTTTCCCTGTGCAAGATGACTAATAACTGTAAAGGAATGAAGCAAAATTTGTACAGCTAAATGACCTCATGCAGTTTTAATGCTCAAATATTAAGCACAAACATTCTAGCTTTTTGGGTGATAGAAAATTGCACCATTTGCCAACTATGGTCTGATACTAGGAGGGCTCAACGTCCATAACTGCTATGAATTAATCTAGCCTTAGTATCACTATAGAGGTAACATCACTATAGAGGTAACACAATTTATTTTTTCTTATGTTTCTTTTTCTGAGCTAGCTTCACTTGAATTGAATTACACTGCAAACTAACTTTCAAATTGTGCCCAATGTTCTGCATTTATTCATCTGTCTGACAAAGCCAAGCTTTATAATTCACGGCACCGGCAAAAGCTGACCTGCTCAGCAACTTCATTCCCAGTGAACATGGAAGAATATTTCTTTTTGGGTTCACAGAGGATTAGTGAGAAGGCCCTGGACAAACAGAGCTGGTCTGGGTTCATACTACCTAGTGGCTGTGTAAGTACCGTGCATGGACCAGGCTACTCCAGCATCTCTACCCCTGGTGGCTTAACCAACTTGAGTTCAACACATTATCTCACTCAGGTTAAAAGCTTCTGTGCGTGAACTTCACTATGACTAGAAATTACATTTCAATGATAGCACCAGCTAACTTTGCTGTAAATATCAGCCATATGTATATTTTCTTTTGATTCCAAAAGAATTTGTCACTTGGTTGCCTGAACACCAATAATCTGAGTGTTTTTGAAGGATCATGGATTAACAATGAAAAGTAAAATGTTGACAAATAGAATGAATGTGGGATTCAATAACTTTGGCATGTTTGAACATGAACAATAGATAACCTCACTGCAAAACTACTGACAGCATTTTCTGCTTTATAGGTTAAACTTCCATGCTAAAGTAAACCTTTGCAGCCCAGCTTGTTTACAGGAAAGAGGACAAAAAGACATCCACACCAAATTCTGCTGATCTCTGCTAGTGCCTCCCTACCTGATCCGGGGCAACCCATGCGGTCTCTGCCCGGTCTCTTCAGAGTAATAAATACTTTCAGCCTTCCATTACTCTCACATCTATTAGACCCAAACTCTCAAAAGTAATGGCTACTTTTTACTACTTTTTCAAAACCAATGAAACTCCAATTTCAGGAAGTCTCTAGATGATCTACCATGATCAAAATAGCTTGAATTCTTGACATTTCTCTCTCTTGCTTTGTTTTTCCTTATCTGTCACGCTGTATGTTTTTACAGTCATATTTCTTGTTTTCATATTGCAGCATTTGATCACGCATGTTCTAGCAGTGCTGGTTGGTGAGCGTTTCCTGATCATCTTCCGGACTTTGCTGCAGTGATCTGTTCATCATATTTCATTATCAAATGCAAGGTTAAATACATTATATAGACATTTTAGGCATGAGACTTGCAAGGTTAATGCAAGTACAGCAATAACTGCTCTTTGAATATAATTATACTTTCTCTGCATTCACTCAGCTATAATTTTTTTTTTCTATATACCAGTGTTATGCTATGGAAAATGTTACTTTCCATCAGGCCTTGTTATTGGACTTCTTGAGATTAATGTTCTTAAAATCAAAATACAATCTACAAAAGATGTCATGTCTTGGGAAATTGTTACCAGAGATCCTTTATTTAGCAAATACCAGCAGTGACATACTGCTAGCGTATTAAGTACAGCATGAGACTGCTCTGCAAAACTGTCATTCTAGCAGCAACAGTCTGAAACTAAGTAAACAGTTTTTCTTGAGTTCAGAAGTTAAACGTATCTGTAAATTTTGGTTCCCTTTTCAGTCTTGCGTACTAGATAGATAGTGGACAGTGCAGGCCCAACAAATACATATCAAAGGCTGTATATTTTTTTGCATCACATAGTGGTTTTTTTGCTTGTGTGGCTCCTGAGGACAGAAGCTTTACCTAGGAAATATGTCAGTTCAGTGCAGAGTCAGGAAGAAAGATCAAACTTCAAAATGACAGTTTCTAAAAATAACTTCATTACAACTAACACCAAGCAGCAAATGAGATTCAAGATCTCATTGTTCTGTCTCTACAGTCAGGTAAATAAATATCTGAAAATTATCTGTGGTATACTACCTGATGACTCCCAACCACGTTAAACATGCCACATCATTGTAATTTAAAAATAAT
The DNA here is from genome assembly GCF_030463565.1 of Pelecanus crispus. Lineage (NCBI taxonomy): Eukaryota > Metazoa > Chordata > Aves > Pelecaniformes > Pelecanidae > Pelecanus > Pelecanus crispus. The sequence goes on from NC_134644.1 coordinate 10,532,699, forward strand.
TGAAATGGAGGCAGGGGATTTAGTTAGCTGCAAAATAAATTAACAATAAACTTCCTAAAATCCTTTAGCATAGTCACCTGAAAATTATGAACACCAGTTGTAAGCAATAAGGAGATCAGAGGCATGATCCAGGCTCCTTTTGAAACAAATTAATGACCTTCTATTCACTTAAAGTTAGCTTTAAAATATACTATTTCCAGGAAGCCTTCCAAAGATAGTCTACCCTAGAAACAAATTCTATTTAAAAATCCTATTTGTTCATATAAACAAATGAAAATAACAAGAGGACTACAGTAATTGATGGTATTTAATCTGTCTATCTTTTACTCTTTTCTCTTATTTACTTTTGCTCTTGTTTAGGCTTTACAGTACTTTGGATGGTGAGGAAAAAAATCAAGGTCAAGTTGTCTGGCATAATCTGGCTGCTTTGCAACGTTACATTTTCCTGAAAATTACTGTAATCCCAGGTTAGTGAAGAAAAACTTCAGTCAAGCAGAAATTGTCTAAGCTGAAGTGTCACCAGAGCACCTGTCCAGCCTCAGGCCTCTCTCGTACAATATTTTTATCAGTGACTGTGACACACATGAGGAATTTGCCAGTAGTAAAAAGTTGAAAGGCACTGTCAATACTGAAGTGAATCTGAATATCCATCAGAAAGAAAGTACTGAAAAACCGAAAGTACCGGAACCCAAAACTGAGACCAAATTTCATTGCTCAAAAGTGTCCTGCCTTAGGGGAACCATCAGAAGAACTGCTGCTGCGAATTGAACTCATCAACTGAAAATGTCTCAGGAAAGGGAAGATCAGGATGTGCCAGTGAATACCAGGACTATCAGGAGACAACAACATTATGCAGAGATGAGAAAGGTAAATGGAAACAATCCATTCACAGAAGTACTTCAAAGGGTGAAAGGAAAGTTTCACTGTGACAGGGGAGACCTGTTCTGCAGCACAGCAGCCAGCTCTGGTCAGCCATGTTGACAAGAAGTGTGAAGAAGGGCTAACGGGATGATGAAGGGAGTGGGGAGCCAACCTTAGAAGAAGACACAGGGGGTGCAGTTCCTGGAAGTGGCCTGAACCAGCCTAGCTTTGACCACCTGCCGAACTGATCCTGCTCACTAAACCAGCAGAAAACTTTTCATGTTTTCTGCTGGGTTATTTTTCTGCTGGTTTAATCAGCTAAATTGAAAGGTCAGACAAGAGCCAGAACCGGTTGCACAGGAAACATACGCATGGCCAGGAGAGAGAGGAGGAGGAGAAGAAAATCAGGGATCCTCTCTTTCAACAGCAAGAGGCTGATAGATTGATTCAGCCTGTTTCTGGCAACCGCACCTAACTCAGCCTAGCAAAACTCGACGGGGCAGAAAGATTTTGTCTATCAACCCTCAGCCAGATAAGACAGAGGCCAATGCTGTTGCAAGAACAAATGGATATAAGCTGACCATGAACAGAGCTGGGCTAGAAACTAGAAGGGTTTTAGGCTCCACATCACTCAGATTCTTCAACAGATTCTAAGGGGTTTAGTCAGGAAAATTGGAAAGGCATAAACACTGAGGGACAACCAATAAACACTCAAGTAAAAAACCAAACATAAGATGTTACTTTTTCACACACAGAGCATTTATACACTTGCAGCAACAGGATTCTGCTCTTGGAGGATGTTACAGAGGCCAAAAGGATAAATGGACTCAAACTGGGACTGGCCAAATTCCTGAAGGGGAAACCCATCAGTTTCTACTTCAAACAGCCCCAGTGGTCCTAGGATGGAGCTCCATAAATTTGTGCAAAGGATTATACGTATGAAGCCTGTGGTAGCAGGGGACTGGAGTGCATGATGCAGGATGCCTTTTCAAGTCCTACATCCAAAGTGTATGGATCACTGCAGAGGCAAATGGATGAAATTCCATGTCCTGTATTCCACAAGAGACCAAACCAGTGTTCCTATTCGGCCAAGATATTTATTTGCTTAAGACTAGGGTACCAGATAGTGCAGAGCAAGCGAAGCTTGTAGGCAAGTTTCCATTTCACAGTTAAAAGTATTTTGTTTTGATTCTCCACCATTGAACACTGTTATTGACTGCAATTGCTGTAGGGACTAATGGGTAAGCATAGAATATGGAACTGATGAAATTTAGTACATAATTAATACAAAACACAGATTATATGTTATTTCTGTTATTTGATTTACATAATTTAATATTTAAATTATAGAATTGTGCTCTGGAGATGCATAATACACAAAATTTAGCAAATGGTCATACTTGTGTTACACAGTTCCATAAAATATTTTATTGCCAACTCTAAATATTCAAAAAGATGAATCAGAACCCAATAGTCATGATACGTTCTTAAAAAATACACTTTTTTAAAGGAATCAAGAAAATTCTGGCTGCATTGAAGTCAATGACAAACCTTTTGTAAAGTCAATGATTAAATCCATATGGGATTAATTTTAATTGCCTTTTGTTTTTTATGAGCCTTCAGGACTCACCTGCTTGCCATTTCCAGTCTCTGTAACCAGAAAATTAATTTTCCTCTTTAACTGACTGCTGCAGTTCTCCTATAGTCTAATAACTCCAGAAGTTGAAGCAGTAAGAGGACAAGTTATCATGAGGTTTGTGCTGTAATTATAAGAGTCAGCTGCAGTGCAAATATTTTAAACTCATTCTGCAGGAAGAGGGCAGAGTGTCTTACAGGAGATTTGACGAATTGAGCAGGAGCACCCTCAGGATGAAGGGCTGGGAGTGTGGTCCAGCCAGCTCTGAGAAGGTGGAAGGACCAAGCTGGGAGGGAGAGCGGGACACAGATCCCGGCTGAGCTGACCTTGCCATTGCTTCTCAGGGGACAGACGGGTTGGGGCAATGCTGTCTACTTTTGGGACTGTCCACCCCATTCCTTGTTCCTGCCACTTTTTATAGCCCGTTTTCTCCTGCAGAGACAGGAGCTGCTGGCCTGGTTCTCCAGATGGCAGAGGCAAGTGAGCAGTGAGAGCAGAGCTGTTGTCCTGCCCTTGACAGCCGTCTGCCCTACGCAGCTGTTGACTTCATCTGTGCCTGGGGTCAACCTGGCTTGCTGGGCTGCACGTGGGATGGAGGGAAGCAGAGGACTATCCTTGGAAAATATTTATCAGGCCACTCACGTTCAGATCAAGCTTGACACCTCAAACAATGTGAGTGGTCTTAATGTCATTTTACAGAAGACGGATTTATCTTCTGCTGATGTTAGCTGACTTTATTTTTTAGACTTGACTAACAGTCCATTGCTGGTTGAACCTCCTGGTTGCTGCTTCATACAAGAATAGTAATAGTGGAGCAGTGAAGACCTCTCTTGAGGCTGGAAAAAAGCATGGAAAATAGCTGGAATATCTGCTTGGAAGACAAGAGGTCAGCCTAAGGAGGGAAAAAAAGAGAGAAATCTGCCAGAAACAGGAATGGCAGAAGGGGGCCAAAAGGGACAGAAGTATTTTAAAGTAAAAATAAACCTCAATTCTCAAACTTAAATATATAAAGCTGTCTATTAAAAAAATACTACCAGATTACATCTCTACAGTGCCAAATAATTAATGACTTTTAATAACCCTAATAAATTTGGATTTCATCAAAACCTTGTTGCATATCATTGACTATTTCAAGCAAGGACTATGAGCTCTTAAGGGAGACTAGCACCTGTATTAAAATGTACAGTGCTGACATCTTTCCCAGGTACATCAATTATAATTAAAGAGTAATAAGAATGCCAGGATGGACTTCTCAGGCACTTTCATGCAGGAGCCCCAGCATTTAAAATTAAATCCATTAATTGTAACTACTGTACGTTTGTGATCTTTCAGATAGCGTACAAACTAATTCATTGCTTTTGCAGTCATGCCAGTCTTTGTTAATTAAGGCTTGTGATTTATTTAATTTGAGCAGGGGTGTATCAGAGTGCCCCAAACTGGACTGATAAAAGGTCATTAGTTCATACTGTTCAAGACAATTTGGAATCTGATCATGAAAAATGTTTCTAGGCGCCTGAAAAAAATTGATTAGGAAAATGGGCTCTAATTGTTTAAAGGAAAGCTCCATATTTTCTTCAACCCAGCCATCTGAAAGTTCATAAGTTAAGCAGCTCTTCTCACTCTGAAGTGGCTCTGAAATACGTGCGAAGATAAAAGGCTTTTTTAAAATTATTGTTGGCATTGCTTAGGAGAGGAGGGAGCCACAGAGCTGTCATCATCTGGAAGACTTTATTTCTTTTTTCTCTTTCCATATATAGCAGCCAACATCACAGTCTCTGAGTGAGGCTCAAATATTAACAAATGTGTTCCTCCAAAAAAATACTGAGGTTAGGAGTATCTCTGCTTTACAAATGTGAAAGAGAGGTAAAAAGTGTGGAACTGATATGATTAAGTCTTTGTGGCCTAGAAGGGCCCCCCCTCTGTCTCAGCAATTGAACAACAATACTGAGCATGGGCTGGTATGTCTTATCTAAGTCAATGCTGGATGAGTCACAACACTGGTAACAAAGGGAACCCAGAGCAACCAGCTCAGATGTAAATGACCACATGATAGCTATTAGTTAGGTGACCTGAATCACAGAATCAGAGAACAGTTGAGGTTGGAAGGGACCTGTGGACTTAGTCCAACCCCCCTCTGCAGAGCAGAGCAACAGATTGCTCAGCACCCTGTGCAGTGTAGGTTTGAATATCCCCAAGGATGGAGGTTTCACAAGGTATCTATCTGGGTCCTGTTCCAGTGTTTGACCACCTCTACCATGAAAATTTTCTTCCTAATATCTAGTTGAAAATACCCTGATTTCCCTTGTTGAAACTTGTGTCCATTGCCTCAAGAGAAGTCTGGTTCCACCTTCTCTATGCACTAGTTACAGTTATAAACTGCAGTAAGGTCTTTCCTTCAGCTTCTTATCTCAAGGCTGAACAAACCCAGTTCTTTCAGCCTCTCTTTGTATCATACAGTCCAGCCCCTCATCATCGTGTTGGTCCTCTGATGGATCTGCTCCAGTATTTCAATGTCTTTCTTGCCCCGAGGAGCCCAAAATTGCACACAGCTTTCCAGATACGGTCTCATAAGCGCCAAAGGGAAGAGTCACTTCCATCAACCTGCTGGCTACGCTCTAGTCAATATAGCCTGCGACACGGTTGGCTTTCTTTGCTGCAAGGGTATACTGCTGACTCATGTTCAACTTCTTGCCTAGGAGGACCCCAGGTCCTTCTCTGCAAAAAAGATGCTTTCCAGCTAGCTGACTTGATCACGATAACATAGAAGTTTTGTGGAAGTGCTGGGCATTTAAACTACATCTCCTGAATCCTGGCTGTGGCATCTTCATCTCTTCTTAATGGTATTTTGAAAATCCAAAATTTACTGGCAGACATCAAAAGACAAATGTTGTTTCTGTGTTTTTTTCCACAGCAGATGTTAACTACAGCCTTTAAAATCAGTACCAAAGTAAAATGGGAATTATTCAACAGTCTCTGGCACTTTTCTCAACCTCCCTCTGTGTCATTAACAATAATCCTGAACAATGTTATTGCTCATTTATCATTTAGGTCTTAAAGTCTGTTCAGAAGTATCTAAGCATCATTGCTCCTTCTTTATGGATGAAGGATAAATTTCTTCTTTATTGTGTGGCTTGTCTTCAGTCACATGGAAGGTGAACTCCCCCCAGCTAACTTCAGCCATGCACATGGCAAGTGCCTACTCTCATCATGAACTTTCAGTCAATAAACACATCCAGTGAGCTGAACACATTATAAGAGAGAAGTTTAGAAGAGGAAGTGCCTCTGTGTTGAGAGGTCTAGATGCAGACGTTAGACTAGATGCCTAATATTTAGACAGCTAAAATTAATGACACTGACCTCACTCATAAAGAAATACAAGAGTAGGTAGGAGTAAAATTCAGGAACTTGATTCTAAGGCAGCATAAACTGTCTTCACACCTACTGAATTCTGTGTAACCACACTGATTTTTATCAACTGCAAAGCTAAATTAATGGATCTGAGCCATGCAAAATCTAAGTTTATAGAAGAACCTATACAGCTCATTTAGGACTAAGCTAATACACCCATGCAGAAAACTAACCTGAATAACTTGAATGATGCACAGAGGTAAGTCAGAAAAATCTTCTAGGATCCCATGGTGTAACTGTAGTAAATTTTTCAGAGTAATTTAAAATATCACAATACTATTGTTTCCTCTTAATTATCTGAATTGGTTTATGTTTTTTTTTTTCTTGTTTTCTCTTAATCATGTTTCACAAGATCATAATTTGTGCCCCTTAAATAATTTTTGGATGAGTCTTCACAGTATGAGCTTACCAGCTGCCTTTAATTTCCACTGTTCCCAGTAGGTTTTGAAGGTCACTTCCATCTCATAAGAGCTGGTTGGTGAAAACTTATCTTCTGAGTGGGCATGACATTGGCCTGTGTTTTCATTAATTTTTTTCACTGTTACAAAAGCCAAAGCCCTGTACACCAAATAACCCATCTGAGTGTTCATACTTAATGAACATAGGCTGGGATGTACTGGGATCTTATTCTTCAGACATTCAAGACCTTAAACATTTTTAATTATGAGTAATTTGTTATGAAGGACCTCTTTAAATTCTTCTGAGAACTTCTGCAGAAACACGCTTCCATATATTAATATATCAATACATACACATACACATATAGGTGTGCATGTGTGCATGTTTTTCTGGATCACAAGGAAGTTTGGGTCACCTAAACCAAAGAAATAATCTGGTCTGGGTTTCCTCAAACCACATGAAAGATTTGACTTCGATAAGGCTCTTGTTTACATGGGCACCAAGGGAAGGCGAAAATACTCTAACCAATTTAAATAGGAAATGAAGTGGAACACGTTTTAACAACAGCTAGATGTGTACCGGCCCATAGCACATACGTTTCCGTCAGCATAAAATCAACATGTTGGAATTTGCTTGGAATGGCAATTTTTATAATGCTTATATATAGGGAAAGCTTCCAGGTATATCGAAAGTGAGCCAAAGATAACAGAGTAAATATGAAGTTATATTTGTGCTCACTTGAGGGCAGTTATTCTTTGCAATTGCATTTTCAAAGACATCTAAGGATCCTGAATGCTCCATTCCTATTAAAATAAACTCATACTTAAGTTTTTAGACAGACTTTGAAAATAGCATCCTAATCTTTACTTTATTATTTAGCTGAACATCTTTGCAGCACTAGTATTGGAATTAAATGTGTTTATAATTTTTAACCCCAGAAAACAAACTAGGATTTATGGTTAACTAACACTTGCCAAGTAACATAATAATGTCTCACAATTATAGCTATAAAACTACAATAAGCCCTTACCCCCACACTCCTCAGAAGACTGGATGCCTAAAATAAATGATGGTCCTCAATCAGAAGCTGTGAATGAAATGTAGGAACCTCTGGGGGGAAATTTTGCTATGTAGATCTTATAAAGGAGCTGAGACCACAGGGTAATAACTTTTTCATCTTAGAAACTATGGATATAAGGTTCCTTAGTCTCTTCAGGTCGACATTCCTGTAGAGAAATAAGGTATCAATATTAAGAAAGGTAGTGTTTGTTTGACTGGTTTAGAGCCTTAGGAGCACGGACTGTAGACAACCCTATAGCGATTCATAGATTTCTAATGGAAACCTCCAAAATCTCATTGAACCAAGCCAACAAAACATGGAATGATCACCCCAGACTGGAATCCAAATGCATCACTGTAGTTTGCTGATCTGATTAGCTCCGTAATACAGGATGAAGCCCGTCCATTTTTCAAAACTGGGCTAAAGCCTTGAACAGTTGTTTTGGTAATGTAGATGGGGCTTTAGGTCTTAATAGTTCCTACAATTACTGCTGAATCTGGCCTTGGCTCAGGAATAAACTCCTTGTATTGAAAAGATTTACTACCCTAACTATATCTGTATCTCAATTTAATGAAAATGTTAAGGATAATTTGATGGTCTCTTGCCAGTGTAATTTTAAATAAAATGTCTTCATTCCTTGGCAATGTCTGTTGGCACTCAGGTTTAACTAAAGGAAGTGCTTAAGTGAAGTGCTTTTTACATTACAGTCTTGCCAGTATCTTCTCGGATAGAATAGATTTAATTTTCAGTGTTTTACCCAGAGTAAATAAATTTTAAAAAATAAATTACCTCCCACCATCAGTCCATATGATAGCAAACCTTACTAAAGCATCACTAGAAATCAGATATTGGCCTATCACAGCATTTGGACTAATCTCAAGCCTCATCTCCTGTAAATTAAAGTATTTCTAACTTATTTACCGTTCATTTATTATGCGCTTTTGTAAAAAATGTTTCTGCATCTTGAGAAGTAATGTAGCACATAATGAGACGCTGTCAGTGCATCTTAGATTTTCATCTGAGTTCAGCAAGTCAGCACAAAAGTTTAGGACACTTTATTATAATTGCACAGGGAATGGAAAGTAACGGTAAGATGGCGACAATTTGGCCATCATACCCTACAGTACTGAGCAATTGCCAAATATACTCTTGATTGCTTACCTTGTCTAAATAAGGAATATACGCACAGTGTGGGGCCAGAAGGACAATGCATCAGAAGTTAAATTGTTTGGGGATTAGTTTGACAACAGAAAAGATTGTAGATGTAAAATAGTGCTCTTTCAAAGGGTAAAACCAGCATGTATAATACTTATTTTCTTTTTCAATGTCATTGATTTTTTTAATATGCAGAAAGAGCGTTTAGAAAAACTATAAAATCTGTCCCTGAGAGAGGCAGAGTGACTTAGTCTACTCACAGTAAGGTACCAGTAGCTCCATAATTTTAAAAGTTCATAAGTCACCTCAGTAATGTTATCCTTAGCACCCAGCAAAACATGAACTCAAGATCTTCATCACTGTTGGGAAGGAATTATTTTCTCTTTTCATTATTGCTCCCAAAATAATCTTCATTCCTGGTTTTCTTCTGCCCAGTACCAAGGTGTCAACAAGCTACATTTAGAGGATGGCTTTGCTCTGAGTCACTCATAGTGAAAAAGGAAAAAAGACGACCAGGGAGCACCATCTTACAATGGTCAGATATGAACCATAAAACTTTTCCTGTCCTTTGGTACCAAAAGGCAGGCCCAGGAGAGAATCTATGGGTAAGTTTCTCTCTAATGCTGACTGAATCACACTTTGCCCATATTTTCAACAAATGTGACTAACTTGTGTGTGTGTTGCTGTTTTCATTTCTATGGCGTGCATTTACAGGAAAAAGAAGGTATCTGCACAGCCTCTGAAAACTTACCCCAACTCCATGCCAATGCCAGAACTTAATCTTCTGCTCAGGCATAATATCCTCTGATGTCTCCCTCTCTGTCCCACACTTGCAAGCAAAATGCAGTACAGACTATCAAACCTACAGGACATCTCAAAGGACATGTAAAACACGTTGAGACTGGGTCACTATACATATATACTATGATTCAGGTTTTACTTGCATAACAGAAGGATGAAAATATAAATTTGATGCTAGGAGAAAATCCATGACTGTGTGAGCAGCTAGGCACAACTTCCCGGTTTGCAGTGGTTTACCGAAACTATACTCAGTACTGATGTGTGAAAGGTGCTTAAGAGCAACATAAACTTAGAGATAATTTATATGTACATATTGATTCTTAGACCATGGGGATGGACTAGACATCAGTCCTACACCTGTATTCCTAGGATTCTTCGTTTTTAACTCCCCTGGACATTCATACTCACAGCCTTCTTTCTTTGGTTATTAACAAAAATACTGAAAATAAATTAATTTTCTTGGAAATGGAATACTTGTCATTGGTGATTCTCACATATACAGACGAAATGGCCCTACATACCTGATTTCAAATAAAAAGCAGAAAAGATTGATATTGATTGCAGGGAGTGAAGACAATGCTGAGTAATGACATCTTTCTAACAGACTACAGTCTGATGAACAATTGGACTTCTGCAGTCCAGCTGTACCTGGAAGCAATGCGTATATATGCCTGCAGAGGGAAAAAGGAACAATCAAAAGGCAAAGAACCATGATTAGGAGAAAGCAAAAAATCTCATGGAATGTGCAATAAGAAGGAGATGAGAAAGATGGGAAACTGTGTATGGAGCTAACTTCATTGCAGCAGGTGAGGCAGGTGGGTGTTAACACAGCATACATACAAGAGCAATATTCCTAGATCCTTGAGTATATGTTTGTCAGGGCTCTGAATGCACTGACAGGAATTAATTGCCCTGAACAGCTTCAGCCGGGACCCCCACTCACTTACCCCACTGCTCTTCGGTCCATCTAAGCTCAGGTGTAGCTGTCTCCAGCCCGGGCTCCTGGATGGACCTTGAACCTATGTTGCAGCACTGTCTTCTGCTTGTGGCTGGACCCTCTGGACTCATCCCCTTGCCCCACCTGGGGCTGTCAGTGGACCCTGTAACCATTTGAGGTGAGGGCTCTGCCCGCCGTGTTTGCATCCTGTGGGATTACGTCCTGACTGGGGAGGGCATGGCCTGTGCTGGGGTCACGCTCGGCGCCCACTTGTCTTCTTTCACTGAGCAGTCCTGCTCTTGCTGCTCCCTGAGAATATTAAACCAGTCTCCGCTCTGACTTTTTGACTAAGTGACAGTGAGATTTCTGACTTTTGTATATCTTTCTCCACTGTGATATAAATGTGTATTTTATCCTGAAAAAGAAACACACCTACTGTTTCTTTTATGCGTCCATAAATTCACTGTATTCAAGAAAACAAGCACTTAGTTAATTCTGTTATGTAAGTTTTCATTTAATAAAATTACACCCAGAGTGGCCTCTAGGGGCACATGCAAATCACTAAGACTTCTCAGACGAACATTCATCAATTGGGCCCGCATCATTTACCAACTACTTCTTCAGAAGGTAACAGCCAGGGTTAGCAGGGGATCTTGTGTCCTTCTGACATTGGAGCTGGAACCTGTCAAATGTGTATCAGTTCAAAACCTACTTCGTAGAAACCCTGCTCTCTGCAGTTCCACGGTTCTTTGGCTTCTTACATGAGGAGGGATTGAATCCCTAAGTTGGCTTTGCTAGTGATAAAAATTTGGCACAAACTCATGACCTAATTGGTTGCTTCTGTGTTAATGAAAATCAGTGAATTAACTGCTAGGGACACCTAGATTAGTCCTTTTCTGTATAAGGCTTACAAAGTTTATCAAGGCTTTTAAGTCCACTTGAAAGGAATGCTGTCATGCTTGGAAAAACACTTGCTGCCACTCCCATATAGAGTGTTGCGATATTACATCAGCAATGCAACGTGTTGAAACTATGCACGAACATTTGACGTGGTATTTCACAATGCCCTAACCCTCAACTACCCTCGTAAACAGTGTTATTAGGAGGCCAGGCTTGCTTACACTGAAACTACGTTATCTTGGGGAACACGGGGCTAATGCTCACTCTTGCCAAGCACTTGTTCCCTTATGAAAAGTCTGAAATTTTAAAATTTAGACTCTTCTGAATCATCTAAACCCAAAGAAATGTCAACAAATATTTGTCAGTCAGCTTTGCGATAGTTAAAAGGCATTGTGGTCTCGGTGTGAACAACTGCAAAGCACATCTATTGCCTCCTGACGTGGATCCTTGCCCTTTGTTTGTCGCGATACATCAATGTGAAAATTCACAAGTCAGGGCTCAATCAAATTTCCGCTGAAGGAAACGAAAGCTGGATGTGGCCACATATATTTACTTAGCACGTCGCAGCTGCAGAGCGAATAACTGCTTTTTGTTGTCGCTGTTGCGTGTCACCTCTGCGTCTGGAAGGATGCAACCACGGCACTGAAAAATGGAGAGCAGGCCGTTATTTTGTGTAAAATAAGGGAGCCTCAGGTACAGTTACACCATTCAGGTCTGTTGCTTTTATACTACAGCCCTTGTCCCTTTCCGTTCTCCGCTGACACCCCGGCGCACTGCACACCCCGCTTCCACCAGGAAGCTTTCTCAAGTGGATTTTCACACCTGTGTAAGCTCTGGGGCCTGTACTTGGGCGTTCAGTGTCTGCTCTTCAGCCTGGTCGTGAAGTCTTCGCCACGGGGTACCGTCTATCACACGCTCGCCCTACAAAAGGGACAGTTACGTACGTACATGCGTCTGCAGACACACGAGGCGCGTCGCGGCCGCCGAGGCAGGCAGGCAGGCAGGCAGGCAGGCAGGCAGGCAGGCAGGCAGGCAGGCAGGCAGGCAGGCAGGCAGCCCCGGGCGGGCCCCTCCGCTCGGGCCCCTCCGCTCGGGCCCGCTCCTCAGCGCCGCCGCCCGGGGCGGGGCCGGGGCCGGGGCCGGGGCGAGGCTTGCGGGCCCCGCTCCCAACGCTGCCGTACGCTGCCGTACGCCCCCGCGCAGCTCACGCCTAGAACGGGAAAGACGTTTGCGTTGAAACGGCCCTCGCCGGGAGCAGGCGGGCGCCGGGCAGGGCCGTGCGAGGCCCGGCTGCGCGGGGCGGGGGCGGGGGCGGGGGCAGGGCCCGCTCCTCGGGCCCGGGAACTGCGGCGCCAGGCGCGGCCCCGCCGGCTGCGGGTGGCGCGCGCGCCGGCGCGGCCGGCCGCCGGGAGCGCGCCGGGGAGGCTGCGGGCGGCGGCCATCTTCTCTCCACAGCCGGCTGCTCCCCCAGTGCAAGCGAAGCAGCCCCGCCAGCCCCCTCCTCCGCGCCCTCCCTCCTCCTCCTCCCTCCCACTACACTCAGCCGTCGCCGCCGGTCAGAAAGGGGGCGACCGGGGAAGCGAAGGCCGCGGGGCGGGGAAGGCGGGGAGAGGGGGGAGGAGGAAAGCCGGGCCGCCGTGAGGGGAGCAGCCCCGCGGGGGCGGGCGGCGGGGGCGGCGCGGGGCTCGCCGGCGGCGGGCGGGCGGGCCGCGGGGTGCCAGCCCGGGGGGTTTGTGCCTCCCCGGGGCCGGCGGCGGCCCCTCCGCTCGCCCCTGCCGGCCGGCGCCCCCTTGGCGGGGTCAGCTCGGGGGGCCGGACCCCGCTCTAGATGGGATAAGCTGTAAACATGTTTAGCTTTGAAGGGGATTTCAAAACAAGGCCCAAGGTGTCTCTCGGAGGAGCGAGTAGGAAGGTAAGAAGCGGCGCCTGTCTGTCTCCGCGTTTGTGTGCGTTTCTCTTGCCCCCGCCTGCCTCGCCGCCGTGTACGATCGTTGTTTTTACCGCTGGGCCTTCAAAAATGGGAGCAGCTGTGACTAAGGTTTAATAGAGAGGAAAAAAAAATCCTCCCCTCCTGATGATGTGTTTGTCTCCGATCTCCCTGGCTCGGTGGTGGGGTTTTTTTTGTTGTTTATTGTATTTTTATTTTATTTTTTTAAAATCAGGCCGCACACCCTCCCAGGCTTGTAGTGTAAGAATTGTGGGAAGCGAGGAAATGTCTCCTTAGCTCGTCCCCTCTGCGAGCGACCCGGTTTGTTGTGGCTGGCGGCACCTCCCGAGCTGCTCGTCTCTGGAGCTCCCGGGGTGAAGGAGGGAAGGACTCGGAGACCCCTTGGCATTCCTCCCCAAAGGGGCAGTCTCGCGTGGGCCCCCTCGCTGGAGGGGCGGGGGGCGGCAGCCTTGCACAGCTCCAGATCGGTGCAAATCGCTGGGGGAGGCTTCGTCCACGTGAGCGGGGGTTGCCGGGTCACAGGTTTAGCTTTTCTCCGCCAAGTTGACGTTCAGTCAATTTGTCGTGTGCAGTTAATTGTCTGCTGTACCAGACTAATGAATCTCCTTGTATTTATTGATGGAAAAGAAGCGAGACGATCTATTTAGACCTTGCTGATTGGACAGGGTAGTCAAATGTTTAGTCAAGCGCTGAAGGGCATAGAACTACCGAAGAACAAGGGAAAGGACAGAGTGTTTTTAGAAGTGGCCTGATTTGTAAAGGGTCACTTTAATTCGCTGCTAAAATACTGGTGCGGAATGTTGTCATTGGACGTGATTGTGTGGGAAGCTATTGAATGTTTTCCTTAGTGTTTTTGAATTTTAATGGGGGCAAAAATAAGTTTTGTAATTGTGCACTGTAAGCAAGTTTGGTTCTCTGAAACTTTTAGGGCTTGGCAGTACAGTTAGGAAACTGAGCTAAAATACTTCATTACATGATATTAAAATCACAGTGAAGTTTGCGTTTTGGTGTGTTCCCTTACATAACTTCTTAAAGAGAATGTGTAACAGAACTGCATTTTTTCATCCGAATCATCTTTTGTTCATCTCAAGGCATTTCTGTTCATTAGACTACATACAATGGCATTGCACAAGTGAAAAATACAAGAAATATTCCCCAGCTGAAGTAGGAATTGACAGAACATGCCCTTGTCCTAAGCTGTACGCTTTAGGTGCTTTGCAGCTTTTGGCACTGACTTGCTAATAGTGTTACTTGCAGAACATGTTTCCTTCTACAGATCCAAACAACTGTCATAATATCTTCTTTTACACATACTGATTTCTTCATGAAAATTCAGCAGAATTCTATCTATTTTAATTATATGGGACAAATTTATTAATGTTATACAGGTATAAATTTTCAAGGGCAAATATTAACAGGTATAGGAAGTGGAAACTGAAATTGATGCATAACCTTCACTCTGTCCAACACAAAGATTGTAATTCATGATCAGATTGATACTGGTCCACAGATCTCGTGATTTTACATTGGTGCACTGAAGTGCTTGTCCTGCATCAATGCACATCAGTTAGTTGCTGCTTTGGACATCATAGTTACATGGACATCATAGAATGTCCTTGAAATAGCTGCTTATTTTCAGAAATTATGTACAGTATTAATGAAAGAATTTATTTAAAGAGTACTAAGAATTACTTCTAAAAATGCAGTTTACCTGAACTTTTATGTAAACATACTACAGCAGATACTGGTGTAGCAAGTGTTCACGTGGGTTCCACGAGTTTCTCGTTATCTCACATCACAGGCTCCTTGTGATGTTTCTCATACCTATAGGCTTCAGTTTTGGGGAAGGCTGAACTGTAAAATGTTTCCTTTCAGCTTTTTGTGCACGTGGAAAAAAAAAAGTTGTTCTTTGACAAACCCCCTTTCACTCCCAAATGTGTATAATTTTAGAAAGATACGTTGTATAGTTCCAAGCCTGCACCTCTGCCAGGCTATGTTAGTTAGCTTGATGCTTAGTACTGCCCGTTGTGATTTGTTTGGTGGAGTAAAGCACAACTGAGAAATACGCGTAGAATCTGCATGCAGGCTGCTTAATGCTAAGAATAACTCTCTGCGCAATTTGGGGAAGTTTCCCAAATGTTGTTGCACCTGTATAACTACATTAGCAAAACCCTCCCAGTATAAAACCCTCCCAGTATGAAAGCAGGGACTCCAGTTTGAGGAGCTAGTCAGTGCTGAAGATGCCAGCAGAGTCTTTGTGATGTGGATACAATTACACCAAAATAAATCATCAGCAAAACTGTGACTATTAAAAGTATGGTTTTGCTAATATAACTGCAGCTGCAAACAATAACCGTGTCAGTCATGGGTCACATATGTTGATACCCTGTCTGGCATCGTCATGTATGTGTGGTGTTTCCTTAGGCCTCATGAGGGGTTGGCTGCAATAAAGCCTATCGGTGTAGGCACCATGATAGAAATAAAGTTGGGGCCTTGTGGCAGGTAGGAAGGGACTGAACCTAATGTGCTTTCCACCACTAACTTTTATGGCATTTTTGAATGATAAAAGCAGAGACTTCAGGTTTGTTTTTACACTGTTTGCATCCTATGTTCATGTGCATTATTATGGTCTGAATGGTGGGTGCAGTAGAGAGGCACTTCAGTCCAACCACAACTTTTGCCAAAAGACTAGTCTTTAAGTGTCACTTATTTTTGTTAAAATCCTGGGTTGCAAAATTAATGTTCTCAAAATGACTGTCCTTGTTGACCGATCCTTTCAGAACATAACTGTAACATTTTAGTACTGTGTTGTACGTAAGTATAAAAATGGAAGTGGTATTGTCAGTGTTTGGACTTTTCCCTCCATATCTACTTTTAAAAATCTGCTGATTCATTTGGACTATTTGCATTAGTTGTATGTTTGTCTGAGGGTATAGATACTGTGTTTTATTTACAATATGATAAGTTAATTTTTGTGAGTTGTTTTTAAATTTTGGGAGTGCTTATTGTCACCTTTAAAACACGATTCCCCACTTTATGAGGTTCTTCAAAAGTTATTTTCAGATTTAGTTTTAATTATAACTGGCAAAACATATTTTTTTACTTCTGAAGTAAAATAGCCTCCAAAAATGAATACTGTTATTGGAGTTCAATACAGGAATGTCTTGAATTACTCAGGGACTTTTTGTACAGTACACCAATTGTTGCCTAAAAGGCTGTGGCTGCAGAATTTCTGTGGTGTGTCAGGCAGGAAAAGAGAGGTGTGTCTGGAGAGTTGTTTTGGGATGCAGTTTAGATTGAGCTTACCTGAGCTAACTGTGCAGTGGACTGAAACAGATGGTCTTCACCCCATGCTTTGTGTCCTGTATAGTGAAAATATTTCTTCAGGGTGGAATGTCACCATGCCTTCTGGTGGCACCTGCCCGGTTTCACTAATTTTAGCATGAAGTTGGACTCTTGGTGGCATAGTGCAGAATCTGTTTAACCATGTCAGCTTGATTTGGTAAGGTCAAGCGCAGTGTTCCTTTATTAATTTTACCAGTGTTGAGAAAAATACAAGGTACCAGTCCTTTAGTACCTCTGTGTGGGGGGATCCCCATGCCTGTGCTGAGGTGTATGAGGGGCTCTGCAGCTCCACACTATTAATTTAGGTTATAAAATGTATTGATGACATCTTGTAAGCCTTTAACAGGAAAAATGGTTAAAAGAATAATATTAAGTAAAATTTACAGTATCACTTAAGATATATAAACCATGCTTTTACAAATCCTAGGATTATTTAAAATGAAATATTTTTAAATTATAATACAATATGAGATGGTTTTAAAAAAATCTTCCTTTTCAAGAATTTGTAATACAGATGAGTTAGCACTGTGGTGAAAGTGAAACCAACTTCACTGAGTTTCTTTTCTGTTTTTTGTTTTTGTGGAAGACGTGGAAAATTACTAATGAACAAACAGTGATGACTGTATTTTAAAAAGTCTCTAATTTAATATGGACATTTTTAATAAGTAAAGATCTTCAGTTTACAAAGTTTATTTATTTTATTTCAGTAGTTACTGATATGCTTTCTTAAATTAATAGCATAACATTAAACATTAGATTCCTGTATATTTTTTCCCCCAGCTGTCAGCTGAAGTGCAGAGGTAGAACTCCAGAAGCACCTTGTTTGCTCTTTGTTGTCTCTATTCTACGCATGGAGTAACTTCTCGTGGAATAAAAATTAATGATTTAAAAACAATAGGCTGTAAGAATGCCAGTGTATGGAGAGATCTGCACAGGTTGGGGTTGCTTATGGTGACAGATGTCTGTAGGATTTAAGCAATGATGGCAGAGATTTAAAGCACAGTTTTGTTTCTCTCTTATTGATTGAGGAAAGTTGTTAATAATTTCAGGAAGGAAGAACTACTGTTCTATTACATATTATTTGAACCTACACCAGGTCACAGTGGAAATGAAATTATGCTAGGTTTTTATAGTACAGGATTTCTAGATTACAATTACAAATTTACAATTTCTTTTTGAGTGGTGGGAAAGAATTGCACTGCTTTGCTCCATAAGACCGTTGTCCCATAAGGCATGTGGTGTAGATCCTTATGCAAGTACATACCTCATTCTGAGTCAGAACTGTGTTTTGTCCAGAACGTTGAAATGTCAAAGCCTAAGTCTTGGAATACTCTTTGAATTTCAGATCTGTGGTATGGAAATATGATGAGGCCATCATGTTGTAAAATAATGACTGTCTGTCAGTGGGAAGCTATATAATTAACGCATACTAGATTCTTGTGGATTTTTTCCGTCTTGGTGACATTTAAAATTCTCCTCATTTGAAAGGAAGCTACGAATGATGGACTCGTAGTTAGTTGACAGCAGTGATTACACTGTTGTTTTCAGTTATTTGCTATTTTCTCAAATTCAAAACAAAAATTTCTGCTTTTCTAGATAAATTTTTTGTTCTGCTTGTCTCTGAGAAAATGAAAAGTCACTCAACTACAATGATGTGTACAATATACATTTTAAAAATCATAATAGAGGCAAACTGAGAGTAAATTTAAAAGCAACTTGCTTGCATTTCACTTGGTGTATAGAGCCTCTCGTCAAGGCCTGGTTCCACTGTGTGTGGCTTTGTAGCTACTGTGATAAGCGTGGTTCCAGATACTCCCTACATACTACAGTAAAATTTGAGCTAAAATGCTGAGACGTTTTCTAGCAAGCACTGTGACATTGATTTCAGTGAGGCCAGGCTTTCCCTGGCCAAATGTGTCTCTTCCTGGGCATATTTTAAGTACTTTAAAATTCTGGAAGATGGTCTTTTCTATGTATAAACTTAATCATGATGTAAATAATCAGAGATACGAAGAGTCACGAACTGTTTTAAGGCAGTTTACTCAGGCTGGCTGAGCTGTGTGTCCGATAGAATTGTCAAGGTTCAGTTCAAGACATTGTGAGTCTTTTAAAGTGCTAATTTCTTTTAATATTCAGAAAAACCAATTGAAGTCGAGTTTATCTTGTCTAAAATAATGTTGGGAGGGGGATGTCTCCCAGTGTCCCCCTTTGTTCTCTACAAATGAATGCTACAAAATCTTTCTTTTATTTGTTGGACTTATTAAATACTTGTGTTGAAAGGAATTTTATTGTATAAATTGCTTAGGTTGCTTCATATGCTTTGGGCGTTGTTGCTGATATTTATGTGGTTCAAGCTAAATTCAGGTCAAAGGTCACGTTGCTCATTTTAAGGAAAGAAAAAAGGTGCAAGTTCCTGGGTTTTGTACATGAAAATCATACAAGACTCCATAATTGTCCCCAAAAGTTAGAAGTTCACGTGCTTATTTGTTTTTCCATGAAAACTTCCTAAAAGTTATGCCTTGTACTTTGCATGTTTTGTTGTGATATTGAATAGAATAGCATTCTCAAAGAAAGAAAGAAAATAAACCCCTGTGGCTTACAAATAAATCTCAAACATCTATTAATAATATTATTTTTTTTGTGTCGTGTTTTTATTTATAGTGTTTAGACAATACCTGAAAATAATTACTCAGTTTCCCCTTTGAATCTAGAATATTTAGGTTTTAAAATTACTTGCATGGAGCTAAGATAGCTTGATTAATATGACTGTCCAGGAGTGTTCAATTTCAGATTTTAAGAGAGTCAACAAATACTAGAGGTATTTGAAAAAATTTAATTATGTATACCTGTTTTTTTCCCCAGAACCTGAATTTTGAGCCAAGAGGGCTGAAAGTTTATCATTCTCAATGCAAAGTGTTAAAATGCAGGACAGAAAGAATCGTAATTCATATATTTGTTTATGTTATTCAGTCTTTGTCTAGGGTATGTAAAAGCTAGGAGTTGTGTAAACATACTTGGAACAAAATCATGTATTTCAGCAAAATGAAGACAAGAAAGCAGTTTTAATTCATTTTCTTTTTTTCATTATGTATTTAATTGGAGTTTTTGAAGCATTGACATTGTTACGCTGTCAGATGCGGCTGTCCTCATCAACTGGTCTGTTACAGCAGTGGTGTGACTTTGAACTTTGCTGTGATGAATAGTACGGTACCTAGCGGTTTTATCCTGACGTATAAATTAACATTTCAAATATTACTTAACATTTCTTCGGTGGTAGTCATAAGCTTTCCTTTCTGTGTACTGTCCTCCGTCCGCTTCCTTGTTTTCACCTCTTTCCCCCTTCAGCCTTACTCTGAGTCATCATCCATAATGTCACGTTGTGTTTTGCTGTCACATACCGTTTCTTTGCTTTCTTGTTTCTTTGTGTCATGCCTCACATATTTGGTGAAGAAAACTTCGCAAATCAGGCTTTTAGTGGTTCTGCGTGCTAGAGCCTGAGGTTGGTTGTCTTTACCAGTATCTTCTGTTTGAGGAAGGAGCAGACAGGAAAGGGACTGCTAGTAATGTACTAAACGTTGCGCGAAACACACAGACGGTGTATTCCCTGTTCTGCACTTTGGATGTCAAGCTCCTGAAGAAAGAAGACTACATCATAAAAAACGTTGGGAATTTGATTCGGTAAAAGGCTGTTTGCTCCTTTTGAGTTAGGGTTGAAGGAATCGAGGCAAGCTGATGCTTCATTCCCCCTGAAATATCTGCCTGCCTACCTTGATAGGTAGACTTGGTACCTGACATCTGCCTGTCTGGCAGGTGAAGAAAGCCTCGAAGCAGAAACGCTCTTTATGTGGCACTGCCTGCAGATGAAACTCTGCAAGCACATGGGAGAGATGTCATTCTGATGGCTTCTAAATAACAACATTTTCCTAACTTTTTTAATGCATTGGGTATCAGCTGTTGAAAAAGAAGTAATCTGTTAGAAAAAGCCCTAAAACTTTAAGCCATCTGTTGGTTATTTCTTAATTTAGTACATGATTTCATCTTTTTTGTGTGTGTGAGGTCAGAATGTCTTGCCTCACCGTTACCAAGCAGACCTGGAGCCTTTCCTATTTCTTGAGTGGAGATACATCCTCTTATGTATGGATTTGTTAACGATTTGTTTATACTGTGTTTAACACATGGAAAAAAACCTGTCTTTAGAGGGCAATAGCTGTAGTTAGTGGTGTCTTTGGCCATAAATACTGTCTTTAGAGGAAAAGATGGTTAACCTTCTTGTGGGATTTTTTTCTTTATGCTTGCTCCAGGAAATGATCTGAAATACAAACCCAATTTTGAATTCCTGTTTTGCATCTATGTTTTTCTTTTTTCTTTCTCTCTTGGTGGTCTGTGTTAAAGTATTTTCTATCCTAAAGAAACTAGGAGAATCATGACCTTGCTTCCTCTGTATTGTCAAAAAAGAAATGCAGGAAAGTTTTGCCCTCAGTTTTTGTATCTGCATATAGGCATTGAAAGTATTCCAGCACAGTTGTTTTAGATGTGGTTAAATATTTTATAAACATTTGTTTGCCAACTTCAAATTTATTTTTATGTATTCAGATATAATACATTTTCAGCTAGAGCGTGTTTTATTTCTTAACTTCTCTAGACTAATAAGGGCATAGGGAGAAAAAGGAAGTAGTTATATGTGTCATAGAGACAAAAAAAGAAAAGTTTCCTTAAATCTATGGTCTCTTTTAGACTGGATTTGGGAAGGTGCCAGGGTACTTTCAACTCTTACTGTCTGCAGTGGGAGCTGAATACTCTGCATCAAAAAGGAATTATGTTGTATATTTCCTTGGAAAGTACACAGAAGCATCCACTAAGAGATTCTTGCAAATAAAGTTTTGTTTATATTTTGTAATCTGTATGTACTGATTTAAGATTGTGGTTTAAAAGCTAATGCACAGGGTTTCTATTGTAATGGTATTGTCCTTTAGAGGCCTCATGAATACTTCAATATTGTTTTCTTTTTCTCTGTTGGAAGGATCACTGTCCTGAAAGTTCCAGTTTGTAGCCTTAATTTGGGTGAAGAGTTCAAAATTTTAAAAGAAAAAATTCCTACCATTTATGTTATATAAGTCTGTTTTGACATCTTTTCCGGACAAGTTTTGAGGAAAAGGATAAGTAAATATAAGAGCTTAATGCTTTTTTGCAAGCTAGACAAAAACATGGGTCTTTGGAACAGTATGTGATTACTTTGAACATGCCATCACTTACTGTCTGCACCTGGGCCAACGACTTACGTAGGCTCCAGGCAAGGAAAACCCTCGATAAACATTGGTATTACCTGATAGGATTGGGACCCTATTATGTTTCAGCTCCCCCATTTGCAAATGGATGATGTTTGCCTAGATTACTGGGATGCTGAGAACACAAACCTGGGCAGCGATCAGTACAGTTTGCTGCTGTTTGCCTTCATAGCTTCCCTCTGTCGCTATGCTTTTGAGAGGGCTGCCTTACATATATTTGTAAGAGTGGAAAATGATTAACACTTTTCTCCAGTGTTTTACAAATTGCATATTATGAATAATCCCCAAAGTGAAGTCTAGATTAAATATCATGAACACATTTGAATAACGTTTTTGAGTGAAAATGCAATTGTATCTTTATTTGTGCTTTACAGGAAGAAAAAGCTTCTCTCCTGCATCGTACTCAGGAAGAAAGGAGAAAACGAGAGGTAAGGTAGACTGTAAGCGTTTGCATGCACACTGGATTTTTCTGTGATGTAGTAGCATTTACAGTCCAAAGTACTTTAGTCTGCTGCAGTCGTACTTGGTTCAGGAATGTTTTGTTTCAGTCTGCAAGTACTACGTAGTCTTCCAGTATACTAGAATTGACAAATTGTTTGACTGCTTTTAAGATGCTTCCCAGAAGTGATTTTGATCTCAAAAGAAGGTAGTTAAGCATGCACTGGGTGCAAAGGGAATTTTCCCTTTTATTTTGGTGCTCATTGGATCTAGTCTTTGTTGAGAAAAGACAGGTATATGGATAGTAAACTGCATTTTTTGCCTTGTCCATCATCTGTTACTGTGAGTTGGTGTCAGCAAACTGTCTTCTGCTCCTGGTTCTGCTATGATTTCTTGGACGACATTCAGCAATTCACTTCCCCAGTGTGTGCCTCAGTTATGTGGAGGTAGAATCAGAACAGTGATGCTTGGATGCATCCTAAAGTACTTTGAAATCACCTGATAATTGAGGAGCAATGAGAAGCAGTTGTAAAGGCTGATGTGTGAGGCTTTGGGAAATCTCAGCCCTGGTTTGAGAACAAAGCTTACTGCCATGGATAATTCAGTCTGGAATAATGCAAAGGAGGAACAGGCATTGAAAGGAAAAATACCAGTTTTAAAACATTAATATATGTGGCAATAAGAAAACAAAATTTAGTAATACGGCATTGAAGTGAGTATGTTTGTTTTGTCATTTTTTCCCCTTTGATATGAGTGGAAACGATTTTGGTCTTAAAAATTATTCTAAAAGTGTAACTATGTAGTTTTCGTGCTAGTCAAGAAAACAGAGAGCCGTTTACCCCTTAAAGATGTGTTTGACCCTTGCTAGATTAAATACAGGTTCCGCAGTGGCTCCTCTGTTTCTGAGGACAGTTACTGCTTTTTTTTCTTTCCAACCTGGGTGTATAATTATGCGCCAAGTTTAAGTATGAAGTTACTAGGATTTCACCAGTTCAGAATGCTGTGTTACGAATCAAATTTATGATCAGTGAGTCCTTACCAACAGATGCAAAAAGACTTTTTTGCGCTTTGTAAACTTTTTGCCATATATCGAAATAGCCTACTCAGTTGCTTAATTCTGTCTGCTGCAAAGCTGATGCAGAGTCATATACTCATATCTGTATATGTACACATATACACACAGTGATTTTCTGTGGCATATATTGGCTTCTCACAAAATGAATGACTCCTCTGAGAATAAAATCAGTTATGGCTTTTAAAAAAATGCTTGTAGCGGAATCTTAGCAGTGACCTCAGACTTCAAACCTTTGCAATTACGGGTCGCTAACTGACAATTATGTGTTCTAGGATAAAACCTGTATCTGGAGAAAAGGAGAACATACCTACTTTTTAGTCGAGCATTACGTTATGATTATGAAGACAGTGCCTCTCTCTAATTGAAACTCTCTCCTGCTTGCCCCCATACTTTGCACTTTCACTGTTCGACACTTTGGAGAGCAAAATACCCTTTGGCCTATCAAAATTTTTATTTTGGTCCATGCTCTAGAGGTAATTAGAGTCTTTCAAGTCTATGTTTATTCTGAGAAATTGCTTTAAGAACCGGGGTTTCCAAGAACAATAAAACTGGCATTGAAGAGTAAATTAATTTGGTGTTTCTGTGGTCAGTTCAGGTTAAGTTCTTACGTTGGATGTATCTTTATGGCACAATAAATTAGAAACCAAGTTTTTGCGAGTTGGAAGTTTACATGAACTTTCCCAAATATATTTTAATGAAATTTATAAAAACTTTTTGGTGTTTTGTTTTGCTTGGTGGCCTGAGAATTATGGGCTTATTATAGTTCAAGGATCGATGAGGTTAAAATTTCTCTTCTCAAAGCAGGCTTCTGATTTTTATTCTTGATCTTCCTACTTTCCCTTCCTCAACCACTGTTTTGTAGCTCTAGGTTCATGAGCAACTATTTTATTTACTTCCCTCTTTCATCCTCTAAGAAACTATATGGACATTATTAGAAACCTAATTACCATAGCCACTTCCCTTAGATATTTATTGTGTTGGGATATGCTGGGTGTGTTGTCAGGGGACTCACTGAGTGCTCTTTCCATAGTACCTGAAGCAAGCTGGCTTTCAGTTCCTCAGAAAGTGAGCCATTGTAAAGGGATGCTTTTAACTACTCTTTCTAGCTACTGAGCAAGACATCATAAAATGACTTACTTTATATGTCTGGTTTGAAGGAGAGCACAAGAATTTTTGTTAATTTCCATATTGTGCTCCTGGGCTTAAAACATTAAGCCTCATTTTCCTTTTGACAGCAGTATTATCTCCAAATAATTGACTGATATGTTTTTTTTTTTCCTCCCCTCCATCTAAACTGCACCAGCCTCATAATACTGATAAATTATTTGAATAAGCAGGTCTTCAGTGTTAGCTGATCTATGCAGAAGGAGGAATGGTGTCATTGAATTTGATGAATTCTTCAACATTTTAGTATTAAGACTTTGTCTAATAAAATAGAAATGTGTGTATTTTGACTTGTGTAGTATTACATAATTATTGAGAATTAAAAATTCTTTTGCAATATCTTAATGGTAAATTTACACTTAAAAACATAAAAAGCTTTCTCCCTGATTTCTGTATATTGGATGCAAACCTTCAAACACTTTATTTTACTAATAATTACTGCTTAATTTTCATTAAAAAAAAAATCCTTTGGAGTACAGATATATTTGATAAAATTGTAGAAATTAGAGTCAGTTCCACAATATTGATTTTGATTTTCTTGCTTTGTTTTACAGGAAGAAAGGCGGAGGCTGAAAAATGCAATAATAATCCAGTCATTTGTAAGAGGGTACAGAGACAGAAAACATCAAGTAAGTACTTATTTATTTAGAAAGATGTAAAACAGTTTTGCTGAGAATGAGACTTGCTAGTAATGAGTAATTCCATTGAAAAATCTTTTACCTTTTTGAGTATTGTGTGTGCCCACAAAGTGCACATTCTTTCTCCCTCTTGACATTTTCAGTAGAACCTCACTGTTTCAGTAGACGGACGTTTATTCTGCAAAGCATGTATGTGACAGTTGCCTTCAGTGGTATTATGCAGTGGTGTTTTAGGTGACAAAGCATATGAAAACAATTAGGTATTAGCAGCTTTCACACACCAGTGGAGCATTTTTTTTTTCCAATATGACTAAGGTGATAGTTTGAGTCAAGAAGATGTTCTTTCTAAGCTGTTCTTGAGTAGATTATTCTAAGAAAGAGTTGCATCTGTTTAAATTCACTAATATTTACTGAATAAGCTAGATGGAAATGTTTGATGTGGTATTCTTTACTTGAAGAGCAACAAATTTGTTGCAATGTGTACTTTCTGAATTACAGAAAGCAGTTATGGCTTTAACTATGATATTGTGTGTATGTTTTGATCTCTTAACAAATGTGTTGAATCCATTTTACTACGTTGTTACCATTTCGGATGGGAAACAGAGATGAGGTTTTTAAAATTTTGCATCTCTGTTTTGAATCATAACCATTACTGATATATTGATGCATGTCTTTATTTTTAAGTACTCTATCCAAAGAAGTGAATTTGATCGCTGTGCTAATTTGGCCCAATCTGGAGGAACCTTTTCCACTGCTAATGGAGCTAATTTGACTTTCTTAGTTCGTCAGTTACTCTTTTTCTATAGACAGAATGAGGATTCTAAGCGTCTGGTGAGTACTGTTACATACTTTGACCCATAGTGCTTTTATTTCATGGACTTTTAAAGTACTCTTTCACTTAAAAGATTGTGAAGGGATGCGAAAAAGGCTTTCACCAGTTCAGTAAAATACTTCAAGAATTCTGGCTTTTGCTGGACTGCATTCTGCTGTTTTCGTGTACACAGAATAACTTAAAATTAGATTTTATATGTGCACACACACACACACAAAATCTGTGAAATGAAGCCTTGGAAAATACTACGTGTATTACAGTAATTTATTAAAAATAATATACTTATATTAGAATTTAATTTTTAACAATATGTTCCACTCTGGTCATTCCTAGGGGGTTTGTTTTTTCCCCCCCCCCCCCTCACTGGTCAGTAACGCTGGCATATCAATTGCAGACTCACTGCAAACTTCTCAAATGTACAAATAAGTATGATTCATAGCAAGTATTAATAATGGACATTAAAGAATTATGGCTATTTAAAACCAAAAAATTAACAGATAAACTTGTTGCAAGAGTAAAGTTAGTTGTAAGTGTAATTCAGTCTTCTAGTACTAGCAGTTGTGTCGTTTATGTTGTGTAACAATTTTTTTTTATTCCTCAGCTGAACATGATTGTCTTACTTTGTGTTTTGTAAGTCCTCCAAAGGCATCCAAAACAGGATTGAAGTATTACTGTCTGTGTTGCAATAAGTAATATAACTTGTTGTTACAAACAGTAAACTCATGCATATCTTTTCCCAGGTATGGATGTGTCAGAATTTAATTAAACAGAGTTCTCAGTTTGTTAAGCAATTGGATGGTCCAGACAGACTGACTTGCTTATTCCAAATAAAAAGACTGTTGGGGCTGTGTTGCAGGTAAATTCTTTTTTCTGTATGCTACTGCCTAAAAAGTGTTCAGAAATTATGTTGGGCACTTTTTTGGTTCTTTTTGCAGCAGGTGAAGTATTAAATGTAAATTTATCTTAGGGAAAGGACTGTTTATGTTAAATATATATGTAGGCCATGGTATAGGATACTTCTTCCTGTGTAAGAACAATGGAATTGACTTTCAAGTTCAACATGTGCTTAAAGGATGCCCTGCCTAGGGATAGGCTTAAGCACGTTCTTAACTGTTTGCATATAGCGATATCATTAGCAGTATTTGTGGAAACCAGAAGGTTTTCTTGGGAACTGATAGTGATTAGAAGGTATTATCCAAGTTAGACTAATGTTGCAAGGATATGCTTTGGATATATTTTTGCTGTAAAACTAGTATTATCTAAGATGCCTTTCCTCACGGTTTATTTTGCATTTAAGGCATGTTAAGCAGTTACATTACTGGCTTCAGCAGTACATTTATTATTTGTAGTGGGAGGATCACAGGAAGGTAAATCTGTCAAGGCAACTTGAATAGCTGGTAGCTAAAGCCTAGTTTTAGAAAGCAATATATTTGCTCTTATCAATCATAGGAGCTAGTTATAATCTCCAGAGCTTTAAAATACTTTTTCCTTTTAATGTTGAAGCTTTTTTATAAAATTGTTTTGATTCAAGTGACTGAACCTATAAATTGTGTATAGTGTATGTATAATAAACAGCGACACCAGATACTAAAGAATACTTGAGTGGTGGGTTTCAAAGTCCATGTACAGTGGAACACAGCTGTGATGTCACTGGATTGAATTGTGCAGTTGAAGTTATGGTTTTATAAATGCAGCTCTGTTAGTATTTCCACTCTCCCTTCCTGACTGGGTGATTTGGGAAAACAAAAGGAGTGAAAGAACTGTCCCTGCCTATACATATCGGGAGAATGGCGGAAGAGGCTCTTCTTAACTTCACCTTGCCAGCATGATGATAGGTGTCTATACTTGCTTTCTGAGCTACTTTAATTTTCTGCAAAAGCCCAGAAAGTGAGCAGTGGGACAGGTAGCCAAAAAAGTTTTTCCTGGGATAAGTTCAGATTCATGAGAAACTGTAGCTTTTGATGCTGTGGGAAAGTGACTGTGTAATATCATAGCAAAGTGGTAGTTTGATTGCAGCTACATCGGCAAAAAAGGTCTTGTTGTCAGAGTATCTTTTTTTTGTGTTTAGTGAAATGTCTTAGCTGTGGTGTCAAAATAATTTTTGCTGATAGGTCCCGTCTTTCGGAATGGCTGGGAAAGCAAGCAGAATGTTAGGGCAACTATGCCTGTATACATCTCATACTAACAAATCCTTTTAATTCCAAACAGGTTCTTAATCTTCACCATTTCTGTGGTTACTGGTAGTTGTTTCATAAGCAATTTGCTAAAAGGATGGGGATGGCTGTATTTTTAATATTTCAGTCTGTAATCAAGGACACACTGTTTTAGTTGTACATATGACGTTCCCCAATGTTTGTTGCCAGCCCATATTGCTCTGGGGCTTTCATGACTTCATTTTTAATGTGGGTAGTAATACATGTTGGAAAAACATGTATTATTCTTTGCTTCTTTTCCACTGCATGCAGTAGACCTCCAAACTGTCAAGTCATTGAAAGCAAGAATTTAGTAGGATTTAAAGAGATGGTGCCTTATTCATAGAAACGCTGAAATTGGGAATAATTGTTATTATAAAGGTGCCAACAAAAAGATATAGCTAAACTACAGAGAACACTTGGAAACCAAATAGAAATAAGTTATTTTAAGGTGAATGTGAAAAGTTTTTTTTGTAGTTTATTTTTAAATCAGTGTGCATATATGCCTGTGGTAAAATAAGAGAAATATCCTGTTAAATAATTTTGATTTAATTTCATTTATAGGCTATTGCAGAATTGCAATGATGACAGTCTGAATGTTGCACTTCCTATGAGAATGCTTGAGGTATTTTCATCTGAGAATACGTATTTGCCTGTTTTACAAGATGTCAGCTATGTGACATCGTTAATTGAACAAATTTTGCACTACATGATTCAAAAAGGTGAGTAGCTAGGAACTAGAAGTTCTGGGAAATACTCAAAAATTAAACAGAATGTGTAATACCTGAAGACCATGTTGTTTAGTCACGTTTTGCCTTTACCACAGACACGATGAATTAAGTGCTGCATACACTAACCTATACACTAGATGGACATTTTACTTGTAATGAGATCACTGCTTCAGAAATTACTGTTTGATTCCTTCGGAAATTCTGTTTATAAATTGAATATTCTACCGAGTTACTTATACAGACTTTTACCACAGATTTTGAGAGTAGGTGGGTATTACCTAACATGTTTTACTCCAGTAGCTGTTTACATGCACCCCCGCCCCATGCCAGGTCTAAGCTTTAGTTGTGTAAAAGTTGGGCATTGTTTTGCAGGACTGTTCTCTATAACTGCAAATGTTAATTGTTATCGCAAATTGGCATTACCTTTTCATCCTGCTAACACTAGAGACACCTTAGCAAAGAGATGGTGACCTAGCTTTTATTTCCCTTGTACCATCATCAGTAAAACTGTTTGCTAAACTGCAATCAGTTACACCTGTGCAAACATACTGAAAGTTAATGAATTGTGTAGTTATCACCAAAATTGTGTTTTGTCTCAAAGAAAATTTATTACTCTGGGAATGTGCAAAAAAATGAATTTGGCTTTCTGATACCATAGCTTGAGTTTGCAAGACTTGTGGATGGGGAGAAAAGACAAAAACGTTATGAAATAAACATCTCGGATCTGGCTTCATTGGTATAAAACGTAAAAAGAGCACCTTCCAGTTTGTTAGTTAATTGCTGGAATAATTCTGTGTTCCTAAGTTTTAAAGTACATTCAGTGAACTAGGCTATCTTGTCCTGTTACTAAGGATTTGATTTTAACTACTACATGTTGAAGTCACTATGAGGAAAAAAAATGACTGGTTTTGTAGTGTATTTATTTTACTTGCCAGGCATAACAGAAACTATAGAAGTATTTGTGTTTGTCTTATTGCTTACTACATAATAAGTATATCTTCCAAAATACTTTAATACATTATACTTTGTTCTTTTAGTATAATATTCAGTCCTTGTAACTGGTATGTGAAAATTTAGCAAGATGTTAGATCATCAATTTTAGCAAAAAAAAAAAAAAAATCATTATTCTAGTCAGTCAAACCAAAAAGCAGCAGTTGTGTGCAACTAGAGATGTTCCATCTCCTAATTATTTACGATGGTTAATTTGTAAAGAATCTGTAATCAGCTTTTGCTAGT
The DNA here is from genome assembly GCF_030463565.1 of Pelecanus crispus. Classification (NCBI taxonomy): domain Eukaryota; kingdom Metazoa; phylum Chordata; class Aves; order Pelecaniformes; family Pelecanidae; genus Pelecanus; species Pelecanus crispus. The sequence goes on from NC_134644.1 coordinate 10,562,740, forward strand.
ATATGTTTTTGTATGTAATTTGTCTTCCACGTACGCCTTGTCAGCATTGCTAAGTTACTTCTTTGTGGTGACTTCCACTTGTTGCATTGTATGTCAAGTGAGGTAGTTCCCGACAAAGGGTCCTAGACTGAACCTCTCAATAATGCAACACTATTTATGCATTTACAGTGGTTCCTGTAGTAGTGGAACTTGAGTCTTAGTTTAGGAGTTCATTGAACAAGAGGAAGTTGGTTTAAGACGAATGAAATCACGTGATTCCATTGGTACTTTAGTGAGACAAAAATAGATTACCGTTTACATGTGTCTTTGTGACTTGGGTGGTAATGCATTTTATTACTGTGTGAGAGATCCCTCTTTTGGAAGCAGTAATTGTATTCTTCAGCCTGCTAAGGCAAGTTGTTTATAGAATTGAGACATTCTGCCAACAAAATTCTTACCTATATGATGCAGTCATGTTTTGGAGCAGAGGGGAAAATTCACCATTTCTGAAAGGGTGGAAGGACAGCTGTTAAAAACATGACTAGAGTCACTCAGAAGAGAAGAGAGTATCTTTTTCATAGGTCATTGTTTACAAAAATGAAATTATTCCCTTCATCAGTAGGAGTGGTCAGTCTTTGAAAAGTCAAACTGACTCTGGATGCAATTATCTGTCTATGATTTTAGAAAGTGATGTTTCCAAAGAGGTTGTTGGTATATCCTGTTAGTTATGTGAATGTGACATGGACTATTGTCAAATGTCTTCTCATTGCATGAAGCTTTACTTAAGTTGTAAAGTATTTTTCAAGTTAAAAAATGTTAAGTATATAAGTTGTTTTACATGGAAAAGAAGAAAAATAATACTGTACTTAAAAAGTGATATTTCTTATTTGCAGGCTACTACAAGTCGCTTTATTTGTTAATTAACAATAAGCTTCCCTCGAGTATTGAGTATTCTGATGTTTCTCGAGTCCCTATTGCAAAAATACTTCTGGAGAATGTTCTGAAGCCATTGCACTTTACATATAGCTCCTGTCCAGAAGGTGCAAGGTAAATAAAGATAGTATTAGATATTTGTGTACTTATTTGTTATTGTCAGAGGCGCACAGTTTGTGGTTGTTGAGTGTCTGGCTATTCTTTCAGTGCAGTTTGTTGATTTATTTGCAATAGTAATGATTTTTGGTAATGCTTTTCATTGATGAAACAATGTAGTTTCAGGTGTGTTTAAGAAAAAGGCAATAAAATGCTGAAGACTACAATAAACAGCACAGAGAATAGCAGGTATAACAATATGCAGGAACACAGGTGTGGAAAAAATTAGGTAAGAGCAGAGATGCAGCTAAGGGCAGATGAAAAGAATTTTAGAGATAAAAAGAACTTTGGGACAGAGGAGCTGAGGTTTATGAAGAGAAATAACTAAGTCATAGCTTAGAAAAAGAAAGAGCTATGTAGAAAGATGGAACAGAAATCAAACTCTGGTTGTATCTGGTTGTTTTGTGTTAAAGTAGTATTTGGGGGGAAAAAGACTAGTGGTGTTTATTTAATTTTTTGTTTCAAGAATATAAAGAATGAATTTAACTTCAGAATAGTTTTCTGCAAGTTCATGAAAAGTTTAAAGGATAAAATTACATGTAAGACTGTCAGGAAAGGCATGTAGTATAAGAAGTTCATTTTTGAGTAATCTGAGAAATTTGGTTTATTAGCACAGGATTAATGGAGCACATCTTTGCAGTCTTCTTGATGGGCATGTTCAAACTTGAAAATTGATCTATTATTCCATGGATATAATTGTGGGAAATTTTGCCTGTATTTTCTATAAAAACAGTTTTTCTTCATTTCAGGCAGCAGATTTTTGCAGCCTTCACAGAGGAGTTTCTGGCAGCACCTTTTACAGATCAGATATTCCATTTCATCATTCCAGCGCTTGCTGATGTGCAGACCATTTTCCCTTACGAACTCTTTCTGAATGCACTATTATTAGCAGAAAGTGGATGTTCAAGAAGAAGTGATCAAGCCCCGTGGCTTTTTTACTTTGTGTTAACAGTTGGAGAAACATATTTGGGTGAGAAAGCTGAATGACCAATTAATTATTTTTTCAATTTGAGTTAATATGTTATGTATTTCCACAACATGGTTCATTGCCAAGCAAAAAGGACAGTTTGTGGATAAAAGTATTGGCGAGATCTGTTTTATTAGCTGTTCTTACCCTTTGCAGTAAAAATTACACTTAATTTGGGAAGGTTTGGCATAATGTGTTTTCGTCAGGTATTTCTGGTAAAATACACTTTATACTACAGTGTGGTCTGGCTAACGATCTTTTATTTCAATGTATGTGCTGTAGGATCCCTTTCAGAGGAAGGCCTTCTTGTGTATTTGAGGGTACTCCAAACTTTTCTCTCTCAGCTGCCTGTGTCTACTGCTGGTACAAATTGTCAAGATGCAAACAGTGATTCTGAAGATGAGGATGAAGAGATTAGTAAAACGACTACTACACCAGTAAGCAGTACAGAATTTCTTTGAATGAATTTGTATTATAGCAGCAGTAAATATAGGCAAAAACATGATCACTGTAAGTCTGTTATTTTTCTATCTCTATGTAGAAGGGAGCATGTTTACTTCTTAAAAATAGATGGCTGCTCACTGTAAGCAAATGGAACTGGTTGCTTACATTAAAAACAAAACCCTTACTATAATAAGAAATCTTAAAGTACAGGTAGTGTGTCTGCTGAAGGACAGAGCTTTTCTTTGACAAAAAGTTTAAACTTCTCTTCTTTAAATTTGTATTTAACAGATACAGGATCTCCATATTCTTGTAAGTCCGTGATGATGCTAAGATACTGTGAAACATACCAATCTGATCTTCCAGCTTAGTATTTTCTTTTTTCTCATGAAAATACTACAAGTTCAGCTACAGTCTTTACCCTGTAGAATTATTTAAATATATCCACTACCATGAAAGCCCTCAAAGGGGGAATACCTGCTTTCTATAATAATGTATAGAGACTGTATTATAAATAGAACTTTTCACTATAGTTTAAACTTCCACCAGTAAAATGAATCCATGCTAACTTTAACCTCCTAACACTCGGATCAGGGCTTTGAACAACCAAAGTTGGAGAGACGTAATTTCAACGGTTTCTTACTGGCCTTTATATACTCTCTCAAAAGACAGTACCCTTCAAAGGACTTACGCATTGTGGAATGTGTGAGATTTAACCATATTCAGGGTTCATTTAAAAAAAAAAAAAAAAAAAAAAAAAAGGCTCATAGATTATTTTGCCTCCCCACACTGAGTTGGGAATTCTGGATTTCTGTCTCTCAGGCATTCTAAGGCTTCCTGGCATTTTCTTGGTTAAGCGTTGAAAGCAAAAACATACCAGCTCTTCTAAGAGATACTGTTCCTATAATACCTACTTACATTTCATGTAAGGTGATGTACATTTCTGAAAGATGCAGCATTTTTAAGACCTCAGTATTGAGAGTAACCTCTTACAAAGAGCCATACTGCTGCAGAATACATGCAATCTTGTGCATTTTTAGATGCGGTGTGTTACCATTACCCCAACAGCTTTACCAAGATAGTGTGACTAAAATACCTAATTTGCCAGACGCACACACTGTATGTGATGTAAACATTGGCAGATTCTACTTGTGGCTTAGAGATATTGGTGATGTTTAAGAGGTGATTAGGTAAAAACAAAGTATAAAGTTCTGTTCACAGGTAACTTACAGTAATTTGTAATGCTGTTTACTGCATATGTTTTTCATGTGTTTCTCCTGACAGTTTTTTATGTATTCCATATTTTCTTTTTTGCCTGCCTTACAAAAAAAAAAAGAGGGGGGGGGAGAACCCCTCTTTCTTAAAAATTCATAATTGGATAACTTGTATCCTCCAATGAGCCAGACTGCTTTGCTCTGTTGGGGGCAAGGTAAAGAGAGGAAGTGAGGAAAAGAAAAGGTTCAGCTCCACTCAGTTCTATGCCAAGAGAAAGCATTCCTCTCTGTACACTTCTGGTTCTACCCACGCATGTATTGGCCACCCAGAAGTCTTCTGTTGTTTGTTAACCCATGGATTATGAATGTGAAAATACTCTTTGTAAAGCAACTTACAGCAGACATTCATTTCTGGATTTCATGTCCGATGCTGACTGATGTCAGTGAGGAAGAGATGACTATTTGCATATTTTATGCCAGTAAATGATCTTGCCTTATTGTATCCAAGTGTTGCAGAACATGCTTACATTAGAGTGAGTCTTTCCCACGGGCCTAAGTGAAAAGATCGATCCCACAACCCAACAGTTGCCTGCCTAGGGATTTAAGTTGGCTCTTGGGTCTGATACTTCTAAGAATGCTACTGGGATATACATATGTGCCTATGTTTTAATTATTGTACAAGAAAATTTATGTTCTAGTAAAATTCTGAAGTATTATTTTTTTAAAAAGGGGATACTTGATCATTATAAAGACTTAAAGCAAACTTTTCTTTGATATGTTTGTAGGGTGATGGGAGAATATCGGTTCAGTACATAACTGAGGAGTGTCTGAAGAAATTGGATACAAAGCAGCAGACAAACACTCTCCTGAATATGGTTTGGAGAGATTCAGCTAGTGAAGAGGTCTTTACCCTGATGGCATCAATCTGCCACACGCTAATGGTACAACACCGAATGATGGTGCCAAAAGTCAGGCAAGTATAAAAACTAGTGATGTGGAACTGTAGTACATCTAAAATTGGTTTTATTAGATAGACTTGTTTTAAATACCCTGTGGGGTTTTTGTTCTGTGTTTTCTTTTATGATCAGCTGAAATAAATAAGAATTTCAAAATTTAAATAATAATTCCAGGCAAACCAAAGAGTGGATTCTTTCTGTTGCTTATTTTTCTTCTTGTTCATTGTACTCTCTCTGGAGTAATCACTGAATCCAAAAGTGTAAGCTCTTGGTTTGTTTAGTGAGTTGCAAATAGTTTAGTATTCTATCAGCACATTGAGGACTATGGAACAGGTAGTGTTTGTGATCAGAAAATCACACACAAACAGGGCTTGCAAATATTCTTGAAAGGAGTTTATCCATCCCCTTGCTCGGAGGCAGTAAAGTGTCATTCTAGCAGAAGTTTGTCTAGCTTGTGTTTAAAACTTTCAGTGATGTGGATTCCACAGCCTCTCTAGCTAGCTGAGCACTGAAACCAACTTGTTCTCTGCCCTCTTTAATATATAGCCAAAATCTCTCTTGCTACAAATTCAAATGATTCAAACTATTGAAAATCACTGTTGTTGTTTGGGAAGGGATTTGATGGAGATAAAAGACTTGTTCATTTGTACAACATTCTTTTACAAACGCTGCAAACCACAAACGTCAGTAACAATGGAAGAAGATTTTTGACCTTTTTATTATCAGACTGAGACCTATAAGTATTAACACTGTTCTGGTGCAGGTAGTTTTGAATAAGTATGTAGTTGCTGGTAGTAAAGTAAGTATTTAGGGAATGTTGTAAACATAATCAATTCAAACTGCATTGTAAACAGTGATACAGAAAACTAATTAGGTGCTATCTTAGCCTAGTGGTGTTTATAGCTGTTAGAGGAAGTAAGATGTCAGTGAAACTGTGATTGCTCGATTAGGGTAATTAGTTCTTTGTAGACTAATTGCATTAGAGCAGGATGTGAGACCTGAAGATCATAGCAGCAGTTGAATTAGTATGCCCGCTTTATTGTTGCAAGTAGTACATTGCCTTGGATAGTAATTACTGAGTTTAAATGCATCGCTGCTTTGACTTGAGGTTTGCTGGTGAACTGTGTGGAAAAGGGTGTTTAATGAATAAAGAAGTCACACAGAACTTTAATTGTACGAGTAAGGCACCTATTTCCTCTAAGCCATACTGGGTCTTTGCAGTTATTTGTGATAACAAGCTAGTTACACACTGGATAAATTCAGGAGTTACGAAAGTTCTACTCAACATCTTGTAACAGAAAGCAATGTACAAATTTTAACTTTTGAATAGCTCCAAAACAGTTGAATGTATCAATCTTACAAGTAAGTAGTAGAGATACTAAGATTTGTGTCGGTAATACCAATGGAATTACTTTCATAGTCAAAATGAAGTTAATTCATGCAGGTATTTGGTAAATTCAAGTAGACATTTAAGTTCTGACTTCCAAGTCAATCGTAAGTGTTGGGTTTGCCAGGCATCGTTGTGTCAGGAGGTGTCAATCTTTTGTCCTGTTCTCAGTACATTTCAGACCTGGCCTAAGTTACTGAGCAGCTATCCTAAACATTATTTTTGAGTGCTTAAAGGTAGTAAACATTGTGCCGTTTCGAAAGACAATTAAAGACTTTTTGCCATTAATTTCCACCTTTTTTTAATTGCCTGATGATTTTTTGATTGCCCAAATAATTTTGTCAAATTTAACAATAGTCTTTTGAAAGATGCTTTGCTTGTTTTGAAACTAACTTTTAAATGAATTAATATCCAGAGTAAAGTGTATCTATTTAATTAAACCATGTAGAAATAGTTAGGCAGAAATAATGTATTTTTTAAATAATTCTAATATGTTCAAGAGCTCAAAAAATGGTCTTTTATTTTCTGTTTGGAAACATTCTGGGTCAAGTGGTTTAAAAGATGGAAAAGGTTGTTACAAAGACCTTAACAGCATTTACAACTGTAATATAAAGTAATTATAATTAAAAACACAGAGGCTGCAAATCTGCAAAGTAGGATTCTAAATAAAGAGAGTAATAACTGAAAATAACTTTTTAATAACTATAAAGAAAATTAGGCTAAAGTTAACACAGGCTTTGGAAGGGCAGAAACAACAAATATCTCTGTAATGTTTCAAATAGTTCTGAGGCTTTTTTCGTTCTTGAAAAAAGATAAGAAACTCATAGTATAGACTTATGTCACTCCATTAAAGCTGAATGCTTTTTCTTCTTGTGGCTTCTCAGTACATCTTCAATTTGACTGATGATGATATTGTATGGTGTTAGGAACATTGGTGTTGCTGCATTAGTTCCGTAGTTTCTTTGGTTTTGCAACAGAGACCAAGAAAGAACAGAACAAGGTACCTAAAAAAGTACCATGTAGTTTTGAACAGAAGGAGCAAGCCTCTAAAGTTCCTTTCTGATTCTCTACAGAGAGTGGTGGGATCCAAAGGTGGATTACTGGAAAAGCACATTGGTTTGGGTTACTCATTAGGAATTTTGATAAATTCTGAATAAGTGGTGGAAAAATGCAATCAAACCCAATTAAGGAAAAAGGCCACAAAACTGGAGAAACCTAGCTGTAGCTAGTGTTCAGTAAGCCAGATGAGAGGTGTAGAATAAAATCCTAATTGTAATGAAGTCATTGGGAATTGTACTTGTTTTCAGAGGGGCAGGACTTTCTCTTTACAGTGAAAAGTTGATATATATTATTGAATACCATTATTTAAAAAACAAAAGCGAAAACATGAGTCTTGGAGTGTAGTTCTCTTTATTTGCAAGACTTTAGTTCATCAAAACTGTGCTTTAAATAACTAGTAAATTCTGTTTCTGCAAAATATTTAGGGGTGTAATTTAATACCATAGACTTCAAGTCATCACTGTGGCTTAACACTAAAAAGTGATGGCAACTGTGCTTGTAGTGGGACTTCAGTCGCTGTCAGCCATGTGATCAGTGCCCCAGAGTGATTGCTGATCTCGGTTTAACAGTTTCATAGTGACTGTACATTATTACTGTTTAATTAACACAACACGGCTAATCTTCACCTATGGTTGAAAATTGTTTGCAAAACTAACATTCTGGTGTAATATGAGCAGCCTGTCTTCATACATGTGCTGAAGATACTTAGGCTTTACATGAGGCTATTTTAGTAATTATTTAGGCAATGTTCCTGACATGGTTGTGTTTTTCTTAAAACCAGAAACATTGTATATGAAGTTTTTACTTTTTTTTTTTTTTTTTTTTTTTTAAGCTTTGCTTTGCATTCTTGGTCCAATATGAAGAGAGGCAGAAGCATAGAACAGCCTAAAGAGCGGTGTAGTTGATTTAACGATGGGTTTGCATGCTGTCTCATACCTGTGACACCTTGCAGTTCGGAAGTGTCAAAATCCGCTGCCCTGGCAGCAGTGACCTTTCGCAGACTGTATGAGCTCCTCTCATTCTAGTGTATTCTCTTCATTAACTTAAATGGTCTCAGTGGGAAACTGGGCCCAATTTATGACCTAGACTGAAAATCTTGCCTTTAACTAATTAACTTGTAGTGGTGCCTCAGCTAAATTAAGCTTAATGGGTCATTTAATCTGTCCCATTGCGCAGGAGGAATTTGACACTTTTTTTAAACCAGAGGTGCCCAAAATACTATTCTGGCAAGTACACATAAATCATGTGGCCTTTGTGGACAATTAGATACCTACAGAGAGAAACAGGGTTCTAAATAAATGATCGTTATGTACTTACTTTTGGGAGCAGATAATTTAATTTGGTATGATTAAAATAGATACTTAGCAGAAATCACTAGAGTGAGTTTAACTCTATCATAGCCTGTGGCTGAGACAGTGTGCATTTTTTCACTTGAAAGGAGCTTATCCTTTCTGGTAGTTGAAAAATGGTTCTTCTTTCAAACTACAGTGCTAAATCTGAATATTGAGCTTTACTGAAAATCTATTAATGAATACATTATACAAACCCACGTATGATGATCTTATAATAAAGAGGTTGGTGGTATGCAGTGAGATTTTAAAGAAAATGTGGAACCACCAGATAGGAGGGATAAACACCCAGGGTTTAAACTTTAGCCTTTAACTTGATTTGTTTTTAGAATAGTACGAATACTGAAAATCACACCCCTGAGTTAGATTATAAAAATTTACATAAAAAGAAATAATGTTTAATCTTTTTGATTTCTGGTATTTGTGTGTGGGTTCTTTTTTTTTCTTTAAAGGAAAAAGTGATCATGATTGTATGGACACTCAAGCTTTACATTAACTGGTCTCTGAACTTTGTGGATTGGTAATGTTCTGTCTTTAGGGTATATAAGATATCCCTGTAATATTCTGCAGTTTATCAAGAATTACAATCTTGTGCTGTGTCATTTTAATGTAGTTCAATCTAGAAATGCTGTTTTTTAGCAGATGCACATCTTTTCTCTGCCAAAGAAAAAGACCAAATGAGGTAGATTTTGACCTATTTTAATTCTCAAAGTTTTTTTTTTACTTTTTTTTTTATTTAAATTTTTTAAATTTTTATGGTGTTTTTCAGTGTGAAGCAAAAAATTTTGAAACTTTTTAGTACAGCCAATTTCTTGAACTTTTGCAGAGATATGACTTTCCAAGGCCATCCTTTCATTGTGTGTTTTTTTTGTTTTGTTTTGTTTGTTTGCTTGTTTTTTGTTGTTATAATTGTTATCTTCTACTTTGAAAGCCAGTTTCTGTACTTGGAGTGGGAGGGTAATAGGTTGTTTCTGCTGTCATTCCTTTCGCAATGGACTATATTTCAGGTGAATCTAGTGATGTAAAATTTTTTTAACACGAGGCCTAATTCACCCTTCAGTGTCTAGTTTGCAGTTTCATGTTTATTTTCTGGTAACAGTATGGAAACTTTAGAATCGATGAACTCGTCTGCTTCAAATTTCATAGGTATTTCATATTGACAACATAGGCTGTATGATAACATCTTCTACCAAATCTGCATTTTTGTATTTAACCAGATTTTCAGGGAAGGGAAATGTGAAAGTTGAATACATTCAGCATTTCTGGAACTGAGCCATGAAATATAGCAGTTGCTACAATTGACTGCCTGAATCACGGATATGGAATAAAAATGGCTAAAACTTAGACAAAGGTTATTATTATAAGCTCTTAAGGTTTGTCCTTTTTTTTCCCTTCATTATTGCTGAATATTGCTAGAATGAAAAAATTAATTACATTATGATAGGTTCAGTGTCCATAATGTTTGTTCATTTCTGCTAAAACTATTACATAATTTTCAGGGATGATTGTAAAATTAACAAGTTTTTACTTGGAAGCCCTATGAGACCTAACGGCACTGTGCCAAATTACTTTTAATTTCAAATAGGAGGCTGAAAACTGAAGGTCACTGAGGAAATTTCTCATTTCAGAAACCAAGACATCTGAGCTATCATTCAGACATTTAAACATTAAAATATGAATCCTTATTCTAAATTAGCTAGATATAATAAGCCTTTCCTTACATGATAATGCATAATTTCCACCCAAATGTCAAAATAATATGGCCTTAGAAGGAAGTAAATTCCCATGTATCAAATTCAGGTTGAATTTTTTCAAAAATTTCACATATTTAAAGTAGAACTTAATTTTACAGTAAAACTTATCTTAAGCTGGCGTTAGCTGCAGTTCTGTCAAATTTGACTCCAACTTAGTAACGATCACCAACATGCAACTTCTCTGGAACATGTGAAGCTCCCAACTCTTTTTAACTGTACTGATCTATGTATTTAAAATTCAGAGTTTTTGAAACAAGAGGGGTGATACTTCAGCGAAGATGCACTGCAAACCAGAGGTTGATTGTATTTCATTTTCCCTTCTGCATGCCCCCATTGTACTTCCAAAACTCCCCATACCTGCAAAACTCGATCCTTTTCTGTGTGGTGAAGAGTTCTGCCCTTCCTAATGCTACTTTGTCCTTGCATAGTTTCTTGCCTGTGCAGCTGGCTTGGTGAATGCATGTGGAATGAGAGCCTGAAGAAGGGACTGGCTGCGTGGATGCATGAGAGTATCCACAGTAAAAAGAGCCTGCAGGGCTTCAACAGCCTTAGTAAGCGAGGACCCAGAGGCATATGGCACTGTGCAGTGTTTGTGAGTGGTCATGTAGGTTTTCTTGTGGGGTTTTTGTTTTAATGTCTTTAAACCATTTTCAAGTGTTTTTCAAGTGTTTACTGATACTTTACTTTTTTTCCTTAATGAGATGTATGCTTCCTTTCCTTTTGCCATCTAGAAAATTTTAATGTATCCCTGTGGTCCATGATAAATACTGTTTTTTTCAGGCAGCAGCAGTTCTAGACTACCCTCCCTCCTCCCATTTCCCAGCCTCCTACCTTTCCTATGCATGGTCACAGGGAATTTTGATACTATGAGGCTACTGACCTCTGAGAGGAGATGAGATGTGGACCTGTTTTACCTTATTTATTCCAATAGTAATTAGGAGACCTAGGAAAGTAGCATTTAGGGTAGCTAACTGAATATAGTTCTTCAATATCCAAAAATTACAGTTTAGTCAGTCAAATCCTGTTTGGTTTCCTAGAAGATACTAATTGTTTCAAATGATGTTTATTACACATGTTGCTTTCTGCAGGGTTAAAAATGGGCTGTGGGAGACCTTTTAATTCCAGGAAGCCTTTTATTTCCTCATTTCTGTAAAAAGTTTATCATGCTGTAATCATGTCTGAAATAACACGGTTAAAGTTGGTCCTGTGTATAACTGACTTGTGAACGCAGATATTTATTTTTCCAGGTGTACAAACCATTTTCTGTCTACAGATGGATTAGTGTATGTGTATGGGTAGCTGTCCCGACAAACACTGTTCCGTTGATGTTGTTAGATTTACATGTGCCATGCAGAATGTACCAGAGTATATATAAATCGCTACATAATTTTAAATCAATAGTTGCTTCTAGCATAAATTAACTTTAAGGTATTTTACTCTACTTTTCACAAAAATTGCTATGTTTGTTAATGTCAGAAGAACCATGGACATGACCTGTTAACTAGTTGGTGTATTTTTCTGTATTATAATTTTACCAAAATCCCAGATAAATAACTCAGAGTATATGTTATTTTTATTTAATATGTGTTTTAACTCTGTGGAATACTGCAAACTTAGGTCTATATTGTGTGGTTTGTTGCTGAGTTAAAGAATACTGTGTATTTTAGGTATAAGGATTTATATGCTTGTTTTTCAGCGTTGGGCCTTTCACCAGATTTGATTAGAATAAGAACCTCCATCTTGAAATAAGAAATTTGAATTATGAATGTTTGAGAAATGCTTGACAGAAAAGTTCGTATAGAAGCATTGTGTTTTGTGAATACAGTATTTTGGAAGACACAATTTATTTCAACTTCCTCTTGCAGGCTTCTTTATAGTTTAGCCTTTAACGCCAGATTTCTGAGGCATCTTTGGTATTTGATATCTTCAATGACTACGCGAATGATTACAGGGTATGTATTATAGCATTTCTGAAACTGAGTCTTTGTTAATGTAGAGCATATCTAGTGAAATGAGGAGGAGACAATTGGTGGTATGACAGTGCTCGTGGAAGATGATTGAAAACAAAACTGTAATGGTTACATAGCTCCTATGATTTCATAAAACTGAGCAAAATCTTGGGAATTGGACAGTTGTAAATAATTATAGGAAAATAAATTAAATCTTTATTTAAAATAAGGTGGATGTTTTGTAGTTTTTGGAGTGCTTACCAGCATAAGTATTACAAATACTGAAGCTCCAAGTACTTCATCCTAAGTATGTGAGTTTTTTCTTCTATACTTTGACTAGTCCAGAAATTGATGTTGGCAGAAGCGTGTTCCCAGGAACTGAGGCATTGCACCTAGAGATTTCTTGTGTGCTGACATGCAGACTGCTTACTCGCTTTGCTTCGTGCCTCTGTTCTAAACCACAAAGTATCTGCAGTCTGTAATAGTTAACACCAGAGTTCATATATCAAGATGCTGAGATACTATACTAACAAGAACTTAGAGTAACCTTATTTTGTAAGAATGGGAAATAGTAGTTATTTAACTGAGAGCGCTGTCCTTATTGTGCTGTAGGAACTACTACTAAATATTTTTACTAGAATGCAGAAGTGAATACTTTTGTAGAGTATTTAATTAACCATCTCTTTAATTGTGCATTTTCTATTTTAAGGTCTATGGTGCCACTCCTTCAAGTGATTTCAAGAGGCTCTCCAATGTCTTTAGAAGACTCTAGTCGAATTATCCCTCTCTTCTACCTTTTTAGTTCTTTGTTTAGTCATTCACTTATTTCTATTCATGATAATGAATTCTTTGGTGATCCAATAGAAGGTGAGTTTCAAGCATGCAAAGCACTGCTATTTAGTAAAATGTTTTTGTGTAAGGCTACAGAGTTTCCTGGGCAATGATTTGCTGACATCTGTGGGGAAGACTCTTCTGGGCGGACTTGCTGATAGTCCCCTGAGCGCTCAGCTGTCAGCTGGCTCTTTCATGGTGATTGTGTGTAGAAAAAAGAGTGGGGGAAAAAAAAGATGGTCTGTACCTTGGGAACCCTAGCTTTGCAGGGTCTGATATGGAAGTTCTTAATCTTGATAATTTTTAATGACTTAGTGAAGGGAGTGAAGTTCTTCAGGGCTGAACCTCAGTCTAATGTAAAAATTTAACATAGCAGGAATCACAAGAGAGAATATTGTAATTAAAATCATTGTGACTGCAAACAATTACAAGACCTGATTACCTTTATAAATGTATACTCATTCTCCTTTTGGGTGATGTTCTTTTTCTACCTTTAGATTTTGTGTGTAAACATTCAAGTTCCAGTGAAATAAGTGGATTTTTTAATAACAAAATGATTAAGAAAAAGTCACTTAAAGAAACTTATACGTGTGTTTTATGTAGTTGTAGGTCAAAGACAATCATCAATGATGCCTTTTACACTAGAAGAGCTTGTAATATTGTCACGCTGCCTTCGAGATGCTTGTTTAGGAATCATAAAGTTGGCTTACCCAGAAACAAAACCAGAGGTTCGTGAGGAATATATTGCAGCATTTAGAAGTGTTGGAGTAACAAAAAATACAGAAATGCAGCAGTGTATACAGACGGAACAAAAAAGGTGGATTCAGTTATTCAAGGTAAATTGTGTCAATTTTCAGCACATATTTAAATAAAATTTTCAGGCTTCTGGTGAAGATACAAGATTAGGTATTTTTTGTTTTTCTCTAATATACTTTTAACACAGTTGTTACAAGGAATATGGATTTGGGAAGGTTGCTTTTTGGCATATATGCTAAACTTTGAGTAATAAAATTCTGGGAACTGTTAACAATTTTTTTTGCTTCTGGCAACTCTTAATTGTCCTGCTTATCTTGTTTATGAAAAAGTTATTTTATAGAATATAGGTTTTAACTTGGATTCCCATTCAGCAAGGTTCTTAAGCATGTCATTGTAACTTTATGTAGGTGTGAAATTCTAACAATCATATGATTACTCAAGTACTTCTGTATTAGAGGCCTCACTGAATTGGTACCATGCTGCATTGGTTTTGTTGGTATTCTACTAAAATATGTTGGTACTACTCCTTTTGGGTTTGCTGGAATACTAATGGGATGGTGAATCCAGCTTAGAAGATGTAAACTTAATGTATGTTCTTTCTGGATATCTACCAATGTATTTCTGCTAGTTTTATCCGTGGCGTCCTACCTAAGACATGAGTTAAGAGAAGCTGAAAATGTTGGCAGGAAAAAACCTAGTATAACTGTTGCCGAAAAAAAAGAGTGCTTGACTTGTCATGAAAATTCTGCAGCAAACACATCTAGTCAGCTAAAATTACTCATTAAAGAAGTGGGAGCAGAAGAAATGCATTTTCCAAATTGAATGCTAGATTTACAGTCTGTTTAATACTGGCGACCTCTCGCACACTAATGTTCAGTTCGAGTCATCAGCTGTCCCTTCAGGTCTTTTATCACTGCTTTTGTCAAGCTATCTATTTAATTGAAAGAAGTTAATTGAATGAAAATGATCAACTAAGCTTGTATTAATATTGCTAATGGAACTTTCTTCTTGGCCATGTTTGGAGAAAGATGTCACGCTAGACTTTAGGAAAGGCCCATTAAGGCTTGCACTTAACCTGATGGGCTAATTAAGGAATGCTTATTCATTCTACAAGTCTAAGATAGCCTCTATCCAGCCTATTCTGCCTGATTTTACAACACATTTCACTTATGAGCATAAGCATTAATAGCAGTGAGAGTAACTGATAATGTTTTGATTGCATTGAATACAGTCCTAATGCACCACTGAATTTGTAATTTGCACGGATTGATCTAATATATGTTTGCACAATTTAATTTAATTACTTGTCTTTAAATTGCCAAATAAACTTTCGATTTAAAGGTCACGAGTGAAACCTCCAATACGTCTATTTTTCTAAGAAGGACGGCATCCTAGCGGTATTTTTATGTATGCAGTTTATATCATGCTATCTTCTACTTCTTCTCTTTAGTTTGTCGTATTTAATCAATCTTTTTATAAGCTCCTCACATTTCAGGTGAATTTGATCATATTTTGCTGTCATTCAGAAAGTTGTAAAATCCCAAGTTACTCTGTACCACCTTGGTAGTCAGGAATTAAACTTGTAGTGAAACTGTCTAAACTTGGTGTACTATTACTATTTTCAGGAGCCAGGGTTGTCTTTCATTAAGTGAATTACAAATGTAAATCTTGAGGGTATATTGAAGACTCTGGTTGTACCCAAAAAAGTAGATAATAACAAAGGTTCCCTTGCTTGCCTCTTCAGACACATATTGTTGCAGATAAAAATTCAACAAAGCTAAAGTTCATCTCATCAAGAAGGCTAGTGTATGCAGCATTGAGTCTTTTCTGAGGGCAGCTTCCAAATAGCTTCCTGCCAGTGATCTTCTTCCAAATCATTAAAACAAAGCTGAAGTAGTTAATCATAAATATAAGGTGATGAAGTAGAAAATGCTTTTCTTTCTTTTACACTATGTCAAGTATGAGAGTTTCATCCTTTCTAAAGCTTTTTTTGCAAGCTGCCTTGAAAGAAAGTCACATTCGTCCCCTATGATTTGTGATGTTGATTTTTTTTTTCTTTTAATTTCTCACACTTGTTTTGCATCTTTTCGATGCCACTGCTGTCTAATGAAATACATTACTCTGTGTATATATATACACACACACACACAAATACAGGCTTTACTTCTGCAAGATAATGGTAAATCTGAAAACAGTGAGACTGCTGACAGTGATGTGCTTATTTGCTAGCAGATTGGAGGTCTTTGAAATGGTAAGGTCTACATGTGAAAAAGTCTTTATTCAGCAGAATCCACCTTTTTTGGCTTGGTATAATACTGAATAGTGTAGTCAACTGTTACAGATTCCACAGAAGAACTTAAGTTATGAGTACATGAAAATGGGTTTTGTCAAACAAAATTATTATTTCACTATCTTGAGTTAATCCTATGAAATTAAGTTGCTGATTTTGCCGAATTTAATTTTGAATGTTACTTGCGCTTGGTGGTTTACTGGAAAGAAATCTCCATTTTAGTAGTATTTATTGAAGTGGGTCCTTCCTTTCAGTAAAATACATCCTTATAAAAAATTTTATGAAGGAGTCCTGCATTTAGATTGCTAGTGTTCTCAGTATTCACTCGTTATGTATAAGAACTCCAGTCTCACCTAATTCGATTTAGCTTCCTTTAAGGATTCTTTAACTGCTTGTATAATATTTTATTAGCATGGTCTTCACGTGGATAGTTTTTTCTGATTCCCACCCCTGCCTTTATTTTTTTTTTTGCTGAAGTATAGTGGTAATGGGACCACAGAGCTTCAGTGACTCATGTAACCTACAGTGAATTTTATAAGGGCAAGGTGATGAAAATTCCTGTGTAATCAGACAGTTCCGTTAATAGCATTCTTCTTTGTTCTGTCTTTATTCAAGACATTACTTTACAAACTGGATCTTAAAAGGTCTTCTGTATAGTATCTAGACACAGAACCCTTTAGAAGGCCCATTAAACTCTGTTACTCTTGACACCTGCCCATTAAGACTGTCTTTCAGCAAGATTACTTCAGAAAAGCTTTGTGTATGTGTTTTTTCGACTCTTTTCAAGTGCTATAGTTCTAAGTTGCAAAACAGATGGCTGTTCATTGTAGCAGTGATAATGTCTTTTCGGCTAGTAATTTAATATTCTATTGATTCCACTTAATTATGTTTTATGTAGTGTTGAGCTAAGTTGGTTCTGCTTTGGAGAGAAGGCATGCAACCAAGTCTGACAATTGTGCTTGAGATGGAGTAGTTATTAGCCTGATAACTCTTCTTTTTTTTTTCTTTTTTTTTTTTTTTTTTTTAATCCTGGTTTGGAGGAAACTGCCAAGAAAAATATTAAAATTGCAAAGACACCCCAGTGACCATGATAATGATTTCTCTCAGCCTCCTAATTTTGTTATGAAGATGCGCATAAACTAGTTAGTTATTCAGTTTTCTCATTTTCTGAATGTGTGGTTATAATAATGACAGAATTACTTTTCATCATTTGAATTCCTTGTGAATAAAAATGAATTAAACATAGTGGTTTAAGCTAATGTGCCTGTGGTTGGGTGAAGTATGGATGTACGCATCATCACCCATTATGGTTCGGTTGATAAGCAGAAATTTGTTAAACCACTGTTACTAGGTGGTTTTCAGGTAAATGCTTATACCTTCTGTTGGAAAAGGGCTTGCTAACTTAACATACTAAAGGGCTTTTACTTTTTTAGTGTGTAATTACCATTATGATAATACAGTATATATGTGCATATTAAATGAAAATTACAACCAGCCACCACAGATAAAATTTTAGGACTGTAGGGGCTTTTTGTGCTGCTTATGGTGATCACTGGAAGAATATTTGGTAACCATCCTTTTTCTGGAAGTGGTCATCTTGTAATCTGCTTTCAGGCATGTTTGGGCTGAGCCCTTCTCAGGAGTGATTTTACTTTCTGAACCTGGTATGTTGGATCCTTTAACAGTCTTACGGTAGGGTTTACTATACAGTATAAACAACTGAGCTAGTCACACTAGGATCTGTTTCATAGAGACAAGAGCTTTGAGGGTACAGTTCATTTGATAAATTGGTAGCTACTTCTGGATGAGATGATCTTTTTTTCTCTTGCCAGCTTTGAAAATGCTAACAAGATACTCATTGACAAGAAAAGGAGGCTGTAGTGTCTTCTCAGATATAGACCTTTACCCTTAAAAATATCAGCATTCATTTTTTCACATGGATAATCATCTCAGTGTTTGGTCAGGTGATATCATCAGCAGATACTTAGGATTTCTCTGAGGCATCTTTAGTTGGAAATGCTTTAGTTTGTTAATGCAGCAACCAGCAGCAGTCAATCTTTCATGTACTTTAGAGATGTAACTTTTGCTGTTATGTTTTGATGCCAATTTAATGCTTCTGCCTTCTCCATCTCTACTTTCTGAAGTTGATGTTGGCTTTTGTACAGTTTGGCCATTGTATGATCTTGTGCTGGCTAGTTAGTTACGTTTATTGACTATAGGCAGAAATACCCACTGTTTATTAGTTGATCCCTCAGATTTGCCTGATGTGGAATGGTACAGTGACCTTTGTCTTGAGACGGCAAGCAAAAGTTCCATTCTTCTGTGGAGCATTTTCCTTGAAAAATGATGCACAGAAATTTAAGACTCTTCCTTCTTGTGGACAAAAACCCCCTGCAAATCAGCCAAATTGTTCAGAATCTCAGTAGTAGTAGTACTCAGAGGTAGTAAAAAATAGCTGTATAGCTCTCTCTTCTGAAACATACATCTGTTCACACATTTAATTTCTGAAAAGCTATTTAAGCAAAAAAGAAAAAAAAATCTGTATAAAAGACCATGGTATAAATGACCTGGTTAGGTGTTACTTTCTTTAAATAAGTAATTTAATGCTGGTAATGATTTGTTTAGGCTTCCCTGAACTGGCATACAACTTTTTAGGCATGCAGGGTCCTAGGATTGCCTAGTCGTAGGTAGTCCTAGTTCTTAGGTTTTTGGAATGAGACTTTCAGAAGCCAATTTTTTTGATGACTTACAAATGAACCACAGTTACTTGCATTCTAAGGTATGTAAGTATAAGAGCAAGTTTTGTAAGGTAAAAGTAAGTAACAATGTCATACATTACTGAAAGATTTTCTTTAAGTTTTTGCTTGTGGATTATACAATTTCATTCACAGTGCTAAATGTATATTTGAACGTATGTGTTTCTGACACCTAGGTCATCACAAACTTAGTGAAAATGTTGAAATCTAGAGATACAAGGAGAAATTTCTGCCCACCAAATCACTGGCTCTCAGAACAAGAAAACATTAAAGCAGATAAGGTAAGAGTAATATCCTTTTTCCACATAGGCTTACAGGCGCCAAAGTTTCAATGGTAAAGTGTTTGATTTCTGACAGTACCAACAATGTTGATGTTGCACAGATTTAGTATGGTTTAAAACCTGGAGTAACGGTGTTTTTCTCCAATGTAAAAGTCTTGTATCTGTTAAGAAACTTTTATTTTAAATCACATTTCCACTCCATAAAGTAGAACCGATTCTACAGTGGGACAGTGTAAGTCATCTGCATTTATGGCAGAAGAGAACTGAAAATCTGGTCGCATTTTGTAGCATTTTATTTTCTAGTTATTTTAAGTACTTCTTGTAATAAAAATGCTAAATAAAACAATTGTTCTGTAGTGGGGAAAAAACATCAAAATTCTCTTCCAAAATAAAAGAATATTCAGGAGCGTCTTCTGCACATACCTCACCTAGAAAGTACTCTTTTTTCCCCCTAAGTGCTTTTGAGAAAAATGGCATTATTTGAGCTTAAAAAGTGTGTATGTGCGTGCAAAAGAAAATGCTAATATGAATGTGCAAGTACATCCTTTGAATCATTGAAAACTTGGATCTTAAGAAGCTAGTTACACCTCAGATAGACTACTTTGCGCGATTAGATGTCTTAACAGTTGGAAGTTTTGCACAGAATAGTTAACAGTGACCTCTTCTGCATTTTTGCTGATTGCACATTTGCTTGCCTTGTGTTCAAGATTTCCATTTCTCTGTGTGACAGGTCTTTACAGTTCTTCAGAAATAGTGCCTACACACATCAGAGGAAGTAGTAGTAGTCTTAAACTGTGATGCTAACCTGATTTTCAATACAAAGTAAACAGAATCTATTTGGCATCTCAAAATTCAAACTCAGCTTCTCTAGTATCTTACATACTAGAATTTAATGTAACATTGCACGGTATTTTTAAATGGTACATGGACTTTATATTACATTATTGTTAATTTTGCGGCTCAGCTTTAAGGCATAAGTATAAGGAGGGATTAGAAATGAAGATAATTAAGCCTTCAGACACACTCTTGGGCGTGACAATTTTATTGTATTTACTATGTAATAGTAAATTGTAATAGGTAATTAGATAATGTTTAACTGTAAAATACTGTTAATTTATTAGGTTACGCAGCTGTATGTGCCATCCGCTAGACACGTCTGGAGGGTCAGAAGAATGGGAAGAATAGGACCATTGCAGTCTACTTTGGATGGTAAGATAACTGTCTATGCAATTTTTGCTTTACTAAGTCAAAATAGCAGCTTGCCTTGTGCAAAGAAAATCTACCTTTTCTAGAGTTTAGTTGAGTATTTTGTGTAAAAGTCTTAATGATAGCCAAAGGCAAGGCAATCTTTCATAATTTTGTTTCAGATATTTAAAAAAAAAAAGTATATATATGTGTGTGTGTATGTCTTCAGAATATTTAATGTGTAACAGCTTTCCCCAAGCTTCTGCTGGGATCAGTGAGGGGAAATGATGAGGTGGACAAATGGTGTTAAAAATATATGTATTAATATGTATAAAAGGCAGTTGCATAAGATACAAAACTAGTGAAGTTGCAGAAGATATAAAGCATTGAGGTTTTGCATTTACTGTATATTATAAGGAAACTTCTTTATATTAAACTGTAACAAACAAGCTTTAGGTACCATTATAAGTATTAATTATTGTTTATAAATATTGTCTGTAATTAGATAAGGCAGAAACTTAACCGCTTGAATTACTCAAAATATCTGCACTTATGGAACTTCTAAAGAAGGATGAGAGAATTGGACCAACTTAGCAATCAGGGTAAATTTACACTAGTTTAGTTGTACCCATATACTTTCTCACGTAGACAGTCTGTTTCTTTCAGCTTTTCATACCTTTGTATCTTCACTATTCTAGAATTTTACCTTGCTGTGCTCAGGTAAAATAATGATTAAATCACTAATACTTGTGAAGATTTGATAATGAATTAAAAATGGGCCTTTAAGCAGCAAAAGGATTCATCTATGAGAGTCCATACTGTCTTTCAAGATGAGGTAATCTGCTTGAGTATCTTAGCCAGATTACAGTAGATCATTTAGAGAAGACCGTAGCATTTGAATGCTGCCACGGAGTTGTACAGAATTGGCTTTGTCCAAGGTTGAAACCCAAGGACTTCTTATAATGATATTTTTTATTTTCAATAGCTATGATGGTATAAGTGTACTTTGATTACCTTATTAGTCTAGTTGCCAGATAACAACTAGTTGGTCCAGTATAAGTACTACTCAGAATTTTGAATCTAATATTGTTTCAGTTTAGTTTATCAATTACTTAGAATATGCGATTTCCAAAGAGAGAATGTGAAATCTTAAAAGCAGTGCTTTAGCAAAAATTGCCAGGCTTCAGCAGGCCTGTACCCTGCGCACCTTACAGACTCTACATCAATAATCCCTGTTTCTTCCATTCACCTACATGACTTGTGACATCTGGACTGTCTTGATGTCCTCCACTGTCAGACCTGTTCCACATATATTATTACTTCCAGACTCTCCCCCACGCTACAAGTCTGCTCGTCTCCTTCCCTTCATACATATAGTATCCTGAGCACTCTCCCTTGTCTTCCTTCCCATAATAGCACCAGTTCCCTCCGTTTTGTTAGTTGCCTTGGTCTGGGCAGTTGGTGGATAAGCAATGCATGTGCTGTGGCTGGTGCGGAGCAGCTACATACCCGCATTTTGTCAGCTGGCTGTCAGGCGAGCTGACACACTGAACAGAGCGGATAACTGAGCTGTCCTTGCTGTTTCTCGAATCAGGTCACTGAAGGAATTTCTCTTCTCTATCTAGTTGAAAATTTTGACAAAACTTAGTATTTTTTAACCTCATATTCTCTGTCAAAGTCAGAATTCAGCTGGTTAGGCAAGGTGGTGAGGAAAGATGACACAGTGTGTTCGTGTAAACCTTGTTTTCATACGAAATCAGGCTAAAAAAAGTGCAGTCAACATGAACGTGTGAAAACAAGCAGGTAACGATGTGCACATGACTTGTTTAATCCCTCTTGACTCCATATGGATTAAAGCCAATTAGCATGAAAGTACTGCTGAATCACATATGGTCATGTTTATTTGTGCTTTTTCATTTACTTAAATGGCAGACCCGTGAGTTCTAAATGCCCTCTGTATTGATGACTCCATCCCATATTTCTCTTTAAAGAAAGAAGCTGTGATGGAGAAATGCAGATAAAATTGACTAATTGACTGGAATAATTGAACTGTCGAAGTCATGTAGTAGTTTACCTTTGCTGTACATGCACTTTTTATTTAAAATGCTTTTAACCCTTAGCTTAATAGGCTGCATACATTGACTTTAATTAAAAATGTTTGCTAAGTAAACTAAGGGTAGTCATAGATAAGCATTTTATCAGAAATTCCAAAGGCTTGCAATGTTAAAACCTTCCCCAAATGAATATACATGCAGTATAGTGATGTTTTGGGTCACATTATGTTAAATTGGTGCTTAAAATATCCCTACTTAAAGTGCTTTGAGGAGTGGAAAAAAAAAAACAAAACAAAGAACATTAAAGTGATGTCCAGTTGCAGAAGGGCAGCAAAATGCTATTCACCACAGGCAGGAGCCAAAGGAAAGACTTGAAACTGTCATCATTCCAGACTGAATAGTAACGTGAAGCATTTAGTTCAGTTTTGTAATATGGTCTATAAATAGTTTAGACTCTGGAGTCTTTTTTCAAGAAGGTGGTTATTAAACATGAAAGTGAAACAACTAAGGAGTTGTGGCATCTATTTCATCTGTAGACTGAAGCTAGGTGGGCCTTCAACCCCAGTGTCTAGTCAGTGAGCAATACCTTTTTTTTTTTTTCTGCAATTAATTAATTTACAGTCAGATACGTGCTCAGCAACTGAGTTTCTTCCCATGAAGCTAGAGTGGGATTGTCACTTCTACTGCGCATCACCCAAAGTTGAGTTGTTTCCTAAAAACATCCTCTGTGGGCATAAGAAGGTTCAAAGGAGCTGCATGGTGGCTTGGGAACCACATGCGATTGAGTCTCTCTGTTGCTGTGGCTTCTTGAATTCTTTTCTAATCTTTTTTTTCTTGAGCACATGTTACAATTTCTTGATGTTCTTTTCACTATTTCTGGAGTGACTAGGATTTGATGCGATCACTGTGACTTTGCTGTTCGATGAGAAAACCCATTGAAATAAATGTTATCTTTCTGTTGGTTTCATTAGATTTGTTTTAATTCTTCGTTTTTATGCCTAAAATGATATGATTGAAAGTAGATGTTGTAGTTGAAAGCACAATACTTTTAAACTATTTTGATCATTGGGATGGGAATATTGTGTGTTCCTGTGATGAAAATCATAACAACTTACAAATTCTTAATTGTCTTCTGTCATGTGTTTTTTTTCTTAATTGAAAAATGTAAAATGTCAATAATAAGAAAACAATTTTTTTCTTCTGAGTAAAATAAAAATGCAGGAGCACTTATTTTTATACACTTTTTATTTTCAGTGTGTTTTTTACTACTTATACTTCAGTTTGCAGAAACTGAGGTTTAAAGAAAGGTAAGGCGTGTGACTGTTTAGTAAATAAGCTATTTTAATGTATGTATTTTTATATAAAGTAAATTGAGTCACTTGATACAAAATAAACTGTTTAAAAAAAATGTTCTTTCCAAAATTCTTAAAATTGTTATTTCTATTTTAAGTGGGTTTGGAACCAGCACCTCTTTCTGTATCTGAAGAACGACAACTTGCAATTCTGACAGAGCTACCTTTTGTAGTTCCTTTTGAAGAAAGAGTAAAGGTACCTAATTTCTAATTTGATACGCCATTGGTTTCTTAGTTTTTTTTGTTTTCAGTAAGTGTAAAAAGAGCACTTAGCTAAGTAGAAACTGGGTTGTTTTCCTGCAGAAGGATATGGCAGGCCATACTGTTTTTCTTCAGTACTCATGTGGCAACTGAACATTTGGTTAATTACTTTTCTTTTTTTTACTAGTTATATTACCCTTTATAATAATTGCATTAAAATTAAAAACATGTATTCCAAGATACATCAGAGCAGTTGTATGTTTATAATAAACTGCAGTCCTGATTCAATGATTAATCTACATGATTGCACCCTCTTGTGGTAAGCAGAGCATTAACTAGTTGTGTATCTGTAATAAACAGATTGCGAGGTCAAGACTGGAGACTTTTGTGCAGTGGGTGGATTTACTCAGAATGAGATGATGGATGTCCACTTTGGGAAAATAACGTCTAGAGATTAAATTTCTGCATTCATAGCTGAGTAGCTGAACTTTAATAGAGTATGTAGTTTAAAACTTGCAAGATTGTTCTACGATTTGATTTGCTTTTGAATGTTTTCTAGTCTTTAAATATGTAATTGTTAGTTCTATTACCTATTTCAGTTTGCATCATGTATTTTTTTTTAAAAGCTATTATTCTGTTGCGCGTAATTTTTTTTTCTGAACTGCTTTTGTTGTCAACAGTATCAGTTACTTAAAAACTGCTCCCTGAAATGTCTTGGAAACATTAAGTTGCAAGACGCCATCAAGGGAAAGAAGGATAGTTCCATAGGCAAAGTAAATCAGTTATTTGTCAAAAAAAGACAGTGACGGCTTTGGTAGAAAAGGATTGTTTTTTCCAGGCTTCTGTGAAACAGTTGTTCCAACAAAACATCTTAATACTCTATGGCAATATTGCACTAGGATTACAGGGAAACAATTGGAAGTGACCTCAAGCAAGGGTCTGTATGTCACGATTTAGTCACTGTCTACAACCTCTGGACTTCTCAAAGCTATGTTGAGGTGCATGTATTTTAAGTTTCTGGAATTCATAAAACCTTGTTTGGTTTTATCACAAAAACTGAAATCATAACAATTGGATGAGGGCTTGGAGAGAAGGGTAAAGCTATAGACTGAACTTCTATAGTTCAAAGAGGAAATCTTATACTGCTTTTTGGACCAAGTATGGCCCTTTTTGTGTAATAGTGGGAGTCAGCATCCTTTTGGAGTCTCCCACTGCCCCTGCAAAACAACTTCCCTTACAATAAGGGAAGAAGATAGTTTATCATGGTTTCGGTTTTTTTCTTTCTTTCTTCCACTTGCCATCTATTACACTGTAATTTAATGTGGTAATACAGCTCAATGCTGTTTCCATACGTGGGTTGTTCCATGTGTCCTTTCATTTTCTGACTTCTTAATGAGGTTTTTACCTTGAATTACCAGATATTAGATACTCTTACAAGCAATTACTGAGTCCAGTTTCATGGTATGCTCTTCAGCCTTCTGACCCTGGGGAACGTTATCCTCTTTAGCCTTAAGGCACACTGATGTGCAACTTTCAATCTGGTATTTACCTGTGGGAGGTAATGAGTCCAATTTGTATCAAGTGCCTTCGTTCTCACTTACTTAAGCCATACTTTTGTCAGCTTTCCTATGGTGATGTTACTTCCTATGGTGTATACCTCAGTCAGCATTGCTTATTTTTCTGTGTGTTAGTCTGAAGTCATTGTAAACGCTTCAGTTATGCGTTAGAATTCTTATTTTCAGGACTAACATGTGCATGAATGTTGGATTATGTAGGAATCCAGACTCTGTCAAGAGTTTTGCTATGAAATATACCTCCAAGTGATTCTTTCCATCTAGTGTTGTGTAGCAATAGTTAATAAACTAGCCATGCTTCAGGAAAGAGAATGGTGGTGAGCATATTCTCATGCTCTGTACCTAAAAATAAGGTGTCTGTGGATGTCTGTCTTGATGTCATAGAACTGCAGAAAAATTTAGGTAAGAAGGAACCTCTGGAGGGTACTGTAGTCCACATCCTTCCTCATACAGGAATAACTTCAGAATTGGATCAGGATGCTCAAAGGTCTTGTCCAGATGAGTTTTGACTATCTCCAGAGATGAAGATTTCACAAACTCTTTAGTGTAACCTCTTCCAGTACTTAATCACTCTCATTATGATTTCAGGTTTTTTTCTTCCATGTCCATTCAGCATTTCTCTTTCTGCAGCTTACAACTATTTTCTCTTGTTTTCCTGCTGTGTACCTTAGGGAAGAATCTGGCTTTGTCTACACTATAATCCTCCTGGTTGGAGAGCATCTTCTCCACTAGCTACAGTTGTCCACAGAAATAGTAGTTTTGAGACTTTAGCTTTGTGTGCTGTTGTCAGATTTTCCTCTTTCATGGTAAATTTGTTGTGTGTAAACATCCCTGGAAACTCTTAATCTTCTTAGTTAAGAAAGTCTGTGATATTATGGGGAGATTACATCCCTTGGAAAATGTATTAGACTATTTATTGGATATGGGAAAGATTCAAAGGAGGATGTAGTAAACACACTCCCTGGACTGAGGGTGTATTGAACATTATTATACATTAGGCAACCCCCTCCCATGCTACACCTTGGCATAGAAACACGGTTAGCTACAGTTGCTTTTCAGGTGAACTCTAACAGGTTCCTGTTGTGAAGACTTGCAAAGGGACAATGTGAAGTTCAATTTGTACTTCAGCTGGCATTATTTTTTTGTATTGGTATGATGCTCTGGTTCTTTGTTTAATATGGCAGTCCTATCCACTATTTTTGCCTTGAATTATTTGCTCACTGCTCCTGAGAGGAGAACTGATACCTAATTTCTTGTTAGTGGGAATGTTCCTAAGCATTACAAAAATTACAAAAAACAGCTTACTGGTATTGAGGATTGCCTCTGTGTGTGCAAAATACTCATGTCACTTTTTCCCTTTGTTTTTGAATACTTTGCATTTCAGAACCCTGAAAGTTAGGGAGAGGAAACTGGAATCACTGACACAATGTCTGTAGATGTGCCTCTTTATGTAGAAAGAACTGAGGATGATATCTTAGCACGATAAAGTTTTTTTGCGTGTCTGTCCCCTCTCCTTCCCTCCCCTGGGACATGGCTCTGTATTATGTTTCTGCAGCTCAATGAGAGAGAAGACAAATCACTTGAAAGTGAGTGCCCAGAAGCAACTTAAAGGAGTGGCAGTAGTGAATAACCCTCTCTCATTGAATGTTTAGATCTGCACAATGACATGATTTCTCTTTTCACTCATGTTTAACAGATTTTTCAAAGGCTGATCTATGCTGATAAACAAGAAGTTCAAGGAGATGGGCCATTTTTGGATGGAATTAATGTCACTATCAGAAGAAATTATATTTATGAAGATGCTTATGATAAACTTTCTCCTGAAAATGGTAGGTTTACAATTAAATTGTTCAATACATCAGCTTGCTTGTAACATTTAACCATTCTTACCATGTAGTTACATATTTGCTTACTTGAGTAGGATGTTAGAAGTATATCAGCTCTGAGGTGTTGCTGGGTAAAAAACTGGCTGGGTGGCTGAGCCCGGAGACTTGTGGTGAATGGAGTTAAATCCAATTGGTGACCGGTCACAAGTGGTGTTCCCCAGGGCTCTGTTTTGGGGCCAGTCTTGTTTAATATATTTATCAACTATCTGGATGAAGGGATTGAGTGTGCCCTCAGTAAGTTTGCAGATGACACCAAACTGGGTGGGAGTGTTGATCTGCTGGAGGGTAGGGTGGCCCTGCAGAGGGATCTGGACAGACTGGATTGATGGGCCAAGGCCACCTGTATGACGTTCAGCAAGGCTCAGTGCCAGGTCCTGCACTTTGGTCACAACAACCCCATGCAATGCTACAGGCTTGGGGAAGAGTGGCTGGAAAGCTGCCTGGCCGAAAAGGACCTGGGGGTGCTGGTCAGCAGCCAGCTGAACATGAGCCAGCAGTGTGCCCAGGTGGCCAAGAAGGCCAATAGCATCCTGGCTTGTGTCAGGAATAGTGTGGCCAGCAGGAGCAGGGAAGTGATTGTGCCCCTGTACTTGGCGCTGGTGAGGCCGCACCTGGAATACTGTGTCCAGTTTTGAGCCCCTCACTACAAGAAAGACATTGAGGTGCTGGAGCGTGTCCAGAGAAGGGCAACGAAGCTGGTGAAGGGTCTGGAGCACAGGCCTTATGAGGAGCGGCTGAGGGAGCTGGGGTTGTTTAGCCTGGAGAAGAGGAGGCTGAGGGGAGACCTTATCGCTCTCTACAACTACCTGAAAGGAGGTTGTAGTGAGGTGGGTGCTGGTCTCTTCTCCCAAGTAGTTAGCGATAGATCAAGAGGAAATGGCCTCAAGCTGCATCAGGGGAGGATTAGATTGGGTATTAGGAAAAATTTCTTCAGGGAAAGAGTAGTCAAGCATTGGAACAGGCTGCCCAGAGAGGTGGTGGAGCCACCATCCCTGGAAGTGTTCAAAAAACGGGTAAACGTGGCACTTTGGGACATGGTTTAGTAGGCATGGTGGTGTTGGGTTGATGGTTGGACTGCTGATCTCATAGGTCCTTTCCAACCTTAATGATGCCTAGTTTTTACTTTCATTAAAAAACAATCCAGCCCCCAAGCCAGGAAACCTGAAATTGCTAGTCTACCCTTAATTGGTTTAGTGATGGACTTGGTTGTGTTAGGCTAATGGTTGGACTGGATGATCTTAAAGGTCTTTTCCAACCTAAACGACTCTATGATTCTGTGATTTTATGAGCTTGTAGCAAGGGATTTGGAAGTAGGGTAATCTCTAGGTGAAGATTTCTGTCTTGTTTACCGGTATAGAGAAGCCATAGTAGTAGCTGGCCATTGAAGTCCAAAAATCTATTTTTCTGCATGTGTGCATACACACACACACACATATGTACGCACAGTGCTATCTAGTACTGTGCTAGTATAGCACTAGTGCTATTCAGAATCAATAAAGACTAAGTTAAAAGGTTGGACTTTTTTTAAAGCCAGTATTCTGAGACAGTATAATTTTTAAAAATAATTTTAGTTCTGGAGTAGGTCAGGCACCACGTGGGACAGCAGAAAAGGAGAAATTCCTGAAAATTGCCAGAGACACAATTTCAAGACTGTAGCCTGAATTGATTAAAATCGATCTGGAAGATTGAAGAGATGATAGATGAGGGCCTAGAATTGATCAGGAGAGAGCGAAGAACATTGATTTGGAAGAGCCATCCAGTTTCTCTGCTGGCCCTGAGAAGAGATCTGTACAAAGTTAATGCTTCTGTAGTATCTTAACTGAGATCATTAAGAAAACAAGCTTGGAATAGCAAAAATGTACTACGTTCGTTCTTGTGGGTTTATATTTTTATTTGATTGTCATATGCGTAATAATGTGCAACCATTTATCAATTCCCCCCCCCCCCCCCCCCCGTGACTGGGATTTTCAGAATATTCCGTAGTAGCCTCCAGGGGATTCCTGTAACAGTTTAGTTACATTCTAGCTGTGTGAGTTACAAAACAGAACTCTTCTTTTCAGAGGTTGCACTAACTTGGGGCTCACCTCTGCCTGGTCACCTGTTTTGACATGTGAATTTGTTTTAGGACTATTTATCCCTCCTTGCTTATAAATCTGGCTGTCAGTACATAGAGGAAGAGACAAATATCTGATTTTCTTCATGAGGCCCCAAAAAGCACTAAACCAACATTTTCCATATATAAACGTTTTAACATTAACGCTCAAGATCTCAGGAGTCTCCAGATAAAGCATGTCTGTATGCTTGAGACTCTGTTTTGCCAGTTTCTATTTTCTGGTTTTGAATGGTGATAAATGGACCTATTGCAGCGCCTGTGGCTAAAAATGGCCATCCTCAATTTCCGGCCAGCAGAATTGTTGTGCAGGAGAGCATTTCACTTGAATGAAGAACTAGTAAGTAATTTTTAAAAATAGCGGAGTATGAAATGGGAAGCTACTAGCAGATGTAGAGGCATTTGCTAATGGAGAGTGCCAATAAGACACTCGATGGTTCAGGAGAAATTCTGTTGCTACAAGGTGCTGAAGATTCTTTCATGAACATTAGCTCTCCATCCATAATGTGTGCATTTGTAGCACATGGAAGCAGTAGAAAGCTTTATTGTTACTGGTTTCTTACTCGTTGCTTTGCTGGATCGCAAGTGTAGTCAATGCAAGGGTTTGCGTAAAAGTTGTGTATTTGGTTAGATCTCTGGAAACCTTCAGTGAATTGAGAAAAAAGGTCTTCCTTCCCTGTTATGTATACATAATTCAAGGATAAAACATTGCTTGCTTTCTCAAGTAGCAGCCTTTATGAAACAAGCAGAACACCTACCTTCAGAACATGTCCATCTTTACCATGCCTTGTCACCTACATGACATAGAAATTAGTACAAAGTATCAAAAATATTAAGTTCAATTTCAGATAATACTATTTAATGGTGTAGCTTAACAGTCAGCCCCTCTAAGGGAATGCAGTGCTTATTGACGGTTCCTTCAGACAGGAGAAAGTTGAACCTTACATTCACAATATTTTCTATAAATAGAATTTTCAAATTATTCTTGGGCTTCTTTAAATTATTTTGTAGGATTTTTTTTCCTTCCCCTACCTAGTGTCTTTCCACTCCATCTTTTGATGACTCTTAAAGCAAGACCCTTTGTACAAAGTGAGTTTCACATGCTGAATATTCCAAAATTGAAGCTAGTAATAAATTTTTGCTATTATTTACTAGTTCAATTTTTTACATAAAGTTAGTGTAGATATGTTTGTACGTGTAGTTACATGTGTTTTTATCCAAACAGAATTCAAGCAGTATTTGAGTTTGTGTCTCTCCTTTCTCTGCAGAACCTGACCTAAAAAAGCGCATTCGTGTTCACTTACTTAATGCACATGGTCTTGATGAAGCTGGTATTGATGGTGGTGGAATTTTCAGAGAATTTCTGAATGAACTACTTAAATCGGGATTTAACCCTAACCAGGGATTTTTTAAGACCACCAATGAGGGACTTCTTTACCCTAACCCTGCTGCACAGATGCTCGTTGGAGACTCTTATGCCCGACATTACTACTTTCTTGGAAGAATGCTTGGAAAGGTAAAACCAGTGTTGTATAATATAAAGCTATAGCAATACAGAAATTATTCAGTAATTTTTTTTTCTTTTTAGATAGGGGTAGATGGGAAAAAGTGATGATTTTTCTAGAGCTGAGGAAAAACAACTTTCAGATGTTGCATCTGAACATTATTTCCACATATCACACAAATTTCTGGTTCATTTCAGTAAGTTACATACTTGAGAGGTACAGAGAGTCTGAGATACCCTGACTGCCAGTTGAGTAAAGTGTGCATGTGTCTGCTTCTGTGGTTATCCTCTTGCTTGAAGTTAAGTTGATTGAAGCCAATAGAACTACTCTGCTTATGGTGATTTTTAACCTGGAGCTTTCTGGAATTTGACTGCAGTTACATTTTCATCATTTGGAATATATGAAATTAGTATTTTCAGAAACAAACAGTTTCTAGTTGTATGAGGCATACAGTTCTTGCTAGCATTTAAAATTTGCTGTGAGCATGTACCATGCTTAAGACCTATATGCAAATTAACTTTCACTTATTCTGCTTGGTTTTTTGTACATTTTGCATCTTTCTTGTGTTTTAGTGCTTGATATTTTGGTGTTGTGAATGTTCAAAGACTAATACACACTTGTTAAGCTAGATGAAAAATTAAGGGGGGGGGGGAAGAAAAAAAAAAAAACAGAAGGACAAAAGACAGAAACCACTACAAACATTCATTGCATTCAGTTTTCTTTTATGGTCAGGTTTAGTACTGAGCCTGTTTCCTTCTAAGCCCTTGAAATAACTTTTGTAAAGCTAATAATTGAGAAACAAAGTTTGGAATACAAATTCCATTTCAGAAAAAAAACGTATTGATTGCTGCTCAGCTATCTAAAACTGAAGGTATGTAAGATGTAAAAGTCCCATTTAACTGCCTGAATTATTTTGGAGGCTAAAATCCTGCTGACTTGCAGTGAGATTGAACATATAGTTGGATGTCCTTTTAGTGTAGCTGGAAGTGGTTTAAGAGGATGTTGTTGGCAAACTTGAGTTGTTGAAACAGAGTGCTGTTCTTTTAGAGTTGCCAGTCAACTGATTTAGATTAAACTTTCACTTTGTAGGCAAATTCTCTGCTAATGCATCCTAGCTATTGCAATATCCAAACTTGTTAAATAATGAAAATTTCAAATCAGCCATTTCAATAAAATAATCTTTGAAGGATGTTCCACTCTTAATGGGAGATGGATTCAGTGCTAATACAGTAGTTTGTAATTATGATCTATGTTACATATCCAAGGCTTCGTTTTCTTTCTGCATCTATAGATTTTTGGAGTGGGGAAGTGAATAATGCTGTCATATTGTGAGGAAGTTACTTCACTCCAAAAACGTTTAGTGTTTATCTAGGAGTGGGGCAGGGCTCAATTGCCAAGGGGAAGTTTGAAATGTTATTGCAAAAAAGAAAAAAAGTTTGTAATTTTGAATCTTGAATTTCTTCTATCAAAACAACACATTGCCTTCTGTAACTGGATCTCAAATACCTAGCATAAAGACAGAAGTTGCAAAATGTATTTTACTCCCCACAGAGTGCTACAAGTATAGTTTTGGTTTTGCCCTTTTAAAA
The DNA here is from genome assembly GCF_030463565.1 of Pelecanus crispus. Classification (NCBI taxonomy): domain Eukaryota; kingdom Metazoa; phylum Chordata; class Aves; order Pelecaniformes; family Pelecanidae; genus Pelecanus; species Pelecanus crispus. Next base: position 10,595,254 of record NC_134644.1, read on the forward strand.
CCAGAGGACCTATTATTTAACATTTTGAAAGCATAAATTGTTTTTGTATTTGCAGTATGTTTACATAAGGTAAGAATTGACAGTGTTACTTAATAATTACCCCTACCCAGGTGCACAGACACCTTTTTAGTAGTGTATTTAGAGACTTGATGAATTAAACAGAGAGATAAGGCACGACCATACTATTCAAAACCTGCCAGTATTGTGATCTTGGTTAAGTTACTGAATAGTCACTCACCCATTTTCAAAAATGTGTCCATTTTATGCTTTGCACAGGGTTATTTGAGAGCAATAGTGGATTATTAAAAGCCCCTTTGTAAACAAAATAGATATAACGCAAAGGAAGCAATCAGGCATCCACAGCAATTTCTTATTTGTGGAAACCAGTATGTAAAGAGCGTTGCCACCAAAAACTCTCACGTAAGAAGTTTCAACGTTATCAGAAAACAAATACATTAAAATATAATAATTTATAGAAATTCTCTGTCTCTTGGTAACCACTTCATACTAATATGCAAATGCATTTAACTTTCAGTACCATAGATTTACACCTAATTCAGTTTTTCTTCTCATCAGGAAGTTTCTAACAGCTTGACATCTTCTGTGTTAATTGGTCAGTTCAGAAGTAGAAACATCTGAAAACTTAAAACCTTTAAAAATTGCGTATCTAAAAACTTTAAATACTTTAAGCCTAGATAAATTATTGACTATTTGGGGTGTATTTTTGTAGTTAGTGAAGAAATTGAAATCTATATACTATGCAAACGGCATGGCTGTCTGTGCAACTTTTACTGATCACTGAATGAGCAAAAGGTCTTGTAGAAATAATACCAGGTGATCATGTAATTGCATATGTTGTCTGAAATGATTCTTAAAAAAAGGCAGAAATTAGTTTGCTTAAACAACAGCTACTCAAACACTTCCAAAGTTTACATTTCTCAAGTTTCAGTGACTTTACTCTGTAATGTAAATATTATTTTAACATTGGTGCCTTCTAAGCCTTTTCCTTTCTCTTCTTAAAAGTAAAAGCTCAGCTTACCACAGGCACCTCTGGTAGCAGTCTCCCACCACCGGCGGAGTTTGAAACTTGAACCTTTCAGTTTTGCCCACTGGAAGCATAGCGGTGACTTTCTGAGTCCCAGGCTTTCCTTGAGAGCTGAGGGTGTCCTGGGCTGTCGGGGCCATTCAGACAAGGGGTTCTAGCCCCAAATTCTCTTTGTCGTCCCCTCTGGAAAGTAAAGTCGTCTTGTCCCATGTGGTGTCCCAGAAGTATAGGTGGGACATTGTAATCCTTTCGCTCTCTCAGTAGGTAGGATTGGGCTGTGTGGAGGCACCTGATTTGGTTTCACATCCTTTCCACATGCAGTAGTTGTTCTGGCAGCACTAAAAATCTTTCCACGTGCAGACTTTCCTGCTGCAGCTTTGGCAATGTAGTGGACTTGGCTCAGGAGAACACAAAAGTTGCTGTTTTGACAGGCTGCCAAAACTTCAAGCAACGTAGCCAGAGGAGGGAAGTTTGGAAGCAACACCTGAGAATCTTAAATGAGAGTTTTCTTCATGCTGATTCTTGAATGGTCTGCTGCAAACATAGAAAGAGGGGGAACACTGGTTAACCATTTCAACAGGAACAGTGACAGAGAATTTGAACTTCACCATGTTCAGACCTAAACTCACTCTTGTATACTGTATTATCTTTCTCCATTAACAGTTTACATTTGCATTTATTCAATAATGTTAATGTGACAGATGTTGTGGAAAAGGACATTCTTTGCGTTTGGAATTGCTTGACATCAAGTAGCTAATTCTTATGATAATTTATTTAAATTTCATGAATTATCAGCATTAGTTTAAGAATATGGCAGGAAGTCCACAGAAAGATTAGAATGGTCATTTTTATGGTTCCGCTTCCTTTTTGACATAAACCTGCTAGTTCTTGCATGTATTATGTTTTGCAATGATTGTCTTTGCACCTTTAACACGGTGACTCTTTCTGACACTAGAGATTTTTGTCTAATGCACTCAGCATCTTTCGTTATACTAAATTCTACCACCTCCATTTCTCTTCTCTTATTCCAGCATATTGAAGAGCACTAGTGAGTCACCCATTCATGTTGTTGAAGAACATATGCACTATCTTTTGAAATACAATGTTACGTCTCTTTTTCTAAGCAATAGAATCTGCAGTCCTTGGAAGACACTGGAGTTTTCAGAAAAGATTTAGATTTGTTTTGCCAAGACTTAGCTTTTGTCTTAAATGGTTGGGAAGGCATATAAAGAACAAAATGTGTTTTGAGTTATTGTTGTTTTGAACTGGGTCCTTCCTTTGTGGATCCAAATAAAGAACTTTGATAAAAGCAGCAGCAAGGACTGAGCGAAAATAATGTGTTTATTTTAAATTTTAGCATTATTTTGATGATGGATAGGTGAAACAATCTAGGTTTAGTCTTCAATCATTAATATTTAATGTTATATGGGAGTTCAGTAATTTGCATGGCCTGGTGGATCTCATATTGATGAAGATTTAAGTTGTTTATTTTATATGACTTTTTAATAGGTTACTGATTTAAGATGTAATGGACTGTTCTGTGCACATATCTAAATGTTGTTAAACATACATAATTGAAAAAAGTTATAAAATATGTCTTTTGGTAAAATTAAACATTAGAAGGGTAATAGTAGATCAAATACAAATTTTATTACCCTAGTAATAAATATGGGACCATTAATTATTGATTAGATTATTTTTTTCTGTATCTTAAAGAGTGTGCCTTGTGGTTACTGTTCGTAAGTTTGAATAGAATTGTGATAGATCATTTGTTGTGCGAGATATTATTCCTGGCTGGAAGGTACAATTCTAAGATTAGCAGTGTCTACAGTATCCATTGTGCAGAAAAACTAAGTAGTTCTTAATCATCCTGGGACCTTATCTGAAATACATGGAATCAGTGGGAGTCTTTTCACAGCAAGATCTGCATCAGATCCTAAACTCTTAGATCATTAATAAGCTGCACATACGGAGTTAAAAACCTTCAAGCAAATGTTTCTAGTAACATATTTGTGTGTCCTTCTTGTGCCAAAAGCTTGTGGAGAGAAAACAAAGCAAGAAAACTCTACAATGAGAAGAACTGGGTTTCATATATTTGAATATTTGATAGGATGGCGCATCAAGCATTGCGCTGCTACACTTCCTCTGTTTCTCTGACTGTTGAAGGGTGGGTGGGGTTTTTTCCCTTTCTGATTTTTAGGCTGCCCTTTCCCTTTGCTTACTGTCGATTTAATTAAGATCCACTTTGGCTTGGCTTAAATCAGTACACTCTTAACTGATTTGTGCTACAGCCACAATTGATGCTACTAGTACCTAGAAAGGTAGGTATGGAATTTGTGATACTGATACAAAGAGGAGGTAATTTGTATAAACGTTTTGTTTTATTAATTTCGGTTACCCTGCACATGATTTTGTAGGCTCAGCATTTTGCTTAAAAGCAAGTTAGCTGATGATCATTTGTCTCAGAAAATCCTGAATCATCTGAAATGGAATCAAAACAGGAATTTACCATGTAAAGTGGCATGCTCTTTTAATTATACATTTACAGTGCAGAAGCACAATCATAAGAGAGCAAAATTGATACCTTATGGGAAGTTATTTCATGATTTATGAATGTAGACGTAAACTAATCTGAGTCCATTTTCTGACACGGATATTCAGCTTGACAGTTCCTTTGTGTACTGGTTCACTTAACATAACCAATTATCTTTTGATTACAAATAGCTACGTTAGTACTAACCTTGTAAATATATGTCTAGCACTGAAAGACTACTAAAATGCGGTATTTTAACTCTAAATCTTTAGGAAGGAAAAGTGTGTATTGATAGATTGTGATATTTATTGGGTCATAATGTATTTAAATTTTCTTTAATGCATATGTTAGTGATTGTTTACTGTGATAAAGTGCATAGAGGTCTCTGCAAGGAGTTCTGCATGGAAAGAATTACCTCATGTCAGTGGTCACTCCTCAATTAAAAGTTCCATTAGCAGATGATTCCTGCTTCTGGTTTGTGTACTGATTGCATTTTATTGCCTCTAAATCAGGTTCCTAGACAGGGAATAAATAAACAGAGTGTGTGGTAATGGTATCCTGATCTTTTTTCACAGTTGGGAACACCTACGTCCATTTCAATCAATTAGGTTTGGACTATTTACTGAAATTCTTTATTCTATTGAACTGTCTTAAAAAATGACTAGTTTCACTGCTATTAAAATACAGATTTATCTTAGAGGCATATCTAGAAGTTAGTTATATAGTAGTAAGTGTTCCAGTTTTTCAGAAGATTAGGACTTAAATAAGGAGGAGAGGTCTTCCTTTTATCTTCAGTTCTTACTAAATTATGTTTAAAGTTGAGATAAGAAATATCTATTAAGCCTTTACTGGAACTTCAGTAGTGAATGATAACTATCAGTTATCCAGTGCATCCACAGGTACCTCTAGTCCTTCCTTCTCCTATCCCTCAACCCCCCCCCCAAATGACATTGATAGCAATTTATATCATATACATGGCATAAGTTAGAGAGATAACCGTTCCTATTAAAACAGAAAGCACTAAGCTAATGAAATGGTGGTTTTCTGCAAGTACCAACATTTCTGAAGCACTCTGTTTTGGTAATAAAAATTCTTGTAATAAAATTAAACATGTCCTAAATTCTTAGAATAAAAATACTAGCGTGACTTTCCATTTTTAAATTAAAAACTAACTCAAGGTCATTATACTTGATATGCTTCAATAGAGTCTTTGGAAATGGATCCCTGCATTCTTATGGCAATGCACTCATGAGTCAGTCACGAGTTCGTTTTGTGCTTATCACACACCTGCAGTCCATTTCACGTATTTAAACTGACTGCAGAAAATTTGACAGGCAGGCCCATTGTGTCTGAGTCTTGCTACCTCAAATCTCTGGAACTTCTATGAACTTGTACTTACTGACCTTCAGATTCCCAGGGAGTGAGAAATCAGAAGTAAAACCAGTTTACAAAAGGCTTTATATTTTTCTGGGGAAAAAAAAAGCATTTAAAATCTGAGGATACTAGCATTGCTGCAAGGGGTGTTAATAAAGCGCTCTCAGAAGCCCAGTTACAGGCATCTAGCTGTGGAATTTTGGACTGCTCCTTTTTTAAAAGACAGAAAAGGCATCCAGTATTTGAACAAAAAGTGCACTATGAATTTTCACAGTCATATAGGGAAGATAATGTACCAGATTTTCCACTACTACGGTGATGCAAATACATCTAGATGTCTCTGCTATTGTAGAGCTCAGAGAACTGGGAAACGGTGACTTCAAGCTACCAGGTAGCAGACATACTGTGTTGTGACACACACCTGATAAAATTAGTTTTGTTTTATCGTCTTGGTGTTAGGAACAATATCAGTTTGGTGTTGCTCACTTTAAAACACATTATTAAGTATATCTGTAAGAAATTACCTTAAAATTACTAAACAGTAGCTTTAAAAATGCTTCAAAAATACCAGTTTTAATGTAACTTAGATTTTTAGTTTTATCTTTTCATTAGGGTAGAAAAGGCTTTGCTGGCCCCAGAAAGGCTTTGTGCGTGTGATGAGATATTTCTAGGATATAAATAATAAGGTAGAAGGAAGTTCTAATGTTTTTGCTATTTTTCTATCACTTTTATTAATGGTTCTGTACAGCTTTGAAGATCTATTGCACTCTGTAAGTGCTAAGTATTATTTAATAGTAACTGTTTAAAATGACTGAAATAGAAAGGGTTATGGTCTTGGGGGCTGATTAGGGAAATAACTGAATTTAAGCCCAGGCATTTACTGCCTCAGCCCATAAGCCACGTGTTGTTCTAGGGGTATGACTTTAGCATTGTTTAGGTTTTAAAATACAGTTCTGTGTTGTAAAGGATTAATGGAAAGTAGGGGCAATGACTGCTTAATTATTTTTCTTAAGAAGGATTTTAGTTGAAATAATAAATGAGAGAATTAATTGTAGACCTGAAAGTGTAAGAAAAGGCACTAAAGCTGCCTCACAGTCAGGGAGGTTTAGTTGGTTCATCTGCGAATTTGTTTACACAAAGTGAACCTTGTTCATGTTGTAATGCTCATGTAATGTGTACTATATACAGCTAATTAGTCTGAAATGACTAGACTAGTTTAAATTTTGTCCAGTTTTAAAACACGGTGCAAAGTCTTTTCTTTCTGAAGAGCTGTTTCCTAAATCTTGGGGTCATACCTGAACAGTAGCTTGTGTGACCATGTAGCGCCTAAATAATATTGTGATAGTTACCATGTACAGTCCCAGTCAGATATTAGTATGTTGAAAACAAGAAAAAAGTCCTCCTTGCCCAGAGAACTGTGTCATTTTTCCTTTCTTACCATGTACTGTATACAGCTGTCCTTCCAGCTGAGATTTTTCTTCCATAATACAGAATCATAGAATTGTTTAGGTTGAAAAAGACCCTAAGATCGAGTCCAGCCATAAACTTAATGCTGCCAAGTCCACCACTAACCCAGGTCCCCAGGCACCACGTCTACACGTCTTTTAAATACCTCCAGGGATGGGGACTCAGCCACTTCCCTGGGCAGCCTGTTCCAGAGCTTGACAACCCTTTTGGTAAAGAAATTTTTCCTAATATCCAATATATTAAAGCTATTAATTACATGCCTATATTCTGAAAGTTGCTTGCCTTAAAGAACCATTTCTTGTTCCCCCACTTCACAGGTGTTGAATGAATGCATTCAGTATATTCATAAGTATCTGAACATAATATTTCTCACTTCAGATGACCACGTGGTGATCTGTGTCACTGAATTGAGTAAAGGCTTTTGTAGCTAGTCCATGTTGCAATCAGTTATAGTTGAACTATGTGGTAATAGCAACTAGCGAATATTATTTAAAAGAGAAACAGTAGACTTCAGACTATGTGCTTTGTGTGTGAAGTCAAAACCTATTAACCACAGTAGGCTTTCTGTTATTTTGCTTGTTTTTAATATTCTGGTGTGTTCTACAGACATTGACACGCAGAGAGGGAGGGAGGTGTATGAAATTCCTTTTACTGAATACTACTTCCATAGTGAAATAATTGCTCTCAGCTTTTTAACCAGAAAAAATGTCTTTTAATCATTTATTTAAAAAACAAAAAAAGGCAGGCAAGGCATCTTGAGATAATTGGGAAAACACTGGGGTGAAGAGTACCAAAAATAATTTGTTTCTGAAAACCAGATTTGTTTGTTCGCTTTGTTTTGTTTAGTTGTTTCAGAAGCTTTTAAGTTATTTTAATGGTTATCTGGAGATGTCATAACTGTGCCTAAAGAGCATCCCTAACCTACATGAGTTTGAAGTAGTGCTGGGAAGTCCAGGTTGGCCCTCTCAGCAGACACAACCTTTTAGCTACTGGGAATGTGTCACCCTGTGAGCATTACAGTGCTTGTCCGATAGCCCTTGATGTAGACATGCCTGTCTCTGCTTCAGACTAGCCTCTTGTCCCAAGCTTGCATCTACAAATTGCACTTCCATGAAAGTAGGATGCTACTCCCAGCCTTTTGAGGAGGCAGACGTATATAAGCTGTGTTCAAGTGTTTGGTTCCTGCCCCTTCTAAACGTTAGAAAATAGAAGTCTAGTGTCATATTTGACCACCAGTTGGTCCTTTCATGACTTGCTATCTGCATTTTTTGTGTTACATAAGTCAGTTGCATTTTATGGGACTGCAGGATAGAGACAATGATGTCAAGTAAAGGACTCGTCAAGTAAAGGACTCGTTAGACAGGAAAGCTGGGAGTGTCAGCTCTCAGAATTCATTGTAGAATGGCATCGATGATGACCATAGGGCTTAAAGGAAACTTGCCAAATGGTGAGAGTACTTGAAGTTTGAGAAGAGATTAGTTTTAAAATATGTATTGGTTAAGCTTGCTAGCTTTCATCTCTTGAAGCAGTGTACGAACAGGAACTTCTGACGTACAGTCAAACAGAAGTCACCTCCCTCCCAGAGCAAGCCAGTTTCTTCTGTCAGCGTTGTTGCTTGTTGGCTGCTGGAGGAAAAAAGAGGACTGCTGCTGTGGGGAGAGCGTGACCTTATATTGTATTGAAGTACACATATAAGTACATTCTAATGGTGCAGCTTCACATTGCAGCTAATTAATCTGACAGCTAGTTACCTCTGTAAGAGGTGGTCATCACTCCCCTGCCTGTCACTGATGCTGGGCTCCTGCCTCCTTTATGTTGCTATTGCAGAAGACCAGTTCAGCGAGTTGAACACGCAGAAAACTAAGTTTAAAATCAGATAACTTATAGCTCCCCAAGACACTTCACTAAGGGAAAAAGAGAGGAGGAGTGAATCTCCCCTTTCGGCCATTAGATTAGCTGCAGTAAGAAATGTACCGTTAGGGTGGATTGCCATGGGCTCTAGGGTTGTGCTCCCATTGAAACAAATGGTCTTGCTGTTCCTACCCAGTTTCAGCCATAGCTGTGGCTGGATCTGATTCTGATTTGAAAGCAAGCTCAACTTCAGACAGTGTCTGCGCTGTGCCCACCAACACCCACGCCACCCCCTCAAACCCAAAACCCCAAACATAGCACAACACAAATAATCTGCAAATTCTGAACCTTGTTCAGCATGTTGTAATGCTCATGTAACCTCTACTATACAACTACTCTACTTGCAAACAAAGCCAGTTGAATCAGCAGGCTGATTTGTTTCGTCGCTCTGGCAGGAATAGGTGGAATCACATCTTTTGGCAGCAACAGGTAGTTTGATCAGTTTATGCTGACTGAGAAACAGGGAAGTTAGACTGAAACTGAAAAATAAAGTTTCAGTTTATTTAGTCAATTGTACACAACATTTCTCAGCATCTCTGCACAGTGCTGGAGCTGTAATGGTATAATTTACCTCTTTGAAACAAAACCGTAGTTTATCATGATTTTATATACCAGAGTTTTAGTGCATTTTTTTTGTTAAACTTTATTAGGATAGCTTGACTTTCAAACTAATTAAATCGCTACTGTTTGTCTTGTTTCCAAAAATACTTTGTTTTTAATATTGCAATCACTTAGCTAGGAGAAGGAGGAGTAATTAAAGTTATTCTCAAGTTGCACAATTTAGTTTATTTAAAAATGCTTTATATAGTTTTTAGATGAAGTTATAAATGTTCACTTTGGAACTACCTGAAGATTAATAGTGATGCATTTGAAATGCATTATTTTTTTATTGATTCTTAATGTAGTAAATTACTGAAGTTACTTGGCAGCAAACAGAAATAGCCAGCAATGTTGTTCACATTTATTTTCCTGATAGCGTCACAATTTGCATTAATTGCATTGCAGCTGCACTCACTTATATTAAAAAGCTTCTACTATAATTAATCCTTTTTATTTCAAATCATTTTGGCACAATTTCTAGCAATAAACACTCATAAAAGACAGACACTTGAAAAATAACATACAAGTTTCTTCAATATACCTATTGCTGTTTTTTCCTGACAAGGAATTATTGATAGTCTTCTAGGATCAAGTGTTGCAAGTGGCTAAGACTTAAGACCAGTTTGAAAAATGCTAAGTGGATTATTTTGCATAAAAAATAGACAGGTTTTGAATTTGTGTAATTAACCTGTGTTTAGAAAATACCTTGATTTATGTCTACATTTGTATTTCAGTTGCATACATTATGGAAATTTAATTTATAATCCATTTAGCTGATGTGATCATAGTTTTTAGTGCTATCATTTATTAGTCCTTGTATATTAAATGCTCTAAAGGCTTAAACCTGCCTTGTGTAAAAAATTACACCTCTACATTTACATTTTATGAGTCATAGATGGAATTCCATTTTAAATTCGGGTAGCTTTGATATATTTAAAGAATTACAATGGCTTTATTGTTACTAATGCAGGAACAGCAAACACTGACCTTATACATTGCAAATTAATGATTTATCCCTCTAGTTTGCTTTTAAAGTCAACTATACAAATGAGGATTTCGACTTCTACACCTTGAATAAATCATACAGCTCTAAATATAATGCACCCTTTGGCTTTGAACTCGTTATTCTCAATTCTTTCTGCAAGGTCTAACTCACCTCATAGAAATGTTATTTCAAAAGTTTACGGCATTGTGTATATTTTTCTTAACACCTTTGTTGGAATATCACTGAGTGATTACAGCTATTTATTCTTTTTTCCTTTTTCTTCCTCATTGTGCTTCCCTTTCTAAGTTTGCAGCAGATTATGGAGGAATTAAGTAATGCTGAAACGCTGCTCTTTAAGAGTAAAAAGAGAACAAACAATGGTGTTAGGTTGATGGTGCCTTTTCTGATCAGCCTGGCAGTGATATTAGTGATACTGTAAAGATTTGGTTGTCATTGTTAGAGATGCTGATGTGGCAAACAAATTGGACAATGGGAAAGGCTCTGAGCAGACAGCATGTGTCAGGGATTTTTTTTTTTTTTAAAGGCAACAGTCTTTTATTTTTCCTTTATTCATGTAGGCTTTCTTTAAATGATGTCATGCTTCTCTTTGCAGCTCTGAAGTTTCCATCTCTCCTTCTTTTGAGAGCTACCATAAGTACTTTTTCCTTCCAATCAACAAAAAGTTGTTATTTATTGTATGAAAAATATGCAAAGTTGCTTTGCATCACATCAAAATGCAGTCATACAGTAGATCGTCAGAGAGTGGTATTGCTGGAGTTTTGTGCATTTTTGAAAATCCTCAAGGAAACTCAGTTTACAGTAAAAATACCTTTTTCATGAGTGCTTCATATTAGGGTCAGGGTCATTTCATGTTCAGTAATCTTTTGACAGGTGTAACAGTGTCAGGCATAAGGAAGGATTGGACATATGATACAGTCATAAGTGGTAAGCTCTTGGCTTGAAAATTAGGGTGGTTTGATGATGCCATTAGGCAATAGAATTCACCGAAAATATGCAGCAATGATTCTGTGTAACATGCAAGAGAAATAGTATTTGGAGTAGTTTAAAATGTACTGGTTTTACATAATTATTTTTAAGGTGCAGACTATTTTGCTTGTAGCAATTGATATGAATGGTAAAAAACTGCTTGTGATGATGCTAATGGAGATAGAGATGCTAACTTCTTTTGGAAGACATTCTTGATGCAGTTGCATTGCCCTTTAGCAAACTTTGCTTTTCTTGCCAGTCTATGCAATTGATACACTTCCTGTTTGCTATCATGCTTTGGACAAGAAGATTAATGACAGATAAGCAGTGACCTTACCTTTTAAATCACCACATAATTAATTTGTAAAATTTGGGAGCTTGGCATCTCACAAGAATATTCAAATTTCAAACTTAAGATGAATATTTTTAAATTCATGGAGTATTTGGCTGTTGCCATACCAGAAGTTCCTTGTCAGGCACCAAATTAAGAAGGAATTACCAAAAAGTTGAGAAGTAGACTACTCTACAGAATTCCTGCATGTACAACAATAAAATCTAATGTGCTTTTAATTGCTTTGTTTTTCAGGCTCTTTATGAAAATATGCTGGTAGAGCTGCCATTTGCTAGTTTTTTCCTCTCAAAATTACTGGGGACAAGTGCTGATGTTGACATTCATCATTTAGCTTCATTAGATCCAGAAATGTACAAAAATTTGCTTTTTCTCAAGAGCTATGAGGGGGATGTGGAAGAACTTGGGCTGAACTTCACTGTGGTAAATAATGACCTTGGGGAAGCACAGGTAAGAATGGCTTTTGCTTTTTTTTTTTTTTTTTTTTTTTTTTTGTATGACTGATGAATCATTACTACCTCTCCTAATTCATTTTTTATTTAAAAGTGATAGGAAACAACTGTTAAAGGTGCTGTGAGGCATCATCAGGATTCTGACTCAGTATTTGGAGTAGACAGTAACTGATCTTCTACTTAAAAAAGTAACTTTTGATGATGACTTAAAGGTCTGGTCTTTTAAGTAGTAAACTATAGTGATTGTTTTCTAACAGTCGTACATGAAAAGCTCTACTGCCTGAGATAATTTCTTGAACAAAATACTTTATGTTGTTTCTTTGATTGCACTTCAAATAATTGCAGAAGTTAGATATGTGAACTGTAGAAGTACTGCCTGGTTTTGGAATCAGAGTTAGAAATCAGACTGGTTTTTAATAATAATGACCTTCAATTGTAAGATAAGCATTGTCTCCTTTAGCTGTAATTTTCAAAGTAGAGGGCCTGAAGTTACCTTAATTTTTTTTACCCCCCCCTCCTTTTTTCTTTTTTTTTTTTTTTTTTCCTCTTTGAGGGGCTGAGGCACCAGGTGAGTCAGAGAGTAGAAATGGGTGTTCAGTGCTTCTAAAAAGCAGTTAGTTAGGGCCAGTTAATTAGGTCCTTAAGTATAAGTTTTTAATGCAATTGTATTACATAATTTGATCACGACTTTTATTTGCTCTGTTGTGAGTGCTAAAGATCACTTATGCTCATAGTAGAAAATCAATGTCACTAGAGCTTGAAAAGTGTGCCTTTGTGTGCTAATACAGTTAACCTCCTTAGTTAAACTCTTTTGTCATGCTTCCTCTTTCATTTTTGAAGACTTAAAATTGCATACTACTTACAGCCTACTTGTACTTGATTATGGTATTTAATTAATAGTTGGATCAAACAGGTAGACCTGACCACACTGTGACATGCAGCAGCATCCGAATTCAGCCTTGTTTCTTGCGGAAGAAACAGAGACTATAAAAGGGGGTAGGCAGTTCTTTTGGGTTTGCCTGTTGGTCAGGGAAGCCTGGGGCTGTGCATGTGTCGCTGAAGCAGCAGCACCGCTGAGATGCAGCAGCTAGTACTGGAAATCGTCAGGTTGAGTTCTCTACTGCTGCTTAAATCATAGCAAGTTTGATATCCAAGACTTCTGCTTCAGCAGCATCAGGCTTGGACTTTTATCTTTACTCTTCTGTCCCCCATTTCCTGTCATTTTGAAAGATCCTAAAACCTGGATTGCATTACAGTTTTAAAATAGTATTCTCAGATTTGGGGTTCCTGAGTCATACTGAAGGGGAGAGTCAACAATTGCCTGATAAAAGTAATGTTTCAGATTAAACATATGCCATATGTCATTTTTTTCCCCTGGGTTACGCTCCCTATATGAAAACTTCTGACCTGCACCGTCTTTAGCAAAACACTCAAAAACTTGAAATAAAGGCATGTGATACAGATGTATCAGAAAGCATGTTCTTAGAGCCTACTCTACAATATTGTACAGTGGAGCGCCTGCTCTGTTGTAGCCTGTGCTGTTAAGTGACTGATACTGAATTGAGTTTATAGTATCCATGTATGTGGTTACTAGGTGGCAAAACACACAACATGGCAGTTTCCAATATAACCTAGGATTTTCAGGGAGGTGGAGGAGTCTGTTGTTTGTATTCTAAAGCCATTAATTTAAATGCACTTAAAGCAATAGTTTTGTTGATCGCGGCTAATACAAATGCAGTTTAGTCTCAAATTAAAAATGAAAAGTAGCTAATATTTTCTGGAGAGATTGTGGTTTCCATACTTTATACATCTCCTCTGCATGTCCTCAAAAATTAGCCACACAGGTTAGAACCTACCTCAAGAAGTAAGGTCGAAGGACATAGAAAAGAGAAATAGCTCAGAAATAACATACAAGGAGATCAGAGTTAGAGATGTTCCCAGCTCTACCTACTGCAACAAAAACTTGTAAAAAGGGCTGTCTTGCCAAGAAGCCTAATTTCTTCAGTAACATTCTCCAAGGGCTGTGGCCAGTATTATCAAGACTTTTGATTTTTGGTTGTTCAGCAGAACTTTAGAAAGAAGATTAAGTATAATAGTACACGAGTAACTAAATGAAATGTAAATTAAATTAAATAGTCTGATGCTGCTTATGTGTTTGTACTTGGAGGGAGAACACTATACCCGTGAAGTATTAACCATCTTTTAATGAGACTGTGTGTTAGTGTAGTTCAACAGAACTAATTGGTTCTTGGCACCGTCTTCTGTGTTTTAATGCAATAAGTTACTTTTCATACTTAGTTTCATTACCTTAATAAACCTTATATGGATAAATACATTTTGTCTGGTATTTGACTCGTGTAACTGTTGCATACTAATTAATTGTGTCAAGGTAAGGCTAATTCACTTTGGGAAAAGAGCTTAATTTGCACTCTTATATTGAATGTACATTATCTCTAGTTTTCGCTAAACAACCACTTTAGGGTCTAATAAATTAGTGCCCAATAAATGCATCATAAATCTATCATTGTAAATAGCTGTCCTCATGACAGTGTCCATCCAGCAACTGTGGCACAAAAGCATTATCTGCAATGAAAGACACATTCAAAAGGGGCTCTATTGCCTCTGTCAGTAGTAGAAGGTAGAAATTCTATTATCAGTGTATTGATTCCAATCCTGTAATGTGCTTTTAGATCCCATTAAACTATTGTCAAAGTGCATTCACCAGAAGTTGAAAAACGTACTTAATAATTTGCACATTAGACCTGCTAATTAGGGGATCTATGCCATCAACCTTATCTTCCAACCCCAAATAGCTTTAGCTTTTGATAAAGAACTGTCTAATGCAGTGATACCAGCCTAGACTTGTTGGATCTGCTGCATAAAATGTTGGCCAGTAAAAAAGTCTCAAACAAATGTCAGCCTATAGTTACAGGTGCCTTCAAGTAGCTGTGTATATTGATTTTATTTTTCCTTTTTATCTTGTAGATTAGATGGTGATAAAATGGTTATAAAATGCTTATAATAAGTGTAAGGTTAACAAATTTTAAGAAAATACCTCCTCGTTTCAGACCTCCCTCATTCCCTCCCTCCTCGCTCAGTGAGGAAGGTGAGTTTTGTGGCTGCCCAAGGGAGGAGAGGAAGATTCAAATGGGTATTCCTCTTCCTTCAAAAATGTTAGATTATGTACTCCAGGGAGTCTTCTCAAACATTGATGCTTGACATTACATGGATCAGAATGGTTGAGTATGAGAAGACTCCATAAATAAAGTGTAGAAGCACAAATCCACAGAAGAGCACTATAATATATATGGCAGCAGTTTCTGTGAAATCCATGGACTACAGAAGTTGGTGTCAGGACACCTTCTTTGGCTTTTTAGAACACTTGTGAATGCCATTGCTGTTACTGAAAATACATTGACTCACCAAAGGAGAGTTCTTTGCCTTTAAAGTTCCGTGAGAGAAAATTTTGAAGCCTTAAAAGTAATGCTGAAAGTTTCTGTCTTGGTAACTTCTTTACAGTGGCTGAGATGAATTATTTTTTTAGGGTTTTCAGAAGCAAAATATTTAAGTTGAAGCTGATCCTTCTCAGGCAGATTTATAACACGGCAAATGCATTCTTAGGCATTCAAATGCAATCTCCTACCTGGAACTCCTGCCTGAACATCTGGAAGGCAGATGACAGGGAAAGAAAGAAAGCCTTTATCTACTACTTCTTTTCAGACTGGGGAGAAACTTTCGGGTGATGTGAACAAAAGTGATCAGAGTCCAAGAGAAAAGATAGAACATTTTCATCTGTCCTAAAACCAAGTTTGTAAGAGTTCTTGACTATCTATGAGGGTGCTTTTTGAAATTGCATTGGAGATATGTCTTATGTCTTCATACACAAAAAAAGAATACCTACATGCCAAGTCTCTTATTCTTTCCTAAAATATTTCCCACTTTACCCTCTAAATATTTTCTTTTTCTCCATTATCCTGGGAAGCAGCTGCCACTGCCAGATCTGTGTGAGCAGCAGCTAGCATTAAGTTTGTCTGCCAACAGAGACTTGCCGTTGTCTGCCCGTAAGCACATTACAAAGCGACTTTGTGTGACGGGTTATTATCAATAAGCCAGAGGATAAATCCCCTGAATTCTGCTTGACAAATATTATGTTAGTCACTGTTTTCCTGATTTTTGGTGTGTATTTATTTCATTATTATGCTAATGTTCAAAGTAGTAGATACAATAACTGAAAATGATCATCTGAACAGTTCACTTGAACTGCAAATGTACATAGACATTTCCTTTTTTCTTTTTACAAAATGTGGTGGTTTTCTTAAATAAGAATATAAAAGTAAGTTGAGCGCATTTTTGTAGTATGTACTTGTGGAAACACAGAATTTAATTTATAGCCAAGAAAACTCGTAAGTGCATGCAACTGTAGTTCCAAGTGTATCTAACCTTCAGTCAGAGGCCTAATGCAGTTATTTTTGTCCACATCGCTAAAAATGCAAAACGCCTTTTCTTGCAGATTTTAAAAAATATGGTACTTTTATATCCCATTTTGATATTTCCCCTTCATTTTGAAGACATACTTTATGAGCATGAATCAAATTCAGTTAATTTATGGTATTGTCTGAATGATCTGAATACTTATCTAAATAATGTGTATGATTTGATTGCTTTTAAAATACATTATTTTAATAATGAACCAAGTTTGGTTTTTTTTTAAACTGAGATCTACAAAATAGAAAATAAGGTGATGACACAAGTCTGCACGTTTTCGGAAGTTTTCTGTTTTCACCCATCCTGTGTAACTATCTTACACCATCTAGTGGTGAACATTGGATGAGTAAAAATAAAAATGCAAGCTGATAAATCTTTTTAGGTTTTATAAATTGTGTTGTGGCCTTTTTGAAAATGAACTTTTCAACAATCATTCCTGACATTTAGAGTTGAGTGGGACTTCTACAATAATCTCTTTAAAACCCCATGAAAACAACGAATGAGTAAAAAGAGAACTGCATCTACATTTACCACAGTTTTACTGCCAGCCCAAGTGTTACCATCTTCTGTCTTCTGTTTCCCATCCTTCTTAGCCTTTATGGCATAATATATTTATCACTCCTGCTACATTAGCCCCTTTGTTTCAAACTGTGATGATGCTTTGACAAAACGGTGGTAGAATTCATCTCACATTGACAAACTCTGAAAATGGATAGATCACTGGAAAACCCCAGGAAATTCAGTTAACTGAATGCTGTAGTCTTACTTGTGGCAGTGCAGGGTTGGGGGGAGGAAGGGGAGCTACGGAAGTGTTGCTGGATCAGAGATCAAGGTCTTCTACTTAAAAATACAACAATACAAGCAAAATCACGATTTTTTAAAAAATATTTTTCCTATTTTCTAAAAATAGTGGTCAGAAAGAGTACAACAGGGTTTTTTTTCTCTGATTTGCAGGAAGAACATTGTAGGCAGAGAGAATAGCTTTTATTAGACAATGAATACAGCTTTCCCGGCATCTTCAGGCCACTGTGGAGACAATACTATTATAATGCAAACATAAGCATGAATTAATCTGTGTCCTGACCTATCTCTATTTGCTGACCTGCAGGGAAGATTAGATGTTTTACTTCACCCAGTGCTGGGATGAATCTTAAAACACAGCAGTTTTCTAGAATACACTGCCAGTAGTTCGCTCTTGTTATTTTAGGAAGGAAGTCAGTTCAAGTACCTTTTTGTGTAAATAGTGAGCTCACAGAAATTATTGTATGCAAATCGAATAATAAATATTAGTTAGTTTATTGTTGGTGTCCGTATTCTTCAGAGAAGCTTGATGAGTTGCATGATACAAATATGCTTTGATATGGCCAAATTCAATGTGTCCATACTTCAAAGAAAGGAATTGTATTCAGTGAAGTACTGACAAAGGAACAGGTAATTATGCAGTTCTGCAAAACAAATAGAAAAGATTTGTAAGTGGGCAGATGGCGAAGTAGTAGTAGTGTTTGGGTCTCAACAATGATCTGTTCATGTGGAACATCATTGGTAGCTCTGATCCTGTAACGCTAAAGAGGACAGGAATTTAGTAAGTAAGAGAAAGCTTTCTGATCTTGTTAGGCTTTGTAAAAGGGTATTTTATAGGAGGAAATTAAAGGAACTTGACCTGTTTTAGCTCAGTGAAAAAGTCTTTGGGAAGTCGAAGGTGGTGAAGCAGTGGAACAGGTTGCCCATAGAGGTGGTGGAGGCCCCATCCCTGGCAACATTCCAGGTCAGGTTGGACGGGGCTCTGAGCACCCTGATCTGGTTAAAGCTGTCCCTGCTCACTGCAGGGGGGTTGGGCTGGATGAGCTCTAAAGGTCCCTTCCAACCCAAAGCATTCTATGATTCTAAGATAAATGAAGTTGCTGCCCATAAGGAATAAATCATGGATATAATTGAGGAGGAAGGTAAAGAGCTGGTTAAGCTATAGGGCAATATTGAAGTAAGAACAATGGGTATGAACAAACTTTACCCATTGGACTCAAAGTGGAACTTAGAATGTTTCTAATCATTAGATGAATCCAATTATTGACTAACTTTCCAGTGACAACAATAGTTAAACTACTATAGTGGGATGAAACATGGTACATTTCTAGAGTGTGGTGTTGCCTGCAGTAGCAGAGGAGAAAGCTTAGCAGCACAGGGACCCCTTCTCATCGGATGTTTCCACTGCAGTGTGGAACACATCCCGTACTTCTATTAATACTCCTTGTGGACTTTACCCGTAAAAATACCCTCGCCCTCAGGCCAGTCAGTGGCACTGGGTACTGGCCTGTACCCTCTAGACAGGCCAGCTGCATTGCATGCCAGGCTCCTCAAGGGGTGGACCCCAGAGAAAGCTATCCTGCCTCTTGTGTCCGTGGCTCTTGTTGAAGGGGACTTGCTCAGAAGGGAGGAAACCAATACGTGCAGGGCATGAAACAGTCAGCTAAACTGACACCTTCATTTTATTTAATTCTTCAGGGAGTAGGACTTAAATGTAGTCAGTGCTACCTACACCCAGAGATGGTGGGGTATTGATGAGGTTTTTTACTGTAGGTGTAACAAAATCAAGAAGCCTGCAGCTGAAGGATTAAAGTGGAAGTAAGACACATTTTTAACACCTATTGTAATTCAGGTTGTTCTAGCTTATCAACGAAAGTGGTAAACCCCATCACATAGAGTCTTTATACCAGGATTGCCTGTCTCTCTAAAATATGTGCTCTAACTCATCTATGGATTTATTGAGTTAAATACAGGAATCTCTAGACAGAATCCTCTGGCCCGCATTATCTGGGAGGTCAGATTCACAGATCTTAATACTCTCTGTTGGCCTTAAAAACCTATGAATCAAGTAAAAATCTGAATGCTCAAAAGCACTGCGAATTTTTAGTCTTACTGCTTTGCATTTTGCTTAGTACTGGAACAGCTTGCGTTATGAGGTAGCATGTTACAAAAGAAGCTATTCACATGTTTAATTCCCTGTGCTCTGAAGATGTGATGGTTGCCGCAGACTGAAATACAGAGTTATTTGGAACAAAAATAATCAAAAAATTGGTGACTTCAGAGTGTAGAAAAAACAAACTTTTTTTCTGAAGGCTTCAGAAGGTGACTGTATCTCAGCTTTTCATTTTTTTATAGTCATCTTAGTACTCAATCCTTTTCAGATTTGGATACTACTCGGCAAAATGGTCATCGTGTAGTAAAGAGTAGAATATTTAAGTTCAGTAGTGTTTTAATAACAACTACTGTTGATCCTGGTTTATATCTTAATGCAATTACAGTATCTTTGTTTTGGGGGTTTGGTTTTTTAACTTTCATTAAAAACTTTTCCATGCTGAGGTATCTTGGTGTACTTGAAGGACCAAAGCTTCTCAGTAGAAAAACAAGGTTTAGGCTTGATTTTTGTTGTTGTTGTTTTATTTTTACTGAAAGTACTGAACACGTATAACTTGGATTTTCAACAGTAGGAATTATGAATGCTTATCATTCTGTAAGTTAGGCTTGTATGAGAATCTCAATTTTGATTCAGTGGACGTTGCTTTTACCATAATGTGATCCTGCAGAATTCACGATCACCAGACAGAGAAGGACCTAGCCAGTCAAGCACAGTTTTCCTAATCCAGCTGGGAGGAGAGAGCTGTGTGCGAGATCTGTGCTTATACAGGCTACTCTCTCTTCCAGGGCACTTACTAGCATCAGTGAAGCTAGGGGCGAGCTTGACAAGGGGAAGATTTTCACCTCAGTTTCTGTCTGACTTGCAGTGGTGAATTTAGTATTACACACTGTCTCCTATAAAAGAGCTCTGACTTTGTCAGATCTGCTTTGTGGTAATAAACTACAGGGCCATGTAGTCAGCTGGAGGTCTAGGTGTAAAAACTGGATGTTGTAGAATGTGCTCTTATGAGTAAACAGAAAAAACCCTACCTTTATAACTTGTCATAATCTTTTATCTTATTTTGAGGTGAATATTCTTGAGTATATTCTAGTAAACTTCAAACATATACATCACTTACTAGAATGTTTTGCAGTTCAATTTTACGGTTACAGCACACAGAATTAAAGTTTACCAAGATGATGAAAATTGTTATGTTTATAGGTGGTTGAGCTGAAGCCAGGTGGAAAAGATATTCCTGTTACCAGCGCTAACCGAATCGCGTACATCCATCTCGTGGCAGACTACAGGTTAAACAAACAAATTCGACAGCATTGCCTTGCTTTCCGTCAGGGACTGGCCAATGTTGTGAATCTTGAATGGCTTCGAATGTTCGATCAACAGGAAATACAGGTACTTCTGCTTAAAACTGCAGAAAACAATTGCTTTAAACAGAAGTAAATGCTAATTTTTGCCTGCAATGTAACTGTCTAATTCCCTTCACTATTAGGTTCTGATTTCTGGTGCCCAGGTTCCTATTAGTTTGGATGACCTTAAATCTTTCACAAACTATTCCGGTAAGTATATTTTACTTAAATACAAAAATTTATTATGACTGACTCAGGAATAAATAAACTTGCTTTTTAACCTAGTTTAAAAAAAAATAAAAGGCAGTTTTAGGGTCATCCTTGTTAACTTTGGCCAAACGCTCTAGAAAGGCCTGAATTTCTGAAGATTGGGTAAAATTATAACCTAATTTTATGAATGCTGGGAGATACAGGTATGCAGTTTATTTTATTCGTACACATAGATACAAGTTTATAGCCAGATAATTAGAGGACGTGTAATTCCTTTTCTAAACGGATGTTCGTCGATACTGTCTGGTTGCCCTGAAAATAAGTCTGCAAATGACTTTGGGATGGTTTCTACCACTGCATTCAGATACGTACCATTTCTCAGACAGCCTGAAGAGAGAGCTCATATTTTTTCCTTGTGAGGAATGCAAGGTATCTTACTTCATTTTTCCCTGCATTTATCATGAATGTAATCAAAAAGTAACTGCTGTATCATCAGTTCACATCCGAGCTTACCTCAAGGTAAGTTGATTCATTAAATAACATCCCGAGTCTTGCAGATTTTGCAAACTCTTGGAGTAAAAGGCAGTAATCCAAAGTTACTAGGTAAATTCTAAACTAAATAAAATTAATTTAAAATAAACAAAGGATTCATTGAAGAAAACTGCAGTTAAGAAGCTGAGGGAGGTAGTAACCATAGGTAAGCAATGAATAAGAAATTGAAAATGCAGTGATCAAAGAGATCTATAGCTACTGGAAGCCTGAAGTGTAAGCCTACTGGTTTTAATATTTTGCACCAAGCTTTTCAAGATTGATGCTAGGTTTTCTGAAGAATGTAGTTGTTACATAAAACTATTCTACCTATAAATCATTTAAATCTCATTATAGGTGGCTACACAGCAGACCATCCTGTAATTAAAATATTCTGGAGAGTTGTGGAAAGCTTCACGGATGAAGAGAAACGCAAACTACTCAAGTTTGTAACAAGCTGCTCTCGACCGCCTCTTCTGGGGTTTAAGGTATATGTCTTCCCGACTTCGTTGCAAGTTTCTGTAAATACTACAGATTATGATACAAGCTTTTCTTTTCTGTAGGCATTTACGGTTTGAGAAGAATGTTCCTCTGGGACTACAGAAACAGCTTCAATGTTTGCACTTGTGTGTATAACGAGTATAGTTTTAAAATAGTTCATGAAACGTTGTTCTGTTTTTTTTCTATTTTAACTACAAAATTTGATAAGCCTAAAAACACATTGGTTAGAGCACTTAGTCTTTGTCATGGAAGATCCTTGCTGCCATTTCATGTTACTGTACAGAAGCAGTATTGCTACCAGTTTCAAGGAACAGACTGAGTTATGAAGAATGTCTTTTAAATCAGGCAAAAGAGGATTTAGGCTATAAAAGCAGCTATTAAATTTGAACCTCTTAAATTAACCATTTGAAGCAGGAGATGTATTGTGTTTCCTTCTAATTTCCATTTATCTGCTTATAGGGTCACAGCTCTTTACCCTTTGTATCTAAATACTTTGTTGCTATCTTTAGGTTGTTATTTACAGTGAAGCTTAAGTATGAATAAAACCTTCATCTACAGCTTATAAAACTAAAGAGAGGCTCAGGCAAGTTGAAGACATTCTGAAACTAAATTCTGGGGATATTCTACCCATGAGTTTCAGCTGGGCTGCAAAATTCTGGCTAAGAACCAGCCATGGACTTGATTTCTTCTGAAATGTGGGAACATTCAATGCTTTTCTGTAAGAAAATAGAATAATAAATTGCTTCATAGCAAACATGATGACCTTTAGTACCGTGATCAACAGCGTGTTTACTGTTGTACTGTTTAGTAAAACTAATACAAAGGTGGGCTTATATGGAACGAAGATAGGCATTGCATCATCCAGTTCCTTACAAGCAAGAATAAGATTTTTTGCTAAACAAAATTCAAGTACATGTACTTAGTAAATTTTCACATTATAAGGTTCTCTGCTACGATATTTAATTAGCAGAGGATAGTAACTAATTTCCTACGTTTATTAGGTTAAATAGGTAGATGAACCTATAAGAAATGAATGCAGGTATTGTGTAAGTCTTGAAGGTTTATTGGCTGTTTTGTAAAATAAGTGGTGTTGAATGAACATTTTCTAATTAGAGAAATACTTCAGGGACAGATACTGACATTTTATATAAGAACAAGGAATTCAGATATACAGAATAGTCTGGAGGTGGAAACAACATACTTGGAATTTTGCACAATTTTTTCTTGATTCATACTGTGAAAGTTCATTTTAGTGGGGTTTTTTTGTTTTCTTTTAATTAGCATTTAAAAAAATACTTGAGAGGCAAATGCTAGAAGAATTTCTTCTCAGCTGTAGGAATTGGGCCCTTTCCTGTCACATGTCCTGGGGGTGACACATGATAAAGATATCAGAAGTAAAAAATGAAACAAAACATCCCACCTTCCTCTTCCACACACACAACTTAGATGTTTGTAGTACTTACCACTGTTTTTCTCTTACTGAATTAAACAAAATTCATTCTAGAATTTTCAAACATTTGATGATTTACTTTTTTCATAAATACAGTTTTCCTCTGGAAAACAAACAAGAAAACACTCCAGTATTGAAATCACAGTGGTCTCACTCACAGACCTCTGACACTTGAATGATTTAAAATACATGAAAGCATATGTGGGCTGTCATACAGGAGTATGTGGATCAGTTGCTAGAGGTGATGAAAGAATAGTCCCAGTAGTTTAAACAGCTTTTTTTTTTTTTTTTTTTTTTTTCCTTAGGCTGCAGAGTGATTTTTTGAAGTGGAAGAGTTGTTTCTAGTGCCACATTCTGCAGGGAAGCGTGGCTCTTTGCCCTTGACTTCCATCTGTCCCTTTATGCTGCAACTTCACGTTCTCTTCTGTCTTCAATCCTTTTATTTATTTTCCTGTTTCTTTATAAGCTGATACGGGTACACAGCACTGCCATTGCAGCATGTGATCATTTAAACCTCCTTTTGCTACAATTGTTCTGTAAACCTCTGTGCAGTCTCACCCTCCGCGTAATCCCTTCAGCTGCTGTAGCAAGTGCTGTGTGGTGCTGTTAGCACATGGATAGGCAACTGTCCTGGTTTCGGCTGGCATAGAGTTAATTTTCTTCCTAGCAGCAGGCATAGTGCTGTGTTTTGGATTTAGTAGGAGAAGAATGTTGATAACATGCTGATGTTTTTAGTTGTTGCGGAGTACTGCTTATGCTAGTCAAGGACTTTTTCAGCTTCCCATGCCCTGCCAGGTGCACAAGAAACTGGGAGGGGGCACAGCCAGAATAGTTGATCCAAACTGGCCAAAGGGCTATTCCATACCATATGGCGTCATGCCCAGTATAGAAACTGGGGGTGGGGGGTTGGCCGGGGGCAGCAATTGCTGCTTGGGAACTGTCTGGGTATCGGTCGGCGGGTGGTGAGCAATTGCATTGTGCATCACTTGCTTCGTGTATCATTATTATTATTATCATTATTATACTGTTACCATTAGCATTACTATTTTACTTTATTTCAATTATTAAACTGTTCTTCTCTCAACCTAGGAGTGTTTCTCACTCTTACTCCTCCGATTCTCTCCCCCATCCCATCGGGGTAGGGGGAGTGAGCGAGCGGCTGCGTGGTGCTGAGTTGCTGGCTGGGGCTAAACCACAACAGCAACGTATCCTCCAACTTACGTATCTGTAATCTATAGCTCAGCTACGCTCCTTTTATAGGCGCCTAGGAGAGGAAGGAACACTTTCAGTTGGTAATTTGTCTGACACTTCTATGTGTCTTCCTGTAGGATGAAATGAATGATGTCTTAGATTCCACAAAACATACTAGCTAGATCCCCTTTAACAGTAAAGAGAGCCTGGGGTGCCTGGATTTGGATATGGAGACAGCGGAGATGGCTGGTTAATCACAGGAATCCTATCTAGGGTATTTATTGATTGATTTGCATGATTGGTTATTTAAAAGCCTGCAAGCATTTCTCTTCAACTCTTCAAGTCTGTGTGAATGTCACTGTACAGTACTCTAGCAACAAACAGGATTTTATAGGACAGTGGGAAGAACAATTAAAAAACTGCGGGATGAGACTAAGATAGAACAGTTCATGTCAGTCATGTAACGAAGGGAGAATTGGGAAACAAAGTAAAGAGAAGCCTCTGTTTGTTGTCATCCTGTTTAATTACAAGGAGAGAGCAGGAAATGCAGATGTAGCTACCCAGCTTTGAGGTAGCCAGCGTGACATTTGAAGAGATGGAGGAAGTGAATCAAAAGTCCAAAAATACTAAGGCTGACAGTGACACATTAGAAACAGGATGTAGCGAAGCCAATGTGGAAAGTTAAAGTTTGTGTGTGTACTTGGGAGGTAGGCCGCAACCTGACTTTAACATACTTAGCTAGGAAAAAATGGAAGTAAAATAGTCATCAGTTGATCAGCATGATAGCAATAAGTTAAAAGATTAATTCACTGTACAACGGAGTTGCAAGCTCAGCCACATGCAACAGTCTTGGCAACAGAAAGCAGAGTGAAAAGGCATTGCTGCTGCTTCGCTGGGCAGCACTGAGCGGGAGTTAGGTCAATACTTGTGTGGTGCTTGCAGTAGCGTCTCATTAACACGGATTTACCAACAAACCAGGGTTTTGCCAGGAAGTGTTTACCAGAAAAGGAAGTGGGTAACTGGTATTGTCATCAGCAGTAATGTCTTGGTAGCCTATGATAAGTGTATTGTTTAGAGCTTTGAAAGTGAAGAGTGCGAAGCTGCAGGAGTTCTGAATATAACCAGCCAAACAACTGCCTGACTATATTTGTGTTGATGGTAGACATTAACACAAACTGCCTTCAAAATTTTTTTGCAGTTTTAATATGGGTACTACATTTTTCTGAGAGAAACACAATTTCTGGTTCTCACTGTGAAATCTTCTGTATGCTTTATATTGTGGAACCTTCAGTTTCTTAAAGTTAGTGCATGTTAATTTAAGATAGGAAATATCTTGACCTTCATAGCTTATAGGTAGCACAGTCTAGCTTTGTATCATTTAAAAATTTTAAACTCTCACTGCCAGATACAGACTCAGAATAACATTTACTAAAGCTAATTAAAGTTTAATAAGTTTAATAAATGTGATTGTTACGGACTAAAAAAAAAAAAATCATTAAAGCATGGTTGAAAACTGTTAAGTTCCAATCAGGTCACATAATAAATTGATGATACTTTTCACTTCCAAACTATTGCAGTTTCCTGCTGTACAGTATTTAATTATGCAACAAATGGTGCCCTTGGCATGACATTTCAATTTAGAACTTCATTTTTCCATTTTTAAAGCTAAAGTAGGGGAATTCAATTAGCATTTTGAAAGGAACACTAAAAATGCAGCATTTTAGCCGTGAAATACTTTTAAGGCCTCCATTTGAACAATAATTTAGCTTAGAATCTCATTGACCTTTTGCCTTTGGAGCTGGGATTTTTTTTTTCCAGTTTCTAAAATCAGAACTGTTTTACCTCAGGCAAGCATTTGATAAAATGAATACTTTCTTGCCAGCAAAAGCAGTGCTTTAGAGGTAACAAATAAATGTATTTTTCACTACACTGTTTCTCAGGAGAAAAAAAATTGGATATTATTAAAATAAATATTACACACAAAATGCCTTTAAAGTCTGTTCCTCAGATCGATAGTTATCACATCAGAAGAATAATCAGGGTTTGACCAGTTTATATCATTAGACACTATGCACGTCAGTATCATCCCTATAACAGCTGAGTGACTTTATAATCACTCTGTGAAGAAACAGTGTAATTGCTTTAAATAAAGTTAGATGTTTATTTGGAGGATATAAAGTACCTCTTGATTGAGCGCTCTGGACCATGGTAGTGTAAATACTTGCTTAATCTTACACATGAACAGATCCACCAAAGTCATTAGTAGTGTTCATCTTGAAATTCATAAATTGTAGGCTTGCTGAAAGATTAGTTCAGACAGAAGTCCCTTTAGGGCAAGAAATGCCTTTAGCATTGAATCAGACAATTGATTTTAACAAAGAAAAATCATGTATATTGTGGTGAGTAGAAGGAAAACGATGGCTTGATACTCATCCACTTGAATTTATTTTATATATCTGGGGTATGCTAACAAACTAAAGCTCTAGAAGGAAAAGACTGAAAGGGTATGTTTGATTATGGTTTGTTTATTTGTTTGGAATTTTTTATGTCACAAAGAAATTGATGTAGTACTATAACTTTTATCAAATTTGTTCTTAGATCCGGTCACTCATTCATCCTCTTTCACCTCAGAGCATCACTTTAACATGACAAGTACATGCTCGTGTAGAATTTGTGCATAAAGTTGGAATACTTTTAACAGAAGAATGTTGTAACTGGCGTAGCACATCACTTCATTAGCTAGACCAAAATTGCCTTTGTTGGGATCTTTGTGTATACAGAAACAATGCCTTCCCTGCCTGGAAAGCAAAAAAACAGAAAGTATAATTCTCAGAAGAAGCCATGTCATTATACAGTGACAAATATTATATGTCACTGAAACACGACAGAACATCCTTTTCCATTTACCTCCATTACCGCTAGCAGTCTATTGTTCCCTGTGTTCAGCATGTATTTCACTGTCAGAAAACTTCAGTGTAGCAGGAACCCATCATTTTCCTGTTTCTAAAGAATTAACAGCATCCATGGGCATTTGGGAGGCTTTGTAAGGAGAGTCTGAAGTTGTGAATCCTGGTCGTTTCTCCCAAATACAACAACAAATTTCTTGCATGCTGCTGTATTACTTTTTCCATTTCATGTTTCACTGTTTTTGTAGCATCATAAATTTGCAGAATAGAGTTCATACTGTGTATGAACAGTAAGAAATTATTATTTTTTTCCTTAGAACCAAATAAGTTGCTTTGTGTTTTGCAAATTAATGGATCTTGGTGGGGACAAGGTAGAGGGAGGCGCTACACAATTCAAGAGTGCTTTTGGGGTCACCAGGAATGAAAGAAAATGCCATATGAGTATGCCATTGTGACAGGTTTTAACCTAATGATTTATTTCCTAGAAATCTGTGCCAGCTGTTATGAGGTAGGTTTTGGCTTGTATGTATTTTTTAATATGTTTTTTTCTGTTGGATTTTTCAGGAGTTATATCCTGCATTTTGCATTCACAATGGAGGATCTGATTTAGACAGGCTACCTACTGCCAGTACCTGCATGAACTTGCTGAAGCTTCCTGAATTTTATGACGAAAATCTTATGCGAAGCAAGCTTCTTTATGCCATTGAATGTGCTGCTGGATTTGAATTGAGCTGAGTCGAACTGATGCTTATTTGGATGATCTGCAGAGGAACTAACCAGTGCCTACTCTATAAGCAGCACCCATACCCAAGCAGTTTTAAGGGAATTCTGTCTAGATTTCTGCAGCTCTTGTGTCTTATCAAATGCCCTCAAATAGGTTTCATTTTTAAACGCGATTTCTTAGTTAGCTTTCATTAATTAATATTACATTGACACTGCTTTATGATTCAAAAACAATGAATGCTGTGTGCAGTGTGGGTGTTTTCTGTGTTTATGCGAAGAAAGAGCACATTTAAAGGACAGTGACATCTCAGTGAAATTAACCAAAGATGAAGCTTTGGCTTTGTGCTGTTCAAACATAAATAATTTCACAAACTGGCAATAAAGTTGTGTACCATGCAGCGCATTGGGATGAGACAGGGTTAACATCCTGTAATTAATCTTTTAGATGGAAGTGAAGCAGATGTTTGCAGATATCCCAGAACTGAGGGGATGAAAATGCTCATTACCAATAACCTAACATCTTTACTTATGTTGTAGAATTGTTTACAAATCACAGTTGTTGCAGAACTATTTTGTTTTATACTACCTTCCCTCAAGATGGTAGGCACTGAGAAAAAACATTTATAATATTCCATTTGTGTTTTCTGAAATACCTTGGAGAAATCGGATTTGCATTATTTTAAGTTCAACCTTTGGCTGCGTCATTATCACTTGAACAGTCGTGAATGGATGTGACTATCCATGTTTTCTCTGTTCTGTTTCTGTCTTGTGCCTGTACAGATTTTTTTTTTTTAAATGTATCGGACTCCTATTGCATACACAATACATACAAAAGTCATCACTTTGGAAAAATATACATGTAACAACTATTAAAATTATTTGAACCAAAGTTATCAGGCTTTATCTTTTATATTTGAAGCCTGTGGTGTTCACATTCCTTTTCCCTATCATTTCTTTCCATCTTAAATACCATATCTGTGCAGTAGACATTAGTCAAATTCATTATTTTTTTGGTGATTAAACAGCTTTTATAATCCATCTGCCTGCAGTATTTCTGCTAAGATAAGTAGGTGGGAATATGCTGCTTAATATAATTTGATATCTGGGAAAAAATTTGCTTTCATATGGAAGGAGCTGATCCTCTAGTAGTAGGCACATCGTTGGGTGTTTGTGTGCAAACTGCAGTGAATTTAAAAAAGGAATTATAGTTCAAACTGTAAGACTCATAAGTGCATCCCTCTGAACTTTAGTTTTATATTTGACATCATCAGAATTTACAATCAAATTTGTATTCATCTCTTATGCAAAAAAAAAAAATATTTTGCTGTTACTGGAAGCTCTGTTGGATTTCATATTTAATAAGCAGTAACCAGCAATATCCTTCTAAATGTGGGGAAACTGAGTGATTTTAAGATGTTTACTAGTAACCATATAAAAATGTATAATTTCTTAATTTGGGTAATAAATGAAGTGTTAAAATACTATTTGTAGTCTTGATGTACAGAAATAAAATGATTGGTTTTCTTTTTGGTTTTGCTTTAGGCTTTTTATTTATGTTAAATGTTACATACCCAACCTATTCTTTATCCCAAAATTCTTTTCTTGTATATTTTTCTACATAAATTATGGAACTCGTAAAGAAGTTGAAAAAGAGATCAGTAATGGTGGAACTGCCTTCTCCTAGTCGCAAAACCTGGGCACTTCTTTTAGATAGCATTATTTATTTTAGAACCTAATGCTTTAAATATTTTGAAATTATTTCTCAGTTCCATTATTTTGCTACATTGGGTAGTGTTGTATCTGTATTTTGTAAAACTAAATTTAAATTTTCTATAAATATTTGTATTTTGAAGATTGTGTTGGAGTCATGCCAAGTAATCATGACTGGTAATGTATGCTTTCTGCTTTTGTAAAAGGAGACAGTGCACACTATTCCTGTCTGGTGCCGTGAAGGCAAGTTCAACAGAGACGGTAGGCTGGGGGGAAGCATGAGTTGCAGATAGGTGTAGTCATGTAACTGCAAGAATCACACAGCTGCAGAAAACTTCAGTAGAAAATTTGAGTTTGCTGAGTTTATTTCTTTAGTACTCGGTGATCTTGTTTTATATATTCTGTACATTAAGTATGAAATTCTGACATACTCAAGTCAGTGGGATTGTAGCCTAGATTTCATTCTGCAGGTAGTCAGTTGAAAATCTGTGCTGCAACAGCTTACACCACCTTCAGTATCCAGACTGCAATAAGAAGAGGGTAGGGCTTTCCTTTGGCGATGAGTGCTTTCAATTCTGACTGTCAACTGTTTCTGTATAGTCAGGATGAAGCATGAGTCCCTGCTTTTCAATGATATATTGCTGGATATTTTAGACAACAGGAGATAAAGGTATGAGAAGTAATATAGGTATAGTTAGTCACGTCCTGAGGAGCTAGGTGGTCTAAATGACCTCTCGTAGCTCTTACGTAGCAAGAACTGTTTATATATGAAAATGGATTTTCTGTTTTTTAAAAGAGCGAACTCTCTCCCAGTTGTGATGCTCCCAGAGTTTAGGTAGGCAGAGGCAGGAAGCACTTTGCATGCAAGTAACCCGAAATATTATTGTAGATTTTGATCATCAGAATTATAGCAGTAATAATTACGGGTTTGGAGTTGTTTTCTGTGCAAGACAACCCTTCCTTAAAGTCAATTTCTGTACTTCAGTGTTTTGTCCTCCTAGTTCAGTACTTGCTTTTTCAAAAATGACAGCATTTTCTGTTAGGTTTTTGGTTTCAAATAATTTTTGTTTCATAATTTTGTAACCTGTTTTAAAAAACATTTTTGTCAAGGTTTATCTTTATGATGGAAGAGGTCGCAAATTCTTCATCTCTCCAAAGTTAAAAGGCATAAAAGCGGCATAAAAAATAAAATTAGCACTTGGTCTGTTTATCTTGGTGAGAATTTTTCCAGATGTGGGTTTAGTCCTACTAGCTCGATTAAAAAAAAAACAAAACAAAACCAAAACAAAACTAACCAAACGAGAAATGATTGGCCTTGTTCCTTAATCTCAGTTCTCTTCCATCATGGTCCTGAAAGCCAGACTTGTATAATTCTAGGGGGAATTTATGTCTACAAAAGGGGCAAGATTTGGCTCCAGTTTCATGTGTAAACACTGAGCTGACAGAATTTTGATTTGAATAAGGATATCTTCAATTACCTTTGTGTGGGGTGCTCCATAATTAAAAAAAAAAAAAAAGAGCTTCCCGATGCTATTAGTAGCAATGTGGACAGGTGTTTTTTGCATCATTTGAGTAATCTAGCA
The DNA here is from genome assembly GCF_030463565.1 of Pelecanus crispus. Taxonomy (NCBI): domain Eukaryota; kingdom Metazoa; phylum Chordata; class Aves; order Pelecaniformes; family Pelecanidae; genus Pelecanus; species Pelecanus crispus. The sequence goes on from NC_134644.1 coordinate 10,626,501, forward strand.
CAAACATCCTAATTTGATCTGTAAAGGCATTTGGAATTCAAAGAAGACACTTTGGGTGCAGTGAGCTCATGCTAAATTTCAGTTTAAACCAAAACTATTTGTTAAATGCCAGTGAGACAGCACATGCTCTTTTCACCACTGAAAAATAGTACAGCACAGAAACAAAAAGGAAAAAACAAGAGAGCTGTTTTTCTTGGAATGTTTTGTTGGAGCTGTAATTTTTTTTTTGTATTTATAATTACATGCAAAAACTTTAGAACATTTGCTCATATACCTGAATCTGTGTTAATAATGGTTTGTGATGTAAATGCTTGTTAGTATTTTTTTTTTCACGATGCTTTACCTGTCAGTGAAGGAGAGAAGAAATGAACATGGTCTGTAAAACTGATCAGGATATCTATATTTTTATTGACTTCTGCTTTTGTGAATAAAATAATTTGAGTTTTCTTGAACCTTTGCAGAAACATTCCTTTCTTACTTTTTTTTTTTTTCCCAGTAAATTTGGCATTCTCTTGCTGACAATTGAGAGTACTGAATAGGTTCTAAAAGGGAAGCTAATATTAACTGTTTGTTGGTCTTGAAGTTACTACTGTTGGAAGAGGCTGCCCAGGGGAGTGGTTTGAGTCCCCATCCCTGGAGGTATTTAAAAGCCGTGTAGATGTGGTGCTTGGGGACATGGTTTAGTGGTGGACTTGGCAGTGCTCGGTTAACGGCTGGACTCTATGATCTTAAAGATCTTTTCCAACCTAAACAATTCTACGGCTTCTGGATGATTTCTAATTTCGGTTTTTTGAGCTGTGAAGTTCCCACTCTATCAGTCAAACTGCAACTATGAGGTTTAGCTTCGTTTCAGTGTGTCTTGCAAAACGTAGCTGAGATCATCTGATGGGCTTTAAAAAAACTTCTTCAGAATCTTTGGAAAGAACAAAACTCCCTCCTTGGATAAAAATGAGAAGCTGTAACTCATAGTGATGAATGCTACTCTTGTCAGAAAACATGTACAAAACCATCTCTTCCGGCTTCTGGAATTTTGGCACATGTATGGGCCCCTCTGAAGGTCTAATTTAATTTTTATCTCCTTTGATAATTACAGTTATCTGCTTCCCTTTACTTTTCATTCCACGATAGCATAAAGTTAGTATTGTGCATGTTTATTTTGGAATGCTTACAAATTTCACCATGTATTCTTCAGCTTGCCTACCACTAAAACTCCTTTTGTGGGGCGCTTCATAATTCATAGCATGAATAGAACACAAATGCCCAGATACCTTTCCTGTTTTTCAGTATGCATCTGGTAGTCTGGAAAGCTCATAAGTTTCTGATGTGTGTAGAGAGACAACACAAGGCAGAAAATGATTATGAAGTTATACCAGTGGAATCCATTTTGAAGAACAGAAGAGTGGTTGATGTCAGCAGGAGTGGCTGAGATCACCTGGTCCAGCCCCTCTGCTCACAGCAGGGTCACCTACAGAGGTTGCTCAGGACCTTGCCCCGTGGAGTTTTGAATGTCTCCATGGATGGAGACTCCACAGCTTCTCTGGGCAACCTGTTCCAGTGTGCAATTACCTTAACAATAAAACATTTTTAATCGGGTTTAAACACAAGTTCCTGTATTCCAGTTTGTGCCCGTTGCCTCTTGTCCTGTCACTGGGCAGTACTAAGAGGAATCAGCCTTCTCCAGGCTGAACAACCCCTGGCTCTCTCAGCCTCTCGTCATACGACACGTGCTCAAAAACCTTAAATCATCTTTCTCTCCGACTTGCTTGTAGTGAACACAGCAGCATCTTCAAAATACCTTTTGTGGACTTTGATGTGACTGAGGACTGAGTAGACTACACTAATTTCTTTGTCAGATGCCTGTAGATGTCTGTAGTCGCTAATAAATGGCACTTACCAGGTAAGGTCGGATTTAAGATTTTGTGGCTTCGCTTTTTCAACTTCCAGTGCTGCTTTGCCTTTTCAAGGATTTTGCAAATCTGTTACCAACTGCAAAATAACAGACCCAGTAAAAATAGAGGTCTCGACTATTTCACAACTTTTTGTAGATACGATGCTAAACATTAATGCAAAAAACATAGGACTAATGCTAAATATTACATCACCAAAATGTGTAATCACTTCTGTCACCAACAGTATCAAACATCTGGAAGTGCAACTTCTTGGACAAACTTCTGTAATGTGGCTGTCTTCTACAAAGGTTGGGTAGCCCAGGGCTTGGTGCAATCTGGCAGAGCATGTCAGACAGTTAAACAGGAAAAACATGGGAATTCTGACTGGCACCGGTGGGACTGCTGGTACATAAAGAAAGGCATGCACAGACGTCCTGCAGGCTTGATTTCACGCTGTCAAGGGATGAACTTTTCTTGTGTGATGGTTAAATCATTGCCGTATTTCATTGCCAGAAGAGTTGCTCTCCAGTCTGGGACTAAGTTTACCTGTCCACAGTGCTGTAGAAAACACATGCTGTTTGCAGTGTTAATGTATTTATAGGAACAGCTTGCTCAAATGTCCTACTATATTTAAGGTAATTCTTTTCTGCGTTCCCAGAGCAGCTGTTCGTTCATTCTGTGTAACATTTGACTGAAAAACAGTTTTGCATTATTTCTATTTTATTCTCTGTTTATAGTTACACATACCTCTTAATTGCTGAAGAAGGAAACAGGCATTCACCAGATGGTGTTATTTCAGATCATCTTGCTACTTCTGCTTACCCAAATGTTAGATCTAGGAAAAGCATCTCTCATCAGTTGCTACGTGGTTTTGCTGTATGTTGTCAAACACACCTTCTGAAGAAATTAGTTTCTTCTAGCCCTTGTATCTTTAACTGAATAATTCTTTTCATTACAGCTCTGCTTACTGTTTTTCTTTTTCCCCTCTGCCCTTTCAGGCAAACAGCGGCAGAGCTCAAAGTTCTGCAGAGATATTTTAGGTCTAGTTATCTGTTAGACCTATCTGGCTGTTGATGAAAAATTACATAGAATTAACTAATATTTTGGCATTGGCATATGGATAAGAAAGCATGTGCCTGATCAAGCTAATGAACATAAATGCTGATCAAGCTGTCCTTGCAAGGAATAAGCACTTGCCATAAGCTGTGAGATCTTCTGAGTGCCCACAACAGTTCTTAGGCTGTTGTCTGCACACCCCAAATAATCAGTAGAATACACCTGATACTTCAGGAGGAATTGGCAAAAACACCAGCTATCCCAAAATGTTTTAACCACTTTTGAAAAGCATCCACTTGGCTCAAGCTTTTGGTTACAAAGAGGAGTCCAGGTAAACTCGCAGCCTCTTGATACCTGAGAAGCGCCACACCAATGAAAACTCAGGTTGTGCTCGGCAGAAAAACTCTGGACAATGCTAATGAAAATCGGTTATTTTGTGCTTTTAATGCTTCTACTTAAACTTTTAAACATTAGGTGTATTGCCCATATTTCAAGTCTAATTGTTTCTGATAAGCTATCAGCAAAAAGTTAATGCTTATATTTAATTAAGTGGCACTTTCCAGAATTACTTTGCCAGTAGTGCTATAATTAAATGATGTGAGAACAGTCTTTGATACATATGCTCATATTCTTTGCTAAAACCAAAAATAGAATCTGTAAATCTGTAAATAGAAAAACTGGATGCATTAAGCAGCCGGCCAGAGCAGCAGGCCGGGAAGGCCACAGCCATTACCACATCAGAGGGACTAATATTAATATCTCCCTAATGCAGCATTTTCAAACATTTCTTGTGTTCTGATGGGCTTTTCATAATTGACCTCTATAAGTCATAAAAAAATTATGAAAAAAAAGAATCTGGGAACTCTGTGAATTGCTAATCCCTCCTGGAATGCTGCCACGTTATTTCCATCATTAGGTTGCAGCTACCGGTTAGGCCTGGACTCCTCTCACCTCGCTTCAGCCGTCTGTCGGGCGGCTGCCGCGGCGCTTCCGAGGAAGGAGAGTGTCCTGGTTTCGGCTGGGATAGAGTTAATTTTCTTCCTAGTAGCAGGCACAGTGCTGTGTTTTGGATTTAGTAGGAGAAGAATGCTGATAACACACTGATGTTTTAGTTGTTGCTGAGTACTGCTTACGCTAGTCAAGGACTTTTCAGCTTCCCATGCTCTGCCAGGCGCACAAGAAACTGGGAGGGGGCACAGCCAGAATAGTTGATCCCAACTGGCCAAAGGGCTATTCCATACCATGTGGCGTCATGCTCAGTATAGAAACTTGGGGGGGGGGGGTTGGCCGGGGAGCAGCGAAGGCTGCTCGGGAACTGTCTGGGTATCGGTCAGCGGGTGGTGAGCAATTGCATTGTGCATTGACTTGCTTTGTATATTATTATTACTATTATTATTATATTGTTATTATTTGACTTTATTTTATTTCAATTATTAAACTGTTCTTCTCTCACCCCAGGAGTGTTTCTCACTCTTACTCCTCCGATTCTCTCCCCCATCCCATCGGGGCAGGGGGAGTGAGCAAGCGGCTGCGTGGTGCTAGGCTGCTGGCTGGGGCTAAACCACGACAGAGAGGCAGCCCAGGGACAGCGCTCCAGAGGGCTGCTCTTTTTTTACTAAAATGCATCTCCAAAGTGGGTGGAATAAACCATGCCCTGGAGGTGCCCCCTCCTCTCTGTCTCTCCGTAGTCAGAGGCCTTAAGCTAGATGCTTCGCTTCCAGCCAGCTAAGTCACCTGAGGTGGCACCAGGCCTTTCCCTCGCGTTCCAGGCGAGAGCTGAACGTTCCTGAAGGATGAAGATCCTTCCGTAACAGAGTTTATTCTGACTTACGACTCCGCACTTGGAGACCAGCCTAGGTCTGCCCGGATCTTTGATACCAGCTTCGACAGACCCACCAGACTTTATCAGCTTTTGTTGCTGGAATGTTGATCCTCTGCCAGCAACATCAGATTCAATGCTCTGTAACACAATATCCCAGGCTTCTGCTGCAAGCAGCTAGCTGTAAAAACATAGAACGCTTTTACTTCATACTTTTGCAAATACCTTTGAAGAAGGTTTTCTGAATTCAAAAGCTTTTCTGTTCTATTAGTCCTATAAGTAGGTCTAATTAAACATGTTACCTCTTTCCATGAGTCCTGCCTCTCAAATCTTTCCCATGACATTACCTCTGATGAGGAGGAAGGCGGTTTTGGCTCTTTACCTTGTGCAGTTCCCCCTCTTGTTGATCTCTGTTAATTTTTTACGGAGAGACTGCAGGGACCTTCTGTTGCATGGAAAACACTGACATGGGCGGCTCTCATTTAAGGACTTTCAAACTGTTGTAAGACATCTAAATACGATTAATGCTAAAGTTTAAAAATAATTCTGAGAAATCTTAACTGAGTGTGACTGAATATATGCATCAAACCGAAGTATGGGTCAGGAGAATTTTAATTAATTCTTGGGGAACCAGTCAGTCCTGTCCTGTGGTACTTGAACTGTGTAAGCTGAATGAGAGAAAGGGGGGTAAAAAGGTGGTAAAAAGTACCTGCCTGTAGTTACCAGCGTTGTTTGTCAGAGTGCTACTCTTAAAAGCAAAGTAATCATAGCCACAATATCTGTTTTGAGCTCTGGGTGATCTGGGAGAAGCAGAGACTTTGCCTGGACACGTAGAGACTCGATCACATCACCCTGAAAGACCTTCGGGGCTGAGCTGCCCCCCGGAAGGGGCTCGGGGTGGGCGCGCTGCCGAGCTGGGCTGAGGCAACGCCACGGGGCACGGGGCAGAGCAGCGTGAAGGCGGCGTTCCCTTGGCTGCCGAGCCGCAGGCAGTGTGCCGCCAGGCAGAAGGCAGACACCAGGAAAACAAGACCACGGATGTCTGTGTTTTTGGAACATCTCTTTAATTCGTTGTCCTGGTTTCGCCTGGGATAGAGTTAGTTTTCTTCCTAGTAGCAGGCACAGTGCTGTGTTTTGGATTTAGTAGGAGAAGAATGCTGATAACACGCTGATGTTTTTAGTTGTTGCGGAGTACTGCTCATGCTAGTCAAGGACTTTTCAGCTTCCCATGCTCTGCCAGGCGCACAAGAAACTGGGAGGGGGCACAGCCAGAATAGTTGATCCAAACTGGCCAAAGGGCTATTCCATACCATATGGTGTCATGCCCAGTATAGAAACTGGGGGGGGTTGGCCGGGGAGCAGCGATCGCTGCTCGGGAACTGTCTGGGTATCGGTCAGCGGGTGGTGAGCAATTGCATTGTGCATTGACTTGCTTTGTATATTATTATTACTATTATTATTATATTGTTATTATTATTTTACTTCAATTATTAAACTGTTCTTCTCTCAACCTAGGAGTGTTTCTCACTCTTACTCCTCCGATTCTCTCCCCCATCCCATCGGGGTAGGGGGAGTGAGCGAGCGGCTGCGTGGTGCTAGGTTGCTGGCTGGGGCTAAACCACGACATTCGTGTTTCCCTGTTACGTTCTACAGGAAGGTGATCAAAAGGGTTAACAGTCTGTCACTGTTAATGTTTTTATAGATTCATCCTGTTAGTCTCGCGCTCCCCAAATTACTGTTAACTGGTAACCCACTTCTGTGCATGAAAAAACACGTAGGGTTAAACCCCGTCAAGATGGCTTCAGGTGGAACCCTTGGTCATTTTCCAACAGGGAGAGCTTGAGCCAGCGGTGGGAGGTAGAGATGTCTCCCTTTGGCGGGAGGCGAGCAGTCTGACGGACGCTGCCTTAGAGGCGACCTCCGCCCGGAGACTCTGGAGTTACTTCCCCCCGCTCCCAAGACCTTGAGCTATTAAATAGAAACCCCATAGCCGCTACCAGCTGGGTTAGCTCAGTTGGTTAGAGTGTGGTGCTACCTGTCACGCTGTTTCCGAATGTCACCAAGTCATAGAATCATAGAATCGTTTAGGTTGGAAAAGACCTTTAAGATCATCCAGTCCAACCATTAACCTACACTACCAAGTCCACACTAAACCAATCAAGGGTAGACTAGACTAAACCATGTCCCAAAGTGCCACGTCTACCCGTTTTTTGAACACTGACAGGGATGGTGACTCCACCACCTCTCTAGGCAGCCTGTTCCAATTCTTGACTACCCTTTCCGTGAAGAAATTTTTCCTAATTTCCAACCTAAACCTCCCCTGGTGCAGCTTGAGCCCATTTCCTCTCGTCCTATCGCTAACTACTTGGGAGAAGAGACCAACACCCACCTCACTACACCCTCCTTTCAGGTAGTTGTAGAGAGCAATAAGGTCTCCCCTCAGCCTCCTCTTCTCCAGACTAAACAACCCCAGTTCCCTCAGCCGCTCCTCATAAGGCCTGTGCTCCAGACCCTTCACCAGCTTCGTTGCCCGCCTCTGAACACGCTCCAGCACCTCAATGTCTTTCTTGTATTGAGGGGCCCAAAACTGGACACAGTATTCCAGGTGTGGCCTCACCAGTGCCGAGTACAGGGGGACAATCACCTCCCTGCTCCTGCTGGCCACACCATTCCTGACACAAGCCAGGATGCTGTTGGCCTTCTTGGCCACCTGGGCACACTGCTGGCTCATGTTCAGCCGGCTGTCTACCAACACCCCCAGGTCCTTTTCGGCCAGGCAGCTTTCCAGCCACTCTTCCCCAAGCCTGTAGCGCTGCATGGGGTTGTTGTGCCCGAAGTGCAGGACCCGGCACTTGGCCTTGTTGAACCTCACACAGTTGGCCTCGGCCCATCGGTCCAGCCTGTCCAGGTCCCTCTGCAGGGCCATCCTACCCTCCAGCAGATCGACACTCCCACCCAGTCTGGTGTCGTCTGCAAACTTACTGAGGGCGCACTCAATCCCCTCATCCAGATCATCGATAAAGATATTAAACAACGCTGGCCCCAAAACAGCGCCCTGGGGAACAGGGAGTCCGTGGAGGCCCAGTAGCGCTCCGTGCCAGCCGCCCAGGCTGAGCCCCTCCCGCCGTCGGTGAGGCCGGCTCCCGCCTGGCTGCGCTTCCAGAGCAGACCAGACCTTGTGCTTCCCAGCCTAAGGCAGTGAAATCGCTCAGAGCTGGAGCGCGGTGGACAATCACGTAAGCAGCTCTCCAGAAGCCGGCTCAGGTCTGGTCGGGACAAGCTGGGGTCAGTGTTCTACCACAGGAGTTTTGGGGATGCTGACTTTGTGCGCTCACCTGGATCTCTGCAGGGCGTTCTTCAGTGCGCCCCGCGGTACCCTTCCGGCTGGCTGCGCCGTGCCCTGCATTTGTTGCAACCCCCTGCCTCTCCCTGTAATCCAGAGAAGAGAAAATTAGATGTCAAGTGCGCAATATAAACAAACTTTTAAAAAATTAAATCCTTCTTGTTATTGTTCAGTGCTAGATCATCTGAGCTATCAAAGATAATAAGATTAAAAAAAAAAAAGTGTCCCAATAAATTATATTTGTAATTGGTGGCTGCGCAAACCACCCATTCTGCAAAGTCTCAGGAAATGTGTTCATATCCCGCTTCCAAGACAAGGACGAGCATAAACCAATTAAAATATATTTTGGAATTTTTTTTATAATTACATAATCTTTTGTTTCTTTCTATGACTTTGTTTGGAAACATCTATTTACATTCTCTGTGTTTTGCTGTAGAAAATGCCAAACTGGATCTCGTCCTGCTAGCCCTGCCCTCAGCAGTGAGCAAGGCGCTTTACCTTCTCGTACCTTCCTTTCTCCAAGTGCAAAACTGGTCTCTGAGCCTTCCCAAACGTCATTCCTGTATCTGAAGCGTGCTAATGGAGAGCTACGCAGTCTAGAGTCAGAACAGTGTTAGAAAATCTGTGGGCAAATTAATGTAACGCTATCACCCCGCCACAACTGCGTTAAAGCAGCAGTGGTCCTGGTTGCATCGATGTAGACAGCGTTGCAATTTCAACCCTGCAATTCTGTACGGAACTATGCTTCTTTGGTGCTGTTCTGCTTGTGTGGATAAGTAGAAAATTTTATGGTTGGCATCCGTCATACCAGGACTTTAATATAAAATCTACTCTGTAAACAATTAAAGCCAAGTAACTGCCTCATGCGCTACTTCTAGCTTGTTTACTGCAGGTGAGATTTTTAAAAGACTGAAGATTTTTCATACTTTGTTCTCACCTGTCATCAGTTATGAAGGCTGAGGAAGAAATTATTTCCACATCAAGAAATGTTTAAAGCATTAAATCAAAATTTTATATGATCTCCTCCCAAACTACACAGTACTGACCCGCTGCTTGCCTTTGCACTTGCTAGGCTGGGAATCTTCTGAGGTTTGCAACCACACCTTTTAGAAAGAGCCAGTCTAACCTACTAATGGTCTTTTTTTTTTTTTTTTTTTTATTCCCCAAGTGGATCGACAACTTGGACTTCACAGCTACTTGCTGATGAGAAATTAATAATGGTGCTAGGTGTCTCTTTGATCTAATTTTAAAGACTTGCTCCCATGACCACAATGTAGCATCAAATCTCACGGAACAGTATTTCTTTTGAAGCTTGTGTTTCCCCCAAAGCACCAAACCTATACTTAGTGTTGTCCTACTACTTGCCTTGCTGATTTGTATTAGGTTCTCCTCTGTCTTATTCCGCGCTTGCTTTTTTTCCTTTTGAACTGATCCCACTCCCACATAAACACCTCCAAAGTAATGAGAAGCCTTTCAATTCACTGTATTTGGGGAGCACACATTTTAGGTGTGGAAGCTCTAATTTCACCTTGGTGGTGTATAAAACAATGCCTCCTCTACCTTTTTAAATAAAGGGCAGGAAGTATAATTTTACAGCAATTTAAATTATGGACAAAGTCCAGTTTTTTAAAACAGAAGAATAACTTGGCTGCTTGTACTTTGCTCTCAGCCGTGACACTCGGAAAACCACATACTCAGATATAACCCAAAGGGTGCTTAAATATATTCAAAGAGCACGCAGAACGTGTGCAGGTGCCAGCTGGAAAACGCTGAGTCTGGCCTCAATAGAATTACGCGCGAGGGTTACAATTTTTGAGACTAACGCAGAGGCGCGCGTGGGGGAAGAAGTTTCGCCTTCGCACCTCTAGCAGCCAAACTCAGCTATTCAAAGAGCGGGTTTTTAAAAAAATATTATTTTTTTTTCCTTCTCCTTTTCGCCCCGCAGCACACCTGGACGTCACCGCCCCCCCCCCCGCGACACAGGGCGCTTTCCCACCCAACCGCCCGCCCTCGGGGGCCGAGAAACGCCGGCGCCGGGGAGGCCCCGCCCCCCGGGCCCGAAGCCCCGCCCCTTCCCCGCCCACCCCGCCCCGCCCCCGCTACAGCGCCGCGGGCCGCCGGCAGGGGGCGGGCTCTGCTTGCGCGCAGCCGGGGGCCAGCACGCCGTTCGAGAAACTTCCGGAAACAGCCGAGCGGAAGTGACGTCGCGCGCTGACGGAGCTTCCTGTTTGCGGCTGAGGCGAGCTGCCGCCGTTGCCGTCCGTTGTGCCGGGGCTGCTGGCGGGAGGGTGGCGGCCGCGCTGCGGAGGCACCGGGGCGGGTGAGTGCGGGGGGCGAGGCCGCGGCCGCGCCGGCACCGGCCTCGCCTCGTTCGGCCGCGGGGGGGGAGGGGGGCGCCGGTTTCTGGGCCAGGCCTCGGGCCCTGGCAGCTGTGTTGCTGGTAGCGGGGCCTGCCGGCGCGGCGCGGCTCGGCGGAGGCCGGGGCCGGCGCCGCCATGCTGCGCGCTGGAGGACCGGCGGCGGAGCGTCCCCCCGCGGGGAGCCGGGTGCCGCCTGCCGCGGGGTTTTCCCCCCAGCCGCTGGGTAGGTGCGTGGCGGCGGCCCCGGGGCGGCCGGAGCGGGGTTTGCGGGGGGCGCGGCGGGGAGCGCTGGCTCTGGGGGGCGGGCGGGGAGGGAGCCGCCCCCGCGCGCTGCCGCCGCGCCGGGCTCAGCCCGGAGCTCGGAGCGGAGGGGACGCAGGTTGGGATACCCGGGCCGTGAGCTCCCGGAGCGGGGGTGTCTCCTGTTTGCCGTAAGCAGGGAAGGCTTAGGCGGAAAAAAAAAAAAAAAAACCCAACAGCCTGCATTTCCATTTCTGTTTGCGGTGGTTTCAGTTACGGAAAGGTGAGGGAGAGCCTCAGTTCACCCTTTGCTCTTCAATGTGTTGAACAGATAAAGACCTTTTAAGTACATCTTTTAAGTTCTTTTATTCGCAGCTTACTTTTTTGGCATGCTTGTAAGCTAAACGTGCTTTTTGTTTCTCCAGATAGAAGCGGTTTAGTTAAATTGTGTCCTGCGTTTATTAAGGCAGAGTAGGGTCAGTAGTAAGGTTCGTTGTGGGTGACGGCAGTAGTGGTCAGGAGTGTTTTAACTCGCTGTTGCCAAGTTCCAGGCTGAGTTGAAAATCGTCACTGGCAGGTAAGGAACAGAGTTTGTCATCAGTATTTGCTGGACTTGTGAGAGGGTGGCGAGTTGGGAACTGAAGTTATTTGCGACCGCTGTTCTTGCTTGTAGCAATGCTTTATGTTCTGTTACAGTTTTACTGTCAGAGCTCTCGTTGGCTGCTGAAAACCTGTGCTGCAGGCTGGAGCCATTCTAGTGAAGACTTTAGAAAAGATTATTTAAAATACTGAGCAAATTTGTTTTGAATTCTGATAATAATAAACTGGTTGTTTGGTTCTCATTTGGACACAGTAACATCATAGAAGCTAAATTTATAACAATGCTAATGTGCAAATGGTCAAGCTTGTGACATTGCATAGTCAATCAGTGATCAAGCCCTGAGTTTTTAGGATATAAAGTGTCAAAAAGTGATAAGAACAGGGTGTTGACGCAGAGGGAACAGCTGGAATGAAACTAGGCTCTGCCTCTCTGCCCTCTGAAGTTGCAGTTACTGCTGGCTGCTGACCTTAATTTTTGTGTACTCCTTGGAGATCCTTCTACACTAGTTAGGAGGGATTTTATGTTCAGCTGATGATCAAGAGCCTAGTGGTTAAAGTGCCATTTAGTTTGCTGGATTATGTTGTCAAAAAAGATTTGTTTGGACCAGTGAGTAAATGTATTTATAGATCTTGTCTCTGTGTTTACCTTTTTTTTTTTTATTTTAAACAACAAAAATACTAACTAGTGCACAATACTGCTCTAACTTTGTTTCCCCCTCTTGGCTCTTAATGCTGCCTTTTCAGTGGAGTACAAGAGACTGTTCAAAATGGAAGATAATTTAGGATTACGTTTTCTTAAATAATCTCAGACATCGGAGGAGAAATTTAAATGGCTACTTTCACTGGCAGCACTGTTTAAACTGCAGTGTTAATAATAATTTCTTTCTCTGTAGACTGCAACGTTCCCCTAGTTCTCCATGAGATTTGTCTTTTTAGCACTTGTGCTTTCTGACTGCAGCACATTCTTACCAAAACAGTTTTTCTCTCTGGTATTTTCTTGTGTCTTTCCTAGATTGATGCAGTTTGCTAATTTGTCTTGGCTGCACTTTGGGAGAAAGCATGCAAGGCTTCACTTTTGTGTAAAACAGAATTTTTAGTTGGAGGGATAATGTGGTTTGTGATTCCCCACCCTTTATTTTTTCTGTTTGATATATACAAGTTTCTCTACCTACTGTATTCTTTCTTTCATCCACCAGAAGTTTTGGGATGTACATGGAGAGAGGAAACACCTTATGTTGAATCATCATCTCAATAACAAGGATATATGAGTTTCTAATAGTATTTGGACTGTACTGAGGAAATACATACGTGTTTTTTGGTTTGTGGTTTTTGGTTTTTATTGGTTTTAAACTGTAAAACTTTAAGGACTCCTGCGTCAGTACGTCTGTGCTCAGTGCATTGGTGCAGTTAGGTTTTTGAGCTGAGGTCGTGCAGGATGAGGGTGCCGATTGTGTTTTGCTCTGAGTCCAGAGGCACTGAAGTTCTAGCCTGGAATTGACTGAAATGTCACACCAGGTTGAACAGGCTGAGTGCAGCCACCCGTGTTAGCCAGCAGCACAAGAGCAGAACACAGCTGTAGAGGACAGTGCATCTTGATTGTGTCAATACACTGGACTTCCAGACTTGAGCAGACCATCTGGTTTTTACCATATAAATGGTGATGTTTTGAAGGGAATGTATTGCCTTAATTTTCAACTTAGCTGTGTGAGGTTTAATATTCTGGTATTTTGCTCCTTAAGTAGGAGGTGCTCCATTTCTCTAATAGCATTTATGAAGAACCTCCTCAGCTGTGTCCTGAAAATATTTTCTGTCAACAGCTTTTCCTTTGTCTTGATTTATTCAAGGAATGGAAGGATTAGTGAGAAATTACTTAGCGTTGTCAAAACTTGTTGGATCTTAGATATGATGATTGTTTATTTCAAGATAGATTTAAATTAAAACTGTACTTGGTGATATTAGTAGGTTTATATTTTCTTTGGTTTTGAATGAAAGACTACATGTGAATCAGTTAAAATTTTTTCTTAGGTTTAGACTTAATGAAAGCATTATTCTGCTTCTGCTTATTTAACTGCTAGGGGAGAAATAATTCATGCATATGAATTTCACTCCTACAGTTACTAGCTGTAGGTTTCATTTATGTTTTCTATTTGTTCTGAGTAAGTACTCAAATCCCACTGATAGTAGCGAGGACTGAGCACTTAACAAGGATCTTAAAGCTCATGTAGTAAGTCTGAAGCCATTCATAGCTACATTGCAGCCAGTTTTTGTTAAAATTTTGTTAATTGTTTTGATTACAAGAAATTCTTTTCTGTCTTAAAATGTAGTCTGAACCTGTGACAGCCTGTCATTGTTGTTCTGAAAAAGAAATTGGCGTTTGCTTTAATTTAACTTTTTTTTTTTTTTGTGGGTTGACTTAAGTAAAATTATCATGACTCCAAAAACTACTTCAGGGGAAGTGTGTAGAAACTTTAAACTATTTTCTTTTCCTTGAAGGATCATCTGATTGCATGTGATTATTTGGCTGAAACTTTCTGGACCCGATCTGTGCCAGTTGAGGCTTTCACTGTTTTTAATCGCCTAATGAAACACAGATCATACATTTTTTAAAATGAGTTAGGAATATTTTTACTTTGCATAAAATAGCCTTTTATGGTTAGTTTTAGAAGGGTGCCAGTGTTTCAGATATTTGTATGACACAATTCCAAATTTGGACACCTGAGTTGTTGTGTTTTGGAAAAATGCCCCTTTGCTTTAAGGAGAGATCATGAATAAGTACCCCTGGATTTAAGGCATGCTCATAGATCGGATAGATAAGCAGTAGAGTATTGGCCAAGGGTGTGAGGGTAGCCTATTCACTGATCTGCTTCCTTTTCCACTTTTTGTTAGCTAGTTTACATTTCTTTCACAGATGAAGATTTTTTGATTTCGTCTGTTTCCACTGTTGGTAGGTTAATGGTTTTTTAATGGTTTCTTACTTGTTGCCCTCTACAGGCTTTCCATGTGCCAGGCAGTAATACAGACCAGAAAGTCCTGTAGTTCTTGCCACAGTTGCGTCTTGCTCCCTTTGGGAGGAGAGGAAGAGACAGGGTTGTTTGTAATTTCTTGCCTTGAGGGGTGAGGGAGCCTTGTACAGGTGGCTCTTTTTTGGTTGTGGTGGGTTTTTGTTGTTGTTGGCTTTTCTGTTTTTTTTTTAAATAGAACTTGAACTGCAAGGTAAAGCAGACAGCCTAGCTACCTTTTCCCCTATGTGAACTGGAACCTTTCATATAATAATCACTGTATTCAAATCCATTCTGTTTTCTAACATAGAAACAGGATGTTTGGTGTAAACATGAGATTAAACTAAGCTTTTTGGAATGTTCATTTTATTAGATTAATCTCATGGGGATGCTGTGGTAGTATTAATGTAATGAGTATAAACATTGCTATTTAAGTACATTTTATTAACTTTAATTATATGCTAAATTTACATTCTTCCATGAAACAATAAATTTCAGGAACCTGTGAAGTTAAACTGTGACAGCTTTTCTAAGCTTAGGTAAGTAGAAGTTAAAAGTAGTGAGGTTTTTAATATACCTTAGTCTGTACCACACTATGCACATATCAGCGGGAAGAAAAATTTAATGTTGGTGCATTGTTGAAATGTATTTGTCAGATTAATTAATCACAAACTTTATACAGGTTTTCTTGCTCTGTATTATTGCACTCATCAGAATTAAAGTAACTTTCTTTTGGTTCCTTAGCATTCTTAACCTTCCTCTTACAAAGATTTTCTGGTACAGAGTGTGGGTGTTTTTATGTTAGTTGTACAGCGCTAGCACAGGGGACCTTTGCTAGTACAGCCAGGAGACGGCTCACGGTCTCAGCTCAGTTACACAGGGTGCATCCCAGATACTGTTGCTGGAACTGACCCAGATCCCTCCATTTTCTGTGGGATTTGGCCAAGGTTTTGGGAGTTTTATAGCTTCCTGTGTCGTTCAGTTGTACTAGGTAAAATGCATTTGGTCGTTGTCTGGGTGGTGTTCTGCTCTGAAGAGTTGTGGTGTGAGACTTGTCTTTTTTTGGTTAGGGGGTAGGATGACACCAGAAGGAGTTTCTATAACCAGTTATCTGTGTGTTAAAGGCAGTGACCTCTTCAAGCCAGCGAGAACTCCTTGAGCCACTGGTACCAATGTGTCTTGGAAGCCTTGGCAAATAGTTAGTGCTTTATTGTTGGTCTTTATTTACCCTTCATTTAGACAGGTAACTTGGAGAGACATGGCCAGGTAATTACAATTTGTGGATTGTGTTTGAAATCTGTAGCTTGTGAGCAAATGAAGTGACTGAACTTCATCTGAAGTTTGTTACTTTAAGACTGAAAGTATTTGTACGTGTCTTTGAATTTACTGTACTGTAAATAATACAAACTTTAGCAAAGGTGTCTTAGCTATATAAAAATCAAATGAAGAAATATTAGAAAACTTTGAAAGAATGTGTGTGTTGCTTTGTATTCTTTGTATGGTCCTGGATCCACAACAGTATTAATGCTATTGTAGTCTTGTTCATACTTTGAAGGATTGTAAAATTTCATCAGGTTCAGCTGACATACTGCTTTCTAACAAAACCCTTGGAATGTGAAAAATCATATTTTTTTAATCATAGGTTGCAATTCCCAAAGATCCTCGAGTGTGTGCATCATCTATTAACATACCAGAGCCATCTCTAAATTGCTCAGTTGCTGTTGAGCAGGTCAGCCACAAGCTCAAGCTGAACTGGGATTCAGACCAGGGTATTTATTCTTCCTGTGTTGCCAGCAGGATGCAATCCTTTAGATACGTTCATAGAAAGCAGGCAGGTACTAGGAAGTGGATGGCCATGCAGCTTGCACAGGATGTTGATGACTGGCTGCTTCTGTGAGTTGCATGAATTGGGAATTTGGAGCTCCCATCTCCCTCTGCCCAGGTGACTGCACTAGTCAGCTTGAGCTATTCTGGCATCTTTCAGGACTCTCTGTGCTGCCCTGTTGCTTCATGGCCAGAAATAGATAACTTTTTCTGACTAGGCTGACTGCAAAGGTCGCATGCCCTTTGCTGTCTGAATTCCCTCCTGACTGATTTAAGAATTTCTTGTTTGGATACCTTCCTCCCTTCCGTATTTAGCTAGGGGTGCTGCTTTGTCATGCCTGCAGGTTGTGCATCTGATTTCTTTTTTCTTTTCTTTGTCATCTGATCTTATACAAGTTTATAGCTCTCTACATATCTATCTTCTGTAATTCTTCTCATGCCTTTTATGTAGCTGAGGACTTTGCTGTCAATTAGAGAATTTATGAGCTGGGTTTCAAGATAACTCTAAACTGATCTAGCTTTGGGCTGTGCTGTAAGAGGGAGGTCTCAAGTACTCCCATCAGTTGGCTTGAGTCAGTATGAGCATTCAGGGCTTTTGCTTGGTAAGCCAGGACAGAGTTGACTTCTCCTGTGATGACTGAGAAATCTGTAAGCTATGGAAACTTTTGGTTCACGTAAACATTTGGATGTTTGATTTGTTCATGCTCCAAAGAAGGATTTAGAGTAGCTGATAGCATCCTATAAACATAGTGCAATTATAAACACAAGTAACTGTAGACTTTTGCAAGCAAACACGAAGGCCATGAAACAAGTTCTTTCATCTGGGTTTTTTTTTTTTGCTTGTTTTTTCTTCTGAGACTTTGAAGATTTTCTGTGGTCAGAGGCGGGAAATTAGCAATGTGGGCTGGCTTCCTTGTGGCTTTGGAAAAAAAAAAACTCGAGTGCCTAGTTAATGAGCCTTGCTTGGTTTTTTTGAGACAAATTATTGACAGATTTGGGGTTGGAAGAAGATTTTTGTCATGCCATTTTGGTTAGGACAGTTGAGTATTTTTGCTTTTCATTTTGCAGGAAGCTGTATGGTTTGCTTGTTTGAAACATCTAGGTGTTTTTGCCATGCAGGTTCCTACTAGCCTTAAAACTACTGATTTTTTTTTTATCAGCAGTTTTCTGTTTTGTTGTAAGTTGATGGTCAGCCATTTTCTGTTCTGTTCTGAGTTGATGGTGGTTGTTTTCTTGAGTGAGTATTTTAAATATTTTTTTTTTTTCCTGGAAAGATTGGAGACAGAGGTCTTTTCTAGTTTGAGAGTGTTGGGTTGGGGTTTTTGTTTATTTTTGTGGGTTTTTTGTTTTGTTTTTTTTGTTCTTACTGGATGTTGAGCAAAAATCCAAGTATTTTTAAGGGGCTAAATATTAGCTGATGCTGTTTCATGTTTTTGCATGCTGTGCTGATGCTGGACAAAAAATAATAATTGCAGATGAATTTTCTTCATGTAAATATTGCTAGAACCTTTTTGCACACAAGAAAGAAGTTCTTATGATACCTAAGATTGTAGCAGTGCAGTTTATGCTTTATGGTAACCAGCAGGTAGAAATAATGATTAATGGGAGATTAACTGTTACTGTCACACAAATATTTGATTAAGAGAAGGAGAATATGAACAGTTTTTCTTTAGAGAGCTGCTGGCTTGTCTTAATTCCAGACTTTATATTAGTGGCAAGTTAAAACTGAACAATAGCAAGCTCACAAAAGAGAGAATATGCAAGCCCCAGACATTTCTTTGAAACAAATAATTATTCTGTTATTGGAGGAGTTGCTTTTTAGGGTCAGAGTAATCCATTAAGAGCTGGTCATGTTGCCTCAGCGCTCTTTTTTGGTCCCAACTTCAGGCTTCTGTTATTTAGCATATATTGGTGTATGTATTTAGTCTGAACTTACAAGCCTGCAGCACTGTGTTTAAACAAATAGCTAAAGTGTTTAAAGAAATACATGTTGAAATCAACATGACTACCAGTGTGCGCAGAGTTCTCTAGGAGAAGATGCGAGTTTTCATATCTAAGTTGCTTTTCCTACCTGCTCATTCTATCTAGAAACCTGAATTTTGAATTTTGCCTTTAAGATATCTGCCTAAGTTGAGACGAGTGCTAATGCAAGTCTTGTATTTAAGAAAAAAGGAGAATATGGAAAAAACACTTAGCGTGATACGTGCTCTTATGTGTTGTGGCTTCCCGCTGTTAGCTCACTGGTTTTAGGTTAGTATCTCTTGTTAGGAGGGACTCTGACCTCTAGCCTTAAGCTTAACTCATACTAGATTTCTTCCTGTAAACTATATGTTCCATATATGCTATTACTCGTAAGGATTAGCTACAGGATTTGATAACATACTTAACCCATGCTAACCTTGCTCCTCACCTGTGTATTCATAGAGCTGCTGTTCTAACCGTTGTTTGGGAAAGAGCAAAACTAGCAAGGCTAGTTGATAACAGATACTCTGGGATATTTTTGGTAATCTGTATGTTTACATATTGAACCCTGCCATTACTATATTAGTAATGGCGTTCTTAATGTTCATTTTAATGCATGTCTCCCAGCTTCCCTTGGTGTTGGTCACAATATTAACTATACCCTTACTATTTTTTTCAGTGTGGAGGTTTCTTCAAAGGGCAAAGTCAATTAGAAGTCTGTTTACCTGCTACACTTTAATTTTGTAAGTGTTTGTGGGACTGTATGGTTAACTAGATTGCTAAAACC
Source organism: Pelecanus crispus (assembly GCF_030463565.1). NCBI lineage: Eukaryota > Metazoa > Chordata > Aves > Pelecaniformes > Pelecanidae > Pelecanus > Pelecanus crispus. The sequence continues at coordinate 10,645,380 of NC_134644.1, forward strand.
ACCCAATAGCTCCTCTAATATGTTTGCTGTAAAGTAGTTTGGAGGGGGGAGGTAGTGTGGCAGGGTATCTCTTAAACTGGTTTTGCCATTTGAGGAAATATGTGTGTAACCGCATCCCTAATTAAAGTTAATTAAGCTTTAACCTGCAACAGCAACATATTTTGAAGATGTACCAATTTATTTTAAAAGGAAGTCTCTCTAATATTTATATCCCAGGATGTTGAAAGATACATGTAACACTAGTACAATAAATTAATTTCAGAATATTTCACTGGGCTATATCATACTTAATTCTTTCAGCGTTTATGTGAAAGAACATGAATATGTTTCATGGCTGAAATGAAAAACACTGAATGACTTGAGGGGAAAAAAAAGTTATTTCAACGAATTTTTGTTTGTGATGCACAAAATACGAAAATGTGACTAATACATTGCTGTATTGTTACATTCTAAGTATATTGGGTGAGTTTGCCTGCAAGGAGTTGATAACTTGTTGAAAAGGTCGGTGTTGCCTTGTTCATAAAACTTGAAATGAACCAGCAGCGGTGGCAGGATGGAAAGGTGGTTGGAAGTTTTGCCGGAATGGAGGCTTGTGAACAGTGGTGAGGAAAAGAAGCCTTTGCATGAAGAGATGAAATGCTCTTGCAATTTTTAGAAAGATTCTTTAATCTTAGTGGTCATTTAGTTGAAGTAGTAGTTAGTATAACTCTTCCTTGTAACTGTTCTCTAATATTGACAAGAAACTGTTAGTATTTAAATTGAGGAGGGCAAATGCTTCTTCTTTTAACCTGTAGGTTTCTTAGGACTCTTGTGAAAACTTTAGTCTCTTATACTAAGAAACACAAGGTGCCTCTATACTTGAGTTGGTTGGTTAACCTTACAATTTGAGCAATCTTACCTGGCTATGTACTTTATATTGGTAAACATAAAGGAAGTAAATGGAATTCAGTAGCTTTGGCAATATGTGAATTGTCTGTCAAGGTTCGAGTATAAGAAAGGCTTATTGGAAACGATAGATGGAATGTTAGATTTAAGACCTGCACATGCATTGCTTTTTTTGGAGGGAGCATCTCAGTGGATGTAATGTTCTGAACAGTACATGTGAAAGATGTGGCCCTTGTTTATGCTCATATGTGCTTAAGACATGACATAGGTGTTGGAGATGACAAAGTGAATATGACACATGGTTTCTTTTGCATTCAGAGTTATTAATGTATATATCAAAATGGTGACATACTGTACATGCTCTCCTTAGTATACTGATTAAATCTAGATTTTCAGTCTAGTTTGTTTCAGGAATCTACTGTTTAGCTATGTATCTGTGCACTGTGTTGCAGTGGGATTAAAGAACATAAGCAAAAATCAGAATCAAAGTAATTGATCTGTCAACCTAAAATAAAGCATTTTTATTTTTTGGTGTTTGGAACATTAGAATTTCTAAAAACAAGAAACTCTCTCAGGTCAGGTTTGGTACTTGAGGATAATAGGCTCCTACCTGACTTCTATGAAGTAGCATTACTGGACAAGCTTCATTTACAAGTTCTTGTTCTTACAGGACTTGAAAGACTCAGCTGTTGTTAACAAGATACCTACTGAAACATGGTGGATTACTATGAAGTTTTGGGAGTGCAAAAGCATGCCTCAGCAGAAGATATTAAAAAAGCGTAAGTATCATTGATATTTTTTATATATACATATATAAAAGTTATGTATTTTAGGGAACAAATATAATCACATGGTTTCTGGATTCTCATTTTGTTGTCAATACTAGGATGAGTAGGAGTCATCTGAAGTGATACCTTTGCCAACAGAGAAATATTCAGTGTTCTGAAGAAAAAGCATTTGCTCATTTTTTATGAAATTGAGAAAAGAATCCTGAGTACTGCTAAAGTGAAAATGCTGTCAGTCACTGGTTTTTGATCACTGTTAAATACATTCCTGTACAAGTGTACCTCCAAACTTGATATGGTACAGGCAGTGACAGCCCCGTCTTCTGTGGCTGAATTGCAGTAACTAGTCCTCCCCTCCATTTGCAGTGGTGCTTTTTCGAAGTTATTAACAAGTATTTGGCACGCTGCTTTTTTGGATACTAGCTCTTTCTTAACATGAGATCTAGTTTCTGTGCTTAGATTTTGATGGACTGAACATCTGTTACTATTATCCCCTTTCCTCCCCAGTGTAAATTAGGAGTGTTCAAGGGAATTAAATGCAGTTAGAATCACAGAATCGTTTAGGTTGGAAAAGACCTTTAAGATCATCCAGTAGTCCAACCATTAACCTAACATTACCAAGTCCATCACTAAACCTATTAAGGGTAGAGTAGCAATTTCATGTTTCCTGGCTTGGTGGCTGGATTATTTATAATGAAAGTAAAAACTAGGAATCATGAAGATTGGAAAGGACCTATGAGATCATCAGTCCAACCATCAACCCAACACCACCATACCAGCTAAACCATGTCCCCAGGTGCCATGTCTACCCGTTTTTTGAACACTTCCAGGGATGGGGACTCCACCACATCTCTGGGCAGCCTGTTCCAATGCTTGACTACCCTTTCCATGAAGAAATTTTTCCTAATATCCAATCTAAACCTCCCCTGGTGCAGCTTGAGCCCATTTTCTCTTGTCCTATCACTAACTACTTGGGAGAAGAGACCAGCACCCACCTCACTACAACCTCCTTTCAGGTAGTTGTAGAGAGCAATAAACATCTCCCCTGAGCCTCCTCTTCTCCAGACTAAACAACCTCAGTTCCCTCAGCCGCTCCTCATAAGACCTGTGCTCCAGACCCTTCACCAGCTTCATTGCCCTTCTCTGGACACGCTCCAGCACCTCAATGTCTTTCTTGTACTGAGGGGCCCAAAAGTGGACACAGTATTCGAGGTGCGGCCTCACCAGCGCCGAGTACAGGGGGACAATCACATCCCTGCTCCTGCTGGCCACAGCATTCCTGATACAAGCCAGGATGCTGTTGGCCTTCTTGGCCACTTGGGCAAGTTCTTTCTTTAGATCTCCTGTTTATGTACTATTTTAAGATGGGTGTTTGTAACATTTTCAAAAGATACTGTTTACTTTTCAACAAACAATTGGGAGGAAACATTTCTGGATGAAATGTTTCTACTATACCAAAGCTGCTTGACAATAAATTGCAGTTTTAAGTGACCTGGAAATACTGTTTTTTATCTCTTGCCTTCTCCGAGGCGCCAGAGCTTAATTAATCAAATTGCACTAGCGTGTGGAAATTTGATTTATCTGTTTTGTCTCCCTTGTTCTTTTGCAAATTCCTGCACATACTACTTTGTCAACTCAAATGTTTGAACTGTGATCTTGTATGACTTTGTGTAAAACACTCCAAATCAACTTAAGTGCAACCTTGGCTTTGCCCCTCCTATGTAGTTATGAACACTTTGCCTAAAATATTTCATTTGAGGATAGGAATGGTGTGCAGGTGTGGCAGTCAAAGAAGCCACTGATGTTAGGATGCTGCCACGGTTTGGTATCAGGGTACCCTTGGAGCTTTATCGTCTTTGTCTGTACCGGCAGAGTACTCTTGATGCTTCCCGTGGTTGGTTGTAGTATTGAATAATTATGGAGCTCTAAGGAGAAGCCAATAGCAGAAATGTTATGAAATGTTTTGCTTAGACCTGCCAGATGTTGATCATGAGAAACACACAGGAATAATCTGAAAATAACTGAAGAATCCCAAACCAGCTTTTTTTCTTAAAGCAAATCTGAGTAGATGGTTCTTTGTGTACCTGCAGAATCTGTTGGTGCTGGTCTAAATGCAAGATACGAAGCACTGGGGAATTTCTAAATACTTTAATTCCTGACAACTTGTTTGAAACATTTTGTGTTTATCTGTATAGCATATTCCTTCATTTCAGAGTAAAATATCCTTTGTCTTTCTTCCACGTAGGTACCGTAAATTGGCATTAAAATGGCACCCTGATAAAAATCCAGACAACAAAGAAGAGGCAGAACAGCAATTCAAACAAGTAGCTGAGGCCTATGAAGTTTTGTCAGATGGTAGGTATTTTAAAAGGGCTCTTGAACTGCAGGTCTCTAGTCTGGTTATCAGACTGAAAATCCTGATGTATGATGCTTTAAAGGGCTATTGTAACTTTGGTTTATCATCCAACTCAACTACTTCCTTTTCAAAAGAAAGGGGAGAAAAAGCAGCTTGCAAATAAGACAGAATAAGCAGAAATTTTGGAACAGAAAATTCAGTATCTCTCTAGATGAGTAACCAAACCAGTTTCCTTCTAGAAATTGAAATCCTACGTTTGCCAGGCTTTCTTTAGAAATTTCTGAAGAGATATTTATGAATACCAATATTCATTTTATCTTAGGAGGTAAAGCCAATGTTACTATCAGCATAGGGGAATTATTGTTTTTAACCAATAAAAATCAGGCTAGACAAACTCTGAAGTATCTACTGCTGGGCCTACTGCTTCTGGTTCTTGTAACAGTAAACTAGTCTTGATGAAGCCCAAGCATACTGTAAACCTTGCTGAAAATTTGGATTGTGTTTGGGTGAATTCTGTAAATACAGTCAACTGTGATACTGAGGAGAGCACTTGTTTTGAATTTTTCTGAAACAGTGGCTTAGCCTGACCCATCTGGTGCAGGAATTCAGCTCATAGTTCACCTGTATCTTTTTGGTGGAAAAGTATCATTAACTTTTGGTAGTGTTCTGGCAAAAGCAGTCTGAATCATAACAAAGTGATTTAAGCTACTTTGATTATTTCCCCCTGTAATTGACTGCAGCTGTCTATATGCTATTTCTGAAGTGTCCTTGATTTCACCTGAGACCAGTGAGCATGGGTAAGCTATATTTAAAGCACTTGCAGCATCTAGATTACCTTTCAGAATTTGGCCTGCTTTATCAAGCTGCAGTCTTGTACACCCTATTTCTTTGGTTGGTTTTGATTCTTAATTGACATGGGAAAAACAGAACTTAATTTATGGGCCGTTCATTGTCTGCTTGTCTTCTAGAGTGATGTAACCTTTTTAAGCAAATTGTTTTGATCAAGATAAAAATAGGACACTGGTCTGGTTGTTATACGGATCTTTAAGTTCTTTGGAAACAGTACACTGCTAGAATTTTAGAACATCTTCTAAAAATGCTGCCTGTTTTTGGATCTAGACCAAATCCTAAGTCTTAACAATCATTTGTGCAGCAGGGGTATCTGAATCCTGAGTCCCGTGGTTGAGAGGCAGTCAACTGTTCTGCAGACTTAATGAAATTTTCTGACACCATTACAGGCTTGAATGAAGACAGATTTTTGGCAGAAGAATAGTTTTGTAAGGGGTTACATAAGCAAAGAATACCAAAATTGGGTGATTGTAGAACACACTTCCCTTGTGGTTTCAAGAATGTTATATTTCTCAAGTGAACTTCAGGCTTTGTGAGCTCTCGGGTCTTTCTCGCTGTTTCTTCCTCCTTCTGACAGTTTGTCTACCTTACTGCTTTGGTCTTTTTACATTGGTGGGTAGGTTCACCTCCTTTCTTTTAAAATTGCTCTCTAGAAAGGCAATACAGGTAATGTACCAAGCTTTGCTGGGGATGTGTGTGTTTGTGTGTGTGAACCTGTTGCAAGTTTCCATTATTTGGAGATGATGAGCAGTATATAAAATTTTAATTCCTATTAGAAGTATTTTACTTTTCAGCAGCTATTTGAGGTAACTGCATGCTCTTTCAGTGATGCTTTTTAAATTTCAAAAACATCTTTCACTGAAGAGATTCCAGTGGGACTAGCATGTTAATGTTAAGAGTCTAAACTCAGATGTCCTGACTGTTTTTTGGCTGATGCTTCTACACCAGTGCAAGGAAACTAAGCTGACTATCTGCCTCTTTAAGCTCTTCAGGTTCCCTTCCAGTACCAACAGTGCAGTCTGATCTTATGTAGTAACGTAGAATTAATTTTTCTCCCCTTTCTCATGGATACTGGAAGGCTGGTCTGCAGTGAAATTAAGAAAGAGCCATTCCATGCCTTCTAAAATAATAGAGAGGAAGCCGTTTCAGTCAGATCCTTCCATGGCATTTTTCTAACATCTCTTAATTCCCCTTTATTAAGCTAGAAGTAGTTGTAATTAATTTGAAGGGTTTTGCAGTCACTCATACGAACACTGTCCTTCCATTCTCGTAACAGTAACAATGGGCTTGGTCTTGTGCACTAAAAGGAAAAGAGGCAGTGGTCTGCAACAAGGGAAATTCCAGTTGGAAGGAAGGGAGTGCTTACAACAAGAGTGCTTGAGCACTGGGGCTGTTTTTCAGAGAGACTGTGGAGTCTTCTTGTCTTGGAGATTGATGAGATCAGGGCTTTATCCGGACAAATTTTGACCAACTTTGAGATTAGACTTGTTTGGAGGAGAAGGCTGAATTCCAGAAGTACTTTACAACCTAAAGCTTTCCATGGTACCTATATAAAGGTGAAGACTGCAGTATTCTTTTTAAAGGCAAACCCTTGTGAAGTTTGTCCTAAACCAGTTTTTTTTTCCTGATACAGCAGGACCTGAGCTTCTACAACTAAATGGTAATAGGTCTAAAGTGTAGTATCTGTACTTTCTGAACCTAAATTGCTTCAACAATCCTCAACAAAAATGTTCACCAGTTACATGCCAGAACTTTCTTAAATAAGCTAGCTTTGAGAAGATATTTAGCTGAGAATACCAGTTAAGTCTTTTTGTTGTTTTCCAAATTCAGTGTGCCTTTTTACTGACGTGATGTATAACTTCTCCTTGTAGCTAAAAAACGTGACATCTATGACAGATACGGAAAAGAAGGCTTAATAAATGGAGGCGGAGGTATGTTGACAACTAGCAGTTCTTTGCTTTCTCTGTTCTGGTGGAAAGCCATTTTCTGCAGCTTTCTTTTTAAGATGGGAATCTGGAAATGCCTATACTAATGCCTAAAATTTAATCTTCTGAAAATTGAAATCACAATTGTTTTAACATTTTTTCTAGTTGTTGTAAAAGGTATTACTGATATCTGGAAACAGAGAAAAGAGAATTAATTATAGAACGTATTGTGTGTACTTGAGTGATACCTGAAAGGGAAAGAGAAATTTTATATCTTTAAATGATTCAAATACCATATAGGCCTGAACTTTCTTGTTAGTAAGAATGTGTGAGGGTAATTGAAATTTAACTTCTTTTTGCAGGTGGAAATCATCATGATAGTCCATTTGAATTTGGATTTACATTCCGTAACCCAGAAGATGTCTTTAGGGAGTTTTTTGGTGGAAGGGACCCCTTTTCGTTTGACTTCTTTGGTAAGTAATCTGACTGTTTTGGTTATATGTATCTATAGTGTGGCTAAAACTTTACTCTTACAAAATAAATGTAGCTAATGCAGCTTTCTTTGAAATAGCTCTGAAAATTGGAGGTAAACAATTGACATTTTGTATTATATTTAAAATGTTTGTTTCCTACCTGTTTCTTCTTGGTTGATTTAATAGTACTGAACAGATATGGCTTGCTAATTTGTGTTTTGTTGGAAGGCCTGGTTTAAAAAAAAAAACATAAAATCATGGCTGCCAGGTCTCTCTAGGTTGGAAGGAACTAACATTCAACAGAAAAAGTAGACACTGGAATTCCCTCTTGAGAATTTGACCGGGAGAACTTAGTCTGTTGAATTTGATCTCTTTTGAACTTTAAATATTTAATGCAGCTTTGAGTGCTTCTGAACTGGACAGGTTAACTGTAAGTGTTGCAACATAGCTCTCAGTGTGAACTTGTTTCATAGCAGGAATGATTTTCTTGTATCAAAATAAGAACAGCTGCATACATAATCTGGACACTTTCAGCAGAAGTAAAGGGCAGATTGGAGGAAGCATCTAGCAAAATACTGATGGGTGAAATGGGGGCTGAACTGGGAAGATGCAACTTCTTCACTGTCCGCAGTAGAAGAATAATCTTAAGGAATACTAGACGAGGATTCCAGATTAGATGAGTGATCTCAGCACTGGTTAGGCCACATCTGGAGTACTGTGTCCCGTTCTGGGCTCCCCAGTACAAGAAACAGAGCTACTGGATAGAGTCCAGTGAAGGGCCACTAAGACAATTATGGGACTGGAGCTTCTCTCACCTGAGGAAAAGGCTGAGAGAATTGCTGGAATTGTTCAGTATAGAGAAAGCTCAGGGTGAGGGTCTTATCAATGTATATGTGAAGGGAGGGGGTAAAGAAGGCGGAGCCAGGCTGTTGTCAGTGGTGCCCAGTGGCAGGACAAGAGGCAAATGGAAGCACAGGAGGTTCTGCCTGAACTTATGGTAACACTTCTACGGTGAGGGTGACTGAGAATTGGAGCAGGTTGCCCAGACAGGTTGTAGAATCTCCACGTTTGGAAATATTTGGAAGCAATCTGGACAGGGTCCTTGGCAACCCACTCTAGGTGGCCCTGCTTGAGCAGGAGATTGGACCAGATGACCTCCAGAGGTGCCTGCCAACCTCAACCATTTTGTGATTGAGTGGTAGAAAACCACTCAGAAAAATCTGAGCAAGGTGTTGAGTAGGAAGCTAGTGAGGAAGAGCTGGGAGAGAGTTTAGCTCTTGTTTATTTTTTAATCTAAGATCCTTTAAATAAAATAGTTGGTTCTCAATCAATTCTCTTTATAGTAAATTGTATAGATAAAGCATGTTCTAGCTACTGGAAGACTGATGTAGGTTCTGTTTGGTTTTGACTGTATTTACTTCATCAGCACTTGCAAAAGATTTTACTTGCTGTCTCTAAAAATGTCAGTGTTCACAACTAACCTTAGAGCCATGAAGTTAAGTTCTGCATGTTAAATAGTCATGGGCTTAAAAAGAACCTGAGGGCTTACGTTTTGGATTGCTTAGAAGGAAGGCTGTACAACATAGGGCATAGAGCTATCTAGCTTATCAAGTGGAAGTACCACTACTGCCAAAGTTTTCCTGGGATATTGCAGCTACTCTAGCCTCTCCTGTAGAGGAGTAGTGATACATCTTAAGCTGTGGAAACAGTGGACTTGACACCATGCCTCTGCACTGGTGACATTGAGGCATGCTTCCAAAAACATTTTCCCCCTGCTTAACAGCCAAATTTATTCAAAAGCAGGTTATCTACTGCATGTATTGATCACTGTCATTGTCAGCTTTAAGATAAGAGTAATGTGGCACAGGCTCCACTTCTTGCAGAGTAAGGTTCTGGCGCTGTCAGCAGTGTTATGTATACTCCAGTTGATGAAAACTAATGGTTGCAAAGCAGCCTCCACTTTATGTGCATAGTTGCAGCGTCAGTGACCAGAGTCCTAAAACTTGTGTCGAGCTTTGGATTCTGAGTAAAAGCTCTTGTAATTTTTCTTGTCAGAAGGCTTCAAAGTGAGCACTTTTTTGGGGATTTTTTTTGCTTTGATGCTTAAGGCATACTCTAATATGGGAAAGTGTAACTCAAAACAATTTTTTGTAACTCAAAACAAACTCAAAACAGCTTTTTATAAAAAGAGTTTGCAACAATCTCTGCATTTATGTGAATGTTGAAGGTAGTACAGCATGAAAATATGGGTGCTTTCAGTGGAATGTAGTGTGTTTAATAATGCCAAAAGCAAGCAGTACAATTGTGTGTATAACATGAGTATTTGTATTGGTGAGCTAGTGCCCTTGTAGATTCTTCTGTGTTGAAACACTGGTGGGACAGCTTCTGTTGAAGAATAAGGGAGTTTGTCTTCTAAAAATGAGGGGTTTTCAACTTGTTGGTGAATTTCCTATGGAACTAGTGACTTTCAGGAGCTACTCAGGTTATAGTTGGTTTTGTAAGCCACTGAATAAGGACTGAGATCATGCTTTCTAAAAATGTACACTGGTGGAATCAAAGATGAAACTGAATAAGTACTTCGAAATGTTTGCACCTTTTATACCATTTGAAGAGGCATGTAGTGAAGCCCACAGAATGCAGGTGGGACTCTCTACATCCTGATTGCCATTGAATATGTAAAGAGCAGCATTCAGATGCATAATCCCTGTGAATTTATGGATGTGAAGAATTTCTAAAATTGTGCTATGAATTGAGTCTGTTAAACTCCACTGAGCTATGCTGCACTGCTATTGCAGATACAGAAAGTTTTCTTTATAAACAGAGGCATCTTTATTCATCTGTAGAAAAGAGGAGAATGTATGAAGACTTCTGTGGTGATTTTTAACTGATGAGTCCCTTTCAGACTTCTCAAATGAAAATTTATAATACTGTTGAAGACAGCTCTGAACACTTCCAAATGGAGCAAAGTTAATGTTATGTTCTATGTGTTGCCCTGGAATTAACTCAGCCAGTCACAATTTCTCTTCACTGATTTTTTTCAGGCAAATTCTTTGTAAAAATAAGGGTGCATGAGGGCTGGTACTTTTTAAAACTTGATCTGATAATATGACAGACGGTTAACTCTCAACTTTTGAGACATGGGCTTGCTTTCTGTGACACCTGGTTACAGCAGAATCTGCTTTTTCCTAATGAGCTCTTCCAGTGACATTTTTAATGTCTTTGACATATAGATGGATGGTATTCCTTATAACCAGAAGAAAGGAAAAGGTGATGCTTCCTATGCAGTACTACTCTTTGTATTGCAAAGTAGTGCCTTGGAATATCAACATCTGGTTAACTGGTATTCAGCACTCTGTACCGTATACTTCTATTCTTTGACATTAGAACTGACTGTTTACTCTTGATACAGAGACTGGTTGCTCATTTCAGAAGTTTGTTTTATACTTAAACTATATCCTACTCAATTTATATGTGATGCTTGCCTTGATTTGGTTTATTCCAGGTAGTGCTTTGTTCATATTTTACTTGTAAACTCTTCGAGGATATTCTTCTGCTGTATTTTAACTGTTCACAGTGAGGGAAGAATCCCGATGTTACCACTGGTAATGGAAGTATATTGATTAATTTAAAGACTGCTGCTTCAAGCATTGTGAGGAACAGAAAGTGATATGTTTTGGTGTAGGCAAAAATGCTTGACTGATTCTGGGCTGTTAGAGAATTGACTTAGTTTTGGTTTAAGACGCTTCTCAGATTCTCACTTCAAGAACGGGTTATATGTTCGAAGGGATTATCAGTGAGGAATTATATTGAAAGATGGAGTGCATATCGCAAGAGCGTAACATTACCCAACAGGCAATTTAGTTCAGTCAACTCCTTATGTAAGTTAAGTCATCTTTTAAATACATTGAGCTTCACATACACATCTGGTGACATTTGAGATGATTTAGGATATCTGAGATGCCAGAGTAATTTCTGCATGGGCTAGGAAATAAAACTCAGGACCTACAGCAGACCAGTATCCTCCAGCAGCAGTATCTAGAAGCTTGACAGGATGTTTCAGGGTGCTTCAGACAGCTTTAGATGCCTGTATGTCTAGTTAAATGAATCCCACAAGGAACCATGCTTTTCTCCATGGTAGTAATGTGTTAATAATGTGACATGATAAATTGCTTCAGATGGATGCCCTCTGTAGACTTTGATGTCCAAGAGAAGTCTGTTTGTGGAGTCTGTTTCGACATAGGTTATAGTCTTGACAGTTTTGCTGTAGTTACTAAACACTTCAGTATTCTCAATGTGCCTTCTGAGATGGTATTTTATAAATGTCTTAAATGTTTTTCTTAGTTTGTGAAGTAGAAATCATGATGTATTTTAGTCTAAATTTAATACCAGATGATGCGTATAAGCCCTTATACAGTCTGTGGAGTTTTCCCTTGAGAATTCTGGTTTATGTGGTATTTAAAAATCTATACTCCTGGAAACCAAAGGTAAAATTAAACTTAACACCTGTATATGCCTAGCTGGATATAAATTTCACAGAGAGTGTCAACTAGCTAATTATATGGTATGTAGTTTGGTTCCATCAAACAACAGAATTACTGCAGTTTGACTACTATAATATCAATTACCTGAAATGAAGCATGAGTGTTTTGGAAAAATATAGTGAATTACTTCAAGCATCCAGGCTAAAGAGTCTTCACCTGACAAGAAAGAGGAATATCTATGTTCAGTAATCATTGCATACTCTATTTTACATGATACGTGTTTTAGGATACCATTTGGGAATGGGATAGCTTCATCAGCCTTTTGTCTCAAGGACAGAAAGTTGTCTTGCTAGGGCAAAAGGTTTGCATAAGAGTCAGATCATGGTTTTAATCCACACGTAATCCCAGTTCTGATAATTATGATGTTTAGGTGTTCTAATGCAAAATGTTAGTCAAATGGGTTCTTAAAACTGAAAATGAAGGTGGCTTTCAATTAAAGCTATCTTGCACAACATTGTCCTCTTTGTAATTAATCTTTTTGTTGACATAAATTTGCAGCTTTTGGTGCAGTTTATGAAGTGCTCAGTTTTGCATGTGCATTCATTGCTTTGCTATGAATGTCCACAGTTGTATTTCGTAAGCACCAGTCTTAGGTCATAATATCCACTGAACGGTCCAAGTCTTGCTACTATGAATTTTTCGGAAATAACTTGATGGGTTTGAAGAAGGATTTTTGAAATGCAGGTATTGTCTCACCCAGACAGCATTATCAAACAGGAATAGGTAGTGCTGTGGCTGCACGGGTAGCTAAACTAGTATATAGCTTCTGCTGCTGAAAAGGGAGGAGGCCTTGCTCCAAATTCTCATGTTTGTCTTAAAACTTTAATCATTGACTAATGTCCCATTAGATACACTGAGAAGCTGTTTGATAGCACACTGGCCAAAGAGGAAGTTTGTCTTGGGCATCCCAAGCCAGTTCAGGTTGTTAGTCCCCACAAAACCAGTTTGTTTTTGTTGTGTTTTCTTGGATGGCTAGCTGGTTAAATTGGTCAGAGGACAAATGCTGAACATAGCACAAGGAGAGCAGGTCATACAGTGGTAGTGGAAGATTCCTCCATTTTTAAGGTGTGCCTGAACATTTGGGCATTAATTTGATAAATATGAAATGCTGATTAGAGCATTACTTTACTTTTACTGTACTTTAGCATCTTTGTAATTACAGTATAGATGGCATTCAGAGGTAATGTTTTAAGTCTGCTTTTTTTAGAAAATTACTAATCCCAGGATCTCTGCTATCTATCATTAGAAAGACTTTCAAATGCTTATGCTGGTAAACTTTGTTAAATAAGTGGAGCACACATCTGTTTGACATCTAATTTGTGGAAGTGAGCAATTACAGAAGACCCTGCTGAAACACTCTAGGCAGGTGAATCAACAGTGCTTGCAACAGCATCTTAGTGCCTCTTCTGAGTAAGTGGCATCAGCAGTATGCTTATTTTGTAGTTAAGGAAGAAAGTATTTCCATGCAAAAGTGCTTACAGGTGTCTGTGGCCTGTCCAGTTCTGATGATAGGGTTTTTTTTTTTTGTGCCTGGGTATGCTCCAGAGCTATAGTGTGAGGTTCTATGTATATTTACTGCAAATCTGCATCTTTGAAACTTTTTTCAAATAGGAGACAAGATAAACACCTACTCCAAGAATTCTATTTTATTGTATGTATCCTGTATCTATACCCCTTTGCATAAACAAAATTCAGACCTGCATTTCAGACTCTCTTCTGGCGTGATCTATAAAGTCGCTTACAGTATGCTTTTTATATGAAGAAATGATGGCAGACAGGCAGCCTGTACTGCCTTTGCTTACTGAAACACTGCAGACTGTAATACTCAATGCCATTGAGTTTGACTGCCTCCTTATGTAGGGGCTGAGCAGCCTTGCAACATTATTCTGCTTGGTGCGTTGCAGCTGCAGTGTCATTGTCCTGCATCTGCACTAAGGGCATTCAGCTCGTGTGTCATGTTTTGGCAGAGGCAATAGTGGGGCTCTGATTGCAAACAATAAAGGAAAGAAAGTTCACTGGTTGGGGAAGTAGTCCAGTGAGTGGTGACTGAGCAGTGATCCTATTTTTACAGGGTAATGTTCTTTTGCATACTGTCCCTATAAGATTATCAACATCTCTGGCTGCAGCAGTGCATGCATGTGAGAACGTTCGCTGACAGTGCACAATTTATCTCAACACTTCTGATTTTCTGGAGGCGAATGATGGCATTGCACTGCAACATACTCAACACTTTCATCAGGGATAGCATTGTTCTGTGGCTGAAAGCATCTTTCTGCGCTGCTTTAGACCCTTGGGCACGTCTTCCTGCTGTTGTCTTTGTAACCAGCACAGTTGCTCTTACGGTCACACTGTGAACTCCAGCAAAGAATTGATCTGGCTGAACTTCCTTTCATCTGGAGATGCTCTTTTCAGCTGATCAGTTCCTGATCTGGTTCCCCAAGCAGCTGCCAGGGTACAAGTGTCATGGTAGAAGTGATTGCCATAGGAAGTGCAGCGCTCTTATGGTGTATTCTGATTTCTCATCTAAGCTAATGCCTTAGATTGATTTAACGAATTTCATGAAGTTTAACTGAATTGTGGACTGCTTCAAATGTAGATGTTCTGGAATTTGCCTCCTTTCCTCCCTTCCCCTATTGTATGGTGCTTTCCTGCCTGTTTCAGATACTCTGGTCTTGCCAGTACTGAGTCAGATTAGCTCATGGATGCAACAGAAAGAACAATACAAACACCGAATGTTTGCTTTTGGATGAATGAATTAATGCAACTTGTCATTTGGTTCCATGATCACAAGGCAGAAAAGGAGGGCAATCACATCTTTTAAGTAGCATTCTGCACTTGGCTTATACTGCTGAAAGGGAGAAAATCCTGTTTCTGTGTTAACAGCTGAAGGCTCCTGAGAGTGGTGGGGATCATGACCTACCTTACTTTCAACAGCAGGGAGATATTTACTACAGTTGTTATTTTGCCTTGTGTAGAGGTGAAATTCTTTTCCTGTGACTACAGAAAAACAAGGTAGGATTCCATGGTTTGCAGTGAGCAGGTTTGACTTTTTACTCAGAGGAAGAAGACAGTTGCTGCATTTGAATTAGCAAAGATTTTTCTGAAGAAAGTAAATGCTTTTGGAAGAATTACCTCTAATGTAATTATTTTCAGATGGGTTTGTTAGTGTATAATCTTCTGTGTTGCTGGGTGTTTTGTGTTCTAACTTTTGCATTAACTTTTTGGCTTCTGTAAGTACAGCCTTCCTACCTAGTAAGAGCAAGAGTCCTGAAGTCCTTCATTTTGTCTCTTTTTTTTTTTTTTTTGTGTAACAAGCTACCATGAGTTCTTTGCTTAAGCATTTGCTTTTTCCCCAAAAAGCTTCATGTCATCTGCTATTGTTGATAGATCAGAAGTCTGTCTCACTGGCTTCCTTGAAATTTCTCACCTTTTGTTCTCTCTTGATCTTTGCTGTTTTGACAGCATCACAAGTTCTGTGTCAGAAGTGTACTCCAACGTTTTTGTTGAAACTGAATCTGATACTCTGTCCTCCCATAAGCTTCTGGTAATACCCAGATTAGAATAAACTGTGAATTTATCTCCAAACAGTATTTAGTAACAGGTGACGACACTAGACTAGCATTTCACGTTTTCTGAAGCTTTTAAGTTGCATAGTATTTTCTGGTTTTAGAAAGGCCTTCACTTGTGGGTTTGGTTTTTTTACTGCTTAGTTTTGTTGATCTGATATGCTTCTAACATTCAATAAGAAAATCACATGGATTGTAAGCACCAAAATGACTATCGTAAGAGGAGTTATTAGAAAAACCCAGCATTCTGATATTGTGATATTCACTCCATTTGAACCATTTGGAAAAAGCCGTCTATGTGAAAAGGTTATCGTGCATGGAAAGATTCTGCTAAATCGTAAAATAGATTTACCAGGCTCAAATGTTATTATTTTGCTGAGTGGTACTATTAATCATCCTGATTTAGGGACTAAAAGCATAAACAGGGTCTGAGTAGTTGTGAGGTTGCTATATTAATGTGTATTTGGTAGTGGATACAACAAATGATAATGTAGAAGCTTCCTGCTGCCTTCTCTCCTCAATGTTTTTGGCTTTTTTTTTTTCTGCTTGCTGTACCTAGATGGCTGCAGGATAGTAAGAAATATTTTCCTCAGGAAAGTCCTACCCATTTTCCTGTCTCTGCATAATCCATCTTGCTGAGCATTCCGCAGTCCACTGCGGAAGAGTGGTTCAAGTATCTTACGTACTGGACAGACTTACTGGAGGAGCACTGGAGGATTATTAGCAGGGCTGCTAACAGAAATCACCTGAGGCTAGAACATTTGCTAATACGGAGTGCTGACCTCTTTCTTTGGTGTGTAGGGTTGCCAAAGGCTAATAAGGCGTGTCCAAGTCTCGGTTAGGTTTTGTGTGCCTAGGAGTAGGCAATAATCCAGTTAGAAGCTGGGTTGATAGCAGGGGTCTCGGGGGGATTCAGTGATCCTCCCTTAAAAACCTCTGCGCTTCTGCTGCTGTTGTGCTGAGGAGGAGAGATTCACTTGCAGAACAGGCTGATATACTGTGGGGGATTAAAAACTCAAAGCTTACATGGTAGGTTGTTTTGTTTTTATTCAAACTCCAGGTAACAAGAAAAATGGGACTATAAATAGAAAGCTTAACAGTGGGAGTAATATAATATAGATCGTTCGTACACGTGAGTGAATGACCTTCATAACTGACTTATGAGTCACTCTAGCAAGAATAAATTGGACTACAAAACAATTAACTGCAGTGATTTTACTTGCTAGCCGATAGGCTAGTCTGTCAAAAAATCACCTTTTTATTTTTTTTTAAATGGGTGTAGTGCTTGTTTTGGAAATAATAATTTTGGTGGTAGGTTCCCATAGTTCCATGCTCAAGTGTTGGTTTAATTTCTTTTGTTTTAAAGATAATCTTTATATTAAAGAAAACTTGTTCTACATGGGGGGAAAAAAAAAGCAAGCATGAAACAAAAAACCAGCTGAGGTAGAAAAAAAATCTTATCGTTTGCTTGTCTAGTGTATGTAAGATAAAAGTTTGGTCCTGCCTTGTTTTATTCAATAACTGTGGAAGCTAGGGGGAGGATAGGGTTGTGGTTTTTTGTGGTTCTCGGCATTTTATGTCTTTGCTGATGGGAGTATATGTCTGAACCTTAGTAGCTGCCTTTGTTCAGCACAAATATGTTGTGGTGTTTCACTTTTGTTAAGTAGTTGCACATAAACCAGATGGTAACTAGTATCTTTTTATTATCATGTTGATTGCTTTAGTGATGTCACTATTGCATTAACTTGGTGATTTATCGTAAATCAGCTTGGATTTTTGTAGGAGTACCAGAGGTAGAATAAATACTGCATTTCTGACCTTTGCTTTGTTATTTGTGGTTCTGAACAGTCATGCAGTTCTAAGAGTCTTTCCTTGCTTTCATACTTCTATTGCTGCTGTCATGAGTTTCTGCATTTTTTCAATTAGAGCTTATTCTGAGCAGTGTTCCAGGCTGTTATCTTTCAATATTGAGTCCCCACTTGTAAAACTTGGTAGAACTGTTGGTGCCATACTACACTTATTTATTATGTTTATTGAGTATCTGTTATATGACTACAATTTTATATGTTGTTCTTTGTTTTAAGAGCACTAGTAAAAAGCAGTTTTCAGATAATTCTAGTCATAACTATTTTTTAGGAAAATGTGAAAGTAAATAAGGATTGATTGTGCAGGTGTCTGGTGTTGTGTCCCCCCGTACCCCCCCCCCCTTTTTTTTTTTTTTTTTTGAAAGAGCCTATTGTCTTCCTAATGGGGATGGAACAGCAGCTGTTCTGAATGACATAACAGTTGCACTTGCTTTTGAAATAGTATTTTATCCATGACCCCCTTTCTCTGTTTCTCCCCTCTTCCTTCTTCTTGGTAGGGACCGAATGCCTCTTTGGGACACTGTGTAAACCTCCATACTTTGCTGCCTAAATGTGCATCAGAATACATGTTTGAAGTACTTAATGTGGCAAGTGCTAAAATAAACACTTTGAACGCTTTAAGATTATGAGTCATCAATCCCTGGCTGCTGTTTTTATATTTCAATAATTGATATAACCTATCTGGAAGTTACTTTTCAGAGACCTCGTCGTGGTGATCCACAATAAGTCTTGAATAGAAATAAGCTAGAAGGTTATTCTGTGTGCAATATTTTAAGATTTGTTAAATTCAAATTCTAAGAGCTTAATTTGTCTGTAGTGCTACTCTTTATCCTACACCTTGGAAAATCTTAGTCTGACAACAGGGAATTTGGTGGAACAGCTGGAGGATTTGCCTTATGGTGACTTGGTGTGTAGAGATCATGATTATGCATCTGAAGAGTGTTAAATCTGTCAAATGCTAACTGACTGGACATAGTTAGCTTCAAATAAATACTGATTTCATTTTTTAATCATACCTCCAGTGTATTATGCTATATGAGCATGTGGTGGAAATACTATTTCTATAGCTCTTGCCACTTCTATTATACTGAAAAATGTAAGAACGTTTACATTGGGTTTACTGGTTTTTAACACTAAGCAGCTAAAAGAAGGAAATCAACTACTTCTGTAATTATTTTTAGGTCCAAAAATGAGACAGAGTTTAGTCCAGAAGGAGCACAGGAATTTCCTTTTTGGTGGACTGTTCAGTTCAGTAGCATCAAATATTTCAAAGGAAGAATCTTCTCCTGTAACAAGCAATTTCTTTTTTTAATGAAGAATGCCTAATGATTAAATACAGAATCACTCATTAATATTGACCTCTTAAATGTTGTCTTCTGTTTTGTAGACGACCCTTTTGAGGACTTCTTTGGGGGCAGGCGGGGTCCAAGGGGAAGCAGAAACAGAGCTGGCGGATCATTTTTCTCTGCCTTCAGTGGATTCCCTGCTTTTGGAAGTGGTTTTTCTTCATTTGACACAGGTAAGTATCACAACATTTAACACGGAGTCCAGTTTTGGTTCACAAAGGATCTCAATATAATAAGCTGATAAATACTGTTTTTTAGAAGTTGCCTTCTTCACTCAGCAATTCTGAGGCTGCTTTTTTAAATTAAGCTGCTGTCTGTAAACTCTGAATGTAA
Organism: Pelecanus crispus; assembly: GCF_030463565.1. Classification (NCBI taxonomy): domain Eukaryota; kingdom Metazoa; phylum Chordata; class Aves; order Pelecaniformes; family Pelecanidae; genus Pelecanus; species Pelecanus crispus. The sequence goes on from NC_134644.1 coordinate 10,664,304, forward strand.
ATAAAGCTATAGTTAGAATATTTGGTCTACCTGAAAGTTCATGAAAAGTAAACAGACCTCTAAGAGGTAGAACTTTTTGTGTTCTTAATTTTGGTGCTGCAGTTTCTCAATAGCTTTGGAATTGTTTTTGATCTGTTTGCTTTTAGGTGTTGGGGATATGATGGCTTTTATTTAAGGTCCTGGAAATACACCGGAAAAATGTGTGCCTAAAACCCATGGTACTACTTAGTATCAGTTCTGGGGTAGTCAATTTGAATGCTGACAGCTGTATCTGAGAGTTGCTGGTAGTCAGCATCCTTTCAAGTGTTAAGATTCTGGGTATTAGTTGGGGTGTTAGTGATACAAAACTTGTCCTGTCTCCTAACTCAGGGCGTCCCAACATCTACATTAAAGCAAAAAACCTCAGATTCATTAAAGTTACTAGCTTTACCTTGAGGGGAAAGAATGATACAATGGTTCAGCAGACAGGCTTGAATGCCTTTAGGGTAGGAGGTGACAGATGGTTTTTGGACAGTGCTGTGCATTTGGCATTTGAACTATGGGTCCACATGGGAGAAATTGATGGGGCTGGAGCCATGTTTTTATTCTCACACTGGTGTTTAATGCCATTTAGTGACTGATGCTGTGTTGATGCAACCAACTAAGGGCATCCTGAAGCTAGGATGTAGTCTGAGTGGATGATAAATTTGGATCTTACAGTCATACAAAAATATATTTTTAGTCAAATACCTTCTTTCCCAACAGGTTTTACTTCGTTTGGTTCATTGGGACATGGAGGCCTTACTTCGTTCTCCTCTACGTCATTTGGTGGCAGTGGGATGGGTAACTTCAAATCGGTATCAACCTCAACTAAAATAGTTAATGGCAGAAAAATTACTACAAAGAGGTAAGTGATACAAATATATATGTATGAAACTGTATGTAGAGACATACATAGCTATAACCACATGCATATAAATATATTATATATACACACATAGTGATACATGTATGTATATGTATTTTTACTTTTGCTGTTGTGGTCATCACATTACTTGGATTTCTCTGAATGCTTAAAAATTTTTTTGAAGAGTTTTATTTGGTTCTCTGACTCTTCTTGGCATTGCTGAGTTACTTAAAGCTGTAGCATGTGAAAATGGGGAAGATGGTGTTTTTGTCCAAACTCTTGATAGTCAAGGAGGGTTCGGATGTGTAAGACGTGCTTTCAGAACTGCCCTGATGAAAAATGAAGGCTGCAGATTCTTTGCTGTTTGAAAGGGACCTGGTGATGGAGCTCTTCCAGGCCTTCAGAACCTCCTGTGTAGTGATGCATCTTTTATTATGGTCCTTGACGACTGTCTGCCAAGTCAGCTTGAGCGTCTGGAAGGGAAAAGTGTGCTTGGTTTGTCGATTGTGATGCTTTTAACTGGGCATTAGGAGGACTTCTAATTTTGCAGATGCTATGAAACATGAAACAGTTTTCCCTAACATCTGCTCTAGTTTGCTTTCCTAGGCAGTGTTTGAGTGAAGTTTTTGTGTAAAAAATAATTTTCTTTTATCTCTGAAGTGAAATAAGGAACAGAAACCTGCTTTGGAGAAAACTTTTCCTGTTTGTTGCAAAGTGAATTTTCAAGTACCATGCACAGCATACCTTCTCGCTATTTCATGCGTGTGATGGGGAAATCACTGCATTTGGGAAACCCAAATATTAGTTAGCTGTAGAGTAACCTACATGGAACATTACGATCAGTAACTTATAGGAGTACTGAACAAGTAGTTCAATGTAATTTCAGTACTTAATAAAAATTTATGGAAAAGCAAGGGAGAACCAATTTTTTTGTTTGTTAACTTGTGTCACATACTTGAAGGTTCAAGGTTCTTTCGTATCCTGTTGTACTGGAGAGATCCTGTCATCTTGACCACTTAAATGCAGCCTTTGTCATCACATGCTGGTGTGGTCATGATATTTTTCTGTGAGTGCATTCCAGAAAAATCTGAAAACCGCCCACTTTTGAGGGAATTGTACGAGGAGAGACAGACCAAAGAAAGTATGCAAAAGAAAAGGCACCATGTTGTTTTAATATTAAAAAATAGGCTAAATCAGGTATGCTGCTGTCATATCTTTTGTTATCACATGTAGGAAGGGGGAGGAGAAGCAAGAAATGTGGTGAACCATATCTAGGAAGACACGTGTACTATCTGTGAGAAGTCCTATTACTTTGTAGAATGTCTGCCCACAAGGTAGCCGAGTCTAAAGAAGATTCATATCCCAGCACACCCAATGAAAATCTTCTCTGAGTAATATTTCGCTTTGGGCAAGAAGCAATTCCCTCTGGTTTTAGTGTGGGTGTATTCTCTTCAATAAGTCTGATCTCCAGAAAAAATTGTATTCATCCATGCGGTTTCCTCTTTGGAATCATGAGGGGAGAATTCCCAGATAGTTAAAACATAGGCATAAATTAAATGTTCTAAAAATAATTTAAACATTCCTTATCTTCCTGTTTCTAAAACAAACAAAAAAAGGTCAAACCCGCAGAGTTCTTTAATAATCTCTCCTTCCAGTCAGGGCTACTTAGATTTTGCAGTGTACATGCTGGTCATAAACTTGGTGTAATGGTAGGTCTCCAAATTGATCGCTCTGATCAAATTAAAGTGGATTAAAGACTGTCTTATGTGCCTTACATCATGCAAAATTGTGATTGGATCTAGATTATTATGTATTTAACAGATGGGTAGGTACTAAATGCAACGTCAAGATCGTACAGTTGATCTGTCAAAAGACATTTAGTTCTAGATAATAGTGTGTAGTGTCAATCCAACTGTGACAATGTATGAGGTGACAGCTGTAACTGTGAACTCTACAAACTGGAGGATTCAAACTTCCAGAAAGCAATTTTCCTGCTATAAATAAGCAGTGTCAGTGGGGGAATGCAGATGGTTACTAGTTACAGCTTCTGTGCTGTTAAATACAAAAGCTTGCCAACTGCAGTTGCATTAAGCAGGCAGTGCTCCATTATAGTTCATTATCTAAAAACTAGGTGTGGTGTGTATTTTCAAACTGCTTACAGTGCTTTAAAATGGCTAACTGTGTTTTTTTTATCCTACAGAATTGTTGAGAATGGACAAGAGAGAGTAGAAGTTGAAGAAGATGGCCAGTTAAGGTCGCTAACAATAAATGGTAAGGAGCAGCTCCTACGCTTGGATAACAAGTAATTCAACGCACGCATTTAACAGAAATTTTAAGCTATAACAGCCACCATTTGAGGATTGACAGGAACATTTTTTGAAGATTCCAAACGAACTCAACTTTCTGTATATTCGTACTTAGGTAGCATAAATAGTTCACCGAAGCTCGTATTTGTCATAGACTTTTGAGTTAATTGTTGGGACCACATCAATTGGACCATTTTTTTGTCCTTAAAATTGTTGTAAATTTCTGTATGCACTTTTATTTTTGTTACATACGATCAAGGTGAACCATGATCCTTCAGTAGTGCTAGGGCGAGATGTACACTAACACTAGCATGAATCTTGCTTTTTCCAATTTGAGATGTGAGCCAATTGGTAGCTTAAGTCTGCTGTGAAGTTAACATTTCCAGGATGACCTTTTTAATAATTTCAACTTTTTTTTAAATGTTTGGTAGTGAACAATGTTACTACATTTCTGGTAATGCATTTCTGGTTTAAATAAATTAAGGATGTTTTCTAGCTGTGCATGAATGAAGACAACTTAGTAAGTTTTGACAAATGTTTAAATGTGTATTGTAAGCAAAAGATAAACAAAGGTGAAGCCAGTGAGCTGAGTCTTTTGTCATTTGCTAAAAAAAAAAATTCAAAATGAATAAATGCTGATGTTTGTGGTGCATTCTTTCATGAATGGCATTTGTAACCTTCTTGTGTCTGTGTGTGATTTGGGCAACTTGGGAAAACAGTGCTTTTTTTTTTTTTCCCCCCTTTTTTCCTACCACCTTTTTCTTCAATCTTAAGGATGAGGGCCTTTTTTTCTTTGCAGACGTCTTCTTCAGTGTGACTGAAAACATGATATTTAATTTCTTTTCTAAACCTGTATTTGAAGCACCTATTTTTAAGAAGCATTCAGAGGCTGACTCTCTAACTCCATCTTTTGCCCTAGTACATAATTTTTTTTTTTGTCTAGGCCTAAAGTAACTCTATTTTAAAAAATCAAAAAAGTTTTTTAAAGTTCTGAGATTGCTTCAAAAAATCATTTGTAGTGAACATAAATATACAGGAAAACATTTAATAATTAAAAAGCTTTCTGAACGATAAGACTTTTTTGCTTATTTTGAGAACAAACATAACTGCTTTGAAGAAGATTTGTACAAAATCATTAGCGTTAAAATATCTCACTCTTATTTTTAGCCATCTACCAGAAATGGAAAGATGGATTAATGCCTTTTGTTAAATTAATGGAGTGAAGCAAAGTGTTAATTTGTAGTAGCTAAGAGCAGATTTTCAAAGTTTAGTGAAAGATGACTTGATTTCTGTATGTCATAGAGAAAGCATGCAAATAACTTTTGGCATATGTTAACACCTGTCAGGCTCTGAGTAATTTCATGCATAAATCATGGATGTGCAGTTTTTATCTGTGCACCAGCTTTGAACATCTGGCCTTCATGAAATTCTTTAGGGTGGCTTAGTGTTTTTAAAAAAAAAAAAAAAGCATGGTGTTTTCAAATGGTCACTTAATGCCTTCTCACTGAACACCATCTGCTTTGTACTAACAAATGCGTTGATTATTAAATACATTGAAAAGATTTGCTCTGGTGTATCATGCAGGAAAACCAATTCAACTTAACCCAAACCAACAATCTAACAAACTGCTACAACAGAATTCATATTTGCAGCAAAGTTAGTACAAAATATGTATTTTAAAAAAAATGTATCTTACATTTGTCCCTCTACCATTAATGCTAATTTCATAGAACCAAACAAAATAACAGGTAGAAGAAATAAATATGTATTTTGGTTTTGGGACTACAGAAGTTATGTACCTTTTCAAGTTCTTTGCAGAGTTCTTGTTACTTCAGTGTTGTGTTTTTGGTGTAGAAGCACAAACTCAGTTTAGAACTGAACGGTATTTTCTTGTTAATGCTGTTTTTTCCTTCCCCATGTATGTTCCTTCTCGATCCAGATAACTAAACATACATTTTATTTCAAAATCTGGCTTTGTTGTGATGTCTTGAGTTATTAAAAGTGTTAATTTATATTTATAGGACATAGTGTGCTCCTTTAAGTTATGTAAACTGTAAAAAGTGCTTCAAAATTGGTTAACCAAGTCAAATAAATTTAGGACAATCTGGAGTTGAGTTTGAATTCCTTCCTGTGGATACCCATAGGTTTTACATTGAGCTGCCAAACTTCACCTTCGATTTTAATCCCAGGTAATCTTCTTTAACATTTAAATTAGCTAGCTCAAGTTAGGAACACAATTATGATGGCATACCTGCTAGTGGCAAATCTGTACCCACATGCTTGCCTTAGATCTTCTTACCCAGAAAAGTGTGGTCCTTCTCACAGCATTATATGCAAACAGTTCATGCCAGGGTTCTATAATAAAATCTTTTAACACTGTAAATTTGCTGAAGATCAAAGTGTTTTGGACAGTCTATCTTCTGCCTTCACATCCCTGAAACTGCTTATTGTTAGAGCTGGACAAAATGCAGCATTAAATGGCAGAGCTGCACTTTTGTGGTAGAAAGAGAAACTGGCAAAACACAAAAACAGACAAGAAGAAATGAGTCAGCAGAAGGCAGAATTTATCAGTGAAGATTTCTACAGTAGTACGCAGATACCCATACACTGGCATTTGAATAGGCTGCTGGTTGAACTGGGTGGATATGTGGTCTTGGTCCAAGTACATAATTGGACTGGCAGTTCCAGTTCCAGATGTAAAAATTGTCACCTTCCTACGCTTGACCTAAGCCTAATGGTTGCCACCTGTTTCAATATATAGAACAGAGTTATTTTTTTTGAAATAACACTGCATTCAACTTTTCTAAATGCAACTTCTTGTGTCCAACTTCATTTTTAATACACAAAATAAATCCTCATTCTATATTTACTGTGGATCCAATTTAAAGTCTTCCTATTATGTATTATATAGTCAGAATTTCTTCTCATTTGTGCTGCTGAAACGAGTTTCTTTTCTCTTGAAAACCCACTTACTAGGTTGCTCTGAAAAATTTTATGTCATTCCTTGCTAATACATGATTCACATGGATGTACAAAACCTACTTCCTAGAAGTAATGGGTCATCAAAGGCAGCAAATTTCCTTAAACTTCAATTTTGGCCAAAGTAGCACAAAATAATAACAGAGAAGGTTCTTAATTCTAGCAAATGCTAGGCATCAAATGTGCAGTGGGATGAGGTAGCTTTCAAAACCAGGTGGTGTTTGATTAAAAGTACTATTTCTTCATACAGAAGGGATTAATTTTCAATGTTTAGGGACACCATCCAGTTGAAATGAAGCTTCCTCCAGTGGTTTGGAAAAACTAAGATGGAGTTGTTGAACCTGCTAAGTCACTTACTCTTTCATGCTCTGCTTCAAAGTTCATTGGTAGAATACAATAACTTTGTAATGCTTTTTCTTGGTGCAACCTCTTTTTTGGTCTCTTGTGCATGGCGGTAATTTCAGTGCAATACACTGTAACTAACACAAGTTTCTCTTCAGATTGCATGGCACCTACCACTTTCACTTGGCTTTACTGAAGAAGTTGGAATTTTGCCTTGGAATGCTTCACATTTTAAAATTGCTGCAGCTACTGCAGTTGCCGGTTCTTACAATAACCTCTTTGTTGAGCATTACAGGCGTTGTTTTGTGGTATAAGTGACAAAGCTGCTCTGCAGAGTAAGCGTACGTAGTAGTTGTAAGACGTATACTGTATCAGCTTGTGATTAATTGATGGACTGAGTCTTCGAATGCTGAAAACAAGGCTTGTAAAAGACGCTAAAAAAATAGCTGTAAACAAGCCCAAGGGTTTTATATCTCTGTCAGTGTTCATGGTTGGCTGTCCTGTTTGCTTGCCTCCTTCAGCGTGTTAGCCTTAGGTGTAAGTGGAGGTTTGTCTTCTGTGTTTAGCTCTGCTTATGTGTTTCTAGACCATCCCTGGGATGGTCCTGTGATAAAGCAAGCTAGATTTTCTTTTTTTTATTTTTGGAAACCTGAGTTCTGTTCCTGAATTTGCTTCTGTTCTGTTTGAAAAGTGAGCTTGTTTCCTACTTTGGCTTAGTTTAATCTGTGATTGTAAAAGGATAGTGTTTTACATCTAAAGGTCCTTGCGTTGCAAAATGGATGTTACAGCTGTACAATGCTTGTAGTCAGAGAATTTTTCGAAAGCACTCAATGCAATGCATTAGTTTAGTGTTAGGATTCTTGCTAACCTTTTTGTGGAAGCATTTCATAGTACTTCTGGAAAACCTGCCTCTTTGGTTCTGATTTTTGGACATCTTCATCTTTAGGCTTATTGTTAAGTCATGGTGTTCTCACGAGGTACGTGCAATACCGACATCAGTAATCTGCCAGTCAGCAGTAACCTGGACTTTAAAACTACTTTTTTTAAGGTAAAAAAAGGAAGCTTGTTTGCACTGTCTGCTCCCTCTGGTCTTGTTTACTTCGGGACTGAATTGTGACCACAGACTTGGTTGGGTTTTCTTGTTGTTATTGCTTGTCTTCAAGTGGTTGTCTTAAGTAAAAAACTTTTTATCTTCCACCTGAAATGCTGAAATGATCCTTCTGTTGCAATAGTGTTGGAACAAAGCAAATTTACTTTGTTAGTGTTACAAACTTTTGAATTCATCATTATAGTGGGTTTACTGCTTGATCTGTTTTGATTTTGGAAAAAACACCTTGACCAGAGTTGGTTGTTGTGAAGTGCACTACTGAGAAGTTGGAGCGGAAGATGGTTGGTTTATATGCTGCTGCGTAGGTCATACGTTCACAAAACAGTAAGCCCCGCTTTTGAGATGCTGCTGTCAGGTTTGGGGGGGGGGATTAAAAGAAAAATGCTGTGACCATCTAAGCTGTAACCCTGAACCTATGCAAGCTGACTGCTGATTCAAACTCCCTGAATCTTCTCTGAAAACTATGTTCTGGCAGGCTTGGCGCTGGGTGAGGTGTTATCTTATTCACAGCAGCTGGTAGAAAGTTAATTGAAAACCCCCGTGAGTACTGTATCCCCTCTCATGCTTACTCTGTCTAAAATACGTGCAGGAGTCTGGATGTGATAGTGCCCAAATCTGAAAGCTATGAAGTCTCGGTGTGAGGCAGATTGCACTGGTGGCCTAAGTGCTAATTATCTTCCAAATAAAGGAAGCTGAAGACTTGTGTTTAGGAAGATGGCAGCTTCGAAATGTAATGGTGGGGGTTAAAGTATATTTAATTCAGAAGATAAATAAGAAGTCTTATTAAAAGGATGCTATTAAGTGGAATTGTCTTTTTAGTTCTCTGGCTCTTTCAATAATGCTAGCTTTTGCAGCACGGTAGGCTCATTTTAAAATCACTAAAAATAGATCATTTTTGAGCTTGACTTAAAATTGACAATGAAGAAAATAGCTTTTCTTTTTTTAAGAGGCTTATGGTAATAACTCTTAAAACTTTGTCCTATAACTTACCCTTTATACTGAATCATAAATGAGAGCTCTTTCAGCTATTTTCAATGCAGCCAACTTTGAATGAACTTCCTAAAACTAGGAAAAAAAAAGAAAACCAAACCTGTAGCTGCTAGCTTACCAGCAGTCAAAATAAAGCTGAATCCTTTCATACAATTGGCTGTTAATTCCGAGAGAGATTAAATATTAACACCTAGTTTGTAAAGACTACAGCAAGAATGCTAGTCTTTTACAACATGGTAGGTTGGGAAGGCTTCAGTTCCTCCCTTTATTGACTATTAAAAATCAAATACGAAATCTCCTGCATTGTTTCTTATTTGTAAATTTATTTGAATGAGTTACGAGTATAGGAGAGGAATCTAGCCTGGGTGACTGGCCATAGAATGCAGATTGTGGAACACACAAATTCCCGATGGCCAGAAGAGAGGACTACTCTGGCTATGTCTGTAGTGGAGTTGCTTGAAGCTGTTACCGAAACAGCTAAAGATGCAAAGCAGCAGCTCTGGAATAGGATGATTCTGTCTCGGTTGCAGTCACAGGCTTGATTGAAATGTGGTCCAGGAGGGGAGTTTACCTGGGAAAATTAAAAATCATAAGCTTGCAGAGGCTGTGGCACATCTGGTAGAGAAGCTGGGCAGATCCAGCAGTCTTTCAGTTTCTCTCCAGAAATACCTGCCGTGTCTCTGTTAGTCTTTGTAAGTGATATGTAGAGTAAGATTAACTTGCTTATTTATCACACGTTTGCGTAACTGTTGCCAAAGGTGGCTATGGTGAACTTTTTTCTTAAGGCATGTAGTTGGAGGCTGCCTTTTGCTCTGAGCAAGCACAAAACCCAGTACAGAAACTAAATCTGAATTTGTTATCCTGTTGCGATACTTGTCTTACTCAGGAGCACAGTACTGTGTCTTGGTTTTGTGAAAGGGCATATTCCATAGTATCAGTCTCTGTCATTCTTCTTCCAAAGGGAGCTAGACTATGGATGTTTTAAAATTGTTTTGGCCTTCTCTATGAAAGTATTTCTGGAGGAAAATGGAGAAAAGTCACAAGTCACAAGGCCAAGGCTCAGCCTTCCCTCCAGTCTCTCTCAGCCAGAGTTAGAGGACTAAGCCTTTTGTCTTCAGAGGACTTTGGCCAGGCTTTCTGTACTAATACTGCTTCTCATCAGAAGGTACTTTGATTTATCTGGACATGCCCTGTTAAGTAGTCACTCAGACACCTCCCAGAATTAGTCGGCTAATCTTGATGTACACATTTCTTGTTACTGGGTGCTTACGGGAAATACAGTCAGGTCCTTATCACCAGGTGTGCTGCACTGCAGGAACAAAAGGGTGTTATTCAACTCTTCTATACAGACAGCTGGATGTTCAGGAGAGTAGTGGAGAGCTAGAAGGTCACTTAAAGCTGTTTTGGATGCATCTGGTATTGCCTGCAAGCATGAGTAACGTTCACGAACCTCCTGCCCTCAGTCTTTGACTGAGCTCCTGAATGAGTGCCAAGAGGTAGAAGATTTTTCTCTTGGGGAGAGTCGCCTTCTGAGTTAGGACAACCGCCAAAGTGTTTCTTTCATTAAATACCTCTAGTGCTACTTGCATCTTTTCTAGGCTTTTATGTTTCCGCACCAAGAAGAAAGGCAAATCTTATCCTTGATAGGCATGATGCTGCTTCTCAGTGTAACTTGCAGGGCATGAAACCAGTAAGGGAGAAACAGGAAACCAGCACAGCCTGGTTTTGTGCTGTTGACATAAATTTCAAGGACCTTTTTCCTCATTTGGCCTTTGCCTTTCTCATCAGGAAAACCTGGTCACCAGTTACTGCAGTGAATGCAGCAGCAGTGGGCATTTGCCCATCCTCTGCCAGCCCAGGCTCTGTGCTGCTGCGGAGGTTTCTTTCCTGGCCAGTGCAGGCAAAGGAGGTGCTTCTGCAGCCTGGGGGTGGTGTGCCAAGTTCCAGTCTGATTCTAAAAAAAATGTGTACTCCAGTAAGATAAAGCCATGCATATTAAAGGTCGCCTTGTTTGCAAGAAGGGTATAAACATTTGTATTAAGGCTAGACAAATTCAAATGAGAAGATAAACATACATTTTTAACACATGGGTGATTAACTGTTGGAAGAACCTGCCAAGAGAAGTGGTTTCTCCAGCTTTCAGTGTCTTAAAAGACCAGCTTTCTGACAAATATGTTTTAGTGAGAAGTGAGTGTTTGGGCTCTACAGAGAAGTAGCGGAAACCCAGGAGCCTGGCGCAGAGATCGAGAAGCAACTTAGGGCACAGTGTTCCTTCAGGCCCTTCTTCATAGTCTGTGTCTTAGCTTCTTCCCTCCCTCTCCTGATGTGTTAACATCAATGCACATGACGTATTCTCTTACCCTGGTTTTGAGACTGGGGGATGCTTTCGTGATGAAGGAATTTGAGGGATGGTTGGGGCAGCGTGCAGGGGCTGCCTTGCCTGTCGGGAGGGGCTGGGGAAGCGGGGTGGCTGGGAAGAGAGGAGACAGTGCGTGCATCTAGGGCGCAGGTAGTGTTGCCTGATGACTGTTGCCCTAAAGCACCCAGTTTGGGATGTGTAGGTGCCAAGAGTGGACTTCATTGAGAAGAAGACATTCTGGATCTATTAAGGTAAGTAGTTGCTTTATTGTAGTGGACAAATTGGGTGTTTAGTGATGAGGAGGAACCAGGGCGAGGGCCGTGATGACTGTCCCAGGGAATTTGATTTGGAATTTGCATTACAGTGAGCGCTTGTATGTCTCTTGTCTCTTCTCACCAACAACAGACTGCAGAGTTTGAGAGCCTAATTTCAGCCCCTGAGATGAAGATTAGGAGGTCTCTTGTTAATGAATGTTATGACAAAGATTCATTTGGCAGTGGGCGACGTTTTAACGACGTAAAGTTTTTATTTTTAGTGTGTGTTAAATCTTATGTGGATAGCAGTATGCGTGTTTTGAATTTTGAGTGACTATGATGAAAAAAGCTGGCTTTTTGTTCATTGGATCATCTTTGGTAGTGTGCTAAATGCCTAAGACCGCAATATGTCAGAAAAATATTTCCACAGGGAACAGCCAGAGAAGCATCTCCTACGGGGCTTATGTGCATGAAAAAAAACTGCCTGTAGATGCTTATTTGGGTTTTGTATACACCCAGAGCTGCATTTGTTAATCAAGTTTATTTCTAAGAGAAGCTTGTGGACAGGCAAATTCCTGGAATTGTAACTCAGCAGCTTTTGGGACATATAACCATAAAACATAGCTTGGAACAAAACCAAAACATAAACTCTTACGGCGAAGTCCTGGTACCTCTAGGTCCTTCGTAATTTTCTGGGGAAGGTACCCTGCTTGGAGAGCACTGGAACTCCAGAACTAAGTCTTAGTTCTTCTACAGTCAACCATATTTTGAGATCTAAATATCCAGCTCTTAAAATAGCTTTTGTGCAGTCTCCTTTCTGAGGCTTCTGCCTTACAGCCGAGTCAGAGCAGTGCAGCTTCACCAGTACAGACACAGCTGTAGTGGCAAGAAAACTTGTTACCGGGAAAGCAAACAAGTGTTCGTGCTGTACTGCTCTGCCCTTTTCTGGCTTAAAAGAAGTCTTGGACAGAAATTTTTCTGTAGTTGGCAAAGTATATAGCCAGCGTACACCTTGTATGTGTTGACTGTTAGCAGAAAACCACTTCAAAACTAGGGTTTTTTTTTAAATGTCTCAGAGCTGTAACTTGGCAAAGCAAAAGAATTATATCTTTTTTTATCCATCTTTTCCAAGGAGCTTCAAAATTTTTGAGTTGCATCCCACGTAGAACCTATTTCAGGTTAGGAAATGCAATTCTGTTTGCTGTACGACTCACGTCCCCTGTTACATTGCTGGAAGAGATATCACCACATGTTCTTAGGCAAAACACAGCAATTTCTCTAGAGAATCAGGTAGAAAATGACAAAGTAGATGACAGTTTATACCACTGCTAAGTAAAAAGATAAATTATGTGTACTTTACTATGCATATTCATATTTTGGAGATGTTATATCAATGCCATATAAGCGGTATATAACTTGTGGTATCTATTGCAAGGGATGATGTCTAAATCATTTCCAATTGACTGACTTTTGATCCATCTTGAAAGTGTTAGCCTGAAAGAATTGGAAGATAGTCCTGTTTGAAGGGTTAAAAGGAAGTTGAGTACTTTGTCCTGAATCCTACACATAGCAGTTTAGTAGCCATTAATAATTTCTTTATTAACAAATATAACTCCGTCTTGAAAGGTGTCATAGAACAGGAGGTGAATTTTAAGTGCTTTCTAATGCAGTGAATAATCAATAATATGCTTCTTGTAGTAACTCCTTAAAACAAGAAGCTCAGCTCAGGGAAGTATTTTTCTGCAAAGACACAGGTGTTTAAGCCTCCCTGCTCTTCTTGATGAACAAAAGATGAATTGATTACTCTTACATGGTTTCCACTCTTCCCTCTCGTCTAGCACTTGCTCTGAGATCACGTGTGCACTTTGCTCCCAAAATGTTTGTAGGAGATGACTACATCCCTGGTAACCTTTTCGTAGAATAAATCACGAAGCCGAGTGCATGCCCGTGCTGTGTGCTCTGTTGCAGGGGAGGTGCTCGTTGCCCTGGACAGAATAGTTTCCAACAGTGGAAAGCCTTTTTTTACGAGAGCTGTTTGAGGGGAGGATTTTGTCTTACGCTTCCCAGCTTCTCCTGAAACAAAAAGCCAACGCTTTGTTCACGCTGGGCTCCAGATTTAGCTCACTGTTGTGTGTTCTGGGTGTGGTGGCAAAATTTCCCAAATTATCGGTGTCTCTGGTGTTGAGTATGGACCTGTAAGTGGCACAGAGCCAAGGTAGCAACTTGAAGTGCAGCTTTAATGTAGGTTAGATGATACATTGCTAACAGGTCAACGCCTCTCCAGTTTTCTATTTTTGTGACAGTTCTGGCTAATCTTTCCTTAAAATATAGGCCCTCCAGATTTTCAGTTGAAATTGTGATAGAGATGGACACTCTGAAGTCCTAGCTGAACTGTCATCAGTGTCCAGTATATTAGTGTTACAACATCATGGGTTTATGTATTGGTTTATCTTCTCAATAGAAATTCAGTGCTTTGAAGGCTTTTGCAAACAGATTCTACCTCCTGGAATGTGAAATTACTGCCTTGCCTACTCTAATTTTGTTTCCAGTCCACTATTCAGCCTGGAGTAAGCAACTTTTTCTTCAGAAAAACAGTTGTTAATCCTTTTATTTAGTATTTTTAAAAATTACTGTAAAAGGAGATTGTTTCTTCAGAGATACCAGGCTGTATCCAATACCGGGAGTTCAGGCGAGGTCAGAATTTTAATTGGAAGGTGATGAAATGTTCTCAAAAGTGCAAAGTCTGGGACTTCTTGTGTCAGTGGCTGACTTGCATGATAACAAGTGTAGGTCTTATCTGGTGTGCATCTGTTCTAGGTTTCCTTTCGATATCACAGTGCTGACGGCAGGACATTTTCAACCCCGCAAAGGGAGCAATAATGATCTTAGGAGGCTGAGGAGAAATGCTGTAGCGTAAATGAAGTTTGACATTTTCAAACTTAGTAAAACTCTTGGCAAGTGTTTCTGAGAAGATTTTGAGTTTGCTGATGTTCAAGGGGGAGGTGGATTAGCTTTGCTGGATCCTGCACTTTGGGCTGCTAGTAGTACAAAATTGTCCTTGTAGTTAAAACCTCTGTAGTTTTGATGATTTATTTTTAAAGTTTTTTTTTAAATATTTATACCATGGTATAATGAGTCTGCTGACAAACAGTCACTTGAATATTTGGAAAAGCTTTCACCGCCGTTACAGAATTACAGGAGATGCGGGTATGTGCGCATGCCAGGTGATTTTGAGCAGAAGCTCGTTACGGCAACTTGAGGTGTTGGGCTGTTGTCCTGTCGCGCAGTTTCAGCGGGTGCGTCCCTTTCACGGGCGCATCCACCTCTCCACTGAGAGCCGGTGGGCATTCAGGTGCTCTTTGCTCCCTTCTGGAATGTGGCCCTCTCCAATTTCTCTGCCTTTGTGGTAGCTCTTAAATACCAGTTCTCCCCTTTTTCGCTTTGGCCCCGAAGATTGTGGTTGGAAGTGGTTGTCACTGTCCTTGGTGCTTCATGCTCTGGATCTCAGAGATGTGTTAAAAGGTGGGATGATGCTGCTGCAGCAATGGAGGATGGCAGCGGCCATCGCTCTGCGCATGGGCAGCTCTGGGGAGGCCTTCCCAGGGGATGCGTGGCTGCGTTGAGTACACCAAGCAGGTACTAATGTCGCTGTTCGAACTCCCCTTCTGTTTCCAAAACTCACAAAGCTCTCTTGGTAAAACATTCCCTGTTCCCACTGGATCTTTGCAGAAGGAGCATGTAAACTGACTGACGATGCTGTTTCCAGGCACAAAAGATAATTGTAAGTATGGTTATTGTTGGATTGTAGTCATGTTTCTGATTTGGTGTTTTGTTCTTTTTTTTAATTGAGAAAATTTTAATTTCTGTGCTCTCCATTTATTGGTTATTTTGGTCACAACTTCAGTTTGAGCAGTATACACTGAGTAATTTCTTTTTGTGTGTATAAATATATGTATGTATATGTGTGTATAAACAGTTATTTATAGGTCTTGGATTTGAAAAATACTTGTCGTATTCCTAAAGTATGGTGGGTTTTAAGGCACAGGCTGAAGAACTTGACTCTGGGTGGGAAAGAAAGATTGGAAACTTTGAGAGTTCCCTGATGGATTGGAGATGCCAAACAATGAAAAGTGGTACAGCTTGGGACTTACAGCCCCTGTAAGGCCAGTGTGCAGGTTCCTAATTAAATACAGTATTTAGTCAAAATTAGTATTGAATGTCAACTTGAAACACCATTTTTTTCAAACTCAGACTTCTCATTAGTATGTCAATATTATTGAACTGAACGCCAACTAACGGCTTAGTGTTCTTCTTGTCAGGAAGATGTCAAAAACAGGAGTGGGTTTTGTCGTGAAGGTTCATAAAACACTTTGAAACCTATTGAGCTGTTGGAAGAGAGATCCTGTTACTATGAGCATGTGTCATTTTCAGGGTTAATTAAAAGATGATGGTCTTTGGAGCTCTGTAAATCAGGGATGTGTGCAAGCACTGGGAGCTGGGATTTGCTAGTCCTAGTAATGCAGGGACAGATGAGGAGTGAATTGCACAAGGGCAGGTATCTCTTCTTTTTTGGGGGAATTAATATGTAAAACCCTTAGTGTCATATTTAAGGCTCAGGGTAAAAGGGAGAATATTTTTCAAATGAAAAGATGACATCTTTTCATGATGAAAATGAAAAGATGACTGAGCATGGGCAATGCAATATAAAACGTGGAGCTTGCTCTTGCTGTCTCATGTCTGTGAGATTTCAACAGCGCTAGTAGCCATTTGATGAAAATATAAACTTGGGGATTTTGTGATTTTGCCAAATTACTATGGAAGTGTTGACAAAACAGCTGGGGAAGTCATTCATCACATTTTTCTGAAGTCACTCAGGAGATTCTTTTCTTTTTAAATTTAACTGCATGGCTTTTTGCTTTATATAAATTTTTTCTCTCATGGTAATCTGGGTTTGCTGTACATTCAGGTTTTGAAGACTGGCTTAAAGCTGATAATCAGTGGAAAAAATATGTAACAAAACTGTCCAATTTGCAAATTGGGGCTTGCTCAGAACTGCTCTGGAGATGCTCCTTTCAGTGAGGGCCACTAATGGAAATATAAGATGGCGTCTTGATACTTTCACTCGTTGGTTTTTAAGAGTTATAAAGATCTGTTCGTTGCGAAAGTAGAAAAGCACTTTTCCTCTGCTTGCTGTCTGAAGAGTTTTCTAATTAGAAGCCAATTTTGCTTGACCTGGTGGTGGTAACTCCTAGGAGGGTTGAAGGCAAGAAGCCAAGTTTTGTCTTTCGGGGCAGCGAAGGGGCCGTTTCATCCGGCACTGGGAGGTTCTGGAGCACGATCGCGAGAAGCGCGAAGGTCCGTGGGGCTCTGCTCGGGCACAAGCTGAGAGGTGACGGCGGTGGAAGGCGCCTTGCATCTGGGTACGCAGTGGAGGACCTGGCCAGGCTGCGTGTAGTTGTGCTGTGGATTTTTTGTTTGTTTATTTGCATTCCTCTAGTAGCGAGTATTCCTCTAGTACTGAGTACAAGTTGCATTGTGAGGGCCGGTTCTTTTTTTTTTTTCCAGTAGGATTTTGGTTTGCACGTCAAATCCAATTTCAAAGTGAAACATGAGCTGCGAGGCTTCCTCGTGGCAGAGGTGAAACCTGCAGGGATTTTTGTCTGAGGTTGAGATACAGATGAGATGAAAAAAACCTCTGAATATTGAACCCAATCAAGTATTTTGATGTTGGTGATACCAGTTCTGGAAGAAGAGGGGCTGTGTAAGAGAGGGAGACGGTTACAGTGATCTGAGCCCCATCTCACCTACGCGTTGCGCAGGGAGTGTGTTGGGGAGAGAAGCCCCGGAGCAGGAGCCCCTGGTGCAACTTTTTAAGGGGGTCTGGCAGGCAGCACTGCAGCGTAGTGGCATACAGCATGACATGCAGGAATCTACCCTGAAAAGTGTAGAAAGCATCACGTTTTAAGTAATCTCAGTTGCTGTTTAAAAATCAGGTCCATTTGTTCAAACTCTGCTTGAAATCTTGCTAATTTATATTTATGTATGTCAAGCTGTGAAACTCATTCTTCGTTCTTTGCTTCCTTTCAAAATTCATGCAGAAATGAATAAAAGACCCCTGTGTGGTAAAGTCTTTTAAAATTAGTAAAATTCACTTTGAGCAGCAGCATGCAAATGGGGTCATCTCTCTGCTTGCTGGAAACGTGAGGATTCGTGTTACCTCCTGCCATTTGCATTTCCCACATCCCAAATCTTTAAGATGAGAGCCGTTGGCGTAATCTGTATGGATGCCCTCGCGTGCTTCAACAGAAGCAAAATAACTGCAGAAGCCTGGGTGTGCTCAGCCTGCGCTGCTTTCTGGCCTCGGATTTAATGTAGGGCTTTTCATTGGCCTTTAAAAGATCTCCCAATGAGCAAGTTTTGGCAGCGAGGAGGTAACTGCAGGCTCCCTCGGTAGCTCCCCTGTCTATACGTCAGGCTGCAGAGCTCGGTGCCACCCGATATGGTCGAACACGAGTGGCTGTAGCCATCGATCCCCATTTAGCCGCTCAGGGGAACAGCACGAGGAGATCTCCTTTCAAGGGACCCATTGGCAGTGGTTAGCGTATGGTGTACGCTCATTTAATTTTCCCAATTTATTGCAGATCGGGGTATCTTTGCGGCAAAACGTCATCGCCTTGAGTAGCTTGATGTGCTGGGAATGCAGGATTCACGTTGGTGCACACTGGGCTGAACGCAGGATGTAATGGGGTTCTCGGGCGGGTACGGGGGCGGTAGGTAAAATCCAGATGGCTAAAAGAAAAGAAGAAAATCAAAAGGCTGAGCTTTCTAAGGGAGCTGCTGCGGGGCAGGGAGGGTGAGCGGACCCGGAGCGGGGCTTTCCCTGCCCTGTGCCGCAGGGCTGTGGGCTGGGTAGGAACAGCGTGAGCTGGCACCGGAGCAGCTGGATACGAGGGCAAAAATAAAAGGAGCAAGCCCATTGCCAGCTTTTAAAGCCAGAAGGGCAGAGGATTGCTATGCGTGTTGAGCAAAAAGTATTGAGCCCTGCCCTTGCCTGGATACTGGACGTGCTGCGGCCATGGCTCTCCTGGGACAGAAATAGCACCGCAAGAGTCGCTCCATCAGTCTCTGTCTTTTTCCCAAATCCCATCCCTTTTTTCTCCATCGCTTCCCAGAAACTTCACCACCACCTTCCGTGCTGTCTCCGGCCGCTTGTGGACTTGTTTTCCCCCCCTTGCAGGAAATGCCCAGCTCCCACGGCAGAGGAAATAGCAGTGCTGGGCCTGGCCTGGGAAAGCCCGGCCCAAATCCCCCAAGTCATAAACTTAATACGAGGTGTGGAGTTGGGGCAGGGAGACGCAGTGCACGTCCGCGCGGTGACGCTGGCGACGGCAGGGCTGTGCGGCTTGGAGCCAGCGCAGGGTGCGGGGTGGGGAGAGGACGAGGCGGGACGCAGCAGCAGGTCTCTGCAGAGGGCACGGGCTGAGAGCTGGTAACGTCTTTAGTTTTTATCCAGCTGAGCACTCCGGGCACCCCTTCGGCTAAACGCTTCCTAGCATTGTGCAGGAAAGGTGTCTGCCACCACAGCACACCCTGGATCTCCTCCTGCTCCGAATGTAACACTGAGGAATGCGCCGTTGCTCCGGAATTAAAACGGCTGCCAGTAATTGGTGAAAGCCACCGACGTGCGTGAGATGACTCAAAATGTCGTCCTTGGTCCTGTGCTTTCGCTGATAAACTCCCTTTTCGGTTTACAAAAGCTCTGTCCCTAGCAGCGATGGTGCAGATGGGGCAGCTGCTCTGGCATTCCCCGAATAGTTTCTGAGTGATTTCAGGCTCTTTCAGCTTTCGAGTCTACTTGCATTTTTTTCATCAGCAGATTTTAAAATGGCTGCTTTTTCTCGTAAGCATCACATCAAATAGCAAGACAGATTTTTTCCAAGGCTGTCACTGTCAAACTCAGACAGCGATGCTTTCCAAAAGGACTTGATTTTAGTTTCTGTTGAGTCTGACAAACCTGAGAAAGCACAGGCTGCAAGTGGGTTTTATAACTCCTGCTGTTCAGTGTCACAGTATTTGTGTTTTCTGGCATTTAGAAACAAGTTTAAGAACGATTAATCAGAAAAACTTGCTCAACGTAGCCTCCAGTAATGGTGAGGAAGTATTTTCTTGGCTGAGCGTGTTGCCTACAGTCTCAGGAGGGGTGGGTGGGTGGGTGTGCACACGCTGTTTTATAAAATACCCTGGACTTGGTATTTTACAAGCATCCCTCGCTCCCATCAGAAATTAAAAGAAACTGTGATGATTTGGCAACTTCCTGAAAACAACCTTCAAGTTTGGTCCCCCAAATTGCACCAGTTCTTCTATGTTTTAGTAGAATTACTTGGTCTCCTGATGTTTTCTCTGTGCTGTAATCTCTTAGAAGCTTCATGTCTAAGAGAAGAAACAAAAGAACCAGTTAATCTCCAAGAATTTTTCAGCCCAGGGTAATCCAGGCCTGTAGGCAGGTCATTTCCATTAAATAAGCTCTCGGCTCCAACGGGCTCCTCTAAAGTATGATGTTTCCCAGCAAATGTTGGACTTGAGGCTCAGAAGAACCCTGGTATCTTCTGCTAAGGTAAATATTAATACCGGAGCTGCTGTAACAGCAGAAAAGTTTATCAATACAAAGATCTTGTCAACAGATTACAAAGATTGTAGTGCTGTTGACTTCAGATAAATGTATTTAAATGGGGATTTTTTTTTCTTTGCGTTGCTCCTTCCGTCACAGCTCAGCTCTCCCCGGCAGCAGTGGGCGTAGCTGAGTCACCAGAAACTCCAGTGCCCTCCGTAGGTGCAGGGTAAACTCCAAGTCCTTGTAATAAGGGGAAGAAGAGTCAAGCAAAGCTTTTTTCTTTTGCACTCTTGTTTTTGTTGTCAGTCAGCATCGGTAGCAGCTCAGACTAACATCAGACTTCCAGCTGAGTCCTCTCTAGAAGCAGCAGTAAGGTGTCCTGCGCTGAGCTTCAGAAAATACACCACCTCCTAACTTCATAGTCTTCAAGTATTAGAAAGACGCTTTGCTGGCTGTCATTCAAGAAAGATTTGAATGGAGTAAGTTTCCTGCAAGCCATCCTTGCACAACCAGCTCACCGGAGCTTTAGCTGGGAGCTGTCTTGCGTCATTGGATAAAGCCAGGTGTTCCTCACCAGTTGCACCTTCTCCTGATGCTGGTTGCAGGAAGGGCTGCACGTTGTTCGCGGCCTCGGGGAAGTCTTCCTCTAGACTGAGCAAACCGGTGCGCCTACTTTTTGTTTCTTAATACAAGGGAAAACCCTGATTATACATTTTTTTTTTTCTCCTTGGTTAGGTGTGTAAGAAAATAGTATGTAAGAGGTAGGGCTGCCGTGTGGGAACCACGACGGCTCTGCTTCCTCCTGCGCGGGAAGTGAGATGGTAAATGTAAATAAGTGGTTCGATATCCTCAGGATGTTTACCCTGTTTTGTTTGGCATGTTTCTGTTAATTACTATCTTGCCGCTAATTACTATCTTGCCATTAATTACTCTCTTGCCATTCATTACTGCTGATTCCTGGTAGGATTTCAGTTCAATTCCAGGACATACACGGATGTTACTTAAACGTAGCATGAAATAATAATGCTAGCCCGTTCTTTTGTGAAGTGCTCTGTGACTTACCTGTCCCACCTCACCTGGAATATCCTCTGCCTTAGCATTTTTATTCCCGTGTGTTATCTCCATTTTCCAGGAGCACACACGGACCCCTTGGTGTAGCTAGCGGCTCCCCCAGAGCACCCGCCTAGTCCAAGAATTGTACTCACAGTTTGCCTTAGACATATAAAATGGACGCATTACCAAAAAAACAGGAGTTGGCAGTGACTTTTCTGATAAGGTTGCCCCTCGCGATAGGCAATGTTGCCCTCTACTGGTTAATTACAGGTTAAAGGATCCATATTTTCCTCTTTCATGTCGCAGCACTTTGCTACAAGATGTTATTTTTCAGCCATTCTTGCTGGGAGCAGAAGGCAGGTTTTGGTCCCAATGCAGTTTTTTAGGATGCTACTGCTTGCATGTGATTTCTTTTTCCCCAGAAGCTGCTTTTCATTTGGTAGGACCCAGTGCACCCGAACACCAAACTTTAATAATTATTGTTTTTAAATGTTAGTAGTAATGTTGAATCTGTCATTTTCAGAATTAACCCTTAGAAACAACTTCTCCAAACTGGTTTTGCCAGTGAAATAACTGCAAGGTTTTTAATTATTATTTGCATTAGTAGAGTAGACCTCTTGCTTAACGCTGTAATCTGGATGCCGACTCCTGCAGCCCCCGATAACTGCCCCCTTCCCTGCTGGGGCTGGGGTGGCTGCACGATGAGCTGGATCCAGGCACTGAGCTGGGTTAAAAATAAGCTCGCAAAAAGAGTGTTATTTTTAACCCGGGTCAGTCCCCTGCTTGGGTTCACGGTGCGGCTGCCCGGGCTCTCACGTGGGTGTGCTGGCTTGGATGTGCGGGAGACGGCAAGAAGGAGCTGTGGGGGGAACCGAGGGCTGTTTAAAGCTGGAGCAGCCCTGAAAGTTGCATCTCAAGTGGATATTACAGCTCTGAACTCAGCTATGGACCCCCCCTTGCATACCAGCTCCATAAAAGCCATTTCCAGGACAAACATCACTGCTGACAAAGCTCCAGCAATGTTGAAGCACTTTTTGGTGGTGATGCCCTGTGTGGCTGACCTTTCCCAGAGTAAATTCTTTTCAAGTCTCATATTTGCAACTGGTACAGCCAGCTGTATTCAGAGTCTGGCTTGAATGTTTCAAATATCTTTAAATGTGCAGAAGAAGAAAAAATAGTTGATGCAAATGACACTTCAGTTTTGCTTTGCAAGGTGTATTAAAGTAGATGATCAAAGGTTTGGAGGCTCATACTGTGCACAGCACTGTAGATAATTCAATATTTGAATCACAGCTGACGTGATGTTGCGGCATTTAACCAATTTGTGGCACCATCCTGCTCTCCTGCAACTCAGAAAGGGGACAAAGCTTGGACAATTTTTTTGGGTCTATTCATTGAACTAAAACTTCAGGGGGAGATGGAAAACCAAATGACTCTGGGTGATCGAGAAGGATTTAATCCTTTCAATACTTAAAGGAGGCTTATAAGAAGGGTGGGGACACACTTTTTAATAGAGCCTGTAGCAATAGGACAAGCGTAACGGATTTAAACTAAAAGAGGGTAGATTTAGACTAGATATAAGGAAGGCATTTTTTTACAGTGAGGGTGGGGAAACACTGGAGCAGGTTGCCCAGAGAGGTGGTAGATGCCCCATCCCTGGCAACATTCAAGGTCAGGTTGGACGGGGCTCTGAGCAACCTGATCGAGTTCAAGATGTCCCTGCTCGCTGCAGGAAGTTGGACTAGATGACCTCTAAAGGTCCCTTCCAACCCAAAGCATTCTATGATTCTGTGATTTAGCTGCAAAACGTGTTGCCTGCGTAGCGGTGGGGAGCAGCTCTGCGTCCCCCCAGGGCCCCGCTGTGGGGCGAAGGACGGGTGGGGGCAGGTTGAGGCAGCCCAAAAGTAGAAAGCACAAATTACTGTTCAGGAGGAGAACTGGGTAACTTTGTAGTCTAATCAAAGTTAATAAATTGTTTGACTTCAGCTGCCATTGTATTATGTGTTGTGGCATGCAGCGCGGCCCCTCTGGTGTGCCGATGCTTTCACAGCGTACCCCAAACAGCAAATACCGAGGGCAGCTTAAGATGGAATTTTCTCGCAGTCTAACACAGGCCAGCTCAGCTTAGCAAAAATGCTAATTAGAAATCCTTGATGACAGGAAGCTAGGGAGCTTACGAAGAAAGGTTAACACAAACTTCCAAAGGGATGCTGGTCCACTGAGTTCAATACCGAGGAGTTGTGCTCTAGGTTTTAGCACAGATTGCCACCTCTTCTGAGGCAAACGGTGGGTTTGAACAAGTTTGCCAGCAGCCCCTTCACCACTTGTTCTCAGGAAATGGTGCCTAAGGGTTCCATACTGATTCCCACCCTCAGCCACGTGCCCGTTCCTGCACGCTGCACGGACAAACCCCAAGCAGGAGCAGCCAGGTCCTGCACCTCGGACCGGGGCAGGCAGCGCCAGGCGCAGCCAGGGCTCTCCTGGGTTCGTTGGGCTGGTGCAGCACCTTCAGCCCATGTGATGGTGCAGGGCAAGGTCCAGCTTTGGCTGCTAGTTTTGGATCATTTTTAAAGGAAAGAGAAATATGCATTACAGGAATCATCTGTTTGTGGTGCTCTTTTCTTGGTGTATCATCTTTCACAGAGCAATTGAACTACGAGCCCCGCTGGAGAAGGGGACAGTCCCTGCTCTGGGCCATTTGCAGAAGAGCTGCAGGTGGAGGACATCCCAGGCAAAGCCTTGGAGAAGGTGTATCGTGACTTTTCATAGACAAAAAGTGGCATAGTTGTGAGGACTTGTCCCAAAACTCACAGGTGTGTAACAGACAGGTACCGCCGTTTTCCAGAGTCAGAGCTGTGCTTGTACCGGCAGGAGCTGAAAGCTAAAACCTGCTCTGGAGAGCAGCTCTCATGGGATTTGGTAAAGCAGGACAAGCTCTCCTGCCCCTTCTCTAGATTACAGTTGATTTAATTGGAAAGTTTGGAGTATGGAATATCTTTTGCATTTTTATATTTTATTTAAGTTGGACTCAAGCAGTGAGTGCTTGCTGGAAGATCTTTCTGCAACTTCATTAGGTGCTCAGTGTTGTGGGGCTGGAGCAAGGGAGCTCCGCAGGAGCGTTCACTGCAAGCAGCAGGTCAAGGACGCATCAGGGTGCAAGAGGGCCAGCACGCAGTGACGCTGCGGGTACGTCACCAGGGAGGAGCAAGGTTCTTTTGAATTCTTCCAGTGTTAAATTGTGCCTTTCACACCAGCTGAATTAGACTAAAGGTGCCGAGATTGATTTCTAGTGTAGTTAGAAGTAATTTTTGGGGGGGGGTGTGGAGCATCTGGTTTGATACTTAACCGTGTTAAGTGTTAGTTTGTCTGATCGGGGTGTCTCTGCGATACACACACACACAGAGCTTCGAGAACGGCCTCAGCACATTTCTCATTCCTGCATCTGCTTGCCAATATAAATTTTAAAGATGCATCAAGCAAGACTTTGCACATCAGAAAGCCATGCAGTTTGTGTTTCCATGGAAGGGGAGGGATCTTCTATTTCTGGTGCACTATAATTTGTTAGGAAGTGAACTCTCTTGACTGGTTTATGTATGTGCAACTGGTGTACATGTGTTTGCCATGCTTTTTTTTTTTTCATTCTTGGCATTTTATAGGCTTCTTCTTTATATACCTGGTATCATTAGACTGATACATGCTTCAGTGCTGTTTGTATAGTGTGTAAAATCCCATAGCCCCTCAGGGGAAATGCCAGCAATTCTGCATCTGCCGTTTTCTGAGCTTTTCCTTGCCCACCACCTCTTGTGGCTGAAGCGCTGTGCCCCATGCGAGGGGAAAATAGCCATCCTGCCAGCCCTCTCCTGCTGCAAGGAGAACCGCACGCCGAGTTTGACATTGGTGCGATGCAGGCAGGTGGTGTCTAAATGCAGAAATCCTTGGTGTTATCATCACTTGTGTTTTTGTCTTGTTTGCTTGTGCCTTTGGAAGTGCAGGAGAGTCCAGGGTAGAAAAGTGTGAGCGTTGTGGGGGGTGAACAGGCACGTAATCACCCGGGAAAAAGGGTCCTCTGCATAATACCCATGCACATCAGGTGCTCCAATGCACAGTGGGGCAACGTGAGGCATGGCTTGGAGTCCTCTTCTGCAACGCCCTGGGTGCCACATTGCACTGTGAAATTACTTTCTAAACATACCTTGCCTCCTTTTCCTCATGCCCTCAGAAGCATCTTCCATGTACGATTACAAGGTAAAGACAATGCAACCTGTTTTGTTTGAAAGTGTCGGTGGCTTGGTGCACACTACGAAGTGGGTATTACTGCTCTTGTTCCTTATTGCATACGTGGCGCTTTTTCCATGTTCAAAGCATTTTCCAGCCATGAACTAAGAGGACACGCATTAGCTGAGAGCACACACCCCTCCCTAAGCAGCTGATGCTGGGCACATCCCAGGAAAAACTTCTAGAATGTGACACACCACTTCTGATGCAAATAAAATGACGTCATGTTTCATCAGCTCTATTAAAAGTACTTAAGTAATTGAATTAACGAAACTTTAAAAAGCCTGTAAGAGACAAATGTGGTACACACCTTTCTTCTCACTTTTTCTTTTTTTTTTTCTTTTTCTATTATTATTTTCCCTGTTGAATGTCTTTGGTTGGCTTTTTTATTTGTTATCTTACTGTTTGCTTTTCAATACGTGGTTTTGCTGGGTGTTTTTTGTGTTATAGTAGCTGATTTCTCTACTTTGCAGCATTGGGTCTGCAGCAAGGGAAAGTGTCATCTGCAGAATAGCATGAGTATGACTGGAATACCTCATCTTCCATATTAATTTTTGCAAACATTTGGGTTTTATTTCCATTGTGTTCTTTCACCTTTGCTGTGTGTACGTGCCTTGCCCCCTGGACTGTGCTCACCTCTTACATCTTCAACCCATTTTTCCGTCTTCGTGTGATCTTTCATGCTTCTCTAACCATCCTTCCAGCTGTGGATGTCCAACATCCAGCCCCTCTGAACCCATGTTGGCTCTGTTTTTCTCCTGCCATCCCTGTAGCCAGCTTGGGTATTTATCCCTCCTTCCCCTATAGCTTTTCCTTGAGCAGGGTCAACCCGTTAAGCAGACAGTCCAGGTGAGGGGGGACAAGATGACATACTCTGCACGGGATACAAATACTGGCTCGCTCCCCCTGCCTTTTGGGAAAAAGGAAACAGTGGCCCCAGAGCTGTCATACCCAGATGACTTTTTTGGGTGGCTCCAGTGTGGTGAGAAGCCACTGATGGAGCTTTCTGCTCCAGACGCTCCCTGATGTGCAGATAGACAGGGGTAGCTGTGAGCTAACCACAGCCAAGGCAGAGGTTTAGTGACACTCAATTTCCGGCCCAGTTTTGAGGGTTTTTTCAGGCTAAATTTAAGCATTTTGTGTGCAGCTGACTTCTCTTGCAATTTGCTTTTTCAGGTGAGGCAGATGAAGAAGCCTTTGCTGAGGAGTGCAGACGGAGAGGACAACATGCCCTGCCTTTCCAGCCAACCAACCCTCGCCTGCTGAAGTCTCACAAGCCTGCCAGTTCCCCCAAATATGCCTGTCATTATAATAGCGATGAGGTGGAAGAACAAGATAGAAGCCGGGTTACAAGCAACTTGGAGAGCCCTTTTTATTTATCAGGTGTGCACAAGCATGTTGATGAGAAATGCGCAGAAAAGGATTCATCAGCTAGTCAAAAGCCAAAACCAAAAAGCCAAGCAAGAGGTTGTTGCTGTGTGTTGACTTAATGTTAGTTCCCTGGTAGATAATAAACAGCAGCTTGTGTGCCTTCATCCTGCATTAGCTCTGCTTATCAATTTAGTCTAGATTCACAAATGCCCTGGGATATTGAAGGATCCAGGGCAAATATTGTTATGCTGCTGAAGTGCCTATGCTCTTTGGTCTTTAAAGTGAAGGCCTTTTAGAGATTAACTAATCACAATACTTTGCACATTCATTTACTTAAATTGTGTTTGGCCTCCTTGCCGAAGAAGTTCAGCGACTTGATATTATTTCTGGAAGCTGCAATTTTAGGCACCTAAATCCTAATAGAGAAGGCTGAGACCGTTCAGGCGAATGCAGAAGTGCAGCAATTGCCCTGGTTATTTTTGGAACTAATTAGTCCTTTGATATATTTCCTGTCTGTAATGTTCTGGCAATATAGTCTAGAGGCTATCTTGGACAACACAGTCCTTGTAACTACTTGATTTAATTTGAACCTGGGGTCAAAGATCATCCAGGACTGCCAGGACAGGTTTTTCTGAAACATGAAGATGCCTTTCTACTTGGATGTCCAAACAAAGGGCCCTTCTTAGTAGAGCTGAATTAAGTGAAGTGCTGGGAAGCGTGAGCGTATGAGGCTCCTCAGGGTAAACACAGTGCATGAAACATGTATAGTACCCCAAAACGTGTGCTCATGTACTCCCAGTGCTGTACCAACTTCTGCTGCATTTATGAGCCTTTAAATCTAACACTGTCTTCTGTATGGAAGACCTAAAGGTATCATGTGGGATGACAGCTTGATAAAATGGAACCATTCAGCTAAAGGTCTTCCTGATCAGTTGCTGGAAGTTTTGTCTCTTTAGGGATGGCTAAGTTGAATCTTTTAGTTCAAAAAAAAAAAAAACAAAAAACAAACGTTTAAAATTTCTCTACGGAAGCCTGAATGTAGCCTCTGGGCTGATGTCCTGAAATCTCCCACACAAGGGTTACAGGTTTTGTCTCCTGTGTCTGTAGCTGGCAAAACAAAACCTTGGCTCTGCATTTGGAGAATTGAGGTTCTCTGCAATCATAACAATACTTTGTAATGGTTTCCGAAGAGCGTCTGAGTTTGACACTCACCTTGCAATTTTTGGGGCAATTTTTAAGATTGCATAGGACTTTTTGCTGTGAATCTATTTACACTCCAAGATGCACAAGCTTGCAATTAAAATGAATTTCCAGAAGTATTTGTGCAATCACAAAATCCTCTCTTCTACCAGTAGATTGTGAGTTGCTATAAAAGATTCAGGGTGAAAACTCGATTGCAGCAAGACTAAGATTTTACTGTTGCTTTAAATATTTTGCCTACTGTTCCTCTGATGGACAGGGCTGCTGAAGGACTGGTCAAGTCAGTCATAAAAGCCTACATGAGTGTCTTAATCCATCCCTGGGAAGTTTGTGCACGAGCCCTGGCCAGTAACGCCGTTCTCCTTCATGGGTGTTCACCTCTGCCGAGTGCCTTGCCCAGCAAGCAGGCTTCACCAGCGCAGCTCTGTAATTATACGGACCACTTGCTCCTGCTTGGCTTCTTACTGATCGCTGCAGCAGGTGCCGTGCTTACACGGGCCAGCGTTGGGAAAGAATAGCATCTTTTTCTGCCTTGGTCCAAAGCCCACTCACTTCAGTGGAAAATAAAGTTCAGTGGCCTCAAACTGGGCGCAGTTCCACCTCGAATCAGATGGTTTTGCCACTGCTGGTGTGTGGCCCTTGGCAGCGAGACTGCACGGCAGTTTTAGACATTGTCCCAGTTAGAGCACCTCAAGCAAATCCTCAGTCATTAATGATTCACCTGCAGTGAAATGGTTTTCTTTTCCCAGCTCCAAGAGTGGGAATGTTTTGAGTTTTAATTTGTAAGTCTGTAGCTAACTTAAATGAAGGAAAAGGGGATAGGTTTCGTCTTGACTACGTGGTGGGAATCCCTCTGGAAGTGGCTGCTTCTCTGTAGCACCCAAGGAGAAAGGCTGGCCAACTTGTTTAGACTGGCAACTGATACGTAGAGGTGAGATGAATCCTCTACTTAGTCAGGATTTCCAGTCATTACAGTGGGTTTTTAATTAAAAAAAAAAAAAAGATAGTTAAATTTGATTCTCCATCTAACATTGACACCGCGTTTCAGTAGAAATTGCTCTGGGTTTCATACTGTTCCTGGTTTCATAACAGCCTTTAGAATAAAACTTGTACTCTGAAGTCACTGCGTATCTCAAACACTGCTCTAGCTCCACCCAATTAATTTTTTAATAAGAATTCAGATACTACAAGTAATGCACTGCCAGATCGTGTGACGTATGGCTGACTGGCGATATCCAAGCTGTTCCAAAGTGGCATTAATGCCAGCAGAGACCTGGGGGTTACAGCCACTAATGGTAGGGGTAGTGGTACCTACCCCTAAAAAAACTGCTTTGCTGGATTTCAGAGTTTTGATCTTTAGCAAGAATGGTTGAAATGTTTAATTGTTAAAATACTGAAAAATACATGATATGAAAGATCATTATTTGCAAGATAATATTGCAAGGTTTGCTCTTCCTTTTGAATGAAATAGCTTGCATTAACCTAAAACTTACAACATTAATAATTCATTTTTGCTCCATTTTCACTCACTGTCATCCCTCAAGAGGAAACCACTTTAAAAGAACTAGCTTAACTAATCTTGATCCTTTCCTGGCATGGATTCCTCTGCTGGAAAGGTGAACTATTTGTACTTAATTACATCTTTACTGCAGTCTCCGTTCTTTTTACTGACATACAGTTTCCTGAGTTACACATTACTAACTAGTAAAATTGATGTTCTTGGTTATCCAAACTAATTACCTTATTCTCTCACATACTTGTATTTGGCCACATAATGGAAAGAGAAAGGAAAGCAAAGCCACTGTTTTCTGTGGAAATCTAATACGTGAGGAATGCTGGAGGTGCGGAGATGGGAGGGAGCTCACTCTCCCTTTGCTCCACATCCCTGGCTGTAACTGTGCATGAGTGGGACGGGGTAGCAGCCGTACTCTTCTGCGGGCAGAGGGTGGGAAGGCTGGCTGGTGGATTTGGAGGCTGGCTGGTTGCTCCCTGGCTTAGCCAGAGCTGCCTTCACGTGTGTTTATTTTGGCTGCTAGTACAAGAGCATCCCGTTACCCACTTGCTTCCCATAGAATGTGGCTGGGTTGCACATGGAAGGGCTTCCAAGGCTGCATAGCCTTGCAAGCTTTTGCTTGCCACGTGGGAGTAAAACCTTGGACTCTATTCAGTAATAGTATTACCTTAATTAATAGCAGGCAAGCAGGTTGTATCTGGCTTGGCATGTTCTTGTAGCAATTCTAGGCAGAATTGGTAATGAAAATAGTATGGTGAACAAGCATGAAGGAAGGCCCCAGTAAGTTGCTAAAGCTTTTCAGTCCCCTAAAACATCAAAGTTGGAATTACATTACTGGGTTGGCCAGTGAAACTGGAGAACTAACCCCTTGGATTTAACAGTGTGGATAATTAAATAGTGGAGCTGCATACCTAGACGGGGTGGGATGTTTTGTCACCTCAGATCTTTATGTAAAGGGGGGTTCTCTTTCCGCAGTGCTCTGTGGCAGGGGCAGGAGCTGTGGATGCATGCGAGAATTAGTAGGTCAAATTGTGGTGTGTGTTGGGCAGCGGCTCGTGCTGAAAGGAGGGAATGTGAAAGTGTAGTGTAAAGGTGTAATTGTAAATTGAGTCACATGCATGAAATTATACTGAAGCTGTGATCTGAGGTGAATTTTTATAATGGCATGTGCAAGCGCGGTCAATCTAAAATAACAGATGGTGGCTGCAACTCAGAAGTAAGCTAGCTACCTTTGAAATAGCAATTTATTGTTTTGACTAGAGAGACTTTTCTAAGAGCAGAAAATCAGAAAGTGCACTACAGAACCCAACGTGCACGTGCCCCGCTGCCCTGTTAAAGCTCTGTGCACATGTTGGAGCCATGACTGCTTTGCTGGTTTGAAGAAGGGCACAAGAATGGCTGCAATCTTAGCAAAAACTTAGTAGATCTTGAAAACCAATTTATCTGTGACTTGAGCAGAAAGCATGAATCCCTCCCACCCCGAATCTCAGAGCCTCAGTGCTTCAGAGCCTGAAAGTGGAAGGAGGCTCCTCCAAAGTCTTCACCTTTACAGGAAATCTTCTATAAAAATCAGGCCATGGCCTTTATTCCTGGCTGATGTGGGTCAAGAAGCAGAAATGCTGTGTGTTAATTGCTAGTCATAACTGAACACCTTGTTTCCTTCTGCTGACTCCTATGCTCTCCTGTGCTGGCAGAAGGAAGGTGGAGCAGACCCGTGGCTGCTCTCTGCATCCTGGTAGAGCAGGGCAGGGCAGGAAGAAGTAGGACACCACAAATAGGTTGGGTAGGAGCATTTTCCCCAGGACACTTGTCCCTTTGGATCAATTGCTTCATGTGCACAACTCCCTTGCAGTTGCCACCCAAGAATGTTGGGAGTTTCATAGTCATTGACCAAACAAACCCATGACTTTGGGAGGTGCAGATGGCAGAGACATAGAAAGCCAGGAGGAAAGTCAATCTGGGACCCAGCAGAGAGGCTTCCCAATTTGTTTTCATCCTTGCTGAGTGGCTGAGGGAGTTGCTACTAAGCATTGTTGGAAGTTGGTTTCGATCTTCAGCAGCGTTTTGAAAGTTGGAATAGCTTGTGTGATCTTTATGGTTCTTCTGGAAGTAGAAGAGAGGGGGATGAAATACAAAGAGTGGGTCAGCAGATGCTGTTTGTTTTAGACAAGAATTATCCAGGTTGTAAAACAGGTGGAATTCCAAATGGTGTGAATTCTTACTTCATCCATCTCTGCTCCTGGCAGCAGACGAAAGCAAGAATGTACCAAGTTAGGCTGATATCTGTCTGCATTTGAGTGAATCTGTTTTCCCAAGTGTCAAAGCTTGGGGAAACTCTCAGCAACCTGTTCTCCCCCAGCCCTTCCCTAAGACTCTCTATCTTAATGTAATCCATTTCTAGAGTTTAGATAGCTAACTCTTGCTTCTAAGGGTGGAAATTTGAAAAGCCTATCTCCAAGGCCAGAGCTGTTTGGGTGAAGCCAAACGGTTCAGCCAGGCACTAACTATGGGAAGTCTTCATGACTGAATCGTGATGCTGGCGACTCGCAGGACACAGGCTCAGTGCAAATTAATCAACTAGTAATGGGGTTGCTGCTTTCTAATTCAGATTTTGTTCTCTCATGACTTTGGGGCTAGTCTTGTAACCAAGGCAGCTAAATATGCTTTTAATTAGTGCTGGTTGAAATATTCAAGTGAATTTAGCACCAAAGGGTTACATCTTTAGTGCGCAGTTTTTATTTTTACTAGGAGCTGCTTTGCTTGTTCGGATCAGGTTTTTGGCTGTTATCACCCAGCCTAGCATCACTGGTGCTAACAGACTGGCAAAGTTTGCCCTATCCTTTCTTCTTAGGTGGGGGTAGAAAAGGAAATGGTCGAGAGTGAAATTATTTATCACAGCAGGCTTGAAACAGAAAAGACCTAGCGGTTTTCTCTTGAGGAATACTCTGTATTTGTGTGTTATCTCCTACTTTGGCCAATCTGTTTCTGTGTGTCAGTGATAACACTTGAAAGATTTCCACTTTTCACCCTTATCATTCCAGAGGCTGGTAGGAGACCATGTTGTCAAATGCCTAAATATCTTCATACCACATTATTTTAACATTTGGGTTGTTTCATTTAGACAACAATGAATTATGTGGCATTAATTTCAAGTCATAATTTACATTGACTCACAGTATTTTTAAGGAAGAGTTGCTAGAATTGCTTTCAAAATCTCAAAGATTTGAAGAAAATGGACTGTTAAAAAAAATATTATGATATAAAATAGCAGTATCAAATGCAATCATGCCTGTACGTGGAAGCCTTTTAAAAACACTGACAGTGTTTTTAGAATGAAAAATGAGGAAATTATGAAGCTAACAACCTGTTAGGGTTTAATGATCCTTTCCCAAATATCTGTGTTTAATGTTTCATAGTTATTACATGAACTAGCTCTGATCAGCTGATATGATGCTGTTTTTCCCTCCAGTAAAGGGAAGAATCCTTTGAATAACACCCTTCGGATGACTGATTCTCAAGAATCAGCACGTCTCTTCCGCCTCCATTGGCCTCTGTGGGAAAGCAAAGAGATGCTTGAGCCCTTCTGGGATGTGTCCCTTACAGCAGTAAATTAAATGCTAAGGGATCCCATTTTTGACAATGTATAGGTGACCGAGGGGCTGACATAGAAGTAAACTTCATGGATGGAGTTCTTAATTAGGAGGTGTCCACACAGTGCCCCTGGGGACAGGATTGTAGCTCAGGAGGGTGGCAGGGTGCAGGGAAAACAGAGCGTCAACTGCAATTCTGCAAAGCACTGCCAGTTTTTCTCTTCCTTAAACAATAAAACTGGTTTCCACTCTTAACTTTGCGCAGGCTAATCGCTCATGGCACAATTTCTAAACAAATATCCTGCTTCTTGACTCAGATGATTGCAAAAGATGAAGTCATGCTGTTAATACAGCATAGGAGCTAGAATGATAACCTAGGAGCTGTTTCCCTTTGCTACAAGGGAGTGTATTTCCTCTAATGCACAAGCTTTTGATAATGTCTGAAGTGATTTTAGCCCCAAAACTATCTTGTGGTTCTCCCCAGGTTTTCTTAACTGAAACTGAAGAACTGCAGTTCTGCCATGGGCACAACCCTAATTGCGCTTAGGAGGAGCTCTGATTAGGAGCAAACTTCAGCCACAGTATGGCTTCATACTCCTCTGACCTCCCACCGCTTCCTTCCCCCATCTTAATTTTGCTATTGGTGTTAAATTGATGGAGAACCAGGCACAAAATGGTGACACGGCTTCCTCAGGGTCACATCTGCCTGCCTGCAGACAGAACTAGGGAAAGAAACAGCTTTCCAGACAGGTAGAGCTGTGCCCTTCCCGGGCTGGTCCTCTGCCTCTCAGCTGGCCTGCAGCGGCTCCTCCGCTCCATGCTGGCCCCATTGACTGGACTGTGCTGATTCCCAGCAGCAGAGCACCGCTGAGCTGAAAGATCCCTCCAGCTATCTCAAAGCATCACAGAATGATTATCTGAGGGAAATGCTTGCTAGCTTTGAGTGTAGATTTATAAATGCACTTGGGTAGGTGTGGTGTTGGCTCTGCACAGATCACTGTCAATGCAAGTCTGCTAGCAAGTTGCATATTACTGCAAGTTTGGAGGAAAGAACGAGATGCAGAGCAAGAACTGGTTTTCACACATTTTTGGGGGGGAAAAAAATCATTGGGATGACGATCACACAGCTGGAAGCTTGTGCCTACTGAACCTGTAGCAAATAATTGTTGCTTGAACTTAATACTTCCATGTACCATTGGAGCTGCAGTAGAATGTAACCTGTGGTGCATAGTTAAGCATGAGCAGGCTGATGACCTACATATAAAACGCATATTGGTAAACACTGAGCACCTTCTTATTTACTCAGGATTCTCGGCATTCCCTAGTCTTAAAATGGAAATGCAAATACCGTGGTAACTCTGACTACTGTGAGCAGGAAACGCCAGTACTTAAATAGCTCCTGCTATATAAGTCTTATTTATTGCTTCTGTTTTGAAAATTATTCCAATTTTGCATGTGGTCTAATTTTGAAGCTTTTCCTGAATGGCTTTGAAGTCTTTTGAAAGTTCTCCAGATCTTTTAAAACTTCAAAGATTGATATTGTTTTCTTTCTATCCTATATAAGGGATATAGTAGAACTGGGGATATAGTAGAACTGATCATTTAAAAAAACACATTAGAAAGCCAGACGTTTTCTTTAAGATTCCTTAAACCATTCAGAGAATGTGTGCTTTTGCTAGAGGGAAAAGTCCATGAATGCTGTGAATAGTGTTTTACAAGCCATGTTTCCTCAGGACACAAAGAAGGCAGCAAGAGGAGGAAGCAGAAACAGAGAGAGGAACAGAAGAAGAAGAAGTCAACCAAAGGGAGTTACTAAAATGGACTTCTCTGCTATGCCAATACCTTTATAATAATGACAACTTAATGTTACCTTTGAGCACACCTCTTGTCTATATTTTTTGATTGTTCACACTGCTAGCAAGGAAGTGACTCATGTTTAAAACTGTACTAAAATTGCACTATGTTATTCTTTTTAGTTTCACAGAGTGGCTTTCTTGACAGTCAGGTTAGGGAATTCGAACGAGGCTGATCGTGGTTAGAAGTGTGTCATGTTTGAAGATTTGAAAGCGTTACAGAATTTCTTACCTCTTCCTTCCCTGGGACTAAAATGACTCTAGTGTTTGTTTATTTGTTTTGTAGGATATAAAGGGTTGTGCAAATGCCTGTTTGTTTGGTCACTCTGGTGTCAACATCAGGCCTGTTAAAAGAAGAGTCCTATTCACTCATGTCACTGGGAATGGGATTGAGACATGAGCTCTTATAGGGTAATTTATACAAGCTTAATAAGTGACTTTTATGGTTGGGTTTTTTTTTCCCCCCAAGCTGGGCAGCAGAGGTTTGTCCCTGCTATTAAAATGTTCCTTCATTTTAAATTGTATCATGAAGTTATATCCTCTGATTTTAAGAAACTTAGTGTAACGATGGTCTCCTGTAAGCACTCCTACTGATTTCCTTAAGCATAGTTGACTCCCGATGAATCATTTAGTGAAATCATTCCTTATTTTAAAAGTTATTTTCAGAAGCTAGAGACAAATGATCTAAGTGCTACTTTAAAACTGCTCTTTGTTTCTGCTGAGCAGGTTTTAGATAACATTTTTCAGCATCCGTATAAGATTTTATCAAGTTGTTTCTGCAAAGAACTTACACCTTTATGTATGAAAGCATTTTGCATCTGTTTTATTGCAGGACTAATTTTTTTAGCTTGAAAAGATGTTTTCAACTGAAAAGAAATATGTATTTTCTGGCAAGATTACTTCCTTGCTTCCCATACTTGTCTCATGTGCATGACACATTGCTTCTCTTAACCTTTTAGTTTGTACAGAGCCCTTCCGTTGCCTTAAGCATTTACCTGCATGTTTCTTGTCAGTATGTTGCCTCCTCTTTTTAACCTCCAGGTAGGAGTTAGCAGTTTATGGTTTTGTTTTGTTTCTTTTGTTCTTCCTCTTGCCAATATGTTGTTGATGTAACAGACCTAAACCTGGCAATATTGAAAGTCCACAGTTCCTGGAGAAACTCACTCATCCTAACATTTAAAAGATTGAGCAATGCACATAATGGTGTAAGGAAGAAGCTAAACAGAAAAATCAAGACTGCATTCTAGCATGGTTTGATATAACAAATTCTGGTGTCTCTGGTATCTGAACGGTTTAGCTTCAAATGCTTACATTACCCAATGTAACCCTACGCAAACATATAATCATACATGAACTCTGTTAGGGTATTTAAATTATGGTTAATATGAAATAAGACTGAGTATTGGTTTTCTGTCACTTAAGTACCACTTTTTTTTTGTTCTGTGCAGTGTTACTGATATTTTAAAATAAACAAAATTCTCCTTTATACTTTGTCCTCTTGCACTGTACTGTAGACTAGAGCTGGCATCAGTTGTTCATGTTTAGTTTCAATTAAAGTTTAGGCTGTAAGCACAGGGGGGACAGTCTACATTCACAAAACGCCCACAAGCATACCAAGTTATTCCTTTCGCTAAGTCCATGAGCAAGTTGATACAGACCCTGTGTCAAATGGCTGACAGTGGAAAATGAGGGTTCATTCTGGCTGGAACCATCACCATAGGAGCATATACATCAAAGAAAACTTGCACATTAGCCATGCAAGGAACATTCACACTGGATAATACACAAAACTTTGAATTGCATCCTATTTAGTACACTTTCCATACTCTGGGAAAAGTCCCCCCCAGTACGTACGCCAATTTTAAGCTAATAGCGCTCCTTATTTGTTGGGGAAGTGGTGTGTGCTTTGAAAAAGCAAGAGAGGTGGAGGAAAGGAGAGGTGACACCAGCGCAGGGCTGGTCTCCCCCGGGCTGTTCCTGTGCTGTGAGCAGCCTCACGTCACAGGACAGAGTGGCTCCAGATCGAGAATGCCTTGAAGAGTTAGAGCAGACCAGGATTTGGTACATAAATATCTTCTTGACTCTGATCCCTGTGTTAGGCTTGAAGGAGAAGCATAGAGCATTAATTAGTTAGGAGACCTGAAGGTAGGCTCTAAATTAGTTAAGGATGCCCTTGGTGAGACAGGCTTCCTATCCCACTGGAAAGGTGCTGGCGTGCTTGCAGCTGGGCTCCCACACCCTGCGCCTCCCGCGGGGAGAAACTCCTGGGAAACACAGAATCTCCAGAGGAGGGAACCATGGGCATAATCTTTCCTATAACTACTTAAAATTTGCCAAAGCTTGCCTAGAAATTAAGAAATGTGGGACCATGGCCATTGAGCCTAATTCCTTCCTTCTCAGCCTGATTATTTCTGGATTTTAACTGAAGGGTAATGGCTTAACTGAGCACCGGGAAGCAGGGTTGTCAGCCTGGGTGTAGCACTGTGAAGCAGGGTTGTCAGCCTGGGTGTAGCACCGTGCTCACGTGGCTATCTATGGTGCTTGCAGGACAGCCTGGACGTGGTGCCACGTCTGCATGAGCAGGCACGTATGTGAGGTCTTGTATCCCAGTGCATCCATCTGCCCAAGGTGAAGGCTGCATGATGCTATGGTTTCCTAAAGTATGTGTTGGGACAGGAAAAATGCAGGTGGGTGTGAGACACCATAACTGATAACAGATGATGCTGGCCCAAGAGTGGCTGTGAATAAATGTATTGTGAAAGTTGGAAAAAGATTCCTGACCATCCTACAACACTTCTGTGGAAGAGCTGAGGACACAAACAGAGCCAGTTTAAATACAGACCTGATGTCATCTATAAAATGTATTGCAAAAAGATTCTTTACAGAGCAGATACCTGGGCTCAGAGACCCAAAGTGTTTTCAATCCCTTTCAGTATCCAATAAGAAAATTAAATTTTTAGGGTAGAGAACACACAGTGAGTTGCGTAACAGCATAATTAAAATGATATACTGAAATCAGCACAATTTCATCTTAAGATAGTGGGGGACAATCGCAAACAAGCAAAACATGGACAGATAAGAGTTCCTGCTCCTCACTTGGAAGCTGCCACTATGAAAATGGTTTAAATTCAGTTGTTTTTTCCACACCTTTTAGGGATGTGCAGTCTGCTCTTTGAACTAAGGTTTGGCAAGACTTTGATCCTAAATAAATGATCTCAGAGAGTGTAGGTGTCAAGATGATAAGAATGTATTTTTCAAGTTTTTGCCTACCTTTGTGGGCAGTTTTCAGACCTGTAAATCCTACTTCTAGAGGTAACACAAAACTCAGTTTTTCTCTGTCAGCTCAGCTGCCTTACAGAGACTTGCTTTTCTCCCCAAATTTCAGAACCATCTCATGATGCTTTGTATGTATTTGTTGAAATAACACACTGAAAAGATGCTTCTTTTGAAAAGAAGAGAGCCAGATACCCAGAAAATGTATAATAATCATTAGGGAAGCACTAAACTGCCTGTTTTCCCAATCACATCTAAAATGTGTGTGTCATAC
The DNA here is from genome assembly GCF_030463565.1 of Pelecanus crispus. NCBI lineage: Eukaryota > Metazoa > Chordata > Aves > Pelecaniformes > Pelecanidae > Pelecanus > Pelecanus crispus. The sequence goes on from NC_134644.1 coordinate 10,702,541, forward strand.
CCACTTGTTCTTCAGGAATGTTTCTAGACATGTGCCACCAAACCGGTGTCTTTCAAGTGGTGGGATTAGCTTGTTACTGTATTGAATTTCATTGTTTTATTCTGCCTATACAGAAATGTATTCATTTCAATTTTTTTTCCTCCATTTTGTGTGCCAGTTGCACAGGACCGTTTATTCCTGGGATGCACAGGTTGGTCCTTCCTGCATTTCAGATCTCAGTTATCTTCCTTCATGTGCAGTCCTGCTCCTTTATGTCCAGACTTAGCTCACATTTTAGTGCTCTCTCATGTTACCTTGCCTGGGGAGCACCTTACTCCCCTGTAACTCGCATATTGGGGTGTAGGGAGTGGTACAATTGCCCATGATTAAGTATATGTAATTCTTTTCTTCCCAAGGAGCAAGTTGGAATCTGGTCTTGAGAGACTTATGGGCTTAAGCTGCGCCAGGGGAGGTTTAGGTTGGAAATTAGGAAAAATTTCTTTACGGAAAGGGTGGTCAAGAATTGGAACAGGCTGCCCAGAGAGGTGGTGGAGTCCCCATCCCTGGAAGTGTTCAAAAAACGGGCAGATGTGGCACTTTGGGACATGGTTTAGTCCAGTCTACCCTTGATTGGCTTAGAGTAGACTTGGTAGTGTAGGTTAATGGTTGGACTGGATGATCTTAAAGGTCTTTTCCAACCTAAACGATTCTATGATTCTATGACTTTTTATCGCTATTTGCAAAACTTTGCTCATTGCTACCTGTAGCACTGAAAAGTCTAGGCAAGGCAAGGCAATTTTCTCGTCCACTGGTGAGAATTAAAACAGGGCGCTTAAAGCCACATACAGATCTCAATTTTAATAAATGTTCATATTTGAAACTATGATTGATTCAGCTGCCCTGTGTCAGCACACCTTGACTTCTCACAAGTTTTTCGAGCCAAAAAGGATTAGGTGGGGTGTTGGGAAGCATCAGGTTTGTTAAGTACCCTCTTGGTGCCCTCTTAGCCACCAGCTGTTAGCAGGAGAAGCATTTCCAAAGTGGCTGAGCTGACCTGAGATCACATTTCCAAGCGTGGAGTAGGTTACCTTGCTGCTCTCATCACAACAAGCAGAAACTACTCACGTTACTTGGCGTATCTTGAACTACAGCATCAAGTATCCCAGACTTCCCTTCTGCCTCTTCCATAAGGCCTCATGGTGTCACTGCAAAACCAGCCCAAAAAGCAAGAAGTGAGTGTGAGAGGAAGGTCAAAACACAGGCTCTCATACCAAGTCTGAATGCTTTGATTTCAGGGAAATGCCTCCATGTCTGCCTGGAAGTGATCACAGATTTTCTAGGATAGCTCCAAGGAGGGAATGGGACCTCACTGCACTGGCTGGATGTTTAATTGCATCTCTTCAATGTCTGTTTCCATTGGCATGCACATGCACCTTTCTACGTAAATAACATACATAATTTTTTCCATCCCTTGTTTGGGAAGTGCTTATCCTTTGGTCAAGGTAGAGCGGCATGCTTGTTCTTTAGGCTGCTGATGGTTGTGATTTAGTGAAGTCTTGTGATATGGCAGGTGTCATTTTTACATTATCTCAATATTAGAGAGCTGCAGTTGGAAAAATTTCTTTAACTTAAATAGCAAAATTTACTTCCAGGTTTTAAAGATGAAAGCTAACAGTGCAAAATGGTAGATCAAGACAAAAGCCAGTATGCAAAACCACCTCTTAAATGCATTAGGTTAAAACTTATGAAATATATGTTTCTGCCTGATTTTTGGAGTCCCAATGTGTGACATCTTTGGATGGTTTAATATGTTAAGCCAAGCAGTGCTGGTTGCATATTGCTACATGAGACCAAGAGATAGTTTGAAGCTTCTTTAGGAGACTGCATGCTCAGAGCTGAGGAAGGGAAGGAGCTCTAAGGAGACATTAAGGAGCACTGAGCAGACACTTCCCACGGCACCTGGAAGGGACTCTCATCAAAGGTGCATGACTTGATCCTGGCAGCAAATACAAGCCACAACCTGTCACACTGGTAGCGTTGTGACAACATGGGTTTTACGGCTTCGGGATTCAAGGTGAGGAGGTAACCAGAACTAGAGCCTTCCCAGTGCTGCGAGTCACGCTTTATACCATAAAAATGATTTGTCAGCTACCTGGTCCACTGTCCTGTCTTTGATAGTGACTAATGGTGGATCCCTAGGGGAGAACAGGCTAAGCATGTAATTAAACCTCACCAGAATGTTTTCCCAGCTGCAGCACTCTGTGGGTCAGAGGCTCCTGGATCCAGAAATGGTGTTTCTGTTGCCCAGTATTTTTTTCCCATTGACTTGTTCAGTTGCCTCTTAACCTAGAAAACTGCTCAATACCCAGTGTCCTATGGCAAGGGGTTCCTCACCTGACTGTTGGGTAATGAGATAGCCCCTGTGTTTTAAAACTCTATCCTACCACTTCCTTTGGTTTCCTCCCCTCTTCCATCCTGACATTGGAAGAGACACTGACCACCACATCCTCATTCACCTTTTCCATGCCACTCACGATTTTACATATTTCACTCATGCCAGCCTTTGGTTAACTCTTCTATGTCTCAAGAGGTCCAGCATATTGAACCATTCCTCGCAGAAAGGCCTCTTCCTACCTTTGATCATGCTCTCAGGTTAGGAAAGCTCATTAAACAGCGGCTGTTGCTCAGCTCCATAAATTGTGATGACTGCCCGGACAAGCATGACTACATTTTAGCAACTTGCTCATACCCCGTTATCAGTCTGACAGAAAGGCCACATGGGGCCTGGGACGCAGGAAGAGCAGACCAACGCTTGAGAGCCAGCTCTGATGCCCTCAGTCTCACCAGGCTCTCATGGGCTCTGCAATGAGAACACATGAGCTCATGGCAGTGATGGTATCTCCAGAGCATGGTCCCACACACCGTCACCATCCTTCCCACCCCCTCAGCTGAAATCGCGTCACGGGGCATTCCTTGGCGGCTGATGGGACGCACCTTGTGACTCAGGCACAGCTCCTGCTGCCGCTCGCTGTTCCTGGGGCTGCAAGCATTCCTGTCTGTAACTCTGCTTGGCTGGCAGCACACGGACTGTGGAGTAAGTGCTTTATCGTAAGAAGCGCCTGGTGTTGCCAATGCCAGTTTGCCTGCTCCCACGGAACACTGGCGTCGGCTGTATGATCCCTGCCAACCAGGGAGACAGGTCCGGTAACCTTGGGAAGACACCTTGCTCCTGGTGTGACACATCCCTGCAGGCAGTGCCCGGAGATGTGGGCAGTGCGACTCCACGCGTCCCTCATTTCTGCTGTGCTGCCCGTGGCAGCACAACAGCTTTTCCTTTTCCAACCCCTTTTTGTCCAATATACGGATGATATTTCTCATCTGTAGCAATCTGGGCTGTGACTTTCCCTATTCGCCTCAGCATCTGTTGTGCGGGACAGCTGTGCGCAAGTGTTCACTGACTGGGTTTTAGGGTCACCAACATCATTTGGGAAATCTTAAACAGATGGGTAGTTAATTATGAGGAAACATCAGTGATGGTAGGGAGGATCCAGAGACGTGGGAGGGTGCAGAACATCAAATACTGATTCTTAAAGTGCAAAGTCAAAACTGGCCCACTGATCAGACCCCTGAAAAGGTTGTGTCAGGTTCCGTCAGAGCTCAGAGTGTGTCTGGCTCTGCAGTTCTGGTTCAGATCCAGCTCCACTTTAAATACAATTTTGCCCAATATGTTTTCGATCTGAATGCAGACACAGGCTCAAGTGACAGGTAACCTCAGCTTGCTGTGCCTCTGCTCCAGCAGGCAGCCCTGCTGCAGTTTGCAGGAAGGTTTTTTTTGGGTGCACCTGAGCCAATGGCCTCTTCTTTCTCAGGAGGATTCAGGTTTGGTGGTGGCGGTTTTTTAATCAACAAAATGTCTTCCCTTGGAACCACAGATTTTTCTATCATGAATACTTAGGAAAATATTATTCACCTCATGTGTAATGCAAGTCTCAGGTTGCATTAGGAGATGGGATGTGATAGAACACGATGGTAATGAGTCACCTCATATCATGTTTTATTGTGATGTGTCAGCTGAGAAAGCTAGAGAGCTATAGGTGTTTCTACCAGCCCAATTATGAAACAACCGCTGGTTCATGCAGAGATTACTAAGTTTTTCCTAGCCTAGTTAGCAGATAGGTTTAGGTCTGTGGTTTAGCAATGTTTTGTTTAAGTTGCTAACAATGAGCTGCCTCAGAATCTGTTTTTCACCCAGAAAAGTCATCAGTCCCTTGTCAGCAAGGGTTGACCTTACTCAAAAACTCCAGTCATTAGGATGAGACTGTCTCTCTTGGCAGAGGGGAAAGCTTGTGAGACCGTCTTTATTTTAGGGCTATTTTCTGCTGGCATTGAGTAGAGGAGGGTGATGATGCCATTGCCCATCACTGCTGTAGAACTGAGAATATGAAGGCATGATTTGGAAAGTCAGGAGGTTAGACACTGGCCCAACACTTCTCAGTTTAATCCAGAGAGTGACAGATGCCCAGACACAGGCAGAAAAACTCAAAGGATTTTCAAGGTAGGCTTTTCATTGCCATTACTGCTGGCTGTATTGCTGGCAGTCATTAAGAAGCAGCACACAGGACCCTTCAGGACGCTGCAGCAGCCCTGGGTATGAAATTGTGTCTATGGGATGTAGGTGATGGAATTGGTGGAGACCATCAGGTCTCAGTCCCTCTTCACCACTGGTCTGGTGAGACCTTCAGCCAACTGCTTTGCCTCCTGCCCATGGATTTGCCAAGGCTGCACAAGCAAACAGGCACTCAGCTGGGCAGTCTGGAAGCATCTGGTGTACATGATCTGCTACAGTGATGGTGGATGAGGGTTTTGGGGGTTTTTTTGTAAAAGTTTAGGTAAACTCTGAGCATAAGGATCTTTATGTTCAACTTTTCTTGTGCTATTTATTTTGACTACGAGTGGACTCAGTGGGGGGCTGTAGTTCCTAGCCGCTCACACAGGGGCCAGATTTTGGGGCAGTTATACGTGTCTTCTCTCCCAGAGCTCTGTGGCTTCCCCTGACTGCGGCTCTTCGGCAGTCCCCGTCCCTTTAGCCCTACACCTCTCTGCAGCAGAAAAAGTCAAGTCACTGAAATGCTCTGGAGCCTTTGCTGTGTCAATAAACAGAGACCAGGGTAGGACCTTTCCCTTCATTTTTACACTGGTTTGAACTCCCCTTCTCTAAGTGTCGGTCTTGCACCATTAACCCCTTGCAGCCCTGGTTTGAGGAGAAGGTTTCCTAGCTGGGTTGTAAATGCTTCAGAGGAGGCATCTGGGGAGGGAAGCTGAATAATGGAAATGTTAACAGACCTTTCATTACACACCCGATACATCATTACTTAATTTCTTTGCTTTTGTCTCCCTTTTTTATAGATTTTTTTTCCCCAATCAATAGCATTCATCCTACTCGGGGAACAGACTTGATACTGTTTTTATGGTGTGAAAATTACTGTTGCTTTGACTGGCTCCTATTACCAGGTGACACAGCTTGGCAGAAGACAATGAATCTTCCTATTATTTGAAAAATAAATGTGATTTATGGGAGCAGCAATCGATAGTGGTCTGCGTCTTGCCGTCAGAGTGGTTGCTTTCTTGAAATAAGGCTTTTACCTTTGGAGAGTGAAGGCTGTTTGTCTAGTGCTGCAGAGCAATTTATAATATATATTTTTTAATCTCAGCTTTTATTAAGAATCTTTTTAAAGACGATGATAAAGAAAACATCTGTTGTCTTTTTAAGGGCTTGATGGCTATGTGGAAAGCAGTTGCGTAGGTGTGAAGTTAAGCACGCTGGCAGGGAAGGACATGTTGTGGATGCTGGAGATGATGGAGGGAGGAGGAGGAAGGGGAAAGCTGACCATCGAGCACCTGCTATTGCTTGCCTTCACTCACTGGAGAGATGATGGTCAACACTGAGGATTTATTATTAAAATCCCATGACACTGATAACAAAAAATGGACCAATTTAGCTGCAGGGAAGCAGAACCACTTCACTTGATAGCTGTGCAAGACATTACCTGGAGATGTCTGGGGAGGCCTATGAGGCTGTTCCTGTTTTTTCTGTTCATTCTTGCTCTTTTGCAGCAACCTCTCTGCTGCATACTAGTTGGCCTCATCTATTGTGGGCAAACTCTGCTCCTAGATAGCGGAGGTGTGGGTCCTCTTCCACTAATGCCCATGCTGAAAATGTCTTGCACTTCTTGAAGAACTAGTAAATAAAGATCTTAACTATTTGGGGATACTTTTTGTGTCTCTCTTAGGGCAAAGGAGCTAAGGAAGCCCATCACTGCTTTGGATTTTTTTTTTTTTTAAATTAAAAATAGACATGGTCTCCAAGTCCCCTCAACTCTTTGGCTTATTCCAGTCTTAACTGATTTAAACTGCAGTTCTGGTGTATTTACAGAGAGAGAAGGAGGTTGTCTGGCTGAGTGCATATATCAGCACCTCTGCAAGCAATGACAGTTGAAGCCAAACCCTGAGCTTTTCCCTGTAATTGTCTCCCATGCCAAGGAATAGCGGACACAGCCCCCAGGGCAGCAGAGCTGAGGGTCACCTCAGCTGGGCACAGGGACCCCACACCTCCAAGGATGGATGCCTTGGGAGAGCTGTGATGCCCCAAACCCCCAGATTCTGAAGAACTACCCAAGTGATTCCAGTCCTGGGGTGGAAATTTTCACCTCCTGGGTATCAAATTTAACGTCAGCAAATGATTCTGTCCTACAACACACAGCCTAAGGGGCCATGCTTTTTTCAAAATTACTGGTGAAAGAAGCCTTGTGTCCAAAAAGGTACATCTGCACATTTGCACAGAAAAGGATGAACACTGAATATACAGCTATTACTGCTGGATGAAGGACCAAAGACACAGGGCCCAAATTATTTATCTGTATAGAACTGAGCTGCTCAGAAAAATAGTTAACCAAGAGATTTTCATTAAGGTAGTTTGACAAAGATGAATGTTCCCTTAGGAAGCAGGTACATCAGATGGGAAGAGGTTGATCATTAATTTTAAAAAGTCAATTTTCTGTCAGGTAAAGTTTTTATTTTGGAGATGTTTTACTATCCCTTCGTGCTAGCCTTCTTGCTCTGCTTTGGGACTGATTTCTGGTCAAGCTGAAGTGAACACCTGAAAGTTGTTTCTTTCTCCATAGAAACAAATATGCATGCATACCTATGCATAAGTATATGTACCTTAAGCACCCTTCTGGATATTTTCTACTACTTTTCTTAGGCCAAGAGGATGGATACTGTACTAGCAGCTAGGAGGATGAAGCAAACTGGAATTGCTTTTACCAGTCTTAAAACAGTGGAATCAGCAGTTTTCTGAATATCTTTGTGCAGAGCCTCTATGTTCAGGTACTGCCAGACACTGGGGTGATCTAGCCCTAATTTGGGTGTCCTCAGTAGAATGCCTTTGTTTTATGTTCAAGAGGGGTTTATTATGAAAATCTGATCTGCTACATTACATGGGGCTATATAATTTCCCTTAATGATACCTGCATTGAAGTTATGATCTCATGGCAAACCCAGAGTGTATCTCATAGAGAAACACCCAGCACAGCTGGATTAATTATCTCTTTTAGGCATCATGTCTTACAGAAGACACTTCAGTTTACTCAGTTCCTCAAACAGCAGCTTCTTCCAAGCAATGCCTGTCTGGCTGCAGTGCCTTTACACAGGTAGGACCGTCTCTGGCCAGGACTAAACATAGGGTTTGTGCTGAGTTAGCTACAAGGAATGGGTTTCAGTGGGTAAAATAGCATAAATACAGCTGCCAGGGTAGCTATAATTATACCGACTTTGCTAAATATAATTACACTGTTGTTAAAGGGACTTTGGTGTAGTTTATTTCTTTGACTTGCAAGAGTTGGATAGAGATAGAGACCTGTCAAAGGGAGTCCACAGTTTTGTTTCCTTATCTGAAATTAGAGCTCCAGGACACAACTGTATTCTTGTACTTTGAAGATTAATTTAAAATAAATACCATACTTTTTATACCAGGCTCTTTCCTTCTGTCTGGGATCTTTGTCACATGTGGATGTAATTATTGGATGTGCAGTTTTTTTCTGCTGTCCCGCTCTGGAGAGGACGTATTTGTGTGTGTTTACCTGGCTATTAGTGCAGGATTCAGCACTGTGTGTTTTAGCACTGTATTTCTAGTCATAAGTTCCTTTACTGGGATAATGACACAAGAACTTGAAGAGGTGTTATACCTTAATTATACCAACGCAGATAGTCTGAGGTAAAATTCTGGACTTATTTAAGGCTTCACATATGTAACATAAATAAGCTATTGCTATGTCTGTCATTACACTGAATCTCACTCTTAAAGGGTATTTCATTTTGATCGGGAAACAGACTAGCCAAGTAACCAAAGTACCATGTTGCTACTTCAGAAGCTGGTTGTAATTTGACATTATCAGGATGTGTCCTCTATCCTGAGATCCTGAAAAGTTCTTCCTATTTAAATTAAACCTTGCGGAGTGCACAATGCTTTTCTGAATGGAACTAACCATTCCTTAATTTAGCCCTGGCAGTTGCTGTGCTATTTGCACTAATATATACTGATATTCAGTGAATTAAATCATGATGCATCCGTCCAAGTGCAGTGGTGAAGAAATCCCATCAACCCAGATTACCTTAAAGCAGCCTTCACCAACTAATTTGTACTGCTCCAAACGTGGAGCGCTTTAGTGTGATACTCCAATACTTACATAGTAAACCCCCAAATCCTGCTATCATTTATGAGCCTAGAAGGAGCTTTGCTCCACAAAGCTTAATGTACTTCTGTCAGGTTCCTGACTTCATAAATAAAGCAGTGCTCTGCTTTCCCCCTAGGAAGAGGCTGTTGTGGTCCTGACTCTCGTCAAATTGAAACCGTTACTAAAACAGCTTTTTGGCATCAGCCAAGAGCTTCCTACTTTGTAAGCTCCCTCATCCTCATTTTTGATACAGATGAATTTCCTAGCACATTAGCCTAGTTTATCAGCTTTGTAAAAAATCTGTTATGATTTCTTCTTTAGAGTCCTTCTGTTTTTCTGCGATTCCTGAGCATTTGGGGCTGCAAAGCATATTAATCTGGATGCACAATTTTTGCTGGAAGAATCACCCTTACAGATATGAAGTTCAAAGTTGGAAATTTGCTGGAGCGAGGGTGGGCTGGAGGCAGAAAGTGGTTTGATGTATGATGCATGACCACATTACCAACATAAGTCTGTATTTGAGAAGGTGGCTTTCATGGTTAAGAGTAGCCTGGGACTTAGAGGATCTGCATGCAGTTCTTGACTCTGCTCCTGCCTTCTTGAGACAATCTTAAAATGGTTACCAGTCAGCCTATCTCTCTGTTCCCCATGTATAAAATAAGGTAACGTAATCCCTTTCTCTTGCACCTCATTCAATCCATTTAGCTCATTAATTCTTCAGACCAGGAACTCAATCATGCTGTTTCACAAGGCAAGCACACAGAGAAATAATGTGGAACAATACAGATTAAAGAGTCACATAGCTTATAAAAGTGAAATTCAACCCTACAGAGTACTCCCCCTTACTACCAATACCGAGACAACACATTTCTCCCTCTCCCTGAAGTCCAAACACACCAGAGATGGAGATGGTGAGCTCTGCTAAGTGCCCCGCTCCACCCTTCTGCCGGTGGCTCTTGATGCATCCCCCTTTGTTCTGCCTGACTGTATTTGCAGTGCAAGTATTTGTACAACCACAGCCATATCTGAGGGCTTTCCCAGAGATAAGGGCTTTTATTTCACTTCCATCCAGAGCTATCTGCAACATAATGTAATTAGTTTATCCCATGTTTGTCAAGAGAAAACAAAACTGAACAGCTTAAATGGTATATGGAGGAACAACACATTCCTGCCCTTTGGCATAATTCAGCCTGTAACTCCTTATCCAGCTGTTCCTGGGCTATGATGTCCGCCACTCCAGGACGTGGCACAGAGCAGGGCTATAGGAAAATAGCGTCTTGATTTAGAGGAAAATTTCAGCACATCCATCACAGGAAAAGTTATTCAACTCCTTCAATTATTTATCTTCTGCATTTGTAACACACGTTTTTGTAGGTACTCACGTTTTCGGGGCATGGGTTCGTGCAGAAGCAATGTAACCGGTTCTCTTCTGGCTTTCCTTCAGCTCTGTCCCCAGCACGCCGGGCGTGAGTCCCACTGGAGTGGAACAGATGCTGTAACTGGCTGCTCTGAGGGGTTTAAATACATTTTCCCGCTTGTTAGACAAACCTAATGTAACCCTAACTATCCACGCCAACTAGTGTGGTAAAAAGATGCCGTAAGATCTCAAGAATCCAGAGCAAAAGGAGGAACTTTTCAAAAGGTCCCCAAAACAGCTACCTTTAATGGAATTAGATAGCTTAGCTAAATAAACAAGAAGCTATTGCTCGTGGAAAAAAATCTCAGTGATTTCCCCTGAGGTAACATCAGTAGAGCAAAAGAAAAAAAAAGTCTAAAAAAAAATCCCTCACCATAAATCCAAAGGGACTTGTCAGCTCCACGGCAGAAATTGGAGAGACCACTCAAGCAAGAAGAGGATTAGGCTATCTCCTATCAAAGCATTCATGGACTGGATTTTTACAGCAACTTAAACAGAAAGTGGTGCGGTTTGGGGTTTGTTTTTTTTTCCATTTCCAGCTGTGGCAAAGATTGGAAGAAAAAATATACACAATACAGTCCCTAAGGCAACGTCTTTCCAGCAGGACCAGTGCCTACGTCCTCCTTCTAGGTCCATCAGCTTTAACAATTATAAAACTGCTCCGCTTTGCACAGTGACCCCAAAGGCAGCATGAAACATTTACACCTTTGGTTAAATCTATGACAACCCATGTCCCACAGCGCTGAACATGAGAGTGAGCTGGCCCGGCTGTGAGAAGGACAGGACGTAGGTGGTGATGAAGGGTCCTGGATGCTGCCTGATGCAAGAGAGCTGGAAGGAGCTATGCTACCACGAATCCTGCCTCCTAATCCCCTCTGACCTGGGCTCCTGATCCCAGACACATCAGCTCTCAGCTATTTTGAATCTGCTCAGGCTTCCAAAAATACCAGGCATTCCCTGAGCCTACTCACATTAACACAGCCTCTGCCGTGAGAATGTGGTACAAGCTTGTTTGCTCCGTACTAGAAGCACTGTGCTTGCCCACCATGCCACCGCAAGACAACACAACTGTATTTACAAGTGCCAGAAATTGGGCAAATTATTACTGGAGTGTGAATAAATGATTCCTTATTAAAACTCAAAACCTTTTCACTGAGCCTTCAGCTTTTCAGACTGTACCTTTGCTCAAGTGTGTAGTTGACTCATTATGAGGAGGGGACTGATTACACTGCATTGCTGCTGTATAGTTCTAAGGTCTGGCACAAGTCACCTCGCTGCTCTGGCGCTTTTCTTTACGAGGTCCTTCCAGGTACTGTCTCCTCTAGGCTCAGTCCAGCTCCAGCCCTCTCTTCTTCATTCCTGCAGCTTCTCAGGTTGGGCTGGTAGCAGCTTTCAGGGGGCACAGACAACCTCACCTCTATTTGGTGTGTCCCTTGCCTTACTTATTATACAGCTCCTGCAGTAATTTTATAGTAAACTATACCAGGGCAGCATAACTGGGCATCTTCACTTGCCCATCTTCAGACCTGCTGGTGCACTGTGTTCAGTGACTGGTCCTTCACTGTCACACTGTGATTCAGCCCCTACCATCTGCTTTGGGTCTATAACCAGTTTTCCCCTAAAGAGAGAACAGATACGGTTTTAATTTGGAGTCTCCTTCTAGGCTTTCAACTCACTCTTCTAAACGTTATTAATTCCAGGACAGACACAAATTTCTCTCTGTTTTTCAGCCTTAGATTCTGGTGCTGTTGAGGTAATGTGTCTCTGCCTGTCTAGCTTTTAGTTATAAAGCCTTTGCTGCTGTATAACTGTCTCTCTTTCCTTTTCTAGCTCCTCCCCCTGTCATCGTCCTGTCCTGCCCACCCCCCCCTCCCCCCGCCACTCTATTGCAAGCTGGAGAAAAATTGTTATCTTCTTTCTATGGACAGGGCATAAAGAGATAAAAAAAGCAATTCCAATGCCAAAGCTCAAAGTCTACCTGTCCAGCCTTCAGCCACCACTCTTCCTCAGCTAAACCCAACAGTGTCCTAAGCCTGGAGCCTCCTCAGATTCTCTTTGGAGATTTCCCTAAACATCCCTACATGTTCTGTGTGCAGAGACACACAACCACCAAGGTCATGCAGCAACCTGTGTTCCTATTGGTAGTCACCAACAAGGTGCTTTGTGCCCATTTTCGCCTTCAAAGTCTACCCCGAAAAGGTCCATGTGCCTAAGGATGGTCTCAATTTATGCTCAGCAGATAAAACCTTCTGCTGGGTTGGAGTAGTTGCAGGTTCACATCCCTCAGCAGCCTGGAAGCTTTGCAGCATTAGCTTCTGCCCACAAGACTCTTCTCTTAGAGGGAGGAGAATAACTGGGTGTCTTTAAAACAGCTATTCAAGGATTTCATACTGTGTGGACAAGCTTTAGCACAAGAATATACCCAATGCCAGACCTGGTGAGCAAGACTCCTACAGCCCATGAGCACCATGCAATGGCTCTCATAGGTCTGCAGCAGTAACCTCGCCTCTGAGATGTCCCATTCTGTAAAAAACGGTAGACTTGACCTCAGTGTCTACCATCAGTAGAGTCCTTTCCATAGGAGATCTTCATGTGGAAGTGGGTTTTCTTAGCCCCTTCCCCTACAATACTTTATGAGGTCAGTTTACCTTATCTTGATGTCATTCCCTAAGGTGTCTGAGTTGCAACAGTGCTCTTTTAGGTATTAGAGTGCCCAAGTTCTGCTTATAAATCTAATCCTAACTAACCCAAGATAAAATAAAGAATTTATTCTGAAGCTAAGCTATCAATCCAGTTTGAATTTACATCACCCCTTTTTAACATCAAGACTTCTAAACAGGATTGCCTCAGTATATGAACATTATATTATCAAACAGTATTAAAGGATGCTGTCGATCTACATATGGCTGTATCAAGGCTATGTAGTAAAGAATTCATTGCTCAATATGTGGTTAAAATGGATTCCATATCTTTACAAGTTTATACATTTAGCTTCAGGCATTTTATTATGACTGGTGCTAATGATAAGCTTTCAAAATAAATGTACGTGTATTGTTCTATATTGTAAGTTAAGTGACCATAATCCCTACTGTGCCTAGTTTTCCTGTTTCAAAAAGTCTTCTAACTGGGATTTTGTAGACCAGTACTGCCTTCCTTGAATTATTTCAGATTAACAATTCTGATGCCAAGGAAATATTTTACTGGTACCTCCCTCATCCCCCTGAAAATCCATTCATATTTTAAAAACTTAGAAGAAAACCAGAAACTTCCCAGTTCCCAACTGTCATTTGCTCCTTATAGCCTACTTTTGGAGCATTGCCAGAAGCTCTCATCAGCCTATTGGTTGAGAGACCCTATACATGGCGCTCTCAGCATAACGTATGTCTGCAGACAAGACATAGGCACATGAAAATAACGGCTGCTGATTTTGCTATCAAAATGCTCTTTGACCTTGACCCTTGGCTGGAAACCACTATATTATTAATTCAAGTCTCATGCTGTCTCTTCTCTTTACTTGTAATACATGTTCTGCGTAGGCTTTATTACTAAGTACGGGTTACAGATTTCACAACTGGGAATAAATTCACACTGTTAGCACAACACCCCCAAATACCAATCTGTCTGCTAGGTTTCTCATGGGAGCTAGTTACTCTTTGCATGATCTCAGCACCTTCCTACTGACCCAGCACAGGAGCAGAACTAATATTTGAAAGCGCTAAACTCACTGTTAGTGTAGGATAATTTTATTTAAAACCACTAGCCTAAATCCCAATCGAATTTATTTGCCGAAACATGAGCCTTTGGTGTAGCACAGATACAATTTTTTTTTGTGTGAAAGCATAGATTCTTGCTTTGAAAAATTTATCTGATATTAATGACATAGCTGCGTTTAGATTGCATGAATCAGTACGTGCCATAAACTGCTTGAAGACTCGTTAATCCTGATGAATTAAATAACCCTCCTGGGCTGGAGAGTGATGTTGCTGTTACAGTTTATGATATATCACATATCACACCTGTTTGTTATTGTTCTACCCGTGTTATTTTATGTGTAAAAGGGATAATGACAGCAGGAGTAAGTCCTGCTTATTTTGGAAGAAACATGCTCCGCAAACAGGAGACAGTGCAAAAAGCCTGGAAATCGGGAAATCTGCTGGAAATCTCTCTGAGAGCCTGAGGAAGCACTGGAGGACTTGTCTATATGGAGAAAGAACCTGAAGAGTATTATTATGGAGTAGCTGTTATACTGTGGGTTGGGGTTTTTTACAATAAAACAACTCGTATTCTGATTTTAATTCCTTTCATTTTCAGTGCTCTCCCTTTGGAAGTGTTGCCACAGGGGCTGCTTATCCTCCGCTTGGGTCTCTTAGGTTGGAGTCTGATACTGGATGATACTGATACGCGTCTCTTCTGTTCCCAGGGAGCACTGGACTGGGGCCCAGATCTGCATTTCAGTGGCTCTCTAAACCGTTTAAGGCTTGGGAAAAGGTAAATCCTCTTAGAATTGCAGGCCAAACATAGTTCGCTTTGTGTTACCTATACAAGCTCATTTTTTTTTATTAGCTGGTAGCACAATTCCTCCAGTTCTCGGTCATGTATGTGTTGGCTGGCTGAGAGCACCTCCTATCAGCCTGAGCCAATTCCCGATGGAGTCAAATGGGTTCTGAGCCAGGCCAGCTGCCCTTGGCTGTGAACTGTAAAATAAATATTTCTCTTAAACACAGAGCATCTTGACTATTCCAAGAATGTCTCAAAAGCCGATCTAGGCTATGTCAGCTCTTCTTCATTTGCAAAAGGGAAAAATCCTTTCAGAACTGAAGCATGGGAAGTATGTAACGCTGAGATGTGTCATTGTCTAAACTTTGGGCAGGGTGGGATGTTAGGGAACGTTTCCAGGGAACCAGAAAAACTTTCACCAACTTATTGGCTGACATCCATGGCAAATGTCATTCCAGATATGGCAGAGAATTAAGCAGCTCTATAGCAAAGTAAAATCACATCCAAAAATAAGGATAATAATGGTAATATTTTAATGTTAAATGGTAAAAATTCAAGTGCTGCAAAAGTCAGTGAGACTGGGGAAGACACTTATGATCCCTGGTAGTATTTAAATGAGTAATTTTCTGTGATTCCAGTTAAAAACAAGTTAAGCATTTAGATGCATTTAAGTGCGAGAGTTGTTTCCCGGCTTTAGGAGGGACTAATCTTTAAGTCACATACAATGTGCTTTGCCAAACTGTGGATGAAATTTCTCTCACCTGGGCAGTGATGGGTCAGGCTGTGATGAGAACACAGTGTCCCTGGCTTAAAGTGTCTGTTTTAAATCTAATACATAGATAAACAAAGAAAAAAGCTATATTTCAAAGAAGTCTACCTAGGACTCCAAAACCCCTCACTCAGGCTGCATAGAATTGTAAAATTAACAATTATTCAATACCTCTAATAGCTAAAGCTCTGCTGACTTAGAACCAAATGCTTAAATATGAAATTGGTCCTGCTCCATGTAAGACATCGCCCTCTACTGATTCTCCTCTTCTATGTCCATTTGCTCCTTTCTCAGCTCTCTTTCCATCCCCCTCTGGGGCATCATCATCGGCCTTGATCCCCAGGTCCAGTATTCTCTCAGTGCTGACAGATCTCAGAATTACTGGGTTCCTTGGGTGCCAAGCACCGGTAGCGAGGTGTGTCCATGGAGCCTGCTGTCTAAGCACCTACTGCAGTCAGTGGAGCTCCAGTCAATGCAATCCATTGACTCTCAGGGATATTTGCGATCATCCTAAAGTACTGACCTACCCTTGGCCAGCTGACTTGCCCTCTGGGCTCCAGTGGTCAGGCTGACTGACTGTAATGGGGACCTACACACCAGCCACCCTGGCAGACACCTCGACTTCGGTGCCCTAAGCAGGAGCTGAACTCCTACCTTTGCTGTCCAGACTAAAATCCTGGCACATCTTTGTGAGTGCTCAGCCATTAGTTTTGGTTCAGTTTTTAATCCTTCCTCCCAATGTTTCCTTCTTTCTACATCCTTTCCCGATCATGGCAGGTGATAACCCTATTCTGCCTGTCACTCGGGCTCACGACCTGGCCATGGTATTAGCTGAGATTTAGCTGAGCTGTGATTACTGAAATCTCAGTGCTTCTTGATTGCTGACTTCTCTAACAGCCAATCCTTCCTAGCAATGCACGCAGGTAATTCTCTCCTCCAGACACCCAGTGTTTCACACCTAGATCCCTGCCGGTTCCTTTCTGTTGCCCTTGGGAAATTCAATCCTACCCTGCTCCTACCCATGGGCTATCAAAGGTCATTCTCTAGCCTCCATCGCCTCTCACCTTTCCTTTTCCACACTGACAGCTTTTTCTCAAAGACACTGAACGTAAGCTTCTTCCTTTGGCTCTCAGGGCACAGCTTGGCTGGTTCCTTACCTTCTGCATCACCTTTCCTTGCCTGCCGAGGCACCCTGCTGGGGTGCCATCATCCCCTCGTTAAAATTTCCAGCAAGCACCCTTATACATTCTTCCATCAGGCCCTCAGGCTTGGGAGAGACATCTTGCAAAGAGCCGCAAAGATACATCATTATCTGCCTTCAAAGCTCTTATTTAAATTCTCCTTTGCCACAAGGGTTAAGAAAAAAAACCCCACCTTTGACGTTACACAGACCACAAGAGTATATTATACTAAATAATATATTTGCTCATGATTTTCCATATTTCCTTTATATTTTTTCCTTACACTTTGATTATAAACTCTTTGGGGTAAGAATTGCATTCAGAGCTTTGTTATTAGGACTCCAAGAACTGAGAAGACATAAATACATCATAAGGCTCACTATGGAGGGTACTAACTCGTTTTCATTAAAGAGAAGGACATGCCTAAATTTCCTATCAGTTGGATGTTGTGAACTCCACTGCGAGCTGTGAGTGCTGACATCAGTTTGCCTAATTCATTGCCATTTTTTCTAAGGTAATAAGGCTCGTTGTTAGCTTTGGGAGATGTGAGAGCACCTCATTTCAGTCAGCAGTGTAACACACCAGCTTCTCCTTCAATGCTGCATTTTTTGGAGAAGCCACTGGAGGGACACCTCCACTACAAAACTAAAACCAGCCGCAACCTGCTCCAGCACTTCCAGCCTCGTCTGCTCCTGCTCCCTCTCGGGTGGAAGACTCCAAACACGGGCGTTATTTTGCCGGTTACAAATTATTTCTGGTTTAAAATCAAACACCTCACATGACCTGAAGACATAGGAGGAAAAGAAAGGAAGGAAAAAAAAGTTGTGTCACTTGGGACCAGAGTTAAAGCTCAAAACTTCATGGGGGGATGTCAGAAGGCCTGCTCCTGCAAAGCCCAACTTGCAGAGCACCCTGCGGTGACCTGAGGCCGGCTCACACAAGCCAAGGCTGCAAGACCAGGCCAGGATCAGCCATAGCACAAGTCTGCAGCCACCGGACACATGTAGGCAACCAAGTAATCTCTGATGGCCAGGCTATTCCTCTTGCAGCTGAGGGTTTTTGGGAGTGGCGGCAGTAGCAAAGCTGAAATCGTCTCATACTGGGTCCCCAGGAGCTGCAGAATTTCCCTTTTCCACATCAAGTCTACTCCTGTTATTGCAAGCTGACCCTTGCCAAACCACGATTTTTTCTAAGCTAAATAAACTAATAACTATGATTTACGGCTATCGACCACTTTTCCATAAAAAATAGTCATGGAGAAAGTGGCAATCTGGAGAAGACATGCCAAATGTCTCTAAAGCATATCTCTGGGCAAATACAATTCTATTTTTTGTCTGAAACAGAAGGCAGGAAACATTTATGTTCCTGAGTATCTAAATTTATCTTGAAAATAATATTTATTAAAGTCACCATAGAAACAGAAATTCAGAAGTATTAGACTTATTCCAGTTGTTACAATTACTATTTCCTCCACAGCATGACCTGTTATATAGCAAATAATGAACAGCTCAAGATGTTATAATCTTATTCTAGAGATTTCTGCTCTTTGATGGAAAAAACCCCAAATTTTGTGGCATGTAAAGCTGCCCTTTCACATCCCTGCTTGATGAGAAAAAACCCTGGCATATTTACCTGGAAGTGAAGATGCAAGGAAGAAGTTTGAACTTGCAGTGCATAATTTTAGGGCAGTATCCAGGAGTGTTTGTCAGATTTAAAAATGCTTTTTTAATTCGCTGATTAATAAGCAAGCTCCATGGTGAACTGTACACAGTTAACAAAGAGTCTGCTCTGCCTGGTGGCCCAGCGGTCTCTCTAAATTTTTGTAGTGTGGCTTCTTTAACCACAGCATCCCCTGGTCGACCCAGCGATGAGCTGCAGCCCACGCGCTCTCCTTGCCTGGGACGGTTCCCTCTGGTTTATGAAGGGGCTTACAATTCCTGCTGGATTGCCTTGCATTGACCGCTGCCGTGCGGATGCGCTCGATATGGGAACTATTTTGGTTAGCAAGCTTTTTATAAACAGGCATCCTACAAATGTCAAACTCTGAAGTAACTGTTTTTGTGTGCTAAACCCCAACTTTTACCATGAAAAATGTTTTCTAAGGAATTAAGCAGTCTGTGCTCCCACACTTACTTGACGCAGCCTTTCATGGTAGCTATTTAGTACAGTAGCTACTCCAGATTAACAATAAGAGTTTCATTGTTTACGATACAGTTGATATGAACGTCCTGTCATGAAAGCGTCACCTTTTCTTATAGGATGTATTTTCTAAAAGCGACAATGTAATCCTGTATGCACAGGTTATATTTATCACAGCTGGCTTAGGCAGAGACAGAATTAATTAGGAAGTGTCTCAAATGTCAGATCATTAAATGAAATTTTAAAAAGGTAAATTGTAGTCTTCAGTGAGCAGATATCTCACAAAATGATCCTTGAAAAAAATTGCAATCGCAGTAAAATATTCATTTCTTCTTTATAATTGCTTATAGGGACAATGTATATGGTTCCACATAAACACTAAAACTTTCTAATTTGATGTGAAGGTCAGCATAGAGGTTGTGATGAAGAATTTCTTTTAGTCTCTGCGGAATGACTAAACACTGAACAAATATTTAATTTGTGTTTTACATTACTATTGAATAGACTTTTCTTCAAAAAAATCCCCCTAGAGTTTATTTCAGTTCTTTTCTCGTCAAAAATTTATGGGAATAAAGTGGAAAAAAACAAGGTATACATAACAAACGTTTAACATTTAATAAATTCTTCCCTTTTTACTATTTTAATACCGAAAAAGGTACTGTAATAGTGGGAAAAAAGGAAAATGCAGTGTATTTTTCACTCATTCCATCCTGTAGTGCCAACTTTTCTAGCCTGAAATCAATAGACTCAGTAGTAGAAATGCATTGTAGTTGGAGAAACTCTTGTAATATACTTTTAAAATCATGAATGTGAGGTCTGTTATTTTAATGCACTATTTGATTCCAGGGACTTGCAAGAGATTTCTATCAGGATGCTGTTAGCCGCATTACAAAAGGTAACAAGTAAGACAGAAAGCAGCATGTGGGAGATAACATTATTTTCCTCCCTTCTCCCTCTTTCCTCCCCAAATCAATCCATTTAGACTGAACCAGTTTTAGCTGCAGTGTCAAGGCAACACGTTATGAAGAGGGATGCTTTGAAGGGGCTCCCATCCATTTGCTGGGGTATTTTGTAAGTCATTTTGGGCACATATGGACCCTTGCTGCTTACTGACTTTGCAGTACTGACACGATGCAGAACGTGCCAGCGTACACGTGCAAACATGGGCAGGTAAACAAGCCCTTCTCGCTGCACGAGCTAGTGTTACTGAGCTGCAGTGAAGAGCAAAGTCACATTAAAAACAAGTACACACTTTCCTCCCACTGCTTCTACTGTACGGAGGCTTTATCAGATCCAGAGGCCAAGGGCATGAATGGATAGTAGCAGAGGCAGTTAGCATGTCAGCACAGTCTGGAGGTTGTTTTATATTAATGTTAAACACAGCTTCTATAAAGCAGTGGTCCCAAACATGCCAGAATTTATTTAGGGGGCCTGTTTCTTCTTAAGATTCCCCCCAAATCTGCAGCTCTTCTGCGGGCACCCAGCTGCCTTGCCTCACTGTGGGTCTTATATTTCCCACACCGATAACTGGTAAGAGGGGCTTGGGGTTGGCCACCCTCGCAAGGACCCTTCCCTGGGATTTCTCCTCAGTTGTAGGGTCATAGAGATGGTCTCTGCTCCCTCTCCTCTGCAGAACAGGTTGGAGAACCCATTCCTCAACTTAGTGAGTGCTTGGAAAGCAAAGCCACCTATGTGGAAGGCCTCCAATATTTTTTCCCTATGAAACTTTTTTGACAGTCCCAGTAGACTTTGGGAGAAGGGAGTTTTCAGCAGAGAAGTGAACCTAGATCCCTGTCCTGCTGTCTCTTTTTGTCTCCTTTGCACAGTGCTGGAGAGAGGGGCTAGGGTCTGCCCCATCTGCTTTCCCAGTCCTACATTCACTGAGAGAGAAGCAATTGTGGCTGGGAGAGCAGCCGTGCCTCTGCATGTGGTACGTCACTCCCTGGGACGGTACTGGAGCTGGGAGGGCACACCAGGGGCCAGTGTACTGTAGGTGGCTCTGAACTGATGCTCAGGCACCAGCTCTTGTGTATATGAAGCTGGGTAGCTTTGAAACTCAGGTTTCAATGCTGCCCTTGTGACTCACCTTTGTTAAGCCTGTGTCAGCACATATTGGTACCCGCAGGCACATGTACGGTAGCTTCACCTAAGGCATGAGATGATTCTCGCTATGTTCATAACCTGCTGTAATGGAGAAAGTGTTTCCGCCTAGAACTTGGCAATTCTCTACTACACCATCAGACTGGCAGGGCTCAGTGAGAATGGCAGTAAATGCCAGTGAAAATGTCTGTGTGCTTAAAGGAATCCAAAAAGGACTGACCATCAGCCTCTAATCTTCCATCAATCTTGCTGAATTACTTTCATTCAATCTTCCTTTGTGTTCTTATCTGATATCACACTTATCCCTTCATGTATGTTCCTCCGATTGAAAGCGCAAGCCTTACTCATCTGTTAAGAGGGTACAGTGAATGTTACACGAGTGTATTCTTGGATTTTTTTTTTCCTTTGTGAACTGTTAAAATTGCTTCTTGAGGACATGAGTACCTTTTCTGGTTGTCTCCACTCTTCTGTCTTCGTCTTTGACGCTGAGGACATTTGAGAAGTACGGGTCATGTTGCATGGGAGCATGGGATGTAGGAAGCTTAATGCACGTATTGCAGACATTCTGTTTTATTCATAAAGAAGAAATAATTGTGGATTTTGTTTTCTCTTAAATGAATCTTTTGATTAACAGGCTGATGCTGGGCATTTTTTTAAAAGGAGTATTTTTTTTTTTTGAGACAGCAGGAATAATAAAAAGGTCTGTCTGCTTTTTGTTTCATATTATACAATGATTAGTCTGAAAGAGATATCAATTATATTTGTATAAGAACATTTTTCCTCTCTGTTTTTAGCCCTGTGTGTTGCACTGATTAAGGGGAATTGATCTTTGCTGCCATACGAAAATGGGAAAACAAACATGAGCTCAGTGATTGTATAAGATGTGCATAATTTGAGCAAAGAGGAACGCTTTGTGGATTAGTCAGACCATGCAGACAAGTCTATCAAATGTACAACGTGTCATATACAGATTTCTGTTTAGTGGACCTTTCTGTCCCAGCCTCCACATTTATCATTGTCTCCCTGACAGGAGCTCTGCCCTGTTATCCTGACTTGTATGTCATTTATCAGTGTTACGTACAACAAAAGAGTATCTCTTTAAACCCCCTTTACCCTTTCACATGCTTCTACCCTTGAATAATGATATCTGTCTCTGCAGCCACAAACATTCTATTTCATCCTTTCCTTTGTATTATGCTAGTTGCTCAATAAATGATTAAAATGGCATTAGTGCGCTTTAAAATGAAAATTATTATATTATTGTTGAAGTCATGTGTAAGAGAAGAGATAAAAGCATCTGGGTGCTTTTGCCCCCTTTTTAGGCCTGTCAAGTCAAAAGAGTTTTGTATAAAAAAACCCCATCCACAAAGTCAAAACATGGCAATGCCAACTCAGCCCAAACCACACAGCCCTGAACCCAAATCTGAATTTTCAGCCGTGGTATAAATCACTCCAGAGCACAAAGAGTGAATTATGACACAAACACAGAAATTAAAATAGCATTAACAGTCTTTGAACATTGTTTCACATATGACTATTCCATTTATTTTACTCAAGAACAAAGAGGGAGGTGGGGGAAATGGGCCACAGGAATCTTAAAAAGGTTACACAAAAAGTGAAAACAGTTGCTGGGAAAGACGTTTCCAAGCAGCATTTCATGGCCATGTCTGCTGCCATGTTTTATAAAAATGGACTGTCTTTATAGAAAGTTGGTAACATGCTGGAAATCAGAAGCTTCACAGAATTCACGTCTAGCTACTGCCTTGCAAGACATTTTATAGAGATGTGTTCGCAACTCTGTATAACAGATACGGTTCAGGTTATTAGTTATAGCTCAGAGTTTCAATTTATAATCAATAAAAGCCCCAAACCAATTACCAGTTTGAAACTTTGCTTCTCATTCTCTCATGTGTACATACAAATAAATCACCTGCTTCTCACACCCCTCCTCTTACACCTCCAGCTCTGTTTTCCAGACCTATTTCCCTGTTCTATTTCTGAAAGACAGAAAACACCTTGTCCTTCATGTTTTGCCCAGCCTCCTCATGCTCCTGGCTCTCTTGAGCAGTACTGCGCTGATCAGACATGGTCCCTTGCACTCCTCGTGCCTGTGCTGTATCCCTTCAGGCATCACTTAAAGGATGCTGATACCCACTCACTACTCCAGATTTGGATCCTGAGAGAATCATCAAGATCGCTTATGTTTGCGTAACATCTGCCAAAGCCGGGTAAGTGGCTGTAGGGTGAAAGATTCTGATGCTGAAGGGATGCCCAGGGAAAGGTTATTGGATGAAAACCAGGTCACCAGCTCCTGAAGCTGGTACACACCAGGAATACGAGCCGAAGTGGAAATGAGGGAGTCATTTGGAAGGCAGGGTGTCTCCAGGAGCTCTTGATTTCCAGGTCTGGCAGCTGAAAAGGCTCTTGAGGAGTCTAGGTGCTGGAGGTTGGTTGCCATCCTTGAGTAGATTTGCCTTTTGTATTTGTTTCCTTGTGACCATTTGCTTTCAATGTGGTAACTAAGAGTCCGGCCATATATCTTGCTAATTGCCTCCTCTCTTCTTTTGCCATTGAGTTTACTTGATCCCCTGTGCACACTGGTCTTAAATACACTTAGCTGAAAATCGGTAGATTTTTAGCAAGTAGAGGAATCAGGTTCTGGGTCAGGTTTTCAGTAGAGGGAAAAAAAAAACCCAAACCCTAATAGGTTTACAAAAAGGACCATATAATGGTGTTTGCAGCACTTGTGTGCTGGCATGCCAGACTCTGGGGAGTGTGAGACTTCCCTGGAGGTAGGGCACTGTCTGCTTCTTGTTGATGAGTTACTATCACAGACTAGAGATCTAGGGATACATCTCTCACAGAGGCTCTCACCTGGCAGTATACATTTTTCAACTGGGAAGCAAGTCGCAACCTCTGACTTCCCCAGGAGCATCTCTGGAGGGCAGCGACGTGGTCTGAACACTCTTCCTCTGGCTGCTCTGCAAAGATCCCACCAAATGATCCATCCCTGTGTGACCATCACAGTGTATGCAGATGAGTTCCTACCCAGACAAAGTCTTACTCAAAGACACTAAGGCAGCAGTTTTCCCAAAATGGGAGGCACTGACCTAATAGCTGCTTCCCAGTAGAAGGACCTATTCCTTTCCCTTTCCCCCATCTCTGCTCCCTGCTACACAGTCTTGTCATTTATCATGTGGCAGGTCTGGGTCTCTCTGGATCCTTCTGCAAATGGATGCAGTTCAATAACTCAGAAAACAGCATTGTTTTTTCCTTGGTTACCAAAAATTACAGGTGACTGGACTAGACAGGCAGCAGAATACCATGAGAAGGGTCTGAGGAAACTAGAGATGGTGCACAGGAGACAGTGGGAGCATGCCGCCGAGTGTAGGGAAAAGGACAAGACCCACGTCTCCATTTTTAAGGCAGTAGTGAGCCATTAGATCAGCTCACCAGATCATGAAACTTAGCTTAATATATCCGCAGCTCTCCTAGAAATACTACTTCTGGTATAACCGAAGACAGCCTTCTCACAGGTGCCCCAGGCTGGTGGCTCATAGCTGCCCTATGATCAACTCATGACCTTTCAGTCATTTCCCAATGATGAGCTCCCATCTTACAGGAGGTGTTTCGGGTGTTAGTTCCAGTTGTATCAGTTAGTATTTTGTAGCTTGAATGATTTTCACCCTGCTTCTGTTATTTCAGTCCAAAGTGCCATGCAATTCCTTCTGTACAACATACCAGTTCTACTCTGTTTGGGAACATCTCCCGGCTTTGTGCCATCAACACACATCATCAACATGCTACTGACATTTGTGCCCATTTAGCATTTGCATTTAGGCTGCATTTTCAGCAAACCACATGCTACTTCATATATCCTGACAGAGGATGACATAACCCCATGTCATCACTTAGTACAGTGTTTGGGGCTAAACACCCTCCTGGCAAGATTGTTATAACTCCCACTGAAATCAAAAGGGGTCTTTGCACTGATGTTAGTGTGCCAGGCCACCACATTGAATAGGCTGAAAAGTTTAAGATCAGTAAGTGTAAGATGTGAAGAAAATGGTTTGAATATATCTGTGATTTTTTAGGGTAAATTTTGTAGCTTTATATTGATCAATACGATGGGAAAAAACCCACCCTGTGTTTAAACAAAATTACAGTGAATTGCTCAAAGGCAAAACAAAATTCTCTGCTCAGCTGCTTGGTTCAAATTCATCTCCCTTTACTCCTATAGAAGTGACATTTTAATTAACTGTCAGGTGGATGTGTAGCATCTCTGCTGAAAAGCCTGTATCTGCTCAGCTGTGTGTCACAGTTTCTATACTACTAACATCTACAAGAGGTCATGCTTTTGTGGCAGGAGGATCCAAATTCTGAACAAATACTTCATAATACATAATCTGTCTAAGCTTTTCTTCTACTTGCACAAATCTATGGAAAGTAGTGATTTCCTTGGATTATTTAAATACACATTTTTTTTTCTATAAGCAAGCAAAAAAATTTCTATAGCAGGATCAAAAATCAGTTCTTTGTGGGTAATAAACAGTTTTGCATGGGACTGGCGGGCTAAATGGTAGTGATTTTGTTCCTCGAGTGAGTGCTTTTGCTATGAATACCTAAGTGTGCAAATGTAAACCGCTGCTTCTGCAAATAAATGTGCAGCTCTGAGGTTCACTTTCTGTGAATGTTAATGGACACAGAATTCAATCACATGAATATTCAAAGAAAGTGAACACAAAAGCAGCACAAATGTGGTTGAAGCAAACAGATTTAAAAATGTAAGCCCAGAATCATGGCTTCCCCCAGTCCCGCCACTGCGAGTGCCTTAAACTTTGAGAGCTTTACAGTATTGACCGGACTCTGAGTTTTTCAGGTAAATATAATGCGATACAAGCCATGAGACTCCACAGAGTCTTATGAGGAATGTATCGGTTGTGTCACAAAGCCTGATTTGGATCTGAAGCTTTCCTAGTCAACTGTCAGCTTAGACCTAGATGGGAACGCTGTGGTGTGGGAAATACTTCTGCTGGGATGACAAGGAGATGGCCAAAGAAGAGGATCACTAGCTTTGTGAGAGTCCCTTGTCAAACCAGGAATGAGGGTGAGCAAACAGGGAAATAATGTGTGGAATTCTCTGAAAGGTGAGGGATGAAGGTGAGCAATACTTTTATTTTTTTCAAAATAACAATGTATGTTGGGGTTTAAATTGCAAGCGTGTGATTTTAACATCAGTGAGCGGGAGGGAGAAACAAAGGAGGAAAGGAAATCTATATATACACTTATATATGTACTTGAACATATATTCTCAATCTGTCACCTTAAGACATGCCCACTTAGCTGCAGCTGTGAGTGGGAACCTCTGAAAGAGTCACTGAAGCAGGAGTGGGCATACAAATATAATTAAACTCCAGGAGGCTGGAGTGCTGCGTTTTGTTATTCGGGAACTTTCCTGATGCATTTTAATTTTACCGATAATCACGTACAGACGCAATCTACAGGGAAAGAACATCGGAGGTTATGAACGAAACCAGTTAAAATTAAAGAGAGGCAATTCAGACCTTTGGAAAAGCTAATGGCATTTCTCCAAGTGCATCGTGAGCATACGATCAGTGGCAGCTCACCGCACAACAGCAATGTGAGTAAATGGCATCGCCCCCAGTGATAATGGGGAAACTGAGGCACGCAGGTGATTGGGGCTCTGATTCTGCAAAGCACTTAAATATATGCTTCAAACATGGACCATTCTCACTGATGGCAAACACTGCTTTTCTGAACTTAGCAACTGTTTGTCTCAAATCCTGCCTCCTTAAAACAGGGATAATGTGATGGCTGCGCCTAGAATTAGTCTGTGGTGAGAAATAGGCAATGTTTACTTGGCTGAGACAAAAGCTACACACATGGCTGAAGACCACAACAGGAGATGATCAGAGACGGGCTTGGGATAGCAATACTGTTGAGAATATCAGGCACAACCATCACTGGTTTGACGGCAGTAGGAAGTGAGGAAGAGCAAGGACTGAGGCTGGTAGGTGATAGAAAATACACGAAGGTATGCAGGAAGCCTCAGAGAGATGCACTGTTGAATCTGTTGCTGTTTCAATGAAAATTAACGTAGCACACTGACTTACCATGCAGAATATGAAGTAACAAGCTTGGGGCTTCTGAGATACCCTTATACTACATCAGTGTAAGTGGGGGATACCGGGGAAAGACTCATTTTCTACCCTCATTCACTTTGCAAGATGGGCAAGACACAGCGGGGCAGAAATCGGCCCATTTCTTGTCAGTGTATTCTTTTCTAATCCTCTTCTTAAAAACTGAGGCAAAGCTGCAGTGATTTGTGCAAGCTCTATGGTCAGAATCTTCATTTCTTCATGCCACCTTCATTTCTGCCACACAGCAACTTGCTTCTTCAATAGATTCAATGGAATATGAATTATATTATTTAGCTAGTGGGAAAGGTTTGGGTAATGTAGTCATTCTATTAGGTCTTGATGCCTGTTCTAGCAGCTTAACAGCTGGCAACAGACCCTCAATAATCAAATCTAAATGCATTTTCAAAGAAATTAAATACTACCTTTCATTATACTATCTTATTGGCACTATGTCAACTGCCGTTTTACTGATACTCCTCCAGAAAAGTGAGATCTGATAAAAATTTGCATTTCAGTTTACATTATTTATCAGAATTTTTAGTATTCTCTGGCTGATTTCATAAATGTCTCATAAATAACGGCAACTCTATGCACAGTTGCATTAAGACCTACCAAAACTCTAGCACACAAGGTCACTTGCTCTCTGTGTGGTTCCAACACAGAGTAACTTTCTCTCTATTCCACTCAGTGTCAGCACCTCCTGCCTCTTCTGGAAATGCCACCAAATGATGGTGGTATAAACACATCACTGAAGTCAATTTACTTAAAAGGATTGTGAACCTTGATATATGGGGAGATTTGCTTCGATAATTTATGGAAGATTGCTGGCAAGCTGGTATTGCCTGGCTGCTTTTCCATTGTTCTTCAATGAGAGGATTTCATGAAAAAGCAGAATTTGAGTAGGTTTCATCTCCCCTAACTTGAGTCATTTAGGAAGCAGGCACATAGTCTACACCAGCCACGTGGGGTCCCTCTACATTCAGTGGAGAGGAGACACCTTCACCCCTCTGATTGTGGGCTCTCGGGGCTTATGCTGAGGGGCCACTGTGATGTTGGACAGCCCCTCCTCAGGAAGACTTAGTTTTCCTCGGCTGTGGTTTGCCAAAAATGTTGCCTTAAAAAAAAATACTGATAAAAAGATTCTCTTCAAGTGTCTTTTTCACAAAAACCTGTGTTCTTTGAAAACTTTCTGATCCTTCACTTTGAACAGTATCCAAACACTGAAATAAAACCTAAACAATGTCTTCTTGTTAATTTTCTTTTTCTGTATTCCATTGCTCCCGGCTTTCTCTCCATTTTTCTCTTTATTTTCCTTGCTTTTCCAACAGAGGGAAAACAGAACAGAAAATACAGAGAGAGAGGAAGATCAAGCCTATTTGACTACACTGTTAAAGGCTCTCTGAGCACACAGCCAGGGACCCGCTCAGGACTCTCAGGGCAAGTATGGCTTCACCATAGGATATTCTCTGCAGAGTTGTACGGGATTAGATGAGCAGGGTTACCTCTTCACTTTCTACTCAGCCATTAACCCCCAGCAATCTGCTCTTCATACTCCTGGGCTTCTCCGAGTTGAAGGGATAAGAGAGAATTTACGGTAATGGCTCATTTCTGCCAGATCTGGGCCCTGGTAGCAGACACTGTATTCCTTTCATCAGCCTGGTGACTCAAAGCAGGCAGGATGCTCCGAGTCAGACAGAGCAGCCTGGTTGATTATTCTGCAAATATTTTGCTTTTTCAAATTTGCTTACATATCAAAATATGGGTTTAGCTGATAAAAGCCAACAGCTCCATCAGAGTCCATTACAATCTATCAGGCAAATACTCAGTAATTTCCAAATTAGTCCATGGACTACAATACGTCCAAGTGATCTTCATAATCTCTCTTGTAAAAAAAATCCACCGTTATAAGAATTACCTAAACATGGATTTACCAGGCAGATAGCTTGCAGTGTAAATGACTTGTGTTTGGATAGGTAGAATGCATATCAAAATGCATGCTCAAATGAGAGACCATATTGACTCTTTCCGAGCTGTTATGGTCTATTAGATAAATATTATCTCGGTTCACGATTGTGGTAGTTTTCTATATGCACAGTTTCCTGATAAGCCATATGGACTCTCAGATAAAATTGTGTCTTCAGATTTAGAAAGTGATATGGCTGAATAGCTGTAATGAGTATGAGGAAGCTCCTGTTAACCAATTAATCAGAATGTGTCACTGAATGCCCCCTCCCCTTTTTGTGTTAGGATGTGCTAGAATACAGACCCAGCAAACATGCATTGCTCAGTGGTATTTTGACAACAAACACATGCCAAGGGCACAGCAACCAATCCTTGTACAACAGTCGTGGTTGTATTTGTATCCCTACACTACTGTGATTCCACTCATCTTTCTGATTATTTGCCATCTTGTTCACACAAATGCATGTATAGTTACAACCACGGCTCACCAATATTAACAGAAAGAATTTCACTGATTTCAAAGGCATGGATTTCGGTCACGCATTGCCTTTCCTCACTTAATAATAATGTACTAAACACATTTTTCAATTGTCAATGGCAAAAACTCAGTGGACTTACATTTCATCTACATGGAATGTGAGCTCCAGGGATCCCTGCGTAACGTGTAAAGAGTTCACACAAACTGACCAAGGCCGGGACACAAAGCAAGAGGCGAACCATCAGCTGAAGCCAGGTCCTAGCTTTGTAGGTGACACACCAAGCAACCTCTCCATCCTCAATAAACATGGGCATTTGTCCAGTGCATTTGTACACCACGCTGATGTGAGAAATGAGGCGGTGAATTCCAGTTTGTTTAAATGTGTGTGTGTATCTTAGAGCTATTTTTTTCCTTCTTTGTACACCTTTCAAAAAAGGTCTCTTGCTACTGCCTAAACAACTGCTACCTGAAGAGGACAAAAAAAGATATTAATTCTGGATAAATCAAATTTTGTCCAGCTTCTCCTCATGGTTAAAGGAGTAGATTTTCTCCTGAAAAGCAACCCAAAGGTGTACCTACACAGCATGTTTCAGCATTATGCAGAAATAACCAAGGTACCTTAGGGTAGCGCAGGCCTTATATGACACCTGGAGTGCTTTCCTGTAACTGTCAGTCAGAATGGGCAGTATATCAATGCATAAGTATCTTGTAAAAAGTTTTTTGAAAGAATCTAAAATTTTCTCCCAGCAGAAGAAGTGCCGCATGGCTGCTGGGAAGGATGCTCCCAGATAGCTGGGGAGGGCAAGTCTCACTTTGGGAAAGGGATGGTCCAGATACAGGCAAGGCCATGTGTGCCATTACATTATTCCTCACAAATGGGTTAAGCAGCTTTATTTTAGACCATTGCTTATTTTTACCTCCAGACCTTAAAAGCTAGGGCAACAGATGGAATATTAAGAAAGTAATTTTAGCAGGTGAGGAATGTAACTTCATTTGGTCCTCTGTTCCATGACTTCTTTGTTATCTTAATATTGAAACGTAGCTCTGCTTTGAATGGCTAAATTCGTTCTCTGAAGCATGCTGCTGAAATGTAAACATCATACAACTTTGATTTCCTATGAATAGAGAACACACGCTGTTACTGAAAAGAACATACAAGATTGCCACGCTTTTAGAAATCAAATGTTAATTATGAGTCGGGATCGGAGGACACAATAAGCTTTTGCCTATTCATTGTGGCCAACGATAATTTCCAAGCCTCTACGAAAATCGTACTTTGCAGGTCTGCTTGGATTCTTGTATTTTATCCGGCGAGCGGCATTTCCAGCTCCTAGTCCTTGCAGAGGAAGCTGTGGCTGCAGGCATTGCCTAATGCTGTTGCCTACCTTTGCGAAGAGGACATCAGCATCTCGCCTGTGCTCACATTCACAGCCATCCTCCATGAATCTGCATTAAGATGTTTAGCTTCAAGCAGCTCTGCCATGTTGTGAATGTGCTGTTGATGCTTTTATAGGCCAAATTACACAATGGTTTGTTTTTTTAATTTTTTTAAATGAAAACATACCTCCTTCTGTTTATATTAGTCTGTATATCAAGCTTGGAATGTGAAAATAAGGCAGTCATGAGCCTGAAGCATCAAGACGTGTCAAAATAAAACCAACTGCAAACAGTTGCTTTATCTTCCCCAAAATTTGACCAGAGGCAAGTGAAGATAAGACCTGGTTTTCAGCAGTGACTGGATCCACTGAAACATGTAACTTACCAAACCAAAGTTGCACACTTAGAAGTTTTGGCTTCCCCTTGCTTTTCCAGGCTCTAGTATTTTATGCAGCTTACTTTAAATAATTAAAAAAAATGTGAAAGAGCTGAGTGTGGATAATAATGTTTCAAAGTTCTCCTAAAAACCACTGTGACTAAAAATGTTGACCCACAGAACCCTAGGTAAGGGCACAGCCTCCCCCATTTCCAACACGTAAGTCATCTGGGAGGAACTCTCAGTGCTGAGCAGAGCAACACTGGCAGAAAGTAACGCACACTTTATTCTTGCTGCCACAATGCAGGTTATTGCAAGAACTCAGCTTGCTTTATGCAAATAACTGGTTTGGAAATAGGCTACGTTTCTGCACCTTGCATTCCTGTGCACCTTTGGCATAGTCAGACTCTAAAACCAGCAGAGCACTCTGCGGCCGGCTGTTGTGAAGACAGCCATCGCTTCCATTCTCCAGCAAAGGCTGTTCTCATGGGATTTCCAGCACAGCCCATGCTCTGTTCAAAAGGCCTGGATAGGCTTGAATAAACATCTGACCTTCTTGAGCAAGAAAATGCAAACCTCCCTCCCCTCCCACCCCAGCTGTGATTCTTTTGAGGTTCTTTTCTACTATTTGTCTTTATTTATCAAGCAAAGACAATATGTTTGATGCTATATAAGAACAGAAGACTTTCAGACTTAAAGAAGCTTTCAGCTATAATGGAAACAAGTGAAGAAGTTCAAAATTGTGAACAAATATGAAGTTTGTAGGAAGGAAGGGTTTTTTTTTTTTAGTTTTTTACACTGTGAAGAATACACAGAATAAATAAACCCCCTCGTGCTTCTAGGTATGCAGCATACGATAAGCCCCATCCCCAGCTCAGTGTGACAACGGCTCCTATAATTGTATTGCAGGCTTTGTGGAAGAGGTGCAGGATTGCATGGCTTGATCAGCCAGGATTTGGAAGGTCTTTCATGTTTTTGTTTTACTAAAGCATTGCTATTTTCAGCCGATTTTAATGTGTGCGATCAAAACCCAAAAGTAACTTAATAGCTGCGGGTTTTCTTTTTTATTAAATGCGTGCCTTTTCACTTGCCTTTTTTCACTGAACATTTCATGTCCTCCTTCAAGCTGTTCTAGGTGCAGCCTCCAAGAGAGTAGCGAGGGAAAATCAGGCCATTTAAAAATAAAATAGATTACTTCTGCACAGCTTTCTTTAATCAAAACCATTATAACTGATGGCTCAGAGCCTTGATTACACCTCTTCAGAGGGCACCCCTTGATTTTGTGCGACATCCCTGATTATTTTATTTATTTATTTATTTATTTATTTATTTATCATCTTTTACTTTCTGCCTTGATTTCTAGGTCACCGAGTTGCGGCTCTTTCTTGCTTTAAATGGACTTGCTTGTTTCTCAGTGGCAGGTTATTTTTCTTACAGGGGCTATGAAGTAAACATGCCCCTTTTTCAGAAGAAGACAAAAATTCCCATGATCACATATTCCTGGAGTTCTTTCTCTTCCCCGCCACCCCCCCAGCCCCTGTGGAGAGCAAGACTGGACCAAGAGTCATTCCTCCCGACCTCTCCCGAGCCCCTGCGGAGCTAAGGGCCAAAAGGTCATTTTCTCAGGTTCCCTCTGGAGGGAGAATCCAAAGGTCATTCCCTCCCTCCCCAACTCACCCCAAGTGCATCTGAGAGACATTTAAAACTCCTTTGAAGATGAAGGGGAAGGACAGAGTCCATGTGTGTTACCTACTGCCCCTCCAAGCCAAGAGACGTGAACCAGGGCTGCGCATGCAGTGTTTACCTTGACGCTCAAACCTAGCCAAGCCTGGCCTCGGGTTCAAGGTTTGGCACTTTGTGAACTTCAGCAGGGATGGGCAGAGATTGCTCATACAGCTGTGAAGCGGGCCTAACCGGTTCTGCTTCCTTTCTTCCTTTTCTGTTCCCCAAATCATCCTTCTCCTTCCCACAGTTCCCAGGATCCTCCTTCTTCTCCCAGATCTGCGTTTCACTAGGAATTAACCAGATACCATTAGGGAGTGGTGTTGTACAGCTCTGAACCTCCCGATATTCCTGGTTCTTGGGAATGGAGCTGCAGGGATCATTTTATGAGTCCCCTTAGAAAACAAACCCAGATAGACTCACACAGCCTCACCCGGAGCTCCTGCTGCTGCTGCCCGCTGCCCTGTCATCCATGAACCCTGTGGACCGGTTTTGGAACCACTCTGCATTTCCCAGGACAGAAGTAAATAGTCAAGGTTAGCACCTCTACGCTTCCTCCTCAACCCTCTCAAGGAGAAAGTCTCCTTTTTTCTTGCTCTCCAAATGACGAAGTAAAAGAGAGAGATTTCTCATCGTTAATTTCTTTGACCTGCCCGAGGAAGGAAGAGAAGAGAAACAGCTATTCCACAAGGTCCCCCGCAGAAGGGGGGCACCAAGGGTCACTTCCTCTCAATCTGTCCCCTCCGAAGGAGAGCAGTTAGGCTGTGTCAATGCCACGGCCCCTTTTGTGGCGGGTAGGCAGCCGGAGGTCATCCCCTGCCCCAGCCCTGCTCTCGCTGCGGACGCGCACGCTCTCCTGCGCGCTTGCTTTCTCTCGCACACGGGGGGGCAGGGGAGATTAGTTCTTTTTTCCTCTCTCCACTTTGTATAGAGCGAACTCACAAGTCACTACCTGGGCCCCTTTTGGAAAGAGACCGTAACAAAAGGGCAGTTCCTAGGGTGTTTTTTCTGAAGAGTTTTCAGGGAGGCTGCTGGGGCATAGCAGAATTAGCTGAGCAAAGCTTTAAAATCCAAAAAACAGTGGAATGCTGAAGTATAGGTTTTGAGCCACTTGGAGGTTTTGGTGATGCTGCCCAGCACAGCTGCAAATCCATGGCAAAATTTCTGCTGACCTCTGGGTACACACCAGCCCTAAATTTGGGGAAAACACCAAGCTGCTGTGAAGCACTGAAAGAAAGCAAGGATCAAGTGAAATACACTGGAAAAGTCAGGTTCTGTGTTATCAGACAGGAAACAATAAATAAAAACACCTATCCTGCTTGTTGTTTGGGGTTTGAACTGTTGCAGGTGACTCCTTTAGGGCCTGAGCTGAATCCTGGGAAATCATGCAAGTGTTCTGGCTGAATTTCATGTGTTTTGGGTCAGGCCACGACCAGGCTTCCATCTTTACATTAGTCTCTGGGAAGATCTTTAAGGAGCTAATGTGGAATTAAGAGTCCTTTTCACACATGATCTTTTGATTCTTTCAACCCTTGGGGCCAAATTCTGTTCAGAGATAGGAATCTGCATTTCCCATTGAAGCCAATGAGTTAGTCTTTGCCGCCTCCAAAGCACAAACAAGGGAAATAAGCATTGTGTAGCTGCTTACCTTGGAACAAGAATTTGGCCCTAAGATTGAAGTAGAAAACACACTTTTACACTGTCAAGTCATCCTACAATTTCAGCCTTCACCATTTTAAATAACAGGAACAGCAAGCTGCTCAAAAAAGGTGTGCAGACTTTCTATGTGCTCTTAAGACTGGCTGAGTAGAGAAACTAATTTGGCAGCATAAATTAACGTGTACCCAGAACCTCCACGTGAACTCCTTAGCAAGATTCAGAGCTCCTTTTCACATACTCCAAGACCATTTGCAGGAGAATAAATTGTAGTCAAGACTTCTTTTCTCCTCCTCCCCACTTCCTCTGCAAAGTCAGAGTGATGTTTAAGGCAGATGTTGACCACTGGTACAGTGATCGCAGTCTGCACATTTCAGCACACTGAAATAATTGAGGACTTTCCCATCCAGCTCTTGAGATAATGCATTGTTTCTATAGAAGCAGGAGCACGTACATGTGGAACAACACAGTTTTTATGCCCTAGGTGAAATATATGGTTCTGTATCTCTGTGATGCTGTGAGGCTTGGGCGGTAAATGGCTACAAAATGCTTTGAGATCCCCAGGAAAGCGTGCAATATTGTTATTCTACAGCACCTCACCACTGTGGAGTTCAGTACTGATGCTGTTCATCCGTGCTTCAGATGACCCCCCTTACAAATGAGGGATTTGGCCTTTGCAAAGAGAAGTGACGTATTATTCTACATACCGGGTTGCACATAGGTGGGATGCCGGTCCTCTGCACAGCACCGAGCCTTTCCGCCCACGCCCAGTCCCTCAGGGATGTGAGGGCGAACAGGATCCGCTCTCCTGCACAGACACGCTTGACTCATTCAAGCATTAAGTTCCTCTTTCCACTCATGCCCGTGGATCCGTGGCTCTGCCTTGGAGTGTTCCACACTGCAAGCTGAGCATGCGAGGACTCTTTATTAATTGTGACAACTTCGTTATTGCCCCACAGTGCTGCTTGTTAAGAAGAACACAATGAATTTCAGTCATGCTAGTATCCGTTCCTCTCCTCCCTCCCCAAATGCAAAGTGCAAATCTACTTAAAAAGCGGAGATCTTCTGACTTCTAACAGAAACTTCTATCCGCATTAGAGGATAAGAAATTCATTAGCTTAAGTTGTGTGATTGTAACAGCTCATTAGAGAGCACTGTGCCTTTCAGAGTGAGCATGCCTCCAGCCCTACATGGAATCTGTCAAAGTTAAGGATAAAGGTATGGGACAACTTAACCATGGTGGAAGGCAATTTCTTATTTTTAACTATGCAGACCACAGGGTTCATTAAATGATTTTAATGAACAGTCATAGGCCTGACGTTCAAATCTTAATTTCTGTCTAATTGCAAGCAAAATCTGAAATTGCTAAATTGATCTTTCTTGCCAAGAAAAAAAATACAAATTTTAATTTACGGTCAGTAATTATCTTTTCAGATTAATTTTGACTAAGTGCTGTTGTTTGGGCTTTTTTGAAGGTAAACCAAACATTCTGATTTCAGGTTTAACTGCTGCAAAATACTGCTGTAAAAATCTTAACATGGCTTCTCTTCAAACAAGGGAAAAACTGCCACTTCTTAACAGAAAACATAGTAATTAGTCCTACTAATTTCTTGAAAGAAATTAATGATAAAGCGGAGTTCTCAGCCATTTGTCAGATCAAGAAAGTTAGCGATACAGTATTTTTTCATCTGTGGAATCTCAGAAGGCATGGCCTTAACAAAGCAGGTCATTTGCAACATTTTATAAAAAATATGAGGGGAGATTGGAATGTATTTTTCAATCTTCCCCTGGCAGCCTTCCTGGCTTTAGTCAATTTATGCATCATCTGTTAAAGTTCAATACGGGGCACTGGGTCCCAAAACGTACTTTGAAGCATCCATAGGAAATCTTCTAATCTCCGCTTTCACTATCTGAGCAACATATGCATTAGAGTGGAATTTGGGATCAGCTTTTAGGCTGAGGGGTGAAACGCTTACTTAGATAACCTACAGGATCTTGGCTTCAAGCGTAATGTTCAGGTTCGGATAAATGATTGCTTTTCATTTTCCCCGAAGATAAATGATAAAAGATATAGTCTTATACTAGGATTTATAGACCTCTGTGCCTGCATATAACATGGACATCAAGTATATCTTTAAAAATGTACGTTAAATAAAAATATTGCAAAAGCAAGTATTTCCTTATGCCATTCTGAGAAAAATACTATTTTACAGAACATGATGGTTGCAGTAAGCCACCATTGTGTGCCTTTAGTGATCGACAAGCTTTTCTGGCTTCCCTATTCTTATTTAATCTAATCAAAGCTCAGTAGCTTTCCTCCTCCTCAAAGAAAGGAAATTACACATTTTTGTGCGTGTAGCAGTACTATGACTTTACAAGAGTTAACAAAACTTCACAAAAGAATCGCATGCGGGAAGGCTCAATGCTTTCTGCATTTTTGTTTCCAAGCACAGCTTCTCCTACAGCAGATTTTTTGGTTGTTTTCACAACTATTCTGTTTCCACACTTCCTGCATTTTCGCTTTGTTCTCCCTTACATCGTTTGAGAACAATGACTGTGTCGTATGAGGTAAGGCATGGAAAGGCAAAGTCACGAAACGGTCGTTATTGTTGTAGGGTGCAACTGAGGAAAAACATGTTCAGATTTTTAAGCCCATTCTTTAAAAAGTGATCTCTCATTTATAGAGTATTATGGCGAGTTGTTGCAGAGCATTTCTACTTCATAAAGACCAGCAGAATATAAAATCATTGTTTTTTGAATTATGCAGCCATTTGCAGTTAACAATCTTTATTAGGGGAAAAAAAAAAGGATTTATGCAGGTTTTATGCTAGGCAGGTACAAGGCACTTTTTCCAAGTCCTCCTCAAGGGCCAAGTGTTTTAAAACATATATGCTTGTCTGCCGCAAAAAATAAATCAATCCTTATTCCACTTCCTACTGACTAAAAACCACCGCGTCTTTTAGCGACAGCAGACATCGTTAGGGTTTGGCTGGACAGCCTTTCAGAACTACCGGATTCCCACAAACCGAAGGCAACCGCCCGCCCTCCGGCCCGGGCCCGGCCGCCCAGCCGTTAACGGCGCCTCCTCGCGCAGGCTCGCGGCGACGGCGCCTCCGTCTCTGCCGCCCCGCCGGATTGGCTAAGCGGCGTCAGAAAGGTGACCGGCGATTGGCTGGGGCCGGCTGCTGTTGCTATGACTCTGTTGCTAGGGCTTCGGCCGTCTCCAGGCCCTGCAGGAAACATGTAATGAATTATGGATGGTTGATTTTCTCAAAGAGGCCTGATCTGTAATGCAGATGAGCTGCAAGGCCCCCCTTTTCTTCTGGGTTCTTAAAAAAAAATATTAAAAAATAAAAAAAGAAAAAAAAAATCTGAGTTTTAAATCAGAACCTGGCATTTGTGTTGTCCCCAGTCACAGCAGTGACTCCTGAATACTGATGTTAATTCTTATGCAAAGACAGGGCCAGAGGTCACTATCTGTTATTTGTTCAGGAAAAGCTTGTAGGATTTTCACTGAACTCTGTGACCCGTTGGGGTATTATTTTTTCCCCCCTCTTTGGTTCACAGACAAAATAGGATACAAACACCAGAAGTGGTATTTTCTAACAGTTGGAGAGGAAATTGTCCTCTTGGAGCACGACGGAGCTGGAGGAATCCAGCAGCCAGGCTGGCCAGCGTGCTGGCTTTTCGCGCCTCATGAAAGATGTCTTTGCCCAAATACGACCTAAGACCTTTTGTCGGCGCAGTTTGTGCAGTTCAGGCCTTCATTAATGGTTTCAACAGTCTTTGGCTGAAGAGAGGTTGCCTGTGAGTGCCACATCTATAACCTGCCTGCTTTACACAAGTGTAAAACTGGATGTTGTTACCCACAGATTACTCCCCAGCTGGAACCCCCCACGTGAACAAAGCCTCAGATGCTTCATACCTGAACAAAAAGGTTGCTACAGTTAATTTAATTTCCCTAATCTTCATCTATTAAGAAGTACGGTAGATGTTATGCTACAGAAATTACAATATTTTCCTATACCTAATGAATACTCATGTCAGAAGAGACACCTCTTTTGTGCTCATGCAGAGTTTAGTTTTGGGGTTTTTTTTCATACTGGTGACAAATTATTTCAATCCTTTCTGTGGCCAAATGTGAATTGAAAAATTATGAATTTTAGAGAAAAGAATGAGCCTGATCCTTATTTTGAGTCAGATTTAAGCTTGTGTAATTTTGGCCAGACTCAGCCAAGTGTGGGCATCCTCAGCTGTCCAAATATTGGTCGCAGTGGACGGCTCTTGGTGCCTTGAAGGTTCATGACCGATGTGGGGGATGAGGCAGCCCTGCTCCTCCTCAAATCTCTGCTTTTAAGGCAACTGCACACTAAGTGATTTACTCAGCAAGGAAATGACTGAGCAATTAGACGAATTTCTACAGATTTTGTATCGTGGAATTTGTGCTTTTTACACCTCAAATCCTGACCGGTTCATGGTTCTTCCTCGGGGAGAAGTAAATGACTTAAGCAAGAGCT
This sequence comes from Pelecanus crispus, assembly GCF_030463565.1. Classification (NCBI taxonomy): domain Eukaryota; kingdom Metazoa; phylum Chordata; class Aves; order Pelecaniformes; family Pelecanidae; genus Pelecanus; species Pelecanus crispus. Next base: position 10,741,604 of record NC_134644.1, read on the forward strand.
CTGAGATGAAGAAGAAATATAGCTGACCCCCCTGTGATTTGGAGTAGAATGATGCTTTATTTCTAGGATTATTAAACAAAATGTTCTGTTGTGTAAGAACCAATAAGCACTGAAAAGAAAAGTGAAGAAATTCTGTGAAACACTGCATAGAAAAGACTTACGCTCAATTCTGTCCATCAGGCAGTCCCTAAGAGCTTCAGCTGCAATGACTCTTATGTTTTATTATTTTCTATTATTAAAATGTTTTCTGTTGAAGAAAATGGTTAAGGCGAAACTGTATTGCCTATCCCACCCATTCCTGACAGAGCATTCATCAAACTCCATTAAAAAAGAGAAATCCAGGCTATAGATGTGTCATTAGAGACCCAATGATGCTTAACGCTCTGAAATGTCTGAGATGCAGTTTGCTGAAAACACAGTATTAACATTTGTGTATATGGATGTGTTAAATTTGGGTTTTTTTGTGACAATGTCTCTGTGCAACATGCATTAAAATGAAAAATATGTTAACAGTTTGTACTTGCAGGGAATGCAGGTCATGTTTTTGTGAACCAAATAATTGTGTTTTAAACTTTTCATTTAGTGATTTTATTTTTGTACATAATACTCTATGCCTAACCTGTTGGAAGATCATTATTCCCACACCTATATAAATACAGCACGTACTGTGAGATTTGGAATAGCTTAAGTAGTCAGCAAAGAGGCAGCAAATGACTTAAGCACATACACAGTTTAAACAAGTACATATTTCCAGTGCTATACATGGCCTCCGTATCTCTCCATGCTTTCTATTGAGGAGGCACAACAAATTCAACCAGCAGTGGCCTAGCTCTTTCTGTAGCTATGCCGTCAGGTTGTGGAAAAGTCTTAGTAGAGCTGGGCATCGTAACGATGTCTGCAGCATAGCTTTTTCCTTCATGCGTTGGTCCTAACTTCACTAAAAGAGTGCTTGAACCTGCAGGGCAGAGAGACCTCAACTCCAGCAAGCCTTGCATCCCCCCCAGGATATTTTGTAAGCAGCCCCTAGGGAGGAACCTTGCTGAGTTTTCCTGATTAAGATTTTATAATTCCCTTTGCTGTGTTTGTGTGGTGAGGGGCGAAGGAGGGGCTGGAGGCCTTTATGGTATGGACCTAACAACCTGACTCCAACAGATACAATATATACTGGACAATAGTTCAAGCTCGAGAAGGTCCAGAGCCATCAACAGGGAGAAAAATGATGCAGGAAGCTTTCACAAAAGAAGCAGCTCTTAAGAAAAGAGCTGAATGAGGAAAGGGAACTTTTTGGTGCATGATGAGTGGGAGGTTGGTGTGTGGCCAGGGTGGAGCGGGAGGCAATTTTCAGAAAGCAGGAGTGGTTATGAGAAAGGAAGGAGAAGGAGAGGAAGTAAATTGGTTTGGTTTTTCTTTTTCCCCTTTATATCTGTAGCATCTGACTGAAAAAAACCCTCAAATCTATTTCCACCGAAAATATCAAAGTTATATTTTTCTTTTTCCAAATTTTCAATGTTATTGTTTCAGTAGAAGTTTCTTTTAGAAACAAAGGGCTTCTTTCAATTTACTTAAAAAGAATGAAAACGTTCCAGGCTCCTTTTCTATTAAGGACTGTATAAACAAAAAAGCTTTGCATTTTTAACAATAATAGTTTTAAAATAATGCTTTAGCACAAACATATTCTTCACAAAGATCCTTCTGTAATTTAAAACATTTTCCGCTGAAATAATTTCAACCGGTTTATGCTATCAGTAATCTTCATAGAGTTTACATTAATCCACAAACATTGTATAGTGTGATGAAGCCGATGAGAATCAACAAAGGATAAAGTAGAGTATCGCAGCCCAGATAAAGAAACCCACTGTTTAATGCCAGCTGCTTAGGAAATGTCAAAAGTAAAGTGAGTTTCAGGTCAAGGGCACTGGGAACACTGTTAGCAAACCCTGAGACAGGCAGCTCTTGTTATTAGTATGAACAAGGATATGGTGAGTCCTTTTTAATCTATCCCTGGGCCTCCTTCCAGCTTCCCAGACACGAATGCAGCCCATTTGGGCTCACCTCTGTGGGATTGCTGGGAGTTTTTCAAAACATATCCTCTTTCGTCTTTCTAATGTTCCCCATCAGGTTTGCTAAAGGCCGGGATTTCAGTGAAAATCCTGCTCCTAGGAGACATGTAGGCTCAGTGCCAGTCCTTGAAGGTGCAGAGAAGAGTGGGCAGCTGCTCTTTTTTTAACTTTTTAACAGCAAGGATCTTTCTTCACCCCTTGTTTTTCTGCCACGTCATTCAATAGTACCTGTGTCAAGCCCATGTCCATCTTGCACACCTTTGCCTTCAAGCACTTTGGTGTGCTATTCTGGAGCATTTAGATGGTACGTGGTGAGTGTACCTTGTTTATCACTAGTTAAGGGATTTGTATCTCTTGCTACAACACTAAATTGGCAGGTGAAACTTCTGAAGAAATAGGACTAGAGTGTGGGCAGGTTAATAGCTTGATGAACCTTTCTATAGGTAGATCTTTCATGGAGGATGGGGCACTATTTCATGTGACTAGGAAGCAGAAGATCTGGTTTGGGAGAACTAACAGGATATGTGCTGATACAGCTTGACAGAATGTCCCCAGCAAGGTGCTGCAAAATTAGAAGAGTGTTGACGACCATTCTGGAATGAACAGCAAAGCAGCTTGGCCGAGGTACTTTCTGTACCTGAATTTCTTGTAGATGTCCTGTAGATGTGCACCAAATCTGCTGTGAAATACAAGGAATTTTGCAATAATTGTTCAGCATTTTGCAGGTTAACAGCATGGTTTGGCTCTTTCTTTACTGATGGAGGGGCATTCCACCGGCCAAATGGAAGACTTGAAGTACACATAACCCAGCAACTGGGCACCGTTCTGTGACCATCTGCACAGGCCAAGGCCACTCATCCTACCTGACCCTCAAGGCAGAATGGTGGGCACTCATCTGAGAGCAAAGGCTGCAGCTCCAGCTGGGGTTCTTCACCACCTACCCCAGTGGTGGCCGATGCCTCCACGCAGACGTAGCTGCTGAAGGGAGAGGCTGCAGTGCAGACCTCAGACTGGAGGAAGTGCCTAGACCTTTCTCCTGGGGCAGGGACAGGCAGCAGACCTGCCTGCAAAAGGTGTGCCCAGGTGGAGGACCTCCTGCAGCAGGTGGCTGAGCTGCAGGAAGGCGGTGAGTAGGCTGCGTAACATCGGGGAGGCTGAGAAGGAGCTAGATGGCTGGTTCCAAGTGCAGTCTGCAGTGGACCCACAGCCAGCAGCCAAACAGCCAAAAACTCCCCCACCAGCACACACAGAAGGAAGGGGGGCCAGTAATGCAGAAGAATGGACGGTTGCAATGGCAGGGACCAGCAGGAGGAAGAGACTTCCCCCCTAAGCCTGAGGTGCCCTTGCAGAACTGCTTCACTGCTCTCCAGACTGAAGAGGAAAGACCCGTCACACCAGGAGAGGACGTTGGAGCTGAGTAAGGCAGCCTGATCTGCTCCCCGTATAACAAACAGCGCAACTAAGAAAAGGCGATGGGTGATAGTAGTAGGCAACTGTCTTCTGAGAAGTACAGAGGCACCCATTTGCTGACCTGACACACTCTTTGGAGAGGTGTGCTGCCTACCAGGGCCTCATATCAGGGATGTCACTGAGACACTACCAAGCCTCGTACAGTCCACTGACTATTATCCACTGCTGTTGTTTCACGTGGGCACCAGTGATACAGCCAGGAACAGTCTGAGGAATATCAAGGAGGATTACAGAGTCCTGGGAGCAGCGGTAAGGGACTCTGGAGCACAGGTAGTTTTTTCATCAATCCTCATGGTCAAAGGGAAGGGGTTTGAAAGGGCCATCGAATCTGGCGAATCAACAAAAGGTTACAGGACTGGTGCCACAGCCAGGGGTTTGGCTGCTTGGATCATAGGACTGACTCGCTTTGAGAAACCTGGTCTAATAGGGGCTGATGGGGTCCATCTGTCAGTGAAGGGGAAGAACATCTTCGGTCATAGGCTTGCCAAGCTGGTGAAGAGGGCTTTAAACTAAAATTGCCGGGGGAGGGGAACCTCAGTCCATCCCACTCCCACCAGTCTGATGCCAGAGCCAGCAATAGGTGCCCAGAGCCTGGAGAAGGATCACAGGTCAGCAGGAGAGCACCTGAAGAGCAGCAGCAAAAAGGAATTCCAGCCACCCCAGCCAGTAAGTCAGCTTCATCAGGGGCCCAACTTAAATGCCTCTAAGCAAACTCATGTAGCATGGGGAATAAACAAGAGGAGTTAGAGATGTGCACACACCTGCAGGGCTATGATCTTATTGACGTCACGGAGATGTGATGGGAGCATTGGAATGGAAGGATACAGGCTCTTTAGGAAGGACAGGCAGTGGGGACAAAGAGGGGGCGTTGCCCTCTATGTCAATGACCAGCTGGAGTGCATGGAGCTCCACCTGGGGATGGATGAGGATCTGACCGAGAGCTTATGGGTCAGGATTAAAAGGAGGGCAGGGACAGGTGACATTATAGTGGGGGTCTGCTACAGGCCACTTGACCGGGAAGACTGAGTGGATGAGGCCCTCTATAGACAGATAGGAGCAGCCTCATGTTCACAAGCCCTGGTCCTCATGGGGGACTTCAACCACCCCAATATCTGTTGGAGGGAAGACGCACCAGGGCATAAACAATCCGGGAGGTTCCTGGAATGCGTATCCTTCTCCAAACGATAGAGGAGCCAACGAGAAGAGGTGCTGAACCTTGTTCTCACCAACAAGGGGGTGCTGGTAGGGAATGTGAAGCTCAAGGGCAGCCTTGGCTGCAGTGACCATGAAATGGTTCAAGATCATTAGGGCACCGAGGAGGGCGTACAGCAAGCTCACTACCCTGGACTTCAGGAGAGCAGACTTTGGCCTCTTCAGGGATCTGCTTGGTAGATAAAGGGATAAAGTCCTGGAGGGAAGAGGGGCCTGTTGGAACGAGTCCAGAGAAGGGCCACAAAGATGATCAGAGGGCTGGACAACCTCTCCTATGAAGACAGGCTGAGACACTTGGGGTTGTTCAGCCTGGAGAAGAGAAGGCTCTGGGGAGACCTTATAGCAGCCTTCCAGTACCTGAAGGGGGCCTACAAGAAAGCTGGAGAGGGACTTTTTACAAGGGCCTGTAGTGACAGGACAAGGGGTAATGGCTTTAAACTGAAAGAGGGTAGGTTTAGATTAGATATAAGGAAGAAATTCTTCACTATGAGGGTGGTGAGGTACTGGAACAGGTTAACCATAGAAGTTGTGGGTGCCCCATCCCTGGAAGTGTTAAAAGCCAGGTTGGACGGAGCTTTGAGCAACCTGGTCTAGTGGAAGGTGTCTCTGCCCATGGCAGCAGGGTTGGAACTAGATGATCTTTAAGGTCCCTTCCAACCCAAACCATTCTATGTTGCTATGTTTTTACCTGAATTTTCAAGGATCCCCTAAATGCATATTTAGTTCTCGAATGCTGTGTTTTGTACCAGAGGAAAAATCCTAATATAACACTGCACAATGTACTTCCTAACATGAGCGCTGGTAACATGAAGTGGGATATGGGTTATACATTTTTATGATACAGCACTAGGAAACAAACTTTTTTAGTACAAGGTCTGTAAGCTCAGCCAGGGCATTGGTCAAACTGATGAGGCTTGCTCATTAAAAAGTTGTCATAATATACAAGTATGTTGTCACAGTTTTATTGTTTGAATAGTGGATATTGGGAGCTATAGATTGGGAAGAGAGAGCTGAGTGACTCAGACCCTGCTGGTGCCACAGAGTTTTTTGCTTCTTAGAGCAAGGCAGTTTTTCAGATTTGTTCCCACGTGCAGAGTAACCATCCTTCACAATGAAGAAAGAACAGCCAACATGATGCTATCTACTAGGGATCCAAACCTTCACCTTCATGGAGAAGGGATTTATCTCATCATATGTTAGAAGTTTACAGAAGAGACACCTACAGCAGATCTAGTGAGCCCAGGCATTGGAGATAAACAGGCCCTTTTTGCATGTAATTCATTTGACCTATTTAGTTCTGTCTTCCTTAGGTTGGGACAAACCCATGTCCTGGAATTATGTGTATTGCGATCACAAGGCCCAAAATTATATGCTGTCACGATGGGTTGTGGTGATCCAGGGTCTTCAGGAAACTCACTTTATGTGTCCTTCAAAAGATGTCTGTATCATGTTGAAACATCTCAGCCATGTTGGTCTTTGCTGTCTGCCACACAATCCTCTTCCACACACAACTTGTTTCTGAGCCTGGAAAGAGTCTTTTCCTGAATAAGCCAAGAACAGTTACTCCACAGCAACTGGTTACTGGCCTTCCCTTCCCACTCCTCATGCAGCAGCTGTTGGTAGGATCACTGCAACTGTAGCCACAGAAATTGCTTTAAAAGCAGCTTGGTAGCTGCTTTGGCTTTCCAAGTCAGCTGGCAGCTGACATGGGAAGCTGAAGCCAGCCAGCAGTGAGATGTCTGATACATGTCCAGAAACCACTGTGTGTTTGCAGTGATTGCCATAGTGACACGGCACACTGTTTTGTCCATGTTCTGTGGTCAAATAGAATAGGTCAAAATGTTGCCATTTATCCAAAACTGAGATAAAACAATGACATAAGAGGAATAATAGGACTCTGGATGTGGATCCCATATGCCATAATTCTACTGGATTGCAAATAGCTTCTATTATGTATGGCCTGAGAAAAAAAAAGTCCCATGATGGGTAGGATCTTTCTGGAGAAAGGACCATGATACCAGAATTATAGATATTTCATAAGGAGTAAGTGCACATGTTGCTGAAACATTGATATGGTAGCTGGCTGTGTGAATAAAAGTAGCATGGATAGTTAATGTGTAATAGTTAATGTTACTCAGTTTATTTGCAAGCAAAAGCTCCAATTCCCCTTCAGCAAACCTTGTGTAACGCAGTGGGCTGCTGTGTTGTGTATTGTTTGAGCTTTGCAAGAAGGTCTTGAACTCTCAGCTATTAGCAAAGTTGGCATGTTTGAATCTGCCTATGCTAGTTTTGAATTTATAGGAATTTTGTTGGCAATGATCATGTTGTGATCAATGGAAATTACATCGAGCCTTGGTTTCTTAAGAGTAATTTCCTCTAAGGTAAGAAAGCACTGTAAGATCATCTGGTTTGATCTCCTGTGTAACACAGTCTATTCAGTTTCATGCAATTCACATGTATTTCCAGCATGATGATTTTAGATTAAAATATTTATGTCTTCAGGCGTAACAGTTGCATGCTACCGGCATAGAACAGAAAGAACAAGCGATAGTGCCAAGTATGTGTGAGGCCCCAGCGATGATGGAGAGTTTATTAAATGGGACATGCCTAATTGATCGCAATTAGTGAAAGTAAGACCTTCTCCCATCTTTTATCGCATTACTTTCCAATTTGACCTGAGAAATTCTTTCCAACTATAAATCTGCCAATCAATATGATTCTGTGCATGTAAACCAGAAATACAAACGTAGTATCTAGGAACATTTGTCTCTATCTGTTCAGAACACAGATCTAGTTTGTTTGGTGTCTTCTTGTCAGTTATGGCAAGTCTGTAATTTTGCAAAAAAAATCCTCAAACTGGCAAATAAACAGAAAATCCCAATCTCCAAACCCCCAGTCATCTCCATCTGGCCAGTTGTGCATGAGAGGGAGAGGAAATCATTCCTATCCTGCCTTGCTCTGAGGTTGTGTTAAACCCCGTCTTTTAGGAAGGTATCTGGTATCGCCTTGAAACCTCCAGCCAATAGTGAGACCCTCACCTTCACTGATAATCTTTTAGTGTTTAATTACCCTGTCTGCAAGAAAATTGCATCTTGTTTCAAGGTTGAATTTGTCTAACTTCAACTTTCAGCTATTCAATCTTGTTCAAGCTTTTGTCAACAAGATTGAAAGCCCTTTATTAGGTATCTTTTCCACCAGTAAATACCTATATAAACTGATAGAGTCACTCTATAACTTACCTGAAGTTCTGCCTCTAAAAAGAACTTCCCAATTCTGTCTCTCCCCACATCTCCCTGACAGAGATTCCTTTCTTCTATATGCTGCATGGTCAGAAACCAACATTGGCTTCCGGCAAGTGATGAGGAGAGAGGAAGAAATTATCTAAGAAAGAAAGAGGAGAGGTTCAAAAGGAATCGCTTGATGATTGATGACTGTTTGCGTATTTGGAAGAGGCATTGTCACTTAAAAAGCAAATCTCTGCTAAACATTGCTAGCCTACCCCCAAACAGGCTGTCAGCACATTTCTACAGTGCTGATACTAAATGCTTGCAAAGCAATGGTTCTGGACCACACCTGACATAAATCAGTCAAGCTCCAGGGAGGTCAGTTCCTGCCAGTGAAGCTATTGTGCTTTATATCACTTGAGGATGTAGAAAGTGCTTTATGAAGAGGCATATAGATGTTAAGGAACATCAGCTAAAGCAGTGACAACCTGTAGCATCCTGTATGGTGCTCTGTGTCCTTAATTCTCCTACCATCAGTAAAAATACAGGGCCCTCCAAACCTTGGGTGGGGGGCGGAATCACAGTGAAATCATAGAAACCCCCAACCACGTAACGTAGCAAGTCCATATTAAACATAAATGAACAGTAAAAATTTCACTACCAATCTTCTGTTGGGAAGTCTAGTTTCTCACCCTACGCATTGAGTTACTCATATATTTAATTAGCAGTTAGTTTTTACATTATGAATACATCAAGATAGACCTATCAGTCTAGGACATCACTAGATTAGGACAAAAATGTAATCCAGTCCCCAACCCAGCAAGCTTGTGGGACTGTAACATAAGCTATTTATAGCTGACCAGATCAAAGCATTTAGAAGGAACAGGGGATCCAGAATAAGAAGGTGAGTACAGCTCTTCTCCAAGGAGGAACCATGATCAGAATTCAACATTTGCTGGTGGTGTACTTTCTGTGTGTACCCTATGGGGGTAAGTTCTGCAGCAGTGATTTATTTCCAACATCTTCATTTTTTTCTCTCAGGATGAAGCAAATGTTTTAAATTACAGCTATGGCATGGAAGAGAGAATTTAACTAAAACACAAATATGAGTCATGAAAATGTTCGTGCCTTATTTTCAGGGTAATAACTAAACACCTGCTAAATTACATTTTAAAAAATTACCCAGTATTTCACAGTGGGTTTTATCCTTTTGTTTGTTATTTTCTCTCAAGCCCTACTCTCGATCCTTGATCTGTGTGGGAAGATTGTCTCATCCATGCAGAGCTCCCAAAACTCAGCAGAGCTCTGCAGGTACCGATGCTCTGCCCATGCAGGGCTGATTGCAGGACAAGGACTGAGGTGTCTGCAACAGGGACAGCACTTCTCGGGTGTTTAGGCGGAGACCTGGCATAGCACTGGGTGCACCAACACAACATGAGAGATCATTACACAGAAAAAAACATAGACTTTTTTTGAAAGCTTGTGCAACAGAAATAAGAAATTAAAAGTGACTCATCCATGTTGACGCCATCGAACCTTTACTTTCCCACATGTTGCTGTTTTCTTCCGTTAGCAACTTTAGTGTAGTAAAAGTGTCTCACTGAGGAGTAGAATGCTGTACTGTAGATGGGCATCATCTCCCCTGAGATATGGAGTGTATATTCCGTTACTGAGCCTCCTGGGAACATGGTAGAGGGCTCGTGCTCAGTTGTCTGTTTTGCTTTTTATGTTTTCTTTAGTTGTTTTTCATTCTGGCACTGAGTGGGCAGGCAAGACTCTTGAACAATCTGTAATTACATAGTGTCACAGTTGATGAGGTTACAAAGGAGTAAATATGTAGTTGGTATTAGAGAGGATATTTTTAACAATACTCACTCTACATCTAATAGAGTGCATCTGTGTCCTCTGTGGGCACTCTGCCTTAGATAATATGAAAGGAGAGCAATGGGGAAGAGAGCAGCATGATAATATCTGCATAGTCTTCAGTGGAATCAGTTTCTGCAAATACACACTTGACATTTGAACTCTTTCATACCAGTGCTGCTCCTATTGATGCCAGTGGCATCTTTGCCCTTGAATAGGAATAGGATTGAATTCTGACTGTTGAATCTCTTATGACAAGAGAGGTGGAAGTTTCCCAGCATGATCTGATTGCCGTAGTCAAAGAGAAGGGTTTTATTAGACCATCATGTCAGTAATTCTTGACCTGGGGTCATGACTGTGTCTCAGGGAGGCACAACAAGTCTCCTTTCTTTTTCGCTTACAAGGAGAGAACAACAATCTGATATATTTTTCTGTTGTAACATGGGTCATGGCGCAGAACAGAATAAAATAGTTTCATCAGCCTGCCTCTGCTGGGTTGTTACCTACTGTGTTCCCACTTCTGTTAGCCAAATTTTGGCATCTTGGTGATACAGAACAGCCTGCTCTGGACAGTACCACATGTCTAAAGTCATGAAACTATATTGTATTTGTACCACTCAGAGCTGAGGGAAATAACCTTTTAAAGAGTCAAGGGCCAATTTTATTTCATGATGGCAATGTGAAAGGATTTCTTTAAAAGGCCGTTGCATACTGATGCATATTCAGTGACTGAAGCAGTTACTAGACACACTCTTGGTCACCTTTATTGTTTGTACTCCAACAGCACCTATGAATTCATGTATCTTGTCGAAACATAGGGAGTGATGTTACTTGGAAGTCCATCATTTCCAGCTTTCAGGGCAGATGTGAGAACAACAAGACTGACTTCTGTGAAACAGAGTCAGTTCACCTCAGCTGTTGCTCTGCTCGTACAACCTGAGGATGTGACTCAGGCTGTTGGGAACATCCCCCCACCTCTCAGCTTCAATATTCCAGGTATCGCAAGCAGCAATGTACCACCCCCTGCACATCACAGTGAAATGGTAGGACTCCCCTGTATATGGGGATATTATTCCCTGGCTTATAGCACAGCAGCAAAGGCAAAAACACTTTTACAAATACCTCTAGGAAAATAAGACAAAATTGAGAAAAGGCAACAGTACACTCAATTTGCCAAAACCTGGACAGAAGCACAGACCTGCACTATTTTCTAGAGTCACTTGCTGAATTCCTGAAGAAATTACTAATAATTTGGTTTTGTTTTCCTTGCCTTGTTCTGTCTCTTTCTTCCTCAAATCCTGATGGCTTTCAGCATTGACAATAGCACCACCTACGCAATACAGCAGAAATGATCAAGAAATAAGGGGAGTGGTTAGGTGATCTGCTTCTTGAGCAGCCTGCTAAGAGCCATCTTCTGTATGAATGAGAGAAGTCAGATGCAGCATAGGAGAAATCCAACAGAGCTTGCTTGCCTTTTTTCCCCTCTTTCCTCTAGCCACAGGAGTGGGCTGATGCAATCTCAATCCCCTGGGCCTGTTGTAGTGTGGAGGGGTTACCCCTTCCCCCAGCATGAAGGGTTATTTGTGACTTCTTTTTGTCTGCCATTTACTCTATTTTCCCTGTCTTGAGTTTTTCCCTCTTTCATTTTAACAGTGTTGCTCTGTTTTTGGCAGTAAGGTGTGCAGGACACAGCAGAGCCAGGCCTGCCTTCATCTAAAAAGCAGAAAGAAAACAGTCCTTTTCCCTTTGGCTTTAGCATATATTGTGGGATCTCTACCTGACCTACACCATTCTCTTTCTCCGCTTCTGCTCCTCCTTTGGCCTGCCCACTCAAATGTTCCTCTTACTACTCTTTTCCCCCCTTGTCATGTAAAACCTCAACATCCAGGTAATGAATGCCATCTCACCTCTTTCTCTTTACGCATATTTCTGCAAGGTGAATGAACCCGCTGACAATGGAAGGAGGAGATAAGAAATCCCCCATGGAAATATCACAGATACTTAAAATAATTTGGAGCAAAAATCCCTGCAGGTTTATTGAAAACACCCCCGCCTCGACACAGACAGATTTATTTATCTGCTTTCCTGCATTTTGCTTACGTCAAGAGCTGGATTGCTCCTGTACAGCCCCCTCACCAGGCAGATAATTGCTACATATTCTTTTGTATTGCTGCCACCACCTCCACCATCGGCGCTTTCTCAAACAATTGCCTGCGCAGCCTCGGAGCAATCCATCTCCCTGCAGACAGTAGGATAACAGTGCTTTGATATTAGGGGTCTCCCAGGAGCAGGTGAGAGTCTTGCCTCTTTTCTTGAAAATCAAATGAAGTAAATACTCTGCATTTCTCCTTCCTTTTCCAGATCATTAGCAAAGATGTTAAATAAAACCGGGCTAGCTCTGTGACAGCTCCAGCCTCTTCTTGATGGTATCTCGTTGGCCGTCACTTCCACGCAGACATACCGACCTGATGCGGTGTCATTTATCATTACCTTTTGTTTACAGCCACTCAGCCAGTTGTCACTCTGTGTGACAATCCCCATATTCAAGCCAATATGAATTTATTTTTCAAGAAAGACTTTCTGAGAGTAAAGCTTATGCCTCACTAAGGATCCGGCTATGCTGTGTTACTGGCAAGACATTTTCCTTCACTGTCATCCATTATATTTCTGATTAAACAAATCATAGCATAGCCTGGCCTTTCCCTTCTTGTTATTTACTGCTCAGGGTTTCTTCCACATGCTCATGCTTATATTTTCAGCTGGATATTCATTAAATTCTATTGCTATGCATTTAGGCAATAACAATTTTTAGATTTTCCTTGATTTCCTTCACCTGTCTCCAGCTCCTGAAGGTCCATTTCCTTCTCAGCTCCTTGGACATGGGACTGTCAGACTCCATTGGCTGCAGGCAGCTGGAGACCCCAGCAGTGCCAGGACTAACCATGGACCCCAGTTTTTGTCCTAGGAGAAGGGTGCCTCTGACAAACGTGACATCAGTATGGTGAGGCAGGAGATAAGCAGGTTTTTGTAGGTCACGGTAACCACAGCAGTGGATCTTTGTTTTGATCTTCTTCCTTTTCTACCTTTCCCTTTTCCCTTGCTGCTCAGTAAAGGTGGGAGGAGAAGAGCCAGATGCAGGGGCAGCACCCCAGGGAGAGCTGGGCCACATCTGGTTATCCCTTCCCTCCCTGCACTGGTGTGGCAGTGTGCAGGTAACAGCCTCTTTGCCGCGGCCGTGGATGGAGGCAGGAGGACATGCTCATCCACTGGGTTTGCTCAGTTGTCTTCTGGATGAAGGCAAAGCTGGATGGAGAAAACCTGCAGGGACTTGTTGGCTGGGATGCATGTCAGAAGCACATTCAGCAAAATAGTTTGCTATGCTGTGGACAAATAACTACTCCCCTTTCACTTTTTTCCTATCATTAATACACTCATTGCCAAAATAAATATTTCATTTCCCAGTACTAACGCAGCACAAGTACCATTTATTACATATGTATTCCCTCCTCTATTACCTCCTACCCCAACAGCACAAAATATGTCATTGCACAAAAAAACTGGGGGACTAGGGACATATCTTAAACTTCTTCCAATCTGTCTACAACTTCAAAATTACAACAAGAACCAGGTGCTGGGCCCAAAAGACAGGACTGGATGAACTATTTTATGTAAAATTTGTGGTGAACCAGGAAGATTCCATGATACTAGATATTTACTTCAAAACAAATTTTATCTCACTGAGATTTTTTTTTTCTTTATGTCATAGAAAGTATGCTTCTTTTTAATACTGTCAGGGTAGTATATTCTATTTTTTTATTGGAAAGTACATTTCAGCTAGAAATGACATAAAAATTATTTCAAAAAAGTTTTGAATTCTTAACATCAAAAGGAAAATAAATTCTTTTGGTACATGAAACATTTTCGTTCACTTGATACAATGATTTTAAAAATATATCTCTTTGCTGGTAACTAACAAATCAGTTTGGAATGAGACACAGTTATTTCAACAACATTTTTCCAGAGCTACTAGTGAGATAAAAATCCATTATCTGTAAAGCTCAGAGTAGACAGTGTAAGTCATGAATGTTATATTGAAAGCATCTTATGATCTTTAGATTGTAGATGCTGTGCACTTATATATAGAGAGAGCATATACATGTATGTGTGTGTGTGTTTATATATACATGTATGAATGTGTGAGTGTATATCTGTGAACAACAAGAACATTGTGCCATAGCAGTTTTGCCCTCAAATATAGTAGCTCAGTACAGGTTATTGAGAGGCATGCAGTCTGCATTATTATGGATATCATTTCTTTACAGCTTTGGACCCAGTCCAAGACTTAAGCACATACTTATGTTTGAGTATATCAGTAATTGCACTGAGCTTTGCTTGGAAGTTTAAGTCTTAAGTCTTTCCCAAAAGTTTTCCATGAATATATGGTGTGGGATTTTGTTACTAACCCTTTTAATAGTCCCCAGTATCCCTCATTTTCTTCTGTTTTGGAAACCACAATGGTGCGACGTGTGCGTATGCAGCTTAGGCTTCTGTGCTGTATGTGCTAAGTATTTGGATCCCAGCTTTTCTTTGGTTCCCTCAAACAGGGCTACTTCTAAGAGCAGACATAATAAGCAGGGCTGTAGCATGCTGTATAAGAGTCATGGTCCAGCTGCCTTGGAGAGCAGATCTGCCACTGCTGCCAACAGTGTGTAAGGTGTTGAGGGCAATAGCTACTATTTGGGGTGAGAGGGACGGCACTTGGAGAAGGTGTGCTCGCTGCCATCTCTGGCAATATCAGGATCGGTAAATTCAGCTCTAAGCCTTCTACAGTGGGCATGGATCCAGCAACCTGGCCCTGATCCTTCATCCTCAAGGCCAAATCTCAGTTTTGCCTGCCCCCTGAGCCAGATTGAGCTGCTTTTGCCTTTATATATGGATAGCATGCGTCAAGCAAGAGGCACAGCAAGACCAACACAACCTGCTCAGCAGTGCTTAATGTGAGCGCTCCGTCGGGGCGCAGGTGCCACCTCATTCTGTAGGTGACTGGAAAGCAAGTGAAAACAAGCAGGTCAGCCTTTGGCTGCACAGAGCTACAGATCAGGTCCCCAGTGCCCAGCTCCCCACTGATGGACAGAAATGCGTTGTGGAGGCAGTGTAGCATAGCTTGTTTAATGCTGCATTATGTTAATGCGTACCAGAGAGCCATTAACATGGGACTCAGATTTAAAATATAAGAAACCACACAATTCAACGTTTTGTAGCACTGTGTACTCTGGACTCATAAGTGCCTAAGTTTTTTGATTAAGTTTCAGCCCAGAGCAAATTTTCTCAGCTAAGTAGCTCTCTAATATGTCTACCCACAAAAATATATATCTGTTTTTAATAAAATTTGTTAATATTTACCAGACACATAATGCACTGTTATTTTTACTCAGGGTGCGTGTTTTACCTATTAAATGTTATACAACCTTTCTAAAACCAAATTAAGCAAAAACATTAGCATAAATCCATTGAATGCAGGTGCTATTTAAAAAATGTAGATGTTTTCAAACACTGGAGTGAGTGGAAAAATATTGCTGCCCTGACTGTCATCAAACACTGGAGGGAATGGAAAAATATTGCTGCCCTGACTGTCAGATTATATTTCTTTCCTATTGAAGCTAAGTGGGTTAAATTAAGTGATTAATTAACTATGCATCTGCACAATTAGGTGGGCATTTTTATTCCGTTGAACTTAAATATTTATTTCTAGCTTGGGAAGAAAGGAACTGTAACAAGACAAAGAGAAGAACATCTACCAGAATTAGACATTCCCAATAGCACTATTGTAGTATGGATTTTACTACCATTGTAGCATTAATTCATTGGGTTTATAACTCAGGCATGGAAATTTGCTCCATGGTGAAATTTTTCAGTTAGAGGAAATTTTGCTAGATTTTATTTACTGTTGTTTTTAGACTAGAAAAGCTGTAACAACGTCAAACAAAAATAACTGCCTTTGTTGCAGGTTTTCCGAGTTTCTTGTCATGAGCTGCCTCGACCCTGTCTGTCATTGAGGTGCCATTTCCAAAACCAGCTCCTGAGCTGCTACCTGGACTTTGTGGTGCGCATGAGGGCGAGTAGAGGCGGGTGCTGCTTTGCAGCTGAGGAACTGCTCAGATGTCCAAGCCAGTCCGGGGCAAAAGCAGCAATCGCAAGTTCAGTTTCCTCAATCCCCCTTCCAAAGTGCTTGTGGATGTCCATAAGCCTGCCGCTAATGCTCAGTGGCAGAAGGGCACCTATGGCTTCTCCTCTCAGCGTAAAACTCTCTCCTTGCGCTGCCACCCTTGCACTGGGTGCAGCCTTGTGCTGGGTTTCTACTCGAATTCCCCCTGCATGGTGAAAACAGAAGTGCTTTTCAGCGCTGCCATTCGCCAGACCTCTTTTCCAAGATGGTTTTTATCTTGGTCCCTGCCAGAATCGTGGTCGCTGGCTGGTACGAATGCTGTAAATGGACTAATGTGGGCCCAGCAAGCGCTGGGCCTACTGCTTTGAGCTGCGCCTTTGAAAATAATGAGCTGGCTTGTCAGAGCCCTCGGTCAGCAAGGCGAGAGAATGAGAACCCCGCTGCTCCCCTGCTCAGTTTGCAACTCCAGCTGCCGGCAGTGGCAACTATTCAGCTGAAATTCCCTCCAGTGAGAAAGGTCTTTGGCAACATGGAAATGTTGGGGTTTTTTTTTTCCCTCCCCTGTAACTTTTGTTTTTTTGGCATCAGCTGCCTTGTGTCCTCATACAAAAGTTCTTTTCTTTTCTTTTTCTTTTTCTTTTTTAAGCTGACATTTTGATTCTGCTTTAATTAAACCACTTTGGAAGCAGCATGACTCTGTTTTGGAATGAGTTGCACTGGTACAAGTTTTGTGCGGAGGCATCTCTATTTCAGAGTGACTACCTCCCTTCTGACAGTCCTCCCACAGCTAGCCCACCTTGCCTTGTTTCAGGCCTCCATCAGTCTGGGTTTTTTTTTACCTGCATGAACCCTACTGCCCTACAAGCATCCTGACCAGATGTCACAGAGCAGTTTGCATGCCGAGAGGCAACCGCTTTCTCTCCTTTGCTTTTCTGCTTGCCTAACACCCCTCTTGCTCCTTTCCCCCTCCTCCCCTCTTCCACTCAATTACTGACCCGGTGGGGATGCCATGCCCCAGGATTTCTCAGGGCTTTTTTCTCTCCTAGGAGAAGAGCATGTCCAGTCCTCACCAAATTAGTCAGTGTTTTGCTGTGACCTACCAGTGTCCGGGGCAGAGCATGAGGGAGGAAAGCAATTGTGGGGCCAAGGGCCAGCCCCCTACTACATCCGAGGAACACGGGTGACGTTACTGCCATACAAGGGAGCTTTCTTACTGCTCCCTCTGCCTAAAGTTTTGCACCTGATTTTGCAAAGTTATAAGTGGGTATAAATAGTGGTCGTTATAAGATCAGTGATTCTTTTTTTCGCTGTTTCCCTTCAAACCCACCCCCGTCCTGCCCCGCTCATATGGTGCTCCTACAGCTTCATACTTTTAACAGCTTGGTTTTGTTCAAAGTGTCTAATTTTGCAATAATTGGCCAAATGTCCCACCTTTTCCACATGTCCATGTGCTTTAACTTTCTCTGTCTTGCCTGTTTAACCACTCTTCTTTTTACCTCTCTTCCCTCCTCACAGAGCACAGTAGACATTAAAGTATCGGTATTTTGCATGGCATGTTTACCAGGGTAGAAAAACCCTGGTTCAAAAAACCACGAGTGAACACTCTCTTAGTTTTTTAACAACATTTATAGTTGAGGAGGTAAATTGCCAAAATTAAACCATGACAGCATTACAAAAATCCGTGGAGACGATAAGGCAGAAATTCCCAGACGTCCTCTCTTGCAACTCCACTTCCAAGCTCATGAGCTCATCCCCACCAGCATTTCCTGCTGGGGGTGCATGCCTCAGTCTGGAAAGCACCATTACGAGGAATTTTTGGCTATTTTTAGTCAGATCCTTGGAATTTTTAACAATTCAGATTCAAATCTATTATTATAAAGTCTAGTTATTTGGAAGTGCACTTCTATGATTGAAAAACGTATGGGAGAGGATTTAAACAAAGATAATTAGTGCTCAGTTTCAGTGCCTGGATTATAGAATAATACACAGCCTCCTCGTGGGGCTGTGTTCATTCAGTGTTTCCTTCCTTCCTTCCAGGCCTTTCCGAGCACTAGTCTGGTACATCAGCATTGCTCCATTTCCAGGTCTTTTAGAGCCTTTTAAAGCAATATCCATTTCTGTTTTGCAGCCCAACATTTCAAAAAAGCATCCACTTACAGAAAGGAAATCCATGGAGGTTAAGAAATAATTACAAATCTGAGCAGAACTATTATAATTACAAATATTTTTACCCTGTGCTGTTGGTTAGTGGATTGAAAATTGAGCCCACTTGGATGAATTAAATGAAATGCAGGAGGAAGACTACTGGGAAGTGATTAGCTGGTCCCTGTGTCCTGGATCTCCTGTAGTGCACTACTAGGAAATTCATAGCATCCCCAGAGCCAAATGGCCAAATGCTGGATCACAGGATATCTTCCTAGGACACCACACAGTTCTTTTGAAGAAAATCCAACACTGCAATAAACATGAGAATGCTCATGAAGTGGCATTAAAAATCTCACTGAATATGGTTAATAAAAATCTTATATCAAATATATATTTGATGGGGCTAAACTGGGTAAGAAGATGGTAGGCAGAATTAGGTAATCTGTGGAGTCCTGGCTCTATGATCCTTCTGTTACAGGAGAGAGGGAAAAGAAGCAGTTTAATTCCAAGAAAAGAAGCACAGCAAATGTTTATCCTTTGAGCAAGCAAAGAGAGGAGGGGAACTGTGATCATTCCCTGTTCTACCCCTGCTGCGGGGCAGCTACAAGCTGTCGCCTGTTCAGGGCAGACAGTGAAATTGCAACCTAGCATAGCCTAGTGGGCTTGCTCACTGCCATAACAGCTATGTTTAGTGGTGGGTATTTTCAGAATCAGGATTTTGTGTTGTAATCCACGTCACAGCACCTGACTGGCAGATGTCTGGATACGCAGCGAGGCTTGGAGGAATCAGTAGCTTGGAAGTGCTGGAGATTTTTTGGATGTGACTATTTTGATCATATTGTCTTTATTCCAAAAGTGAATTTCTCACTACACCCACAGTTCTGGGTCAGCAAAAAGCCAGAACTCACATAAAAACAATCTAATTTTTAAAGTAATCAAAACGGCAAGACTTTAAAAACCTGTCAGCTCATTAATATATAATAACCCCATACCAACTTGCCTTGAAATCATTTAGTAGATAAAATCTCATTTTGCTGATAACTAGATGAATTTTAGAACATTCAATTTTTTTTTTTTTTTTAGATCTTGTTTTCATTTATGATTGCTTGTAACTGTTTATATCCATTTAATAACTAAAAAAGCATGTCCACAATCTGTCCCTGGCTGAATTCCTCTGAATAGTTCACTCATTCAGAGCAGTATTGGCCTTGCTTGTTGGTTCAGTGATCAGCATGATTTTTGAATCAATGTAACACAGGAGAGGTTTTACATTACTGCTGCCACAAAATGTAATCAACTGCCTAGCATATTTGTCTGAAGAATTATTAAAGCATAGAATGCAAAGTGGCAGAAATAGAAGTATAATTCTGGTAAAATCATCAAAGGATGCAATAACTGAGTTAGAAAATGCAGTGACAGATCTAATTAACAAACTAAATTACAATTCAGTCCAAAAATAATTGTCATTAGAAGTAAAATCACATTTCTGTCTGAAGCGTCTCAGCATGTTTGCCATAGTGATTGGTAAAACTAAAAAGAAATCCACTCTCATTATTTTTTTAATGCAATTATTACACACAAAAATCAGTCATGAAATCGAATATGCCAGTTTAGCAAACCATTCTCAGCTAAGAGCCTTCCCTCTCACACCACAATGTAGAGGTTTAGGCTAGGGCTGCTGGCTTACAACGCTCTCCTTTTGTGCTCATGTTGGAGTCAACATTATTTTTGGACTGACTCCTTCCTCCCAAAGACCTCTTCATTTTCTGAATTAAAACAACAGACCATTTAATTTTAATATTGACCTAATTGCGCATCTGAATCAGTTGGAAGCTATCTAACAAAAGGAAAATACTAACAGGACATGTGCCAACTGCAGTTTAAGTTGGGCTGCTTTTAACATAAGCTGAAAAGCTTTTGTATTAAGCTCTAACAATGGGTAATACAGCCACCGAGCTGATTACTTAAGCAACTTCTGGATATATTCACACAACAAATTTGAATTCTAAGTATTTTGCATACTGTTTCCACCTATGTAATTGTCTGCTGGCCCTTATCATTATTTATTATGCAAAACTGATTTTTTTTTGAAGCGTGAAGAATGAAGTAATTTAGTATGCAAACAGTTAAAACTCTCATGTGGATTCCGATTTCATATGTGTTGATAAATTCACTTACGATGACTGACAGTGTGAGATTTTTTGGGGTCATATCGGTCACTCTTTCCATGACACTGATGAAAATGATAAACTAAATGCCAGAAGTGTCCCTGGCGCATCATAGGATGAAATGTGTAAAATGTCAATGTCTAGCCGGTGTCTATTAATAACTAAATATGATTGCGTGTAATGAGCAGAGATTTTCATGTTGATTGAAGTATGATTTCTTTTGATCTTCCAGATGTTGCTGCTTAGAAATTCATATTGCTCTTTTGCTGCTAAATGCATAATGACCTTTTAAAACCTTTTAACTGTTAAAAACCCTATTATTTTCAACAACGAAGTCAAGCTTCCAGCTTTTTTATGTTGATTGGAAGTTCCTCTCTCCTCCCATCCTCACCTTCCCTTCTTGCTTTCTCCATTCTCCTCTTCCTCTCTCTTTTCCCAGCCCTTCTTTCCTGCTAATACATTTCTCTAGCAAAGTTCCTGACAGCAGACTGACTCCAATGCTCAGAGGGGCAGACGGCATAGGATGGCTGGACCCCATTGCCACTTGTGTCACTGCTACTCCCTTACAGTCCTGGGGGGTTACCCAGCATTGCTGGGAAATTTGGCCTGAGCAAGCATTTCATGCGAATACCCAGGCCACCTCACTGCTGAGGTAGAAAAGAAACAAAGGCAGGTGTCAGAAATAAAGAATCGTGTAGCCGATGTTCATAGTGGAGTGATCTGCTCTGAAGAAAGGAATTGCGGGGCATTGTAAGCTTTCTGCATGAATAATGCATTTGTGTCGCTCATTTTTGGGCTTAGTCACACCCTGCCTTCCACATTTGGCCCCTTTATGGCTGCACCTGTGCATGAATGGTGACTGCCTGAGAGCTTGCAAGAATAAAATGAGTCCTAGAGTAAAGGCAGCAGCAGCAGCGTAAGCTTCCCTTCATTATTTAGCTTTTGTGCCAGTCCTGCGTTAGCGGAAGGCAGTCTCTGGCCTGCGTGACTCAGCCATGTTAATGCAGGGAGCTGCTTCTGCACCGTGAAGCTGTTTTAAGCTCTTAACCGATGCGGTTAGTGGCCACTGTATGAAGACGTCAAAGAAGGGTATCTCTACTCCTGGCACTTTTGGCAATATGAGCTTTAGGATGCTTCAAGACTTCTGAATGGGCTTATTCCTCATCACTGCACCATCCTAGCATCATTCACAATGAAAAGGGGCTTGGGAGACCATCTAGTCCAAACCCCCGCTCCAAGCAGGGCCAGCACTAGCTTGAGACTAATTCTGCTCAACCCATTTAAAGTATTTTGGATGGGTCTGGAAGGAGAAGTGTATCTGACATGTTTGGTATGGTATATTGTATCGGGCATGTTATGTTTGGTACAGTATATACTCCATGGGTTAAGGGCCAAATCCTCTTCATAGTCTCAT
Organism: Pelecanus crispus; assembly: GCF_030463565.1. Classification (NCBI taxonomy): domain Eukaryota; kingdom Metazoa; phylum Chordata; class Aves; order Pelecaniformes; family Pelecanidae; genus Pelecanus; species Pelecanus crispus. The sequence continues at coordinate 10,763,326 of NC_134644.1, forward strand.
TCTGAGCAAAGGTGATGTCTCCAAGCAGTATTTACTCCTTTAAATTAGTACAAGGACAAGTCTGCTTGGAACAGTTTGACCAATTCACTGTAAAAGGCTTGTCCCATCTAGTTACTTCCCAACCATTCTTTGGGCCCACTGCCATCCAGTCTAGGAATATGTTCATTGCCTGGATGCTGGTAAATGATGGGAGGTTGCCAAGGGCAAGACTGAAGCACAGGGCCATCCTGAGGTGTTTTGTGGCCTCTGAAATAGGGACATGGCTCATGGATCTGTTTCAGCTGTTGTGTAATGGCAGGAAAATATACCATTTCTGCACAGACAGGAGGGGGATGGAAAAGACAATAAAGACAATAAAGCAAAGTAAAACACCTAGCAAAATAAATCCCATCTCACAAAGTTTTTTACACCTAGATCTGTTTGTGGAAATGTTCAACATAAACCAAGATTCTGGTTTTAATTACAGACTCTGTGGCAAATGTGCCACACAAAGCCAAACTCAAGAAGGTCCTAGACCCTTGGAGGTCCAGACCAAGTCTACCATGGCACAGGTAAAGAGTGGCTCCAGTGGTCACTCTATCAGATTATGCCAGAGTTTTGGTGTTCGCAGGTGAAAAATGCTGTCCACCATATGGCACCTTTGCAATGTCTTTGTAAAAATGGCTGCATCTTTTACGGACTTTCCTGTGGATCTGTTTGTCACTGATGCAATAGTGCCAATTCTGGGGCCCTATTGCTTTCAGCTACTTCTGGTTCCTGTGCAACGTACTGTGTCATTCATTATATATGCTGGTCCCATCTGGTCTGACAAGCCTTCTCCATCCTCAGAAGCGATTACAAATAATAATGATGACAAAACCCAGAGAATTTTTGCTTTATTTTGAAAATGATTGTTTTGTGTTGCATGAGGGCGCTTCCTGCCTATCTCTGGGGTCACCTGGCAACCATTTCCTAGCCTCCTGCCATCAGATCCATATCAAGCAAGGGCATCTGGAAGCTCATTTGGGATGGGAGCTGCTCCCTTTCACCATCCCTGCTGGCCTTCTATGGGCAGAGGTGAGGAGACCGTGCATGCGATGGTTTCATGACCATTACTCTGATAGAGGCTATTTAAACGTATTGCAGCCGTTTCATTTGTGTGCTGCCAAAATATTAAAAGAAAAGCTGATGCTAATACAGTATCAACCACCAACACTGCATAATTAAGCATGCATTATTTGCAGTTGATGTTTGTCTGTTTAATAGAATTAAGGATAATTAAGAGAAAACAGTGAGAAGATATCACTGCACAATATAACAATCTACCAAAGCAAGTGAAACAGTGAAAGCAATGTCTCTGAGTAGGATTGTTCACCCTCTGTGTTGTTTGGTCCTTTGTTTCTTTAATGGGTCATTTAGTAATAAAAATTATGTATTTATATATGTATGTACATATGTATATGTGTGTGTATATATATGGATTAAGTAAAAAAGTGACAGGGCATAGTTAGACCACATTAGGTTTTTAAAGCTCTGTTTAAAAGGGACACTCAAATTTTGAGAGAGTAGAAGCATTTGCCACATAGGGCTAAGATGGACACATCCCAGATTTCTCTCATCCAGCATCCTTTCCTTTTGTTTACACTGAAATGCCCCATGACTGTTCCTGTCTGATCACATTCCCCACTCTCCTCACCCTGAAGCTAACACCTCTGAGCTGACTGGAGTAAGTCCAAAGGACATTAAACACTGGTTTGGCCACTGGATTTTGCTACAGGAGTAAAAGTGGATGAAGGGTTTGTGCCAATCCACACCTTGGTAAAAGCATCTTCTTTCGATGTCCCACCTTGGTGCTAAGCCTCCTCCCTGTCCGTGGTGTCTCAGATGGAAATCACCTTTCTGTTGGTGGGTATCTCTTTGCTTCGAGGGTCTGTTCCTTTAATCAAAATCCGTAGGGACAGCAGAGGGAGTGTGGCTAAGGATGTATTTACCTGAAACATCCAGAGCTCTGAATATATCACCAACATGGGCCAGAATGGCCTGGGGAACATCTGTGCTTCAGCTTTGCTCAACAAAGACAAATATGTCTCACTCGGTGCTTTGCTTTTATATAAGTTTCCATATTGGTAGAAATAATTCAATGTATCTCGGTAATTCTGTTAAGGCAGGCTCGCTAGTTCCCCCACCTCAGACTCAATAGTAATTGGGTTGATATTACCTGCAGGTATCTTTGTAAAAAGATGCTGTTAATGTCACTACTCCAGAAGCTTTATCAATACATTAATTGGTGCTAGAAAGTTGACAACCTGCCCTTATGAGTGTCTGCCTCTGAGCAACCTGAAACTTAAATTATTATTTGAAATTATTTTTGTTTTGGAAGATAATGCACTACAGAGGGACAGTAAGAAGCAGCATCCTTAGACGGCACCCGGGTTTGACGAATGGATACCTAATGCAATCACTACTTTTATTTGTTCCTGTAGTGAAGGCACACCCAGGGGCTTTGGTGAGGATTAGGGCCTCTGTGCTCAGTACCATGTACAAACAGCTTGCAATCAAATGTGGATTCATATATAAGAAAATGAAACCAGCCATTCACTTTCAGAAAAATTGAATTCCCTTCCCAACAGGTCGATAATGCAAGCTCAGATGGTGGTGGTTGAAAAGGATAGCTGCCACGGTGCGCAGTGGAGCTTCCTTAGGAAGGTCCCATACCTCCGTAAGGCTCCAGCAAGATGAAGCTCTGCACCAACACAGAGCTTTTGCAAAAAAATCGTGCTCGAAGATAGAAACTTACCCCTCTGTCTTCAGTCGTCCAGGGACGCCTTTACAGACAGGCGCAGTTGGTGGTTCCCTGCAGTAGCAGGGGCTGGCAGACTGCTGCGCCTCGTCAAGGTATGTGGCATAGCACTGCCCCAGTCCCCAGTCTGGCCAGTCTCTATCTGCACAGCTGCTGGCAGATACTGTAGGAGACAACAATTACTATTCTGGGGGTCAGCTCCTCCCTTTCCTCCTCCTCAGCAATAACTAAAGAAGCAAGTCCAGTTCTCCTTCCCAGGCCTGTCCCTTCTCTCTCACACCTGATCCAGCATCTCCCATTCCCCACTCACAAAGCATTCAGGGAGATGGTCCAGTAGCCCAGAGAGAAATTAGAAAAGCAATCTTCCCCCAAACTGGTGTTTCCCAGCTTTTCCTACAGCCGTCCTCTAAATCTCCTCTTTACTTTTGCAGAATTGAATTTTACCTGTAGTAAGGATCAGCCTTGAGCTGGCATTGTGCTCTTAAGCTCTGCTGAGAGCTGATACCGAAATGCACCTTTCTGCCTGGATTTTGCAGAGCTCTCGGGGTTCTGGTCGTCCTGGCACTGCACAAAAAGGCCTGATGGGTTACTACAAAGAGGCAACGAGGACTACTGTCAGCGACCCGAACCCAGTTAGTCTAATTTGCATGCATGGCTGAAATTTTAGGGGCTTGGGGGAAAGGAAAAAGAAAGGGATATAGCTACCTAAATCTCTTTGCCAGTGAATGCAAAGGCATAAGCAACTATAAAGACTCGCAGAGGTTGTTCCTGTCTCCCTTATTTGTGAGGTGTAAGAAAAGTAGAGGGGAACCACTGGAAATGTTAGTTGTCTTCAAGTCTTGAAATCTGCTTCATCACCCTTTCCTAAAGGCAGGAATCTAGTACTGGATGGTGCCATTTCTTATGTTTTGAACTATGTGCCAGTAGTTAGAGCACTGACTTAGGATGGGGAATATCCAGCTCTCAGCTTTCCTCCGGTGGAGGTAGAAATGTTCTCCCATTTCCAAGATCTCCAGAGTGCCCTGATCAGCAAATCACCCTGTATCCTGGACAAGAGCAGTCGCCAACTCTTCTTTTCAAGCCAAGCTGTCAAGATAGAAGACACAGCAAGCAGGAGGGTATTGGGCAGAAGCCAGCAGCCAGGCATTCATCGGGCATGCAAGAACAGTGCCAGGTTTTGCCATGGCTTTCTCCTTGTTTTTATCCAGCGATGCTGAACTATAACAGCAGAGACGCCCCAGCATGCTGCAGGCACAACAGCAATAGGGAAATGACTGCACCACCTTGGTGGTAGCAGTCCTGACTCATCTCCTGGAAACTGAGGCAGGGTGTAAGTGCCTGTTTGCCAACACTTGGGTTGCTTTAGAATCAGTAGCCCCAACCATGCCACCTGTACCAGCAACTGCAGCAAAGAGCGTGGGCAACATTCAGGCTAAACCTGCATGGATTTAGCTGTCAATGTCTAAATACATGATTGTTGAAAAGGAACAGTTTTGATGAACTGGACCAATGTCTGGTATTTGTAAACCAGAATGTGTCTGTGTTCATATTTATTCACACCTTTCTCCAGTGTTCCAGTTCCTAGATTGGTGTGAGGATAGTTCCTCAGAAATTAATAACTGTTAGAGCTCTGTGGCTCAGTGAATTGTTTACTTGCTTACATCATTAATACTATCCTTGTAGGAAGAAGGAGTGTTGAAAATAATAAACACTCTTTCCGTCATTAATATTCTGAGGACTATGGGAGCAAAGGCAAGACATGAGTGCTAGCTACCGTGGGGCCTCGAAATACAGCTGGTGCTTCCGTCCGTGCTCAGGTCTTTTCTCATCACCATAATAAAACAGTGGTATTATCAAGAAGTCCAAGTTTGCATCTTTTCTGGCATATACATAATTTAGAAATCATGCTGGATTTTTACATGCCGGGCATGGGTTCATCACCTGGCTGGGAAATCACCCCTGAGCACTGGTCGTTGGTGGGGCTGATGGTTCAGTAGGTGGCACTATTTCCTCTTGATTTAGGACCAAACCCGAGTCCCAGCACGATGTGTGGGGAGCTGTACGGCCGAAGTGCCCTGTTTAAGTCCATTTTCTCATTTGTGTAATTTCATTCTGATTCTATAAATCTCTTTTGCACATTCAGCTGGGTATTGTATCCTTTTTTACTTTCCAGCCTAAAAACTGCTGTCTGGTATTCAATATGTTGTGGTAACTCTTTTAAACCAGTTATTACTGTCTACCCCAGAGAAGGCTGCATTCCTACAGTGGAAAAGAAACGTGTCCCCATACATTCCTCCCCTCACAATGTTGAATCTTAATTAATCACCACTCATAAAGTGCTTTGAGATCCCCAGAGGAAAAAAAAAATGTATGGAAGTGCAAAGTATTGTTAATTGTTATTTTAGCACTTTAAAAGCATGAACCTGGCCCTGAAAACTAGCCACAAAAATGCACTAATTCCAAATTCTGCATGAGAAAACTCGAGGCCACAAGGGAATTTGAAAGGTTCCTAATTAGGCAGAATTCACAAGGCAGACAAAAACTGGAAGACAAAGGTTAAAGAAAAGAGGCAAGAATACACTTCATAGGAATCCAAAAGACAAGTAGAGAAATACAGTGACAGACAGATACTTGGTCTGGACCACAGACCAGGTGCAGATCCACCCGGGGAGATGCCCACGCATTAGCACTTATTGCACTGGCAAATGTGCTGGGCAAGCCCATGCCCGAGGTAGCTCAAGCAACTTCCTTGGAGTGATGCCAGGGATCTGCTTGGCCCCTTTCGTTTAGCTGATAGCGCAAGAGCAGAGATGGGGAATTAGCCTGACATTGATAACTGCCTGCCGTACAGTCAGGGGAGAGAGTGATCATTTCTGTGCTGCTGGCTCTGCCCCATCGGGTGTTTGGATCTTGTGTTTTATTCCCCCATGTTATTATTCTTACTATTTTTAGAAAATCCTGGAAAGAAGGAGCAAGTGGTTAGAAACTCTAACTTAGCATGAAAAATGAGCAACAGCCTTGGGGCTGGATTTACAAAGACAGCTCAGGATACTAACAGACATTTTATGTTCTAAGTCCAAATGTAAATATTCTAACTCTCTCCTCCCCCCTCACAGGAAACATTTAATTCCCTAAGTACCAAAGTTTCCACTGGTAAAGTTTGCCAGGTACTGTGGCACTGGGCTTGCACAGATAGACCTTCACCTGCAATTTGATGACTCTGAGTTGCTTGACCTCTGTTTCACTGATAAATTGTTGCTCTTTCCCAGAGGAAGGGATCCTGCAGCCGCACTTGGAGCCTGATTCTCCCTCACCTCCCTGCTTCTTCTCACAAAACGCAGCCAAACACTCCTCCCCGCTGCACACTGGTTCTTCTTCTGATAATCCTTGAGATCAAATCCCTGCTCTGCCTGTTTTGGGACAGAAACTCACAGCCAGGTCTCCCCTCTTTCTGGAGACTTCCTACACAGTGGGGTGCTGAGTGAGATAGGATGTAGTTGTCTTGGCCAATCCTGTAACGGTTATTTCCAATTTCCTTTGCATTTGCAATTCAGTATTCACGGACTAAGGGACTCAGGCCTGCCTCTGCCCCAGTGCAGGTAAGGATCCAACCCCCAGGGCTGCAGAATCAACTCTTTATGGCTTCTTGTTCCCTGTGACTTAATGAATATTTATGTCTTTATTGCAGCATGGAATAGCTCAGGTCCCATGAGCACAGCAAGCAGGGGAATGTTTGATTTGTGAGCCTGAGATAGAGAGCAGCAGTAGCTGAAATTCAGGTGCCATGGGGATTTCTGTAGAGGAGGGGAGAGCCCTGTATCTATGTAATTTAGGCACGAAGGAGGTCTGGAGGATTGCTGTTTTGGAAGTTAGCACACAGAACAGCAGTTAGACACCTCCAACACCCCACTGAACCTAGTTCCAGAGGCTCCAGCACAATCTGCAATCCATATTCACATATTTTGATTATTCAAAAAGGTTTTTACCTTCCCTGAAAATTAAGCACAAAGGGCCCAATTCTAGATGCTGCAGTGATATAACTCTTGATAAGTATCACTGAAGCTGATCAGCAAAACAGAGTTTCACATTTACCTCTTTGAGAATGGGATTTGTTCCTTACCTGACCAGATAATAGCATTGGCAGCAGACTAATCCATATGCCTGCAGAAGAAAGTATCTCTCTTGTTTTACCATTGCCGTAACATTTCCTCTTTGGACATTCACTGCATATCTAAAGGCTCCATAATTTACACAAAAAGTAGAGAGCTTCTCTTTCCTTGCTAGTCTTTGGTTGATTTTACTTGTGCTCAGAATGCAATAGTCAGTGTTCATTTTCTTGGCATAAGATACAGCATATAAGTGTAACATCCTTAACAGAATACCACAAATACTGTAGGGAAGGGTACAACATTTCCCTTTTGGGATGGATCTCTGCTTAGTGCATGCAGGTTTTTAATGTTAAGTGTTCTCAAGAAGATTTTAAGACAAGAGTCCTATTTTCCTTTGTGAGCCTGCCATAAGTGACAGCCCAGATGCTTCTTAGGATAAGGTTTTGTGAGACAGCTCAGCCTTACAACCCACAGTCTGCAAAAGCATAGTCTCCTCACTAAGGATCCTGTGGCCTAACTGTTCCCCTTGCATTCACTCAGCTCTTTGGACCTCTTAGCAACCAGCCTGTATCATTAAAGAGGCAAAAGATCGACATGGGGAAAGAAAAGAAGAAATGAAAAGTTTAGATTAGTGAGCTGATCTGTCTTACTGTGTTACTAGCTGAGCCAATGCGGGGGACACGATGGGGCAGCACTGCCAGCAGCGCAGGGATGGATGCTGCCCCCCAGAGCAATGAGCTGTGGCTTGCCCCATCTGCCTGTGAAACTTCGCCCTTAGAGCTGAATAGATGTCATTCCTCTGTGTGACGCACCCCACAACCTTTCCAGCAGAGCTCTCTGTCTAGCATGGATGCAGCAAACTAGACCCAAAAGCCTTAATTAGAGTGTGCTACCATTGCACGTACCAGAAAGCAATCTGGGATGGGGGAGACAGAGGACCTAAGAAGCGATGCTGGCTGTGGCAGGAGAAAATGGACTACTTTCCTTCTGTGTTTGGGCCTAATTATTGTACTGAGAGTCTGTCTTCACTGGTGTCTTGGAGCTTTAGGGCTCTGCGCTGAAAGCAGGATAAGTGCCAGTAGCAAAGGAACAGGGTACTCAGTACCAGAACAACAAAAACATCTTCATGAAGGCAGTGACCTGCAGGACTCTAATTAGCTCTGGTAGCAGCAGGACTCAGCTGTGATGCTGAACACAGATCTGAAGCTTGAAGAGACTCTGGCCAGCCACAAGCAGGCTCCGTAACTGTGCCAGAAGAGAAGGGAACAGAGGAAACTTCTCCCACAGTGACATGAAAGAGTGCTCAAAAGGTGTCTCAGGCCTCTGTGACAGCTGGCTGAGTGGCTGCAGAGCCTAGGTATACAAGCTAATTTCTGGGAAATGTAAAGACATCTATGTTTAATATTAGAACTTGTGACCCATTTTCTCTATTTGCCACCCCAACTGCACAACCAAACACAGAGGCTCCAATCTTCTTTCTTATGACCTTCAATCATCTGTTGGAAAGTCACTTCATTAGGATGAAATTGAGAGAGTTTATTTCAGATATTCCACTAACTGAGATGAAGAGACTTCTGTGCTGCATTTCCCAACTCTCCTTGAAGACCAAAGATAAGGTCGGTCACCCAAAAGGCAGATTTTTCAGTCTTAAATTGTTCTGACCTTACACTATCGTCTCCATATTTTCTTGAATACAGTAAGCCAATAACCTTACCCTTGCCATGTTTTCACATATCTGGGCCTCTGTTCATCATATTCTTCTAGGCAATTCCAGGTCTATTTTCTACTTCACCCCATAGTTTTGATTTGCATGGCAGGTTGCTTATTCCTTTGCTTTTGCACATTTCTTTTTTTTAACAAAGAATCCCATCTCAATCCCTTGAATTTCCCTGTGATTCTGCCATTAATCCCTCACAAAAAAAAAGAAGGGTACAAAAGGCAGACTCTCCCAGAACCCAGAGAAACAAGTATCGCAAGGAACATCAGTGCTAAATACTGTTGTTTACCCATGCACTCCAAATGCATTAATAGGTTACAAAATGGAGATGAGTTTAGGTTAAACAGACAGCTTTGTCACTTTGCAGATGACAGGCCTTTAGGCTCACAAGATAAATAAGACAATTCAAGCATGGCTTCACCACTCAACATACTTCTCCTGTGTTCTTATGAAAGCTTGTACAATTGCGTATTAATGTAAAAGGCACTTTCCTTCCTGTGATTATTTATGTAATCAGTAGGAAAAAATTCATGATGAACTAGACTCTGCGGGTCAGCCTCTGATCACTCTAATTTGAATGTTGGATGAAGAAAAAATGTCACAGGCAGCCAATATCCTGAAAAAGAGAAGATCTGCAGGGACACTGACAGGGGACTGGCAGTGAGTTGTCACAGTAGACGTCGCTGGTTATTTGCTGTCTTTCTCTCTGTGTATCATCTGGTCTTTTGCCCCTGAATTACTAGCTTAGGCTCCCCCGCATGCAAGACAGATGCCTAATTTGTGGATACCAACAGGAGTCATGTCCAAAATAGATGTTGAACTGCTCAGACCTGTTAAAACTGAGAAACTTCTGGGCACCTCTGAAAATACAACATTAGTTCCCTCAGGAGCACTGGTGCTCAGGGCTGTGATGCCCACAGATTTTTAGGTGCCACCAGGTTTCATGAAGGAATGGTTTTAGGGGTACCACCTTTTTGGGTCTTAAGCCTTAAAAAGATTTAATTTTGGTGTGGGCCCACAAGTCCTTGATATTTCTATGCAACTCACAAGGAATCACCTGCGCCTTGGAATCTCTGCAGTTTTGCTGGCTCCCTGGTAAGGGTGGGTGGTGGGTTATGGCCTTTGGGCTCCTGCTGCTCCTGGGTGTTGTAGGGGGAGCCGAGATGTCTGGCTTTGGGGTGGCCATTCCATTGTGTGGCAGGGTGCTTGGGTGCAAGGCTGCACCAGTGCCATACTGAGGCAAAGCCCTTTACCCCCTTTCAGTGAAGGAAAGCATAAATGCATTAGCCTTTGGTTGGCACAGAAGTGATTAAGTGGCCACAGCAGGCTGTATACTCATTGTTTGCCCAGTGATAGTAGACAAAACCTTTCCTAATCCCACCCTCATGTTCTTCTATCAATCACAGAATCATAGAATAGTTTGAGTGGGAAGGGACCTTTAAAGGTCATGTAGTCCACCCCCGCCCCTGCAGTGAGCAGGGACGTCTTCAACTAGATCAGGTTGCTCAGAGCCCCGTCCAGCCTGACCTTGAATGTTTCCAGGGATGGGACATTTACCACCTCTCTAGGCAACCTGTTCCAGTGTTTCTCCACCCTCATTGTAAAAAATGTCTTCCTTATATCTAATCTAAACCTATCCTCTTTTAGTTTAAAACCATTACCCCTTGTCCTATCGCAACAGGCCCTATTAGAAAGTCTGCCCCCATTTTTCTTACAAGCCCCCTTTAAGTATTGAAAGGCTGCAGTAAGGTCTCCCCAGAGCCTTCTCTTCTCTGGGCTAAACAACCCTAACTCCCTCAGACTTTCCTCATAGGAGAGGTGTTCCATCCCTCTCATCATTTTTGTAACCCTCCTCTGGACCCACTCCAATAGGTCCATGTCTGTCTTGTACTTAGAACACTGAAGCTGGATGCAGTACTCCAGGTGGGGTCTCACCAGAGTGGAGTAGAGGGGCAGAATCACATCCTTTGAAGTGCTGGCCACGTTTCTTTTTATGCAGCCCAGGATATGGTTCTATGATTGTCGTGGTTTAGCCCCAGCCAGCAACTAAGCACCACGCAGCCGCTTGCTCACTCCCCCTACCCCGATGGGATGGGGGAGAGAATTGGAGGAGTAAGTGAGAAACACTCCCGGGTTGAGATAAGAACAGTTTACTAATTAAAATAAAGTAAAATAGTAATGATAATAATAACAATATAATAATGATAATAACAATAATAATCTACAAAGCAAGTGATGCACAATGCAATTGCTCACCACCCGCCGACCGATACCCAGACAGTTCCCGAGCAACGATCGCTGCTCCCCGGCCAACCGCCCCCAGTTTCTATACTGAGCATGACGTCATATGGTATGGAATAGCCCTTTGGGCAGTTTGGATCAACTGTCCTGGCTGTGCCCCCTCCCAGTTTCTTGTGCACCTGGCAGAGCATGGGAAGCTGAAAAGTCCTTGACTAGCATAAGCAGTACTTAGCAACAACTAAAAACATCAGTGTGTTATCAGCATTCTTCTCCTACTAAATCCAAAACACAGCACTATGCCTGCTACTATGAAGAAAATTAACTCTATCCCAGCTGAAACCAGGACATATGATAAAGCTGACCATGATGTTGATTCTCTGTCCTGAAGCTGTCCTCAGCTACAGTAGGAGGACTCAGGTATGACAGTGGCAGAGTTTCACAGGATCCTTACTGCAGTTCAGGAAGACAGTTTTATTGACACTTCTCAAAGGGGAGTAATCAATGGCTTGATGGCCGGCTGGTGGCCAGCAATGAGCAGAGTACTAGGCTCTGGTGAGATCCCATCTGTGATATTGTGTCTGGTTTGGGTCCCCAGCTGAAGAGGGATAGGAATAAACTGCAGCAGGTCTAATGGAGGGCTACCAAAATGGCACGAGGCTGGGAGCTCATGGCTCACAAGGAGAGGCTGAGGAAGTTGAACCTTTTATGCCTTTGTGGAGAGAAAGCTAAGGGACAAACTTGTGACTAAAATGGCTTGATGGGCAGCTACAAAAATGGAAGACACAAATCCTTCTTGGTAGTGCCAGGCACTATAAGAAGGGCAAAGACTACAAAATGCAATTTGGGATTTCAGTTTGGACATTAAGAAAACATGTTTCATCAAGAGGGCACAGTAGTGGAAGAGCTCACCAGAAGTGTCATGCAACCTCCATCTTTTGAGGTTTGCAAGTCTCAGCTACACAAAGTCACAGACCTGGTCTCATGTAGGTGATAGTCCAGCTGAGTAGGAAGATGGAGACTAGAGACCTCCAGATGTCCATTCCAACCAACATTTCTGTGATTCCATGATTTGGACAATTCTGGGCATTTCTGTAGCTGGTTTCTGTAGCACAAATGCAGTTCCAGGCTTCTGAAATGACACTGTGCTCACCATTACATATGAATGGACTGACTGTGAATCTCCTGTCATGGTACAAAGAACTGGGGATAACTTCAGAAGGAACCTGCTGGAAGGAGACTTGGCATGCTAAAGTGGTGAAAAGTTGCCTTTCAGCTGACAGCAGAACAAAGTCTTTTTATGCTCTAAAATGATTCTTACAGAGATGAGGAGCTGTTGTGTGTGGGGAGCCCCATCCAGCTCTTGACAGTGGTAGTGCTCTGGATTAAAATGTTAGGAAGAGAGAAGGAAATACCCTGAGGAAATAAGTCAGCATTAATTTTACTGTTACTGGGGTCTGGGAGTGAGTAATACCAATGTCTCAGGCTTGCAGTCATCCATGTAGCAATAACCCCCAATTTAGTCTGCAACAAAGAAGTCTGCTGTCAACACACACACACACACATATCTACACCATCTTTCTAATACCTTCTAGCACTGCTCACCAGTTACTTCCTATGTGATTAACACGTTCTTGATGAGTGGGCAAAAGTAGCATTTCCAGTTTTCACTGTATGACAAGTCTTTGACCGTATGGGCTGGCTGCTGCATGAAAAGCAGAGTGCACTGCCATTTCACCTAATCCCGTGTGTCAAACCAAAGAAGCAGATGGAAGCTATGGCAGGCACACATCAGTGTGCATGGATATGAAACCTAAAAAAGAAATAAACTTGTATATCTCCACACATCTATTTAAATACAATATTTTATTCCATTCCATGTATCTTTTTATATGGTTCTCATCACCATAGCAACAGAGGTCCAGCTCTTCAAAGGGTATTTAGGTATCCTTCAGTACCCAAATCTACCAGCTGGGTGCTATTGCAGTCACAAAAATCTTACTAAGCTTTCACACATTCCTGTGTGTGTCCAAGGTGCCTGAGTACAGATGCTGCCCATTGCTGAGAAGCTGCTAAGGGTTCTAGCTCAAGCCAAAACAGGACCTGAAGACAGATCCTCAAAGTGAGATTTTCCCCACTTGACTCTCCAGTGCCTTGGAAACACCCTGGGAAGATGATTAAATGAACTGTGACTCACCCAGTGGACAGCCTATGGACAAGTATGTCTGGTCACAAACAGTATTACGAGTCACAAGCGGTGTTCCCCAGGGCTCAGTTTTGGGGCCAGTCTTGTTTAATATCTTTACCAACGATCTGGATGAGGGGATCGAGTGTGCCCTCAGTAAGTTTGCAGATGACACCAGACTGGGTGGGAGTGTCAATCTGCTCGAGGGTAGGGTGGCTCTGCAGAGGGATCTGGACAGGCCGGACCGATGGGCCAAGGCCAACTGTATGAGGTTCAGCAAGGCCAAGTGCCGGGTCCTGCACTTTGGTCACAACAACCCCATGCAACACTACAGGCTTGGGGAAGAGTGGCTGGAAAGCTGCCTGGCCGAAAAGGACCTGGGGGTGCTGGTTGACAGCCAGCTGAACATGAGCCAGCAGTGTGCCCAGGTGGCCAAGAAGGCCAACAGCATCCTGGCTTGTATCAGGAATAGTGTGGCCAGCAGGAGCAGGGAGGTGATTGTCCCCCTGTACTCGGCACTGGTGAGGCTGCACCTGGAATACTGTGTCCAGTTTTGGGCCCCTCACTACAAGAAAGACATTGAGGTGCTGGCGCATGTCCAGAGACAGGCAACAACCTGGTGAAGGGTCTGGAGCACAGGTCTTGTGAGCAGCGGCTGAGGGAACTGGGTTTGTTTAGCCTAGAGAAGAGAAGGCTGAGGGGTGACCTTATCGCTCTCTACAACTACCTGACAGGAGGTTGTAGCGAGGTGGGTGTTGGTCTCTTCTCCCAAGTAGTTAGCGATAGGACGAGAGGAAATGGGCTCAAGCTGTGTCAGGGGAGGTTTAAATTGGATATTAGGAGAAATTTCTTCATGGAAAGAGTAGTCAAGCATCAGAACAGGCTGCCCAGAGAGGTGGTGGAGTCCCCATCCCTGGAAGTGTTCAAAAAACGGGTAGATGTGGCACTTTGGGACATGGTTTAGCGGGTATGGTGGTGTTGGGTTGACGGTTGGACTGATGATCTTAGAGGTCCTTTCCAATCTTAATGATTCCTAGTTTTTACTTTCATTAAAAAATAATCCAGCCACCAAGCCAGGAAACACAAAATTATTCCTCTACCCTTAATTGGTTTAGTGGTGGACTTGGTAGTGTTAGGTTAATGGTTGGACTGGATGATCTTAAGGGTCTTTTCCAACCTAAATGATTCTATGGTATATTCATTTCTATACCTGCCAGTCTTGCCATCCTGGCAGCCCCATACAGCTTGGTGGTTAAAGCACTGATATGTGTCAGACAGGTTCAAATGTTATTCTGAATCATTTGAGGCAGAGAAGTACAGCTCTGTCTCCCACATCCTACCATAACCCTACTTCCAGTTCTCCCTGTTTGAAAGAACAGGCTGAAGCAAAAAGATTTCCTCTGCAGAACTCATTCCCCCCAGGGCAAAGGTTCAAATTTTGCCTCAAATGAAGCAAAAACAGGGAACTGAGCTAGAGTTTCCTGCGGCACAAGATTACCAATCATCTGTCATGGTTTGGTTCCATTATCTTTTTGCAAAGGGAGATATGTGTGCAGGGGGATTTTTAAAATATACATATTTCTGTGCATATAAATTGTGTACTACTTTGCATGCTCCTACTTAGATGAATAGTGCATGTGTATTTACAGTATTGTACAGGTATTGCATGAATAAAGGTTGCTTATATTTTTTATTTCCTCTCTCTAAATACCTCGATATATGTTGTATACAGTGATGTTTATGTTCAGACAGTGTGCAAGGCTGTGCATGCATGTGCCCTGTTTGAGGGGGGAAGGGGATCTCCTTGGCACAATACTTATTAGTATCATCAATCATCGGGGGTGTCATTTCCAAATTCCCTTTCCCTTACCTAATTTGCTAAACCTCATTCTTTATCACACTACAAAACCCAGCATGAGAGATGGAAGTGATAATGAGAGGTGGCTTGCTCATCCATGCTCTACTGTACAGCGGCAATGTCAACCTGGCACCTTCTGGAGGGATTTCCCATTTTCTTTCTCTTCCCATGCAGGGTGATCTGTATCTGCTCAACCCACAGCAATTAGCAGCCCATTGCATCCCTATTGCACTGTGGCTTTATTTACTTCTGGCTCCTCAGTGTGCTCTTAAGTTGCTGGAGAGTGCCTAAGTCAAGCATCGGGCTTTATCTGTCTGCTGGTGCTTTCTTGATTTTCGAATGCATCCAGTTCAGGACACCTCCAAAATGCACTTCATTAATCTCAACAACCTAAGGCTAGATACATTTTTTTTTTCCAAGTCTGTTACTAAATTAGCAAAAGACCTTTATCAAAAACTTGCCTTATTGAATTTGCCAGTCCTGTTCTGCTTGTGCAAATAATTGCATGTCTTTAAAACTTGAAGGGAGGAAAACAACAAACCATGAGTGGAATCTAAACTACTGACTCAAAACTCCCATCCCTGACATGGATAGGGCCAGGATTTCATCCTATATATGCTGTCACTCCCATCCCATATGCAAGTCTTGTTCTTGTCAATGAATTTAACTCACTAGAAGCCATTGATTTCCCTGGGTTTATTCACAGGTTTGTCCTACACACAGACTCCTAATGGAATTAATGGATCTGCATCCTGCCCACATAGATTACAACACTGGATTGGGGCCCAGTTATTCATGGATGTGACTTTGTTTCACCAGCAGACCTTTAAAATATGCAGCTTCTTCTCTCAGTTGTTGTAAAGACGATGCCGTAGAAATAAAACAGAAACATATGAAACCAGTAATAAGGCAGGTCAGGAGCCCTAGCAGGAAATGACCTTCAAAATCTCATGCATGTTAAGAGAAAAAAAATTACAAGCTCTGTTTTTCATAAGACGGGGAAGGTATGTCCAGTGCGTAAACCTTTTAACACCAACACAAAGAATCAGTGAAGCCTGACTTTTCTATTTGATAAGGAATGAGTAAGACTCAGAATACAAAGATGTCACCAATTAGCAGCACCTCAGCCAGAAGTGTGACTATTTTTAGAAAACTGAAGGAATGGGAGACTTATTTTTAAACAAAGAAGAGGTTTTAATTGGACAGAGAAACAGATATTATGGGGGATGCTTTACAAAAAAAATCCTTTGGGAATTTGGTTGCTTAGTGCCAGGAGGAATGGTACTTAACACTTTTCTTTTTTTACTTTTTTTTTCATTTTGGTCATCTATGATTCCCCCAGTGACAACACAGTCCTGTGAGCTAGACCATTTGGGACTCCCTGTTGTCACAATGACATCAGTCTTTGCAGGAACACAGGAAATAATGTTGTGGATCAAGGAACACTGTACTAAGTTTCACTAAAACCAGAATCTTTATACAAGTCCAGTAAAACAGACCACTTTGGGAAAGACCTACTCAAAAGTTGAAAAGTCACATCAGTAGCTCAGGCTGACAACGGTCAGGATTTATCAGAAAATTGGAAGAGAAAGTTACTGACACAGAAGTTATGATAACAGGAGATGTACAGCGAAGGGTCTACTTTGATAACTGGATTGACAGTGGTGCACCTTACCCACCCCGCACAGCCTCCTGAGGCAGGCAGGTAGATGTGCAGTGAAAGCGGCGTCACTCGGATGCCCTGTGTGCAATGGCAAGAATCCCAACCACTAACTTGGCTATTTGCTCAGAGGCCCAGAGACCCCAAAGACTGCTTTTCCTTTACAGAGGAGGTACCTGTTTGCTCAGCTTCCTGACTGAAAGCTGTGTTCAGACAGCTAGAGCTATAAATAAAGGCTTAAACAATCGTATTTGAGATTGTAAAAGCTCTCTGAGCAGGGCTTGATATTACACTGACCCAATGTTCCTTACTCTATTCTTGGTTAGCTTTTGGGCACCTCTTTAAAATTTATTCCCCAAGGAAAATATAAAAACCTTAAAGGCGAGAAAATTGCAATTTTCCTATATGAGAAGTATCAAGGGAGAACCTGTGCTTGTTACAACCTAGACCTTTATGGTAAATTGTGCTCTCATCTGGTCACTTCACACCCAAAGGGATCATGCCAATGCCAATGTCCAAGGAAAGGTACCATCAGATTCCTTATGTCCCATTGGATGGCCCATAAATGAACTTGCCTGATCAAGTCCTCTTTTCTGGGATCTGTAAGTACCTGATAGAAATGGCTTTTAACATCGGGAGGCTACAAGGAATGAAGTAAGACTTCGGCACTGAAACTGCAAGCTGCTGGTCAATGGCTGTTTGCCTTCCCAGAGCCAGAACTCCAACTCTCCCCCACAGTAAATACTCCAATATTCAGAGTGTCTTAGAAGTATGAGTATTTTATTAGCCTTTTGTAGCAGACCTGTAGATAAAAGGATCATGAAATAAATTGTAAGTGTAAAATAAAATGTGATTAGACACAGGCAGTAAGCTTCAATTCCTGCATATTCTCTGCAGGCTGGGAGTCGTCCTTTTCCTCCCTTACACCTTAAAGCTATCCTGTTGGCTGTGTCCAGCTGCATGCCTCACTGACACATGTTGTACAGCTGCATGCCTCACTGACACATGTTGTCCAGCTACTCCCTGGAGGAGCTGAAGGATTTGCAGCTTGAACTCACAAGTTTTAGCAGTTCAACTTGTCTCCACGTGTGTGTCACATTGTAGTACCCTCCACACAAGAACAAGGTGGTCATTTCTCTGATGCAGAGTCAGCTGGCTGCCATGACGAAACATGGGTTTTCTTTGAATGCTGTTTTGAGGCTAATGTATACCTCTTGCACCAGCATCCATATCTGAAAGGACCTTCCTTAATGGGTCAGCCATTCCATTGTATCTAATATTTCTATGGATCCTATCAGTGTAGCATGTGAATTAGCTCTCCTGAAGTTATCCTATCCACTAGCAACATCAGGAATAGCCATGCACATAATCTGCTATAAGAAAACATATTAGAACATTTTAGTGAGTGACGTAGCCATTTTCTTTCATACAGGAGCAACAGATGACCAACTCAAGAGCTCCTTAACTCGGTTAGACCATAACAACCAACTGCAAAAATGGATGAAGCTCCTACCCCCAGTGGCTGGGTTTCCACTCCACCAAGGCAGGCAGAAATTGGCCAGGTCTCAATTTTTTTCAGTCTGTGGAATTTTAAAGAAGTCACCAAATTATTGCAGGGATAAATCTTTCTTGCATAGTTTGAAATTGAAAAATATTGTACTTCATGGCAGAGAATTTTTTGACAGGTAAGTGCCTTATGATTCACATTTTACTTTCATCAATCATAGTAAAAGTCAGGTAAGGCCAGTTAATACTGTGCCTAGTAAATTTTCTCAACAAGTCTGCAAGGCTAAATGTTTCTACTATTGTATTTAGATAACTGCCACAGCCACCTACAATTGGGTGGTCTGTACTAAGAAAAATATTACTAATTTTTCAAATCCACCAAGTTATGCACTGAGGTGCCATTCAAGCTAGGACATTATGAAGGCAGTTGTCACTATCCCCCTGCTGCTTAAAGGTCTGTGTAACAATTTTGGCCCAGGAGCCAGCTGTACGCGGGGTTAAAACACCAGCAATTTTCACCTTGGGTTAAGGTTTAGTGGAACTCATTGTTTTTAATTTGCAGCTTTGAGAAGTGTAACCATCTATGTTTTATAGATTTTTCTTTTCCTATGAGGGAACTCATCAACTTTGATGTCTGTAAGTATTGATTCTCTGTATTAAGGGATTGGTAAAACAGATTAACCACAATAGCATGTTAATTAAGACCATGTTTCAGCTTTCCAAAATTACTCCCTTTTTGCAGAAAGCTGATGAATTGACTGGCATTAAAGACTGTCCAAGCCAAGCAGCCAGAAGGTATAGATCACAAGGGAAATCATCCGCATATCCAAGAGAAAGTTTGGAGACAACGCAATCCCGTTTTCAGAATGTCCTGTGTGGGGCTGTTATATCCAAATCTTTAGTGGTGCTAACAGGATACTTCGCATAGACAGAGCTTTGTCAGATCTTCAGTCAGGTTGAGACTGGATTTGCTGTGTGTGCAGATCCCAGGATGAGGAGTCAAGACTAGGAACAGGACCTTGTCCACAGAAAGATGTTCTGCCAAGCAAGCCCAGCCTATCAGACTGGGAACATCTTCAGGTTTTCTGCATTACCTTCAGCTAAATCAATCATTCAGCTCCTTCCATCCTTAACTTCCATCAGTCTTGGGCAGTTAGGCTTCAGCTGTTGTGGCTCGTACAGAGGGTGCTAATCTGAGCTGGGACATTATGGCTGCCTTCGGGTAAATAACAGTTTTCAACTGAAAGGAAAATGTAAATGTCTTGTGTGTTGTATTCACCCACCTTGGTGCTCCCAGACCCCTGCTCTGGAGGAAGGACCCTCTGCCTGCCTTTCACTCCAGCTTTGTTCTGCCTTTCCCGAGTCCCACTTCTGGCTGCACTCTGACCGATTATTTTTTTTCAGAGGCTGTAAACCTCAGTGTCAGCTCAGCTAGCATTAGTGTCAGAGAAGTATCTCTTGGCAGTTTACAAAAGAGAAAATGGAAAGTCAAGCATTATTTAATGTGAAATGTGGTAGAGTGCCTATGCTGAGCTTCTCTGAGAGGCTTGAGGCTCCAGCTACCTGAAAAAGCTGATAAAAGCTGCTGTCATCCAGTGATTCAGCTCCCCTCTCTACCATGACTCTGGCCCCGGTCTGTGTGGGTGACTTACAACACACATGAACTCTGTTTCTGATGCAGACTAGAAGTTAGCAGGGCTATTCACCCAAGTTTCACTTGCATTGAGGTGTTTGTTGACTTTTCAACTGCCCAGTGCTCTTTTGAAGATGTATTTAGTCAGGAAAATGCTGTGAGTTTGCTTTTTATACAATGATGTGGATTGCTTTTCAGCTATTCTGTCTGGGAGTGAGAAAACCTGCATTGATTCCCAAGGGATATCTCTCATGCTAGGTTGAGCTGGTCTGATCCGCTCTCAGAAAGGTACAGCACCACGTAGGCTGAGAGTCACCTTCTCCAGCAGACAAAAGCCCCTCTCCATTTCTCCGCTGCCCCCATTACCCACTACAAGGATGTCCAGCAAACTCTTGTCCCTTGTAGCATCGTGCAAGCTGGAATGTGGGTTGGATTTCCAGAAAGAAATATTGTCAGCACAACTCTTCAGGGTCACGTACATGCTTATATTCAGTTAATTTCATTTTAATTTAGGCATTGAAAAAATAAGGAGTGTGAGCTGTACTGCTTTGGAATATTGTTTAAAAATATATCTTTCCCAGGTAGATGGGATTATGTAAAATGTGGATACCTCTTAGAAGAAGACTCAGTTTTGTTATTGCTGTGATATCCCACTTTCAACATTTTCTGGAAGGGAGAGGGATATTAGGTTCAGAAGTTATTTTAGCTGTTCTATCCATTTTGCTGAACTGAATTCCCCGCCCCTCCCCAAAAGGCTTTCTTTTTAATAACTGCTGTTATTTCTTTCCAAGTGCTGGAAAGAGAAGTCCAATAAACCCCTCCTTGGGTTCCTTCCAGAAATAAAAAAACATTTCAGCTGTCATTCATGCCTGCCTTTTCATTAATTCTGTTTCAATGTATTTTATATGACCGCGTGTCTGTCTTTGCAACAGCAAGGAATCTCAGTGGGATGGAGCAGCTTAATCGATCAGCAATCCTGGTCACCCAGAAAGAGCGTTAATTGGCCTCAGTACTTGAAGCATGTGACACTGCCTGACCTAATCATCAGAACTGGAGAAGTCAATAAATTAGAGGAGAAATGCAGATGGATAAAATAAGGACCCTATTCTATACAACATGCTGTGAACACTATTCCTGAAACCAGTAGTGCTATATGGAAAAGCCAAGTCAAACATTTGTTGGATAAGGCCCAGGGGAGCTAAGAGCAAGAATAGTTTTATGTTTTCAGAGTTTCACCTTTTAGTCTTCCGTCACGTACATTTGATATGTCTTAGCAATTTGTCTGAAAGCTCCTAACTGAATCTGTGAAAATTATTCATTCTACCACTCTAATAACCCAGCGGTGCAGCTTGCCTTGCCCCTGCACTCCCCGGGGATGGACTAAGGCTGGCGAAGCCAATGTGACCTGGTCAGGGGACTGGCAGGGACGTGCCAAGGCTCACCTCCCTCTGAGAGAGGAAGCAGCATTCACACAAAATTTGGCGTCTCGGTTATATGCTGCAGGTGAGATCTCAGCTCCCTCTGCGGCAATGGGAGCAGGTTTGCTTAGCCACAGGGTCCAGCCAGAGCATTTACCTCCAACCACTGATGAGCCAATTACTTCAGGCTGCTAATTTAGGCCTGTAATTTAGACACATGAAGATGCTGGTGCGAATACCTCCCACAGTGCCTGCAGTATTAGCGATCAGCAACACCCAGGTGAGGGCTGAAGGAGAGAGAATTGCCTTCAGAGGCAGGGCAGTCTCCTTTTAGCCTTATTAAAAGCACTCCCATCCCTGTGCTGCAGATGAAGGACTTCAGTCCCTGGAGTCGGCAGGGGCAACTTTCCAAGCATTGACTGCAAAGGAATTAACATGTGCAAGCACACGCTGTCCTGATGAGCGAGGAGAAGGATTACCCTACATACACAGGCAGGGCTTGAGCGTGTGGGCTTTCGGCAGGCAGCCAGGTCAGGCAAAGGCTGGCAAGACAAAAGAGTCCAATATCCCAAAACTGGGCGAGGGCAGAGGCCAGCCCTCTTGTGCAGTTTGGCTGGGTAGGAATAGGACACTTAATGTCCTTCCTGCAGGACTAGGTGTTATCGGGATTGGATCTGGAGTAATAAAGCTCTTCATCCTGCCTGCTTTGAAGGCAGCAAGTACTGTAGTGAATCCTAAACCTTCTCTTAAGCATTCAGAAAAACAAGTAAATAAGCAGTAAATGCATCTGACAGGCAACGTGTAAGGAGTACCCCCACCCACGGCCTGTTGTGTTCACAGTGAAGCATGAGCACACCAGCAGCACCGGGGTGCACAAGTCCCTTCAGAGCAGGGTGTCTGCAGGGCCAGACACAGCCCTGGCCTCATCGCACTCATGGCAGAGCCAGTGTCCCCAGGACCTTCCTGGCGAGGATGCAAGGAGAAAAACTCATGCAGGACCCGCTTGGGGTATGGTCCTCCTGGCAGCCAGCTACGGACGTGAGCAACTCGTCGGCATGTTTAAAGCCCACTGCTAGCCTGTCCTGTTGGGGCATGGCAGGTGACGCAAGATTCTCAGATGTGGGACAGGAAACCGTGGGACATATGTTAACCCCTGGGCATGGAAGCATTACGACTGAAGCCCCAAGGATGAGGGTGCTTAAAATGACATCTATCACACGTTCTGAACACTCATTTGGGTTCTGAATTGCCTTCTAGTGTTTGTCTTCAAGGCTAATGGTAGGCAAAGTATTTGTGACTCTGTAGCCATGAAGCTCCTCAAAGGCTGAGGTGATTTTGTGACTGAACGTTTCTGGACATGGTAGGGGGTAATTTTTTCCCTCAGAACCCAGCAGGTGGCAAATGCACAGAATCCAGCCTGAATTTTTATGCAATGCAACTCAGAGCAGAAGCTGTGGGGACTGGGCTAAAGTCTCAGTATGTGGTAGCCAAGCCTCAGGAGAGGGTCGTGTGAACAAGAGTGTCCTGAAAAGCAAATTTTCAGTGAAATTTTTTCCATAATTTTTTTCACCAAATATTGGATTTTTTTCAATAGAAATCTGTCAGTTTTGCAGCTGACTTTCAAGCTAGTTGGAAAGTGGGCATCTTCAATTTTTTTCAAAAAAAATCCAATTTAAAATTTTCTAATTATTTCTTAAATTAGCTCCAGGAATCCTTACAGCAACTCAGGTATCTTGACTTTGTGTTTTGCACCCTGACCCACTCTGTATAGCCACACAAGGGAGAGAGAACTGTCTACCTGCACCTCCCAATACTCAGAAAAAATGAGTGTCCCCATCCCTATTTTATAGGTCGTGCAGTGAAAGTATTTGTTTATCCTTGCAGTCCCATTAGGAAACCAAATTTACTGGCTTCCTCTTTAGAACTTTGTCCCTAACCACCTCCCTTTTATTAATTTAAACACATTCAAAAACACAGCTACAATGTGAGAGAGCTTACTGGGAGGCTATCGGGTTTGCAGTGTCCTACCAGTTAGAACCACCTTGTGTTGGTGGAGTGTGGTGGGTTGACCCTGGCTGGATGCCAAGTGCCCACCAAAGCCGCTCTATCACTCCCCTTCTCAACTGGACAGGGGAGAGAAAATATAATGAAAAAGCTTGTGGGTTGAGATAAGGACAGGGAGATCACTCAGCAATGACCGTCATGGGCAAAACAGACTCGACTTGGGGAAAATCAGTTTCATTTATGAACAATCAAAACTGAGTAGGAGAGAGGAGTGAGAACATGTGTAGGGTAATGAGAAATAAGACCAGATCTTAAAACACTTTCCCCCCACTGCTCCCTTCTTCCCCCACCCCTCCCTTCTTCCCAGCCTCAACTTAAATCCTGATTTTCTCTACCTCCTCCCCCCGAGTGGTGCAGGGGGACGGGGAATGGGGGTTGCAGTCAGTTCATCACACGTTGTCTCTGTTGCTCCTTCCTCCTCAGGGAAGGACTCCTCACACTCTTCCCCTGCTCCAGTGTGGGGTCCCTCCCACAGGAGACAGTCCTCCTGAACTGCTCCAGCGTGGCTCCCTCCCATGGGGTGCAGTTCTTCATGAACTGCTGCAGCGTGGGTCCCTCCCACGGGGTGCAGCCCTTCAGGAGCAGACTGCTCCAGCGTGGGTCCCCCACGGGGTCACAAGCCCTGCCAGCAAACCTGCTCCAGCCTGGGCTCCTCTCTCCCCATGGGCCCACAGGTCCTGCCAGGAGCCTGCTCCAGCACGGGCTTCCCACGGGGTCACAGCCTCCTTCGGGCACATCCCCCTGCTCCGGCGTGGGCTCCTCCCCGGGTGCAGGTGGGTATCTGCTCCCCGTGGGCCTCCATGGGTGCAGGGGCACAGCTGCCTCACCAGGGGCTGCACCAGGGCTGCAGGGGAATCTCTGCTCCGGTGCCTGGAGCACCTCCTGCCCTCCTCCTGCACTGACCTTGGGGTCTGCAGAGTCGTTCCTCTCTCTCACATATTCTCACTCCTCTATCCAGCTGCCGTTTGTCCCCGGTGGTTTTTTTTTTTTTTTCCCTTCTTAACTATGTTATCCCGGAGGCGCTACCACCATTGCTGTTGGGCTCGGCCTTGGCCAGCGGTGGGTCTGTCTTGGAGCCAGCTGGCGTTGGCTCTATGGGACATACGGGAACCTTCTAGCAGCTTCTCACAGAAGCCACCCCTGTAGCCCCCCTGCTACCAAAAGCTTGCCATGCAAACCCAA
Source organism: Pelecanus crispus (assembly GCF_030463565.1). NCBI lineage: Eukaryota > Metazoa > Chordata > Aves > Pelecaniformes > Pelecanidae > Pelecanus > Pelecanus crispus. The sequence goes on from NC_134644.1 coordinate 10,787,675, forward strand.
TACATGGAGTCAGTGGAAGGAACTGGTGGGAGAGGCGCTGCTGCCAACCAGGTGCAGGGACTCCAGTACAGGCAACATGACTCCCAACTCCTTGCAGAGCCAAGATGGTAGCGAAGGGGTGGATGTCTCCTACACCAAAAGCTAAAGATGCCCAACCATGAGTAAGTGAACATGTGCCTGGTAGGAGTGCTGTGACGCTATTTTATCCAGCACAAATGTCTGGAGGTACACTTACCCATCTGTTGGCTGTCCACATAGCCGTGCTCTTATTTTTTCTTTTTTTTCTGTTGTTGTTGTTTATGTATATATAGATCTGTGATGTATATATAGATCTGTGATATATATATCTCACAGCTCCAGAGATAGTTACACAGATAAACATCTGTAGGCAAGGTATGGTCCACAGTGGGAAGACCCCACTGTGTTAGCAGAGAAGTTAACATAAATTTGCAGTCAAAAGTCACAGGCACAGTCCTATTAGTTGCAACTGTCCAACAAAATGCATTTTCAAAAGTAAGCGAAGCTTAAAAAAAAAAAAATCAGGAAGAAGGTTAACAGGCACTGCAAACTCATTTTGTTGCCCTTCAAGTGCCAGAAGGTGTTCAGAGGCAGCGGAGCTATTTATGTTAAGTCAAATATGGAAGGAAAATAGACCAGATTATAGTAGCCTGGTGAACAGGAAGGCGAAAAGACGTAAGGAATAGGAGCAATAAAGTCTCCAGACCAGCCAGGTGAAAAGCGCAAACCTGTCTTGTCCACCTCTTTCCATAGCTCACTTTTTCCCAGAGCCAACAAAAGCGATCTGTACCACACCCTTTATCTGCTGGCCTTTCAGTGGGGAAGACAGGGTTTTTAAATAACAATAATAAAGCTTTCCATTTGTATTTTAATAAGGAAACATTTCTTTTTATCAGATTTCCAGGCCTGTCATGATTCACCTCTGAACCCTTCATTTGGCTAATGAATTTATGCCCTCTCTCTAGGGGCAGACAATCTTGTCATTCACAAAATGATGCTGTTATCAGCATATCTCATGCCAAGGCAAGGCAGGGAAAGAAATCCCTGCTCAGCTTCATTGGTGCTGGTCTCTCCTTCCTCCTGTGCTCTGTGCTGTAAGAGGGCAGGTCATCACTTAGCTCTGATGCTGCTCTGCTCAAGGGATGCTACCTTGTCTCAGAGCCTTTGAGGTCAGGAGGGACAATGGTGTGCTATGAAAAAAACCCACACCTTTGTCCTTTCTTGGGTCAGGAGCTGCTTACTCTGATACAGTGCAGAAAGCTCCTTCATTGATTCAACCTGGGCACAAACCGAGTAGAATAGGCTCCCCCATGGCCCAACATGCCACATCCTGCACCTAAAGGTTGAACAAGGGTGAAATTTTGGCTGAAATGCGGTCAAAAGAAGGCTGGATTTTGATTGCAGTTGGGCCAGGAAGTGATTCGGCACCTCTGCTGTGAACAGGGTGCTAACCCATATGGCCGCAACATCATTCAGGTGTCTTCAAAGTCTGTTAAAGACAGGATGTCTTCCATGCCCATCTATTTCTGAGCCATTTCACACCATGCTAGGGCAGCTTCTCAGCTCTGGTTCAGGACCCCAGAGGTACTGCTCACCACCTGCACTCCCATCATGAATAGCTGGCAAACAAGTTTGAAGATGGCAGAAGAGCAAACCTGTGTCACAGCACATGGGACAGTCCTAAGAGCTGGAACACTGCCTGGTATTGTTTTTATAGTCTCTGGCTAAAAAAGAAAAACAAAACCATTTTTTTTTTCTTATGCAACTTCAAAATGTCCATTATTCATAATCCTTGCACAAACTTAGCCTACACATGGGCAATCCCCACCCTCAGCTGTGTGCTGCAGTCCTCCTGGCACATCAGGGAGGGTTTGTGGGAACTGGGCCTAGCAGTTGCCTGTTGGCAGCACAACGCTCCCGGTGACAGATGCAGTTTCCCTGACCAGAACCCTGGGCATGCTGGAGAATGGCAACTTTCAGGGGAGACCATAGCCAGGTGGGAGTCCTTCCACATCTTGTGATACTTTCCTTCTGCAAGAGAGGCTATTTCAGCAACGTCCTGCCTACCTAACACCCAGCATGTATTTTCCACTGGGAACAGTATTTTTCCACTTTCAGCCCCCAAACAATTCTGGGCTAAGTAACTTACCACTGCTTATCTCTCTCTGCTGATTTGGGAGGAAGCCGAAAGGATTAGCGGAGACTACCACTTAATTTTTAGCTGGCTGGATTAGGGGAAGCAAATCCCACCCTCCATGCCTACATTACAGTCTGAAGGGTTGGGGAGCAGATGGGATGGGGAGAGGAAAGTGTGTGTGTAAGTGAATACTTTTTAAAGGGTTTATAAAAATATCTGTTAGTGTTACACTGCTGTGCTGTTATCTGTGATCTCCTGGATGGTCTAACCTGCACAGCGGCACCAGGCATTCCCCGATCCTGAATGTGGGCAGGAGTTTATCAAGATCCTGGTGCTTCCTTTCCCTCTTGCCCAACCTTCCATATCTTACTGTACATTAAAGGGAAACTCAGTCAACTAATTAAATTAATTTTCCCTGACTTAAAAAAACCTAATAATATTAAATGAGCTTTCACAGATGCCAAAAGTAAAAGCTATAATGGCATTTTCAGCCAGCATTAAATTTTTAATTAATTGACATACATTAGAAATATTGTAACACATGCAGCATCAGCCATCTATTCAGAACAAACCTTTAAAATGTGACGGTCTCAGTGACTCATGCTGGTCAGACCCAGTTAGACTTGTATATATAGCTGCAGGAATCTGCTTTAGGATCGGAGGGATAGCATTGGTTATGTATGGCAGGGCTGTTTGCGCCTGCCATTTACTTAAGTCCTGCTTTTACAGGACTGGAATTCACCAAGGAAAATTACAAAAGCTTTTACAAGCCAGTGTTCTGCTAAAAAGGAGCTTTGTGGACATTTACATGGGTTTGTGCACGTTAGACATTGTGTTAGCAACTTACAGAAAAGGAATTTTGGGTGGATGTGGAACAGGAAGAGCTGTGAAAGTCTCCCAGGTTAAATATCCACAACGCTGACAAAAAATGTGTTCTTTTTCTTACTGAGAAGAGTAAGAGTATTAGAGACTGGAACATGCCCAGGCAGTGAGATGACAGCACTGGAGATCACTACAAAGGTGTCCATCCATCCCGTTCCTTGGCAAATGTGATGGTATGCGGTTACTGCTGTACAGCAAGGACCCATGTTTTTTCTGCAGACAGCATGTTAACACCAGTCTTATTTTCAGGATTTCTATTCTTATGCCTTACACCCTCATGTCAGAGGGGCACCAGCTTACAAACCATGTCCATCTCCATTTGGCATCTTGGCCATGGGTGATAAGGGAGGTGGAAGTTGAGCAGAGCAGGTATTTGGCATGACAGATTCCAAGCAAGATATAGTATTGTGTCAGGTTCAGCAAACACAGCTATAACAAAATCTTTCAGAACAAATGCTGAAAGCATATGAACCAGCAGTGCATCAAAAATGTTTTCTTTCCCAAGTCGTCTCATTATCTCATCGTGTTGTTATAGTGTCTTTACTCCCTCAACCTCAGAGAAAAACAAAAAAGGTGATTTAACGTAACAGACATAACCTAAGGGTTTCTCCAAAAGGCTCTTCGTTTAGTACTAAAACTGCAAGGAAGACCAAGTCCTACCTAACTGCTTAGGAACACAGTTTGGCTTGCTTGCCTGTCTTGTGGGTCTTTGCAATGGAAGTATATGGGACGGGTGGAACTGTAATTCATTTCAGATGAATCCTAATAGATCCCAACTTGTTACTTCAGCTTCTACAATAGCTTATTTAAAAAAATAAAATAAAATTGTGGGCTCTACTTAGAATAAACAGTAGAACAGATAAAAAAGTCAATGCTAAAGACCTTCTGTTCTGCAAGGAACGTCTCATTGAGTCAGGTTACTTACCCAGCTCCTTCAACCATGCATGGCTACACACACCAGATGTTAAATTAATCTCCCTTTTCAAAAAGAGGTGTGTATTCCTGCTCATGGAAACAAATCTATAAATAATCAAAAGGTAATTCTGGAAGAAGTGGTGGTTTGTTTTTCCCCTTCAGCTGTTCATGAGAGCACTGGTTTCCTTTCAGCCTCAACACCACTTTTATCAGGGTCACAAAGCTGTGCGTCCAGGTTGGCTTCTGCCCAACAGATCAGGCGGAGCATCAGTAACACTGCAAGAACTGGTCTTGCTTATGCTCACTCTCTATCATAATATCTGTATGCAGGAACAAACATTTCTAACTTGGACAACACAAATGAAATCTGCTGGAAAATGGAGCAGATTTCCTGCGTGAAGGAAATGGATGCCACATTTAGAAACAAGTGCTACTAGAACACTGCTGTTCACTAGTTTTTTTACATGAACTCAAAAGTCTAAATACCATGTTTTTGGCCACTTTTCCCGTCTTGTGCTGGAAAGCAACAGTGCCTATGCTCCCACACAATGTCGTCACTGGCTGTGAGGTACACAAAGCCATTAAGCACTACCCAGCATAAAGGCTACTCTCCAGTTGTGCCCTGCTGCGGTCATTGCAGCACCTCATGCCCGGGCTTGGCGTATGCTCAAGCAATGCTGTCTTCTGCTGAAGTCATAGGTCTACCTTGAATCCAGTACTGACGTATGTTCCAATAGGCATAATGAGGGTTTTCAGAAGCTGCTGCCAGTCTGGGTGGGTTAGATCTGGGAAACTACTGTCCTGTGAAATTCCGTCCCATAGCTTGTGTTTCAGTAGAAGTTACAGAATGCAACTGGTAGACACATGATGTGGGATTTAGGCATCTAACGTCATCTGAGGCACCTCAGGAGATTTAAGCCACCAGCACAGGGCTGGCAAACAAAACACAAGACTTCAGACCCTCAGCCGTTTTGCATGAGTGCTGGAGGCTAGGAAGGATACCCACAGCATCTGCAGTGACATCGAACACTTACAAGCACTGAATCCTGCCCAGAGGGTGGGGTTCAGCTCCTGGCCTAAATGCCTCCATGTGTGCTGCATGCCTGAGTGTCTACTACAGTAAATGACAACCTTGTTGGTGGAGCCTAGAGAGGGATGTGGCTGTCCATGTGCAGGTGTCTCCTTTTGGGGAGCTGATTAGCAATCAATCTACATCAAGGGAAATTTCAATTAGGTCTTGAAAAGACGTTTTTCACAAAGAGGATCCAGAGGAATCTGCATCTCTGGAGATACTCAAAACTCATGACCCTGAGCAATGTGCTCCGAGTGCTGCTTTGAGTGGGGGGGTTGCACTAGCTGAGCTGCAGAGCTCCGTTTTCAAGTCCATTCAGTAGCTCTCCACTGACTTCAAAAGGATATCAAAGCTATTTTAGTAGGTGTCTTACTCTATAAGCTGCATCCACCCCCTTGTGCCTAGATCCTACATAACTGATGGCGTAAAGGGGAAGGAGAAGCAACACGGTTTTTGCAGGCGGAAGTCCTGTCTCAAAAGCCTACTAAGAGGCTTTGAAGGAATCAGTGAGCATGTTGATGCGGGTGATTTACTTGATACTGTGTATTTGGCTTTCCTAAAAGCATTGGGCAAAGGCTGTCTCATGAAAGGTTGTTACAGAAACTGAGCTGCTATGGGATTAGGGGGAAGTTCTTTTGTGGATTAATGAGTGGTTAAAAGATAAGAAAGGGGTTGGGAGGAAAGGGAGAGTTTTCGCAGTGGTGGTGATTCCCCAGTATAAACATTGTGAAAAAGAAGGAGGTGATAGTGAGGTGGCAGAGTGTGGATGACACATATCTAGGGTCGTAAAAACAAAAGTAACTGTGAAGTGTCATGGGGATATCTTGTGATAATGTGTGTCTGTGGCAGATGAAATCACTAATGATAAACATGAAGTAATGCACATCATTAAATACATCCCTAACAATAAAGACATAATGATGACCTCTGGGTGAGCTATTGCCCTGCAGAAAAGGCAGTTTGGTATTGCTGTGAATGAGGGTGGTCTGTGAGCACCAGCTCAGTGCTCAGCAGTGGAGGAAGGCAACAGAGTGTTAGAAATTCCAAAGAAAAGAAAAAAAAGAAAAACAAAACTACATGACAGTGCACTGCAGCTGGGGCCCCGTGCACCTGAGAGCAAGCCTAGTAGAAAGACACATGGACAAGGTAAGGTGAGGAGTAGTAAAGGTGATCGAAGGCATGGGACAACTTCTGTAAGTGAAGAAATGAATGTACAGTGTGGAACAGGAAAACTGAGGAGGAATAAGATAAGAATGTCTATAAATTCATGGTTTACAAAATCAGAAATTACTTCCCTTTTTCTCACAAGTGATCAAATGCAGTTATGAGGGAATAGGTTGACAGTATCAAAAGGAAATGCTTTTCTACCTAATGCACAGTTAAACTTTGGAACTCCCTGTTTCAGGGTATTAGGTGAATAGAATGATTCACCTTATGGTAAAGTAGACATCCAAACGAGATCAGACAAATAACGCCCTAAAAATGCTTGTTTTTCTTCATTGACTACAAAGCTTATGATGAGTTGCTCGTCTGTAGAAGTCCATGCAAAAGCTACTCAGAGGCTGATTACAATGAATCCCACCTCTAACCTCTGTTGGAAATGGAGTGACACATTCCTGTATCTTTGAGAACTGTGAGCCAAAGCTCCTGCAGAGAAAAATCTGGTGCAGGGCAACTACGTCAGTCATATAGACCAAAACTTAGTTTAAGTCTGTATCTCCCAGCATGGTCATCCATGTAGTCTTTTTTCTGTATTGCTGATTTACCTGCGTGGGGGGGATAACTGGTGCATTCTCAAGGGGAGAAATTATTTTTTGGCTTAACTCCACTGCAGGAAAAATTTCCCCAAGGATTCAGTTTCAAGCACACAGTGTGCCTGTCCTATCACTAAACCAAGAATAAACACAGCCTACAGGTTACCCCTCCCTGTGGGTGTAGAGTTCTTTGTATTCGGCATGCAAACCAGAAATACCAATCCCGTCAGCGCTGAAGTTTTACAAGTCCTAAAAGTAAAACCCCAAGGAACTTTGGACAACTTAAAAAGTTCTTGTTTTTTATACTGTATGAGGGACTGCAGTAGTTCAGCTGGGAGCAGAAGCAAGTCTCTCCCTTTTGCGCTGGCACCAAGCAGGGCAGCAGATGGGCAGCTCTTTCCTCTTCTCCCCCAGTTTGCCGACTGCTATGTCCTCCTGCTTCCCCAGAAGCGTGAACAGCTCAGGCTCAGAGGAGGTGTGTTATCACAGCATGGGCTGTGCAACAAGAGTATTCAGGTGTGCTGGGGATGCTCCAGGCTGATACTCAAACCCAGCTCTTTCCTGACCCCCTACCAGAAGCCAATGCCCAGTCTGCTGTACTGTTAATGAGCTAGAGCCGTAAATACAAAACCAAGAATAACAGCAACAAAGTAATGCCCCTTGGCAGCAGCTGAGACACTATCCTACAGTCAGAGCACCGGTGAGGGCAAGGCTGCGTGTATCTGTGTAGCATGAAGCAAAAGCAAGCACTAGCTGCATGAATCATTGTATGCGCAACTGTTGGCTTTTGTGTTTGCCTAGAAGATCCATAATGCTCCAGTAGTTACACAGTTAAATGTATTTCTCTTTTTGTCCTCCATCTGATGTTACCAGAGGCTTCAGAAAGCTATCTTGGAGATGAAAGACCTCCTAAATTACACCACCAGGAAAATAGCTATAATGACGCATATATTTTGCTTCCAAGATGAAAGTCACCTTCTTACACTGAGGAAGGCATAGATATTAAAACACGCAACTACACAAACAAGGTTAAAGAATGTAAAATGTGATTCTTCTAATGGGAAGGGAGTGAGCTGGATCAGGACGGTTTCTACCTTTCTATTTACATTTTTTTAGTTATTTCCAGGTAAGCGGTAAACTATTTTAAGTCTTCTTCAAAACACAAGTAAAATTGTAACACACAATACAGGACCATGAAAATTGCCATACCAGGGCTGTCTAATCCTAAAGACTGCCTCTGATAACAGCTAACAATAGGTATGGAAAGATACAAACCTTCATATAATGGCCAGTGCCTATGGGAAAATTACTTCCTATCCCCTGGGGAAAAGACTGGTTATTTTATGCTGTGCTTATGTGGGAACCTTAGACTTTATTCCTCTTAACCTTATTTAATATAACAGTGAGTATTTTCCATTACCTGTTCAAATCCTTCTATGAATCCTGCTACTATTTTAAAACTATAAATCCTTGGGCAGCCTGTGCCACCCATTATGTGATGCTCTGATCCACCAGCCTTCCCTCCCAAAAACATTTTCTTGCTTTTAATTTTCCTGAAAGACGGTGTCATTTATTCTGTTCGTTAACTTGTACACTTTGTGACACACACTATAGGCCAAATTTTTTCACTTCCTGGTTACACAAAGAGGGTCGCTGTAATGTAGTCATTTTTTAGCCTGCTTCACTTTCTGGTCTGAACACGGGCATCTGTCTTGATCAAAATGTTGGAAGTTGCAATATTACAGGCCACACACCCAAGCCAGAGGTAGCTGCAGTCTCTTCTGCTCCGAGCACATTAAATGTGCACCTCTAAGCCATCAGCAGGACGTTTGTGTCCCTGTCGGTCAGTCCCACCTGCCCACCTCCGATATTCAGAATCCAGCTCTCCTGCAATGGACGGAGGTACCGCTCCCACCCCCCAAATAAAAGCGAAGCACCAGCTGTTAATGCTGTATTCACAATACCATACTCCACAGACAATGTGACTTTATTCACAAATATGATTTTTACAGAGGTAGAACAAAATACTTTGTATAATCTTTTTTTTTTTAACTATATACATATAAAGAATATAATAGAATGACAAGAAAGAAAAGGTTGTAAACAAAACAATATTATGCCATCAAATACAGTACAAACAGCATGCAAGAACAGCTTCAAATGAAATCTTGCTGGTGTAACTTTATTTCTAATGTGGTAAATGAAGAGTAGTAAAGAGTCATGCTCTAATTGGATTGAGTATGCCACAGCTCTGCAATTTTGTTTTAATTATTTTTTTTTTCTTTTACAATAAACCAACAGGATAGCTTTCTTTTCACTGTGGTGGGGAATGCTTTTGTAATGCCCAATGTAATCTTAACAGAAAAATACAATAATCAAATCTACAAAGTGTACTCTCATTTAAAAAGCAAAACCATAGAAACTGTACAGTTTTAAAAAGCTAATTATCTCAACTGCTTCTTAAGAGAATTTTCTAAACAAAGAATAAAATATGCAGAATAAAAATTAGGAGAGCTATTGTTCTGTAACAAAGCTAATCCAATACTTGTTTTCTATTCCAATAAACAGTTTTTTTAATTAACGACTATTCTGGAAATTATGAAGTGGGCTGGGTTTTATTAATGTTCCACTTGACTAATAAAGCATGAACTCCTTATAGGTACTATAGCTGTCATTCCCCTGGGGATGGATGGAGATTGGTTCTGCATGCATGCTAGAGACAGGAACAAGATTTAGTCATTGGTGTAGATTTCAAAAATATTTTAAAGTGTTTTAAATGTTTAGTAGCATGTATAAAAATAATCTGGCTTGTTTTGCTACTGGATTGAGATTTGGATATGGGATTTTCTGCTGAAATTCATTCTTGGCCCTCATGACTGCCAAGGACTTCCACTGGATGTTACCTGGGCTGCACCAAGTCCCACAGACGATGGTCAAGAGCAATGGTTAGAGCTCACACCTGAAACATGTGAAGCCAACAGCAAACCCCACACTGTTTTCCCTGTGGCTAGGGCTGAACCTCAAGGATCTGGGCTTTGGGGAACGGTGCTGTCCTGCCCCTCCATCCCTCTAAATCCTGGCCCATGTCATGGGAAGTGTGAAGGCTGGAGAGAGCAACTGCTGTTACTCCAATGAACTATCAATGCTGGTGATACCCACTGCTCCATCCCTCATATCTGCACACACTGTGACTATGGAAGTGTGGGGTCTGCTCAGGTCACTGCCCTGCTCGGGGCCAGCAGCCGTGCTCGCCTGGGGGAAAATAGGGTTTTCTCCCTCTGCCGCAGGCTTTGACCAGCGAGGAAGGAAACTGTGAGCACTGGGGTTAAATTGCCCTCCTGCAGCTCCCCCCCTTAAATGTCATTTAAAGATTCAACCACACAAACAGCACCTGTAGATTCAATTTGTCTTTACCAAAACCACAAGGATGGTCAATATTAAACACATGCTCTTTATGGCTACACGTCAGGCACCAGCCCAAGCTTCAATTGCAATCAGTTTACTAAAGATCAAGCAGAATATTGAACAGGGAAGGACCATGGGTCTCATTTGACTCTGGGCTCTCAGGTGATGCTGGCTGCCAGGAAGAAGCTCAACTCAACCTGCCAGTGAACATGGGGCAGGTCCCACGTCCAGCGCAAGTGGCCCGGAGCGGCCTGAACAACATCCTTCGCCAAATCACAAGGATTAAGCTAATTGCAGTGAACAGGGTAAAGAAATACCTGCCCTGCATGAGAAATCCATCTCCATGGTTTCATCCACGGTTTTGGCATCTTCCTGGGAGATGGATTGTCAAACCCCTCCAGATCGCCCTGGTGCAACTGAAACCTGCATTTCACTAATAGTCCCTGCAGCAGATTATCACCCCCAGAAGCAGGGCGTTTATTGAGAGGTATGAACAGTATGCTACCTGCACAGACAAAATACTCTGCATGATAGTTTACAGTCAACAGAATAAACCTGACACCTCTTTGTGGAAGAACTGTACAAAACACGGCTGAAATAACAGGATTGTCAATGACATTCATTGGGAGATGCTCTAACCCTCTGAGTAAGACTGCATCTTTCTGTTGTGTAAACTGGTCTACAAGTATGAATAAAACAATACATCCCTACCCCATTAGCCTTGGGGAAGATTAATGCCCTCTAATCTACGCTAAATAAACTCCAAAGCATGAAGACCAATATTTAAGTCCTACACTCAGCTGCTTGTGAATTAATAGGGATCACCCTGAAACTGATATTATGAAATGCAAATATTTGCAAAAGAACAATTAAAAAATATTCCTGAAGTGCAAACGAATGGCTCGTCAGCCATGTTTGTGGTATGCACAGGGACAGTCAGAAGGCGACCGCTAATGAATCCCAGGGCAGAAATCTGTGCTAAAAACCCATTATGCCATTGGCAGTAGGTAATGGCACAGCATCTTGCACTGGGAAATAATTCTACCCGATAATCAGAGGGCTTGGCTTAGGATGCCCTCATTTTGATTCTTTGGACAGTTTGCTTGGATATTAACTACCTGTATTTTCAGAAAGCTGCAGTACATGGCTCACAGTAAATCTACTTCAAACACTTGCTGATACTGCTCAAACTGATCTCATCTGCCCTGATCTGCAATTTTGTGTTAGCTAAAGTAATAAAAGAATCCTGTTAAACCTAAATTATCAAATGAAAAAGGCAATTTTCTCATTCATACTCCATTAGTTTTTTTAGTTATTGCTAGGAAAGCTCTAAAATGCTTAGGCCATAAAATAAACATGTGGCTTAATGTACAGTATGTGTACTTAAGAGGATGATGGCATCTGCAGTAACTGCTCTGTACTGCCATAGTAATGGGATGCACAAATTAAGCAGCAGCGCATACCAAGTAAAGCATACAAAAATGTATGGCGAAAAGTAACAAGCCTTCTGCTTTTTTTTTTTTTTTTAAAATAAGTCTTTAATTGCTAAAAAGAAGAAATCACCAATATCCACACCTACAACACAAAATTGCAACATGGTTGATTTTGATAGATGTTACCTTTGTGCCAGCAAAACTCTGTGATATTGTTCTCTTTAACATTTCACTGATTAGAAGTTTATAAAAGCTTCCCCTTCCCAAATTAAATTAAATGATATATTTTCCAGTGCTGAAGTCATACGATTAGCCTCATATGGTTTCAAGCATACAACACTGTTAAGATTTTGGAAAAAAGCACCCCAAAATTCTTAAATCACGGCGATGTAGGATAACATATGAAAAAGCATCCAGGTATTCACTTTTGAAAATAAATTAAGAGCCTAGATCACTTAAATACCTTTGATAATTTTACTCTCAGGCCCTTCATTCAAACATATCGGAGTACTTTCTATCAATAATTAAAATTGCTTCAGAAGAGTACCACAACTAAACCTGTAAATTCACATAAGCAAGATTGCATAATCAAACCATTTACAGCCATATTTTAGCATTACTTTGCAACAGTAGGCATTAGGATTTTGAGAACACAAGAATCTCTGAAATTCAACCCGTGTGCTTCTTTATCCCTTAATGGTTAATTAAAATAGGTATTATTCAGAACAAGGAGCGAGGAGAGCCTCTGCAGAAAGGTGCAACGAATGTCTGGATCAGACAAACTCGATGAGAATCATAAAACACAGATTGGAGATTTCTCCTTCAGCCAGGCTTTTACAGAAATATAACTTCCTGGCTAAAAAGGATGGCACAGCACAGTACTACAGAGGGAAATGCAAAAATATAAAGAGGAGAGTCCCATTTTCTTCCTCAGTAATCCCATAAAATCAACAATCTGTTTCCGTAACAGCTCCGGACATTTACCTGACTGCTGACAGGGCCTTTCCCCATCACCCGAGGTGAGTCTACGCTCTCCTTTTCCGTGCTGTCAGTGGTAGGTACACGGTCAGAGTTGTTACGCTCGTTTTCCCCTGGGTTCCCATTAATGTGACCAACTTGTTCTCCCCAGTTGCAACAACTGTGCAGGCCTATTTACTTATAGTTCCGATTTTCTTCCATTCATGGCACAAAGCTGAAAAGTAAACAACAGTTAAGAAAACATTTGCTTGCCAAAGCCTAGCACAAGAAGGTGCAAGCTCTCTTTGCCAGAGCCTGGACCTGTGTTTACTCACACCCTCAGCACTGTTTCGTGCTCTTGCTTGGCATTGTATAGGAACAATCACCATCCTCTTCAGCCCCGCCCTCTTACTCAGCCTTGTGGAAGTTACAAAATATAACAGAACACTGTTTTGAGACTATATTGACTGCACTAATTACCCACAATACTGTATATTTGCTATTAAGAACATGAATGTGTGCTTTCAAAGTGTGACATTCAGGGCTTTGAGGATGTGAAAGGAATTAAATGGATTGTTCTGTCACTTAATCCGAGGCTTCAATGTACTTTTAAAAATTTGTTTAAAACCCCCAAAAACAGAATACACATTTTAACTGTTGAACTTTTACCAGCTAAAGGAGTTTGTAAGGACCCTATCACTATGTGGTTACAACAGAAGATGCACAGTTAAGGTCAGGTCACGGTTTCCAAGAACATTCACAGGGACTGAGGATGAGGAAAACAAGGGATGGATCCTGCGGGAACCTTCGGGAGACTGAGCCGCTCACTGGGGAAGTGCCTTGAGTATTGCATTCACTTCCTCTGCAACCGCTGTCAAAGCAAACTCAAACTGCTCCTGCGGAGAGAACAAATGCATATTCTGAATAATAAACCCAAACACTTTCCAAAAGCCTGGTGCACTATTTTGCAGCCGAGCATCCTCAAGACATTGTTAAAAATATGAATATGCAGGATGAACTGTACACTGCAACGGAAAGGAACAAAATGTTCTGGGATTATTGATGCCATATAACATGTTTGACAGCATCTTGAAGCCGGAGTAATTTTAATGGAGAAAAATGTTGGTAGCAGAAACTAAGCTATTGGGACACAGTGATGTATTGCAACTGCGTGGTCAGAAGGGTTTGGGAGTAGCTGATCCCCAGCCATTTCCTTCTGACACAGAGATGGAAACTCATTAACATAATTGAGATATGAACTAGGTGAGATGCTGCAAAGCAGAGCCTTTGGCTTTTCTCAGGACTGTTTCTAGTTGAAATCAGCTAGAATAAATATGTCCTCACCCTCTATCTATTATATAGAACAATATCTGCTTTTTGGTTTACCTGTTATTGTTCTTTTTCAGCCTCCCTTTCTAAGGGCCTTTCTGCACCCCAGAATTACCCAACGATGTTTAGACCACAGCTATTTAAGAAATACTTGGGAAGGCTTTTCTCTGCCATTAATTTATTATAAGCATAAAACTAAAATTACTAACAGGCTTCTGCACTGTGTTGGCAGAGGTGTGAAGGACACAGCCATGAATGGCCACCTCTTCTAAGTGCAACCCTAACACACTCCTGAGCTGTGTAGTCCTACAGAAAGACAAAGGAGTTTTACTTCCTCAAGGTTAACAGGTGTTATATTTTCTAACGAGTAATTTTTCTCAGAAATTTAGCTTACTGAAATATCTGACAGGATGATTAGGTGTTTGCAACTTTTCAGATGAAAAAAGAAATGTGGGCAGTTTACTCAGAATATAGGCAAATGAAGGACACCAGACAAGGACTGTGGAGAAGTTTCTGGATTTTCTAGAAGTACTCCAGTGGTTTAAGCCAGCTGGGGTCAAATGATGCTGAAGAACCAACTTGGAGAATGGAGGTCCGAGATGCACCCTGCAAAGCATCCTGAGATCACTGCTGGGATACTATCTGTGTCTCCAGTTAGAAAACTGGTGGTCTGGTAGGTACGTCCAGCCCCTCAGTTTGCACTGCCAGGGGCTGTGCGGGGTGGCTGCAGGTATGTACGCAGCAGTGGCGGATGGCTGCAGAACACAGCCAGCCCCCAAAGGTGATTACTAGACTAATAGCATTCCTTTTCCACAGTGTTTCACTTTACTGTGGAAATCTGCAGGAAGGATGAAAGAACAAACTACAGATGTGCAACTCATAGTTCAGAAAGACAGCTGACTTCTAATTCCTGCAATTCAGTGCCAGTCTTCTCTGACTTGTCTTACCCTGCTGCAGAGCCATCTCCCATGTGGAGATGCCTCAGAGAGAAGCAATGACGGGCACAGCTCCTGAGCAGAAAAAGAAGAACAAAACTCAGAATAATTTCTCAGAGACACTGACATTCAAGAATTTTGCTGTCTGCTTGGTGCTGTCAAAGTGGCATCCTTGTACATTTGCTGGACTGCAGCCAATAGTTTTTAATCAGACATCAATTCACCCTAAAGAGTAGGAGTCATCCTCATTAGGCAGAGAAAATGGTGTGTATTTCTGCCTATGCCTCCCCACACTCCCCAAGGTCTCTGCAATTAAAGAAAAGACTGGAAATGCTGGTGGCCACCCAGGAGCAGCAGTTATATTTTAACTGGAGCATACTGAATGCGTGACAGGGGCTGGGGGGCAGTGGAAGCAGAGGGCATTCATCTGCAGATGTTGTGCCAGGACCAAACCCGGTGCTTGTACTGGCTCAAAAAGCTTCAGGAAATTTGGGCTGATGCATGAGAAGTGCTCACCTCGGAGCAAAAGAACCTTGGCAGGAAGAGCTGGCAGTCGCTGGACCCCATCGATGCAGGCCTGCGAGGTGAGAGACCTGCGGAGCAGCCTGGGCAGGGTGGGAGACGCTCGCGCCGGGGCTGGCAGGAGAGGGGCAAAGTGGGTGCTCCCAGGATGCCGAAGCTCAGATGTGAGCCGGACAGCTGGTCCCCGTCACTGCCAGTCCTTGGAGCATGGGGAGCACAGCAACAGAAGAGGCTGATCTGAGCACCACGGGGGTTGACACAGTGATGCAGCCAAGTTTCAGAGGTGTGCAGATGACTCTTCCAAGATGTGGGCGTCAGTTTGGAAGAAGGGAAGCTGCCCATGGTAATGAGGCTACCTAATGTGCTCTTCATCCGAGTATTTTACAGTCAGGAAAATCTTGTAAGATCAGGGACTACGATGCTTTAATATTAGTCCCATTGCTGAAAATAACTTATATTGCTCTAAAGTTATTCACTGAACGGATCTGCCCTTTAACTTTGTTGGTCCAAGATGCGTTCACCTTACTGTGAAGACCTGTCAGGCTGGAGACCATCGACCTGGGAGTGCCTGCCTTTGCCCCTTGCGGAGGGGTACCCCTCACGTGAGCACAGGGCATCATTGCACTGCCTGAGGAAAAGTCTGTCTCGCCCAAGGACCCTGGACTGATCAACATGAACTCCCAAAATTCAGATACGGATTTTGGAGACAAGTTCAGTGGAGACCACTAGCTAACATTAGGTGTGACCCTAAATAACTGAGGCAAAACAACTTACAAAGCATAATCTTTACAGCCAGAGCTCAAAACTGACTGTGAAACACTGCAGTAAAGGGGACAGTAGAGCAGACACATGAGATGCGTGAGGACGTGGTCATGCTGGGATGGCGCAGCTGAGATCTTCCCCTCCTTCCTTTTGCGTAATACGCACAGGCGAAATGCAGATAGTGCAGCTTCCACTGATGTGTATCACCACCCTCCAAAGAAAAGCCTTTACCCACCTTCCGCACCTTTCCATGAGAATAACCACCGTTAGAGCAAATTGGTTTCAGTAATTTTTAAAGGAGCTCAGTTTGTTGTTTTGTACAGCTACACTGTCATTCATGTATGCTATTCACATACATGAGATTGACTGGAGATGAATTTTAACATCTAGCTTTGCCTAGAAAACAGAGCCAGACAGGCATTTTGTGGTGTCAGTCCACCTATAATGCAGAGGTGACAAGAATATATTTAGCAAAAAATAATAAGCTATGTTTCATTAAGTCTACAAATGAAAATTCCCAGGAAAACAAACTGACTACATGTAGCATACATGACACAATAAAGAACCTCAGCTAAATATTACAGATTGCAAGAGGAAAGATATAGGAGAGAGAAAAAAGGAAATATATATTTTTCCCATCACAGAGAATACACTTCTTCCTTCATTACTTTTTCCTCTCACATGTGGCACATCAATTCTATTTTATGATTCCCCTGCAAAAAAAATAACAAACCCACAAACCCTCTATTATGCTTCTCAGAAATGCAGAATGTCGTTACGATAATTTCATTACCATTTATTATATACAGTACTTTTGAATTAAAGATCCCTTCCAGAAGACAAAATGTTGCAAACAAATCTTTCACATGCTTATTGAAAATGTGGAGCGCTGCCTGCTGGAAACACAATAACATTGCTGAAGTAAGTTGGCGTTTATTTTGCCTAGGGATATTCTGTAATTGGCATTTCTAACCTGACTTTTAATCCATTGTTTTAAATTACTCCAAGAGTCTAATATTCCTCATTTGTATTCAGTTGGGAAAGCACAGGGGTTTGTTTAAATCCATCAGAAAAATTCTCGGGGGATTGTGCATTGCTAGCATGTAACCAGATATTTAAAATTTGCAAGACATTAGCTTGAATAAGTGATTTGGGTGGTTTTGAGAAAATGACAATGATGGAGGAAGGAGCAAGAGGAGAGATAAGCAATATCCTGAGAAAATTTTTCATCCTGGATGAAAAAACAGGATACATTTCTTTTCTGGAGCTCTTCCAGATAAATGTTTGGAGGGGAAAAAACACATCTTGAGTGAGATTTTCATGGGACCATGGGACTATTTCTGAGCTATGTAAGAGAAGTTGTTCACATAACCTCTTTCTTTGGTTCTGGAGCTATGTTTTTTCTTTTGTTGAAGGCAACAAGCTGTAACTTCTCTGCCCTGAGAGGAAAACTGGAATCTGAGCTCTGTATTTCTACAGAGCTGCCATATATTTTGGATGCATTTACAGAGTAGTTCAGGACTTGCATCTCCCTTCAGAGTAAATACATGTGACATTGCATACTGTATGCTGTATGCATTTTTTTCCAGTCTGAATAATCAAAGCAGAAGAAAGATTTGTGCAATTTTATGTCTTACTTGCAAATAAAGATTAGTTAGCTTTGACTGGCTCATCTTTATTTTTCATGCATTTAATTGGTAAATAATAATTAATGTCCCCACAACTGTTCTCCAGCACCACTTCTCCTAGTATTAGTGGGAAGATAAAATTATTACGAAGAGATTCAAGAAAAGTTATGAACCAATGATTCCTGCAACACACACTTATTTCACTTTTGTCCCTCAGCAATTTCAACTCCCTAAATGCTGCAGACTTTCCTATCAGTTCCAGCCTGGCCAAGACAGAGTGCTGTCACATTGCCCTTGTTACTCAGTTTGGGGCTATAACTCTCATTCAATATTTTACAATGATGTCACACACAGATTTATTTGGTCTCCATGCCATGAACAAGTTTCTTTATTGACATATTTGCAGCTCTTACCTTGCAGCAAATACCCCAAAATATCATTCCATACATCACTGAAATTGTTAGTAATAGAAAGTTTCATTTCTAATTTGAGGGACTACAGTTACACCATCAGCTATCTTTAAAAGCTTTACATTGTGGAAAAATGTCAAAACTATTACAGCTGATGGGAGTTACAGAGTAAGATGTTCACCTCACCAAAGGGTACAAATATAGTTACCATGCTACATCCATGAAAGGACATGGCTTTAGACATGATCTAAGCTCTTCCGTTCAAAGATAATAAAAATGACTTGATTTCCTACAAAACTATATTTCCTTTAATTAAAACCTTTTTTTTTTTTTCAGAAAAAAAATCAAATGCAGCAGTTACATTCTCTTTAATGAGTTGAAGCTTTTAAAAAAATATTACATGCACAGTTAAGCACAGATAACTCTAAGAAAATAATCCATATTTCAGGATGAAAGCAAGAACATTCTTTCAAATGCACATTTTCTTTA
The DNA here is from genome assembly GCF_030463565.1 of Pelecanus crispus. NCBI lineage: Eukaryota > Metazoa > Chordata > Aves > Pelecaniformes > Pelecanidae > Pelecanus > Pelecanus crispus. The sequence continues at coordinate 10,806,323 of NC_134644.1, forward strand.
GCAGGCTATAGATTGTTGTCTTGACTGCCCTTCATATATGGTAATCAAGATAGATGTTGGAGATGTTACAAGAAAGAGCAGTAAACACCAAAGAAAGTAGCGTAGATAAATCTTCAGCATAAATAAACCTCAGTTGGTAGGGAGCCAAGCAGAGTAATCAGCAAGCGACCTGCGTTAAATTAGGTCATACCCTCTCTCTTCTGTCATGAAAACAACTACTGTGAAAGACCTTTAATGTATTTAAAATCCCAGTGGATTTATTGACAGTACCTTTGTCTGGACCATGCCTGGTCTCTGGTCCCTCAAGTGCTCCAGGGTAGCAGCAATATCAATCTCTTTAGCACCTGCAACAAACCACAAATTGGGCTGAGTTCAGAGCACAAGATAATCCATGCTGCATCTGTCAATCTCTTGCTATCGGGTTCCCTTTGGGCTAACAGTCCAATTGAAAATTATTACATCCATCTCTCAGCAGACTTGGCAGGCAGCTGCAATTTTTGTGTTCATATAGAAAAATAAGAGGCTGGGGCAGCTTTTATTAACATTAATTCAAGAAAAGCCAGAGAAAAACAAATTCTTAAAAATGCCTCTGCACCTAGAGCAGAATATATTTTGCGGAACCTAAGGGTCTGTCGTGGCAATGCCACCGAGTGCCCCTTTGTCACTTCTAAGAGTAGGCACTGAATTAAGGGCCCGAGCCACACAAAGATTTATGCTGTTAAAACAAGATTTAGGTGAACTTTTGTCACCCGCAGCTGAGATCCAGAAAACCTGTCTGTGGCTTCCTAGTTCAGGACCCGCTAGACCATCTTGCTGCGTGATCACTGTTTCAGCTGGCAAATCTATGGCATTTTCTTTAGGTTATACTTTGGGTGTCTGGACACCGCTGCTGTGTAGTGAACACCAGCACCAGGATGCAGAAAATAGGCATGCACAGCCTAACTGCTGTGGGGACTGGCTCCCTTCCTTGGAGCAAAGTGAGGTGCTTTCTTGCAAGCACCTTTCTGTGGAAAGCAAAGCAAGTGCTTGTGCTTCTCACCTTTCTTAGAATAACCCAGAGCCTGGAGAACCAAAGGGGACAGGGAGATGCTGATTTCCTCCTCAGTTTCCTCCAGTTTAAGATGTTTCAAGACCACCCTCCTCATCTTCCTTAAGTGCCTAACCTGATACATGCTTTTTGAAGGGATTGAGAGGAAATCAGGATTTTGGTCCCTCCTTTATGGACTCCAAGAGTAGAATCCTGGCTGAAAAATCCTTCGAGCTCAGAAGTTCAGCTACAGAGTTTGGCGCTCTCGCATCCATCCCCTTCTGCATCTTGCAAGAACATCAGACAGTGCCAAAGCATCAGACAGATGGGCAGAGGGTCATCCTAGCCCAAGTGTAACTGCCCCATCTCCACTCCCCTGTCCCCTGCTGCCCTGGTTGTCTGTGCGTTCTCCTAGGGCAGATGTGGGTCCATAGCTTCTGAAGCTTAGAGAGATGCTGACCTCGGGTCTCTCCTCTTTTGTATGTACACTTCCATCATTAAATGGTTTATCAAGGACAGGGATTGGCTACAATTCTGAAATCTGCTCTATTGTAAAGGATATTCAGTGGTGTGCTCTGAAGAAGACCATGGCCCTTCGATGTGCAATTTGACAACCATTTCCTACTGCCTGGACCTAGGAATCTCCTGGCCCAGCCTGTGCCGATTTGGGACTTCCTTCTGGAGGCATTTGAACCTCCCCAACTATTCACAGGGCTCTCGGTGCCTAACTTGTGGGCCATGCACCTAAAGCATTGCTGCTGCAATAGCTAACTTGTACACATCTAGAACATATACTTGTTTAGTTCCCAGGACTGGATATGGAGGATTGGGCCCAATGCTTATCACTCTGTAGGAATTACAATTGTAATTTAAGGGCTTAAGTCTAACTGTAATTAAGTTCACGTCAATGTAAACATCATGCACCTCCTCATTTACCCAACTGAACTTTATAACTCAGCACCATCTTTCAAAAAATTCAGCAAAGCAACTAATAGTGGGTGATTTAATTTGGTTTCCTTTGATAAAAGGTATCAGACGATATTTAAAAATAACATCAGCTCTACAAGAATAGTTGATTCGCAATATGTTCTTCATATTGATGAAAATATGTTCTTCAGCTGCATCACACATGGAATGAATTAATTCAGTAAATACAACAGTGACAACTTAGAAAAGGTATCTGACAGATATTTCTGCTAATTACCATGGGTTGGGGCATTGTATGGCTTTTGCTTCCTCCACCCCTGTCCCCTGCATTGTACAGGAATTTACAGGGATGAGCGTTGGAAAAACCAGAAAGTTTTATTTTCAAATAAAAACCCCCAAACCTCCATGTGACGAAGCAAAGCAATACATACTCAGATATGCTGTAAAGTCTGATAACAGTGACAGTAATTATACCTTAAGTCTATTGCGGGTTTTGCAGTGGCAGTTCATCTGGAAAGCATCAGTAAAAGTACACTCTTTGTAAACCCTAGCACTGGTGTAACATGGTAGCTCATTTCAGTGTTTAGTCTCATACATGCACGTGCAATTAGGTGGGATTTTCCTGTTCCGCCACAGATGTCCATGGGAGCAGAGTTGCTTGAGTACTGCACACACTTTACAGCCCTACTTGTGGCCTCATTAGATTCCCAGGAATTAAAATGTCCCAGCAGCATCTTGGCTCAACATAAGAGAAATTCTCTCATTCAGAAATTAAGATATGAGAAAAATCTAAGACACTGAGATCCATGGATGAAGTTAACCACAGTCCTGAACCAGCCTCTGAGGTGTGCTGCAAGGATGAACCTGGAGATGCTCCCAGTGGAGCTGGCAGGATGGAGTGCCACGTGGGCTTCCCCGTGGCTGCAAACGTGTATGTCCCCCCTCCAGTAAGGGATGGTCTTTATTTGAAAATCCTCTAGCCTCAGGCCAACACGGTAACATATTAGGTGCAGGGAAAATGTTCATGACAAGACCTAATAACACTTTTTAACGGCCAGACAGGCTTCTGAGCCTACCTTTGAAAGAGTTAATTCCTCCTTTTCTGTGATGCAGATTGCAGGCATTCACTAGTGAACTGATGCTTGCTTTTTTATCATCATTAACGGAATGACATGCCTAATAGTATGAACAACACCTTATTATAAAATCCTGATTTAGCAAAACACCAAAGCATATGCTTGCACTGGAACATAAGAATAGTCCTAGTGGGTCAGTGTGCTTTAATGGGAAGCTTGTTTTGAAGTGTTTTGTCAGTAGAACTCCCTGAAACATCAGTTTTTACTTATCAAGTGTCCCCCAGCATGAGTTGTGATCAGCACATCACCCACAAGCACTTCAGAGTCCTCAGCCATAGGTAACTAAAAGACAAAGGAGAGTAAAGTATGATTTTGCCCAAAGCATGTGTCTTTTTCAGAGGCCAGGGTGTTAGAGGCAAGGCGAAGCAGAGGCAGAGATTGGTTTGCTACTTCCTTTTTTCCATTTCCAAATACCTCTTATACTATGGTGATGGGAACTACCTAAGTGCCTAGAGAGGCTGATCAACAAAACTTAGTGTTGCAAAGATGGGCAGCTGTTTTGGAAGAAAAATATCTTGGAAGAAGAAAATTCAGAGGAAAAAGGATGAAATCAGCGGCACAGGATAAAGCCAGCATGACTTGTTTTCTCTCTACGTGAGCAAACCTCTCTTCCTCCCCGGCATCCACCACTACATGTTCTGCATCTATTACCTTATTGTGCCTAAAACAAATGAGTTTAAATATATATTGCTAGTCCACTATTAAATCTCATCTTGTGATGAGGGCTTTTTTTCTATTCAAACTTACACTGGATTGCTGTTATATTATGTAAATTCAGTTCACTTCCACTGATGTGTGCGATAGTCTGTACAAAGTTCTCCGGTGACAGAGTTGGACAAAGGAAGAGATTTTCAAGGCACAAAGGGAGGTCGGAACCCAACCTGCATTCAGAGGTGAGAGGAGCTCAGTGTTTAATTGCAGTGTGAGCTTTCGGCTCTCTCTGGAATTATTTTGTTGAAATCTGACACAAATTCAACACCTTCTTTGCTATGCTGAGGTTTTCCCTTTAATCGCAGAGTACAACAGTATGGCATAACATTCTATGGTACCCAGTAACACTTTATGCTTTTGAGCCATTTCAGGTGACAAAAAATACAGCATATGTTACATGACATTGGGAGAAAGGGACACTGCATCTAAGGACATTAGGGTCAAAAGATGCTCTTACTGAGATGGCCCTAAAATATCAACACACTGCTACGGTATTTTAAGCATTGCTTATCTGGAAAGCCCACATACAAACTAAATTTGATGCCGTGGTTTAGAGTACAAGCTGGAAGAACTTGACCCTCTGATTCCAAGGATATCCCGCTATTGGAAGTGTTTTGCTCAGGCTACTAAACTATGAAGTCCAGTATAGATGGAGATGTCCATTTATCATCACACAACAAATAATCTAGAGGAAGGGTTAAAAATACTAGGCTAGAGAGCACTGACAATTGGAAAAGAGTATACAAAATGTGTCAAAAAGGCAATCTTTTTTATCTTTTCTCCCCACCAATACATATCTGCCTGCTTAACAGTGCTACTGGTTTCAGAAAATAAAGAGGGGGATAGAAGAGGAAGCATTTAAAGAATAAAGAACTGCTTTTTCACCTTTTGACTGTATTTTACTCTGCAGGGAATAAATTTAGTTTGCGCTTGTGACAGGTTCCTTTTTCACAATGGATTTCATTGCTTGTTTTAAATGAACATAAAAATGTAACTTAATGTGAGACTGAGCTAACGTTGTACCAGCAGTACTGTAAAAAATGACCATGCAATGCACAATGTTGTTTTTTTTTTTTTTAAACAGAACATGCGTTTGCAGTAATTCACTGTCAGCCAGATACTACTAGCCTTCCCCCGCCCTTAGCAGCTCAGTGAGCTAGCTGAGTAAATACCTCCAAAAGCACTTCCACACCAGTGCAAGGCAGATTTTAACTTCAGTAATTAACTATCATCTTCCTAAAGGCTTGAAGCATTCACAGTGAGTGCCCAACAACCCACATCAGGAACATTAACTGGATAAACGAAAAGAAAACAAGAGAAGATGCAAGCTGAATTATATTTTGCCTCCAAGGAGAGAAGCGGTTTCTGAAGTTTAGGGTCATATCCTTTGCGACCCTTTCTCTCCCCGCAGGCACCAATGCAGGATGCACGCTGGCACTTAACAGCTGGTGCTCCTGATTAGCAGATCTCAAGGGGTTAAAGTGTTTGCCCTTAGATAGTCGCATAAGTGGAGTATCCAGCATGTCATAAAAACATGGGTAAAACTTGAATTCCCTTTTCCTCCTGCAATAAATAACAAGCTAGCCAAATTCTACTGCAGTAAGCTCCATGAGGTGACCAGCAGCAGCTCGCAATATTTAAAATCATCATGAATTATCTAATGTTAGTTTTATGACTACAATAATGAAATCTTCCCTCTCTTCTCCTCCCCCTAAACATGGCAGGGGACCCATTTTGATAAGCACGAGAAACACTCTGTGGAGGATAATTCCTTCCACATGGTAGCAGCATTGCTGTCACTGTGATGGTACAGGAATATGACAGACAAAGTTTGTGGAGAGGGGTAACATCTTTTAATGTATCAGCTGGGAAGAAAAAATGAAGGCGTATCATTAAAAAGTGGGTTTCAGGTTCAGGAAAGTACAGAGCTTGTGCACCTGAAAACGTGCTGGTGGGTTTTTTCTTTTCAGTTATAAGAAAAATCAGCATTTGTTACATAAATGTATGAAAATTTTTGCTTAATTAAGGCAAGCTTTGAGATTTTATTTTTACGTAATAGGCTTGAACATACTTGGACTGAAAGCAAAGTCAAAAGTTCCGTTTTATTCATTACTAATGAAAAGTGCAGCACAGATTCTGTGAGACTGATGGAATTTTATATTAAAGGACTGTATTAAAAGGAATATTTTAGATTCTAGATGCTCTGAATTTTCTGTGTATTTATAAAAATAAAATGATCCTTAAATACTTCATCAAAGCAGTTATTTGTGGGGGGTTTCTTTTTAAATAACCCAAACTCAAGTTTTCTTTGTGATGTTTCACAAATACATATCACTCATAAATATTAAATTAAAAAGGATTTTTCTAGCTGGGAACAACTTTCAGATCTACTGGCATATATCCTCAAAAAGATACGATTATAACTCTGCAGAATGGCTATAAATTTATTACTGTGAGTCCTAAAGGATGCCTTGGTCATTAGGTTGCTATGTTTAGATACATTTGAATTCTCTTCCAGATTGAGACTCTGACTTCCTGCATCACTTCGGTTAAATCATTAAATTCACCCTTTGTTTCACACCATCATTTATAAAATGAACCATCTTTTGCCTACCTAATAAGTTGTTATGAAGACAAATCCATGAATGATTACAAGGTACTTGGACACTAGAGAGGTGAGGACCTAGATAGATACTCTATTTTTTTTTTCCCAATACTCTTTGCACCTTTCTCAGCCTTCTTTCTGTTCCCCTTGATCCTAAAGTGATCACAAAGGTGAATATATGATGTAGGAGTCATGCTGAGCAGTTGTAAATGTGAGATTATTAGCACAGTTACCATTTCTCCTTAAGGACATGATGGCGATCTGTGTGGGAATAAGCATTCATCCCAACAGAAAAAAAAGGGAGTGCTAAGGGGAATACAGAAATGATCTGTCAAGTGCCTTTCTTTTTGCAGCAGTAAGTATTCAGTTTCATTCCAGTCAGATATTACCTGCTTAATGCATCTTTTTATATTTATTATATTGTATAGATTTTGAATTAGGCCTTGAAGGGCAAAGGGACTTGTTAGGTCAGATTAAAAACCGGCTTGTTAAAATCTCGAAGGAAGAGTCCCTAATACAGTTCTTTCCACTGCTGCTGAAAAAGATCCAATTAATATTTGCAAGGTGCTGCTGATCAGCAGCCTTTTAGCCTCAGCGTCACGCATAGCGCGGTATTTGCAAGCAGTCAGGAGTGCCGTGGAAGAATCACTTGTAATACTATGAAATAGCAAAAATACATGTGAGAAATTAAATAAGGGCAGAAACACAGTGTCATCAAGGACAATCAGCTGTCTCATCACAGCGGGCCTGTGTTTAGGAAGAATGCACGTGGTTTTCATGTTTGGGTGATGACTGCAGGACTCACGCCTAAAAGCGATGCTTCATGGTCAAAGCAAACTCACGCACAGCGGCTTTATGCCGCCATTCTTCCCTCCCAGCGTGAGGACTCTGACAAATAGCCTTTCTTGGGTTTAGTACAACATTTTCTGGTCCTCTTCTGCATTCAGCTTTGCCTTAGCAAGGAGGCAGACAATGAATTGTGGAGACCCAAGGACAGAAACCTCCTGAAGAAGGACAGACAGTAACTAGCTCTGCAAGGAGCCTAATACACAAAAAGGACCCATCTATACTGCTGGCTGCGATAGTGTATAGAAAGAGAAGTGGGCTCTCTGGGGAGTTAGCAGGGTAAATCAGCACTCACGGACTATTACACTGTCATAGCTATGCTGTTTCCAACGCCCAGGCTAGCTGGACGTAGCACAGATATGCTATAGATTTGCAACGCTCCTAATGACCTAGATGCCTCCAGCTTCCCACTGACAACTTCTAAAGGGCAGCTCGCATAGGTGCTCCAGCGAGCGTTTGCCCCATCGAGTACTTAATGTTGCAGCGAAACATTTAATCACACCATATGAGGGGCAAACTCAATCTGATTAAAGAAGAAAGGGTCATAACTAGGGGGAGTGTAACACCACTTCTTCACTGACCATTAGTTTTAATGGCACACCAGTAATATTTACTAACTAGCTTAGTCTCAAAGGCCCAGCCTCATCTCATCTACTCCAGCCATCCTTGAAGTTCGAATCGGAGTTAGCCATCTACTCTCTCAACAGCTAAGAGAGAGAGGGGAAGCTCTGATGGGCAATTCATTTGCCTGAGAATTATCCTCCAGAGGTGCATATCGTTCTCCACTGATGATTGAGGAGACCTAGACAACTAGGTTAGGCAAGATGGTTTAGTTAGCTGGAATGAACCTGCGTTGAAAAGACTTGAGTTTCTGCACTGCAGTTTTGGGTTCCTGAATGCTAGAATCTGCCAAATCTAATGGTGTTTGAGACCTGTGTTTTGTGTCTGTTGCCTTCCCCTCTTCCCTCACCCCCCAGCTTGGCAGTTTCGATGGAAATGGCAAAAGAAACAGCAACATGGAACCACAATGAAAAGATAAACCAGTTGCAGTATAGTGTAGGGAACGCCACGGAAGTGAAAAACGCATTGTAAGAGTAACTGCTGTTTGTATAGTGCTCTGCTGCAGAGAAACAAGAGTATTTTCTTCCCTCAACTTGCATTGTCTGAGCCCCCTTAAATAAAAACACTTGTAAATATTAGAGTTAAAAAAGGGAGCTGAACAACAGCTAGAAACTACAAAAATAAAAGCAATTTTCATTTGTAGTTTTCCAGATTGCTGCTGCTGTAGCTGCTGGAGTTCTGCTATTGGCCAGGAGTATCATTTGATGCTTTTCATGGAAAGAGAAAAGCGTCAGCAAAAGCCTAGTGAGGGACACACTTTTAAAGATAACAAAAAAGATAAATGTATTCAGGCTGGCATTTTCATTAAAAGCTTATTCTTTCTCCGAGATGAACAAAATCTGTGTGCATGCGTGTATGTAGTTAGGGATGGACCCAATGTATACCTGAATCTGTGAACTGTCTGTAATTTCAGACAAAATGCATAAGGGCTTCTATACACCTAAAAATGACCCAAATTAAATTTTCACTACCTCTATTACAAAAAAACCCAAACAACAAAACAACCACAACAAAAAAACCCAAAGGGCAATGCAAGCATATAAATGGAGGAGGGAGTACTTAAAGTAATAAAAGTGAAGTAAAGAAAATTATGGTGATAGTCATACACACACAGAGTATAAATTGCATAATGTGCTATTGTTTACATGTTTTATATTTATACTTGAAAATTGCATGTTATAAATGTATAAATTTAAGTGATACGGCTTTGTCAGCACACAATCCAAAGGAAGGTGATACTGAGGATGGAACACGTAGGAACAGCCTGATATTTTAAACACTGCTACAGGGAAACGATGCTTCTAAGCTTTCACTGATTTCAACAGTCTTGCAGAGATAGAAATTCACTACTGACATGTCAGCTTTTAAGCTAATATCCTTTGTCAATGCAGAAAAAAATGCAGAAACCACTCACTGTAACTAAATGCAAATGGATGCTAATTTGAGGCCCAATCCTTCCTCACTTCCACTGTGCATGAGAATATGTCACATCATACTCTATACCATATAGGAATTGTTTCTCTTTTGCATCTAGATTTCCTCAGGCCTCCCCAGAAGTTAAAAGTAAAAGGAATATGCCTAAATTGCTACCTGCAAGAAACAGAAGTTAATGAGTTGCAATCCATGTAGGGTAAGATAACCCATAATCACCTGTGGTCACTCTGGAAAGTAACAGTGCACAAATCTAAATTTAACTTACACATGCGCGCGCACACACACACACACACGCACATGCAAAGGGTAATGACAGCAAGAATTGTGGATGTGCTGCTACCGCCTACTTATAGGTGTTCCCCACGATCAGATCCCATAGAGTTCTACGCAATTTGCTTCTTTTAGTACCTCTTCCAGAAACCACTGGCAAATTACCTGAAAGGCAGTTCCTCTCCACGTGCTGAATCAAACAGGAACAAAATTAAGATGCTGATTGCAAAAATGACATTTCTGAAAACATGCCTCAGTTGGCCCTAAGAAACCTTGGAGTCCCCTTTGGAAAATGTGAATTTTCTTTACAGGGGACACAGAAGTAGTTCGCTCACACGAATCTGTTAAATTGTAAGAACTATATTTTACATTACTTTCATTTTATGTTGCACATAGGTGGCAATGCTTTTGCAAGACAGTACATGGAGCGACCTGAATAAAAGATGCAACTATTATGGATTAATTCTTTAGTGAAGTTTATCCTTAAAAGCGACTAAACTGGTCCAGCCATAGAAGTTGCGGAATAATTACACTTTAGTTAGGTAATATACATTGTACCCTTCACAGCCAGAAGACTACCATCTGGTCAATTAAACACTTCTCTTCAAATCCTTCTATGGACTGCTGCATGAGATTAGCTACAAAAAAGTAGTTCTTCACTCTGTATATAAACCTCCTTTTCCAAACATTTGCCCAGCTGCTTCTCAAACCGATAGCACAGTACTTCTATGACCAGCTTTTCCACTTTTCCATATTCTAACCTTCCCATTGTGTGAAAAAAATGCTGCCCAAATTCCTTATCTGCTTGTCTCCTCCTTAGTTTCAGTCAATGACCTCTTGTTTTCAAATTAGTCACTATCTCAAGCTGCTTACTGACATCAATACATTCCTTTCAGGGTCTTCTAATGCTCTATGGGGACCCCCCTTCATGTTCCCTTTCCCAAGGAATAGCCCATGTCTGATCAGTCTTTCTTCACAGTTCTTTTGCCCCAAACCCTGAATAATTAGGGTTGCTTTCTACCACACTTTCCTAGTCCCAATTCTTTTCCAGTAAAATCCCCAGAAGAGCAAATAACTCAAGAAAATATGGGTCTCTCAGAGTAATCCCTGACCACTAAAGTATATAAAAAAGAAAAAAGCCAACGAAATTACATCAATAACTTGTTTGCTTTTTGTTTGAAATCTGTATATGCCATAAAGGAAACCATCTAAAAATGCAGTCCATACAACATACACTAGGAAACATCAACCAACACCACCTTCCCCGTGGTCACTAATTCATTTCACAACACAACCTTGTAGAACATGCTACTTTTTTATCTTCATTTTACAAACTATTATTAATCGATGACTCTATTAGTGTCAATAACGTGTCAAAAGCTTTAAAGCTTTATACGTCAAGATGTGTTTTGCAAAGGAAATAAACACTGTTTTAAACAGCTTGTTCTGAATAGAGACAGTTCCCTGAGCATCACAGGCTGGACCGTAAAAAACCGTCTTATACATTCCCTATACACTTTTGCGTGTAGCTGGGGGCCCAGCTCTCATTGTGATTAATTATCTGCTGGGAAAGGCTGCAAGAATGAGCACTATTTGCCTAATTGTGTTTCCAGGGTAATTCATTACATAAAAGTTACAATACATAAATGCAGCTCATTTGAACAAACGGCCTTGTAACATATGATATGTTTACATGGACACTAAGAACTTCCTTCGGAAATTGAAATAGCAACATTTCAGATTTACATGGTTAGCATTACTGCTGCTGAGAACTGAGGCAGTCTTGTGGGTAGTACAATAGTGCACAAAGCAAAACCTAAGTTTTTGGCTTTACTGGCCTGCATTTTTTTCCTTTTCCCTCGAGATAATAACCTATCTCACCCAAATCTCAAAGACCAGTACTGTCATCGATTCAAACTTAGAACATGAAAACAATTATATTTTTAAGTCCTGAATTCTTTTGCTGTTAGTTTTTCTCCAGAATACCACCTATTTCTAATCCCGCTTCTTGCCCTCTTACCATTAAATACCACTTTAAAAAAAGGTAATCTCTCTTTTACACTACATATTCTTTCAACCACTGTATGTATGACACGTAGCACGTAAAGTTTTATTTTCATGGGAGAAGCTGGATCCTGGGCTGAAGAAATATTCCCTTGTTCACCAAGAGCATGTCAGAAGTAGTCTGCTCTGGACTTGGATCAGCACAACCGAACAATAGAATTTTCTCAGACTTTGCATAAGGACTCAAAAATAAGCAGATTGAATCCATTTTAACTCGAATATGGGCAAGCATTTTCTTTCATAAAATCCTTTCAGAGAGGAGCTAACCCCACAACTTCATTATGATTGTTAAATCCACACAGGAGATAAGCAAAACCTCAGCAAGGGTTCAGATTAGCCAAAATCATTTGATCACGATGAGTCAGAAGGCGAATTAAGGAATCTTTTGTTTTGCCTTAAAATGTCACAGTATAAACTGCATCTGCTCAGGAGCTGACTCACAAGACCCTCAGACAATAGGGTAGCGGGGGCAAGGAAAGGACTTGGGGAGATAACCTCCGCAGCCAGCTCAGGCCAGAGCGTGTGTGCTCATCAATTATAATCCAAGCTTTTGAATGTGAGAGAATAAACTGTTGGTTCAGCTTTGCTAAATCGAATTTTTTTGCTGGGTTTTAGAATTCGGAAATCAATACTTTAAAAGGATATTAAAATTCATATTCGCCTTCCCTTTGACTCATTTCATTCCAGCTAGTTCAAACACAAGAAAATGGATGGTCAGCAAACCCCAAGCAGCTGCTGGCTGGATTAATATCTAAAAATCAAACTCTTATCTACACTATCCAAGCCTCTCAGTTCGGAAAAATGAAAGTGGGAAGACTCATAATCTCATTTTTTTTTCTTTTTCATGCCAGAAATACTCAATAAAAATGTCTTGCCATATATTGAACTTTTAGTCACTACAATAAGCCTGCAGGAAAGACAAAAAATGAGGAAATTCTCAACTTTTCTCTAGAGCGCACAAAAAGAAAAAAACCTCATCAGCTCAGAGTTACTGTGAGTTTGGGGTGAGGAAGGAATATCAAGTAGACTAATCTAAATCAGTTTATCGCCCCTGGTAACAAAGGATAAAACTTGTAAATACATCAAGAACGTTGAAATCAGCCTCAGAAAAACAGTCTCTGTCAAAAATCCAGCAAGCGTTGTTATCTACAAAAACAATCCATTATCATTTTCTGTATTTATTTAAATCATGGAAGCGCACATGGAGCTGAAATAAATCACTTTGCAATTTCTCACTCACTAAAGCTTGTCCTAAGCTGTCTGTCGGGGAAATGAGAGGTGACTGTCTTAAAATTGTAACACCCATGTAAAAGTAGTATCATAGTTAAACAGTTATCATGGTTAAATCATGTTAAACAGTATTTAAAGGTGCGTAAGGCCAAATTCAACACTTTTGGTTTTGATATTACTTTGATGCGTATAGGATCAGGCAACTGCTCTGCAAGTGAGTCTAGCAAGAAAAATAACTATAGTAATAAGCTACATGATAAATAGCAGCGCTAAGTTACTGGAACAACCAAACAAAAGGATCCACTTGCATTTAAAACTTTTTGCTGACACAACACAAGAATGATAGCACTGAATAGACACTGTTGTTCTCTGACTGTTCCAGTATCTAATAAGATTATTCAATGTGGCTGTTTGGAATGAATGCACAGATGCAGTCATTACGTTTATTGCACAGAGGACAGGGAAATTCATTAAAAACCCAACCCAGCAGGAAATCCTTCCTGATGCTGTGCAGAGCCGGAGGGATTCCCGCAGGCCGGCGCTGCGTGGCTCCCAAAGGCAGCTGGGGGCCGGGGAGGTGTTTGCCGAGCAAGGGCTCCTGCGAGGTCTTGCCCTCCCGCCAGCTCAGACCCCCTCCACGTACACCAAGGGGGCATTCCTACCCTCGGTACTAACTTCGACCATTCTGCAAGTGCACTAAAATAGGGTGCTTTGCCTTTTTATTTTTATTTCATTCCTGCTTTCTCAAATTGTTTGGGGCAGTCAGACTGACGTGGCGGCGGTCAGCACAAAATCCTCCCCAGCTCGCTTTCTTTTCCCCTGCTTTAGGCTTTAGGCACAGGTCCTTTGCTGGTGGTTTTCAGCATCTAGAATAATATGAGCGACGGCAACAGGCAAGATAGTAGAAGATATGAATTTATAACGTGTTTAATAGACTAAGTACTAGCACTAATTCAATGAGCAGTAGGAGAAGAAATTGTAAATGACAAAGGCATTTACAGTTAACTGTCTAAGAGAATGCAGGGAAGTAAATCATTACATGAAAAAGGAGCTCCTTTTCTCAACCTACCCTATTAAAAACCCCACTAAAGAGCCAAGGCTTTCTACTTTCCCACTGCCGAAACTAAGTACTCCTCTATTTACTTTGATTTAAAAATGCATTATTGTCTACTTTCTAATAAACCAGACAGTGGAACAAGAAACTTAAATTATTCTAAGTTTATTCTTAAAAGTCCGTTTTTTTTTTTTTTTCTTCTTGAAAGACTGAAGGCCTTAATCCTTAAAAGCCTTTTTGAAAGAAATGTTACTAGATGCTGGCCTTGCAGCTGGGCCCAGATTGAAAGTGCACTTACATTTTTATGTTTAGCGCTGAAGGACTCTGAAGTTAGCCCTCGCACTCCACATAAAAGCTTTGGAAAGGGCATTCTTTGCCACTCGTGCAATTCATTCTCTAAGAAAAGGAAATGGAAAGAAAGATTTCATGTCCAGGGCTTCAGGCCTTTGATCATTTGATGAACATTGGATCCTCAACCTGGGCCTCCAGCTTCTCAGGCCAGACAAAGAGGGCCCCGGCCGCACAGGCTGGGCCTCGGTTCCCGTCCGAACAAAACCTTTGGCGGCCGCACAGTGTGACAGCCTGGGAAAGGCCCACCTCAGCAGGGCTGAGATGCCCGCTCTGCCCTTTGATCTTTCATTTAAACCCCAGCCAAAGCACCAGGTCAGGGGATTTCGCGTCGCATACCCCCATGGGCAAAGGGGAGCAGGTCAAGAACAAAATGGGGGTGACCGATCTCCAAAAAGCCCTGTGACGCCTTTCTCTGGCCAGTTTCACATGACTTGTCTGGTATTGTGAAGCGCTAAGCCCACACTTAAAATGGAATTTGACATTACATGGTACAATGGAGTCAATAAATGGCATTCTTCAGTGCTTTTACAACAAAGTCAACCCTCCCTTAAGTGGCTGAAAGCCCCAAGCTAGAAAATACTTCTCATTTACTTCTTTATGCGAGTAAATTGCATATACTTTAAATCTAGTTTTCATTACAGCTTCTCATTGCTGATGACTGAAATGAGCCAAACAAATACCTAACAAAGGTCTACATTAATTTTATGATGTACCATTGCTTCTATTTTCAAAGACTAGGTTGTCACATGGCACGTAACAAGCATTGGAAGTATCTCCATATTCCTTCACAGAGTGAAAACCTATTTTCCAATGAGCATGAAAAACTAATCTCATCCCACTGAAAAAATTATTTTCAGTACAGTGCTAAGGAGAAGGCAAACACAGAACTTCTTTTAACATCAGCAGTAAGTTCCACAGGATGCTTGTGGGTAGAAAATTAAGTCCATGTTTGATGAGACATGTTAACAGTCAGAATACAGAGAGGAAAAAATGCTAAACTCTTCTTTCTAAAGCGACAGAACACCACGATGTCCCACAGGACTGGGATACACGCGATGCGATGGATGACTGCAAAACATGGAGTGTATTTTTAAACTACATACAAAAATAGCTCTATGTTAGAGAATTTTAAACAACAACTGTAAAATGATTAGAACTCGAAGAACTAAATATTGTTTCTCTATATAAATTAATATATGTTTTTACAATTAATCCTTTTTCTTTAAATACACATACGTGCACAATGCCAGATCAAGGTAGCTTAAATACTCAGCTTAAGAAAGGCAAATAACTATTATTTGTTTATTTTCAACCTCACAAGATTTCTCTTCCTCTTAAAATGCAGGTCTATGAAACTGTGATACAAACATGGCCAAAGGCATGAGGAAGGGGTACAGTATATAAATAAACCTGACTATTATGTCTTTTTAACATATGGTCAGGTTTACATGCCCACATTTATGCTCCTTCCTTTTGAAGACTGTATCAATATCAAAAATTTGGTTTGTTTCTAACCGATGAAGATTATTTCAGGGTCTCTCAAGCACTTCCCACCATGAACCATTTACCAATCAATAAAAAGTAAAGGAATGGTCCCAATCTCTAGAGAATCTATAGACTTCATTTTAAACAAACAACAGTATATATTTATGTTGACAGATGATTTCCCACTTCATAAAATTACATCTCACAGATAAGGAGACAAAGGAACAGAAAAGTTAAATGAATTGTTCAATATTGAACAGACAGTGGCAGAGCTGGGAAAAGAGCATCAGTTGATTTATTTTCAGTCCTCTGTCCTGTTCACTACAGTCTTTTTCCTCTTAAGAGACAAATTTGTGCAGCACATGGGGCCCTGTCTGGTACCAGCTCTTCTAGGCTCTTTGGTGGCAATGGGCAGCTACAAAAAGAAAACTGTGTTTGACCTTCATGGCTGGGTAGGTGACAGGGGACTGGGCAACAGTCACGAAGCAGCCGAGGACCTAACTCATGTAACCACTAAATAAGGACTGTACAGCCCCACGGCATCTTCTTCTAAAAACTGTAGTAACTGTTTTAAATGATAAAGTTAAGAATTCAAATACTTCTCAACAGCACAAAAAACACCTGCTCATTCACAAAGCATTTAGGTTTGTTGTTTGAAATTGCTATGAAAATAAAACTTAAGAATGTTCAGGAAAGAGTACAATTTGCCTCTAATTTATTCTCAGATTTTCTGTGAATATTGCTCCCCGCGTTGTCATGGCAACACAAGCACATCTTTCAGTACCGAGGAAGTAACAAGCCTTTCGATTCTCACCTTTGGCCATTTTATTGAGAACCATGTCAATTAGAACGTAGGTTCCACTTCTTCCTGCACCATCGCTGCCAAAAGAAAGGGAAAAAGAAAAGATAAAGCTTATCCAGGTGCATCTAGATTCAACATGAAGGTACCTGCTCTTAATGTTATAGCTACACATGGAGGGGTGAGGACAGAACGAGGGACTAAGGTAGGGTACTGAGAGAGGAGAACGCTTGCACTGAATTAACACAAGTGGTTCATGGAACATTAACTATTAGCCTGCACGGATAACAGGGCTTTGTTTTGGTTTTTTAAGCTGAGTTGTGTTTATGCAATAAAAGCATTTTAAACAAGAGTGGAAAAGTCAGTAACCCTAAACCAGGATACCATTTCTGTTCAAGAAGTGTACATATAATGAGCTTATAGTCACGTGTATATGAGATCAAGAACCACAGAATAAACTAGACCAGAACATTATCCTGAATGGTCCCAAAATGTTGCGGATTGCATCTGAACACAGCAGTCAGAGGGAATGCATGCAGAGACCTGTCTGGGAACTGAAATATGTGATTACTGAGGGACTGCAATCTTTCTTCCCTATATATCACGAGTGATTTGTTTTCTCTTTTTACCTTTTCCTTCAATTCTTCCTTAGTTGCAATGACCAGAAAAAATATTATCATGTAATTCTTAAGAAACAGCTTTAACTCGTGTGTATCATCAGCCCTTCCTCAGAGATGTGAGACCAAGCCTTGGGAGGGGGAAAGCTCCCTAATCTGAATGCAGTTTGTGTCCCTTTCAGAGAGCAACGTGTAATTGCCAGCGTGATGCTCTTTTAGAGCTGCTGTTAGCAAACATAATTAAGACTTTAAGTAAAAGCTTTTTTTCTTTTCCTCCCCAAAATTTTTACAAAGGTGCATGTGTGACCAATTAGACTGGTATGTAGTTTTATTAATTAAGCCATTATTTTTATTGATAGCTCAATTTGTGTACAAGAATTAATGAAAGGAAAAATAATAGAACAGCGTGAAGCACGTTATTACATTCTGTTTGCAGGCAGTCTATGAAACTTAATTTTTGTTAAGTCTCTGTAGACAGAGGATTTTTTTCTTTCAGCTACTAGATGGCTGCTTAGAGAAAAGGAGGTAATGGTAATAATTTTTTTTTCCATGTCTATGAAGAAGACACAATCTTATTAGTTAAGCTGAATAATGAGAGACAAGGCAGCGATCAGGCCCAATAAAAACAAAAACTACTGAGTGGATGATAGACATTTCTATCCATCACAATAAGGAAAGAGCAAGAAACTTGAAGGCTCTTTGTTCTGCATCAAATATTTCTCTTCTCAGGCTTTCTGAAGGCAATGCAAACAAGCCTGCTCCAGAGTGTTCACCTCTGCAGAGGGCCTCCTCCAGGTGAGAAACACGTCCCCTCCCTGCTCACTCCCACCCAAAGAGGAGTGCCACATGTCAAACAACCTGCCTCTTAGCAGGGCTGGTTTTCTATCTTCCTTATCTACAAGAATATCATCAATAAGTAGGTGCAACATTCTCCTTATAACACAGAACCTCCAATGGCAAACCTGAACTTCAACGTTATTATGGTAAAGCTTTCCATTGACCTGCCCAATAGCTTTCACGTGCCTCTATCAGACTGTCAGGCCTAAAGCTAATCTGTGCTTAAAGGATTACTCAATCTCTGGGTAGGTTTCCACTCCCTGACATTGCCCTCTTCTTACTGTGATCACTAAAAGCAAGCAAAGAAATAAAACGTAATTGAGCATTAATAAAATAAAGAAGACTAAACTGTGAGGGAATGCAAGGAACGACTATCATTTTCAAGGAGATTTATGAAACTGAAGTGCTACTTATATTGGAAAGGGTGACCATACATTGTTATGACACAACATCTATGAAATCATAGGAAAGGATAATTTTATTATGAAAACAGATCCTAAGTGTTAATTAGCATTAAAAAATAGTTGAATTATATTTAATACCTTCAGCCTACCTTACTATCTGTTTAGTGAGTCATCTAAAGCTTTAATTTGCCCATTTTCTTTATGTCTGTATTAAATTCTTACACATACAAATCTCTCTAAAGCTGTTTTAGAAATTGTACTTGCCTGCAATGAACAACTACTGGACAAGAGCGACCCCTGTAGCACTTGTTTACTTTTCTGAAATAAAACAGACACAAAAAATTAATTAAGCATATTACATGCTGTTTCTTTAGCCAACTGTCAAAAATAAGCAATAAGAAAAAGCAAATATTGGTCTTTAAAGAAACAGTCAGGTTGATAATTTCCTAATATAACAAGCAGTTGTTACATACACAAACTTGTTTAAAGTTTGCTTCTGCTTTGCTGCTGTAGAAATCGCAGACAACATCCCATTATTGATGTTGGCTAGGCAAAATAAACTATCTCTTTTCTCAAATGTCTCATGTCTTAGCTCAAACACTAAGATTATCATGAGATGCTTTAATTTTAAAGCCAACTTTGAGTTCATGAGCTTGCTCAAAGAAATATTGAGGGGCATCAAACTGAATCCAAAATTAAAGATGGCTATTCCAGTATACTTTGTACAATGTGTACTCATTTGTAAAAGCAGTTCTTCCCAGACAGGCAGACACCAAATCTCCTGAAAAGCTTCTCACAAAATTCTAAAATGTAATCTATTGCGGTAAAAATAATTAAAACCATCAGTGAGCTTTACTGCTTTGGTTCTAGTGCAGAAGTCTTATATATTTAACATTTACACATTATTGTCTTCTACATATGGTTAAACATTTTCAGTGGCACAAGAATATATGTGAAGTCAATCAATAAAAGTACAGCCATAGAACAGGTCTGCTGATATGTAAACTCAATGAAGGAATTAACTAGTGCTGAAGCAAAGCCAGATACTCAGTCTAAGAATAGAGCCCACAAAATTGGTTTAAATCTATTTAAATTGCTTTACAAAAAAACAAAATCCCAAACCCTCTCTTCTGCTCTAGCAATATATTTTGCATGTCAAGTACGTTACAGGCCCCAAAAAACATAAAATATGCACACATATGTTAACAAGGCAAGCTGAATAAAGGCTAAAATGCAAAAGCATTCCTTCAAGAAATCAAAACCTTTCATTCAATTTCCTTGACGAGATGTTTGAGTTTACTGGAGCTAGAAGGTCTCCTATAAACCCATTTCACAGGGCAGCTTCCAATGGGTGTCCAGACCCTCTAATAGTCCCCAGCTCAGCGCAAGTGTTACACAGGATCCTGACTGCTAAACTGAAGTGAGCTGCTGAAATTTGGCAACTGTGGTACGATGTTATGAATTTTAAAGCATAACTAACCTACTGAATCATTTAGTTCTTGGCTGTTCATCTATTCACTAACATCTGTGCTGTGAAAACATGCATATATCTTTAAACATTGCTTACAGTATAGCCTGAAGTTGCCTAAACTTCTAAATTTGACAGGGAGTCAGGATACCTGGAACTCAACCCAAACAGGCTACGGAGATGTTGGTGATGTCCCATGAAACAATGTTTTCACATTCTCCTTTTTATTATTTAAGACTCTAACCAAACTTGACAACAATATTAAGTTCTTGTTATGATTCCCTTTAAATATTAGAATTCAGGAATTTTTCACAATTCTTACTCTTTTGCTTACTGATGTAATTCATACTTGCAGAGACATTCTGTCTCTATTTATGTTCCTTGGATGTAAGTAATTAATGCAGTAGAACAATGTTCTGTGAAATAAGTGGTAAGTCGTTGAGAAGCACCTGACTTTAGAAGTTAAATGGACCATTTATATGTCCACAAATGCATATATACTCAGGCACTACCAAGCAAAAGTTCAACCACTTAAGCTGCAGCAGAGTTTTCACATGAATGAAACATTCAATTCTTGATGGTCATATATCAGGATCAACTCCTTCTATACAATATAAAGCCTAGTATTTATTTTTTGTATTGTACAGTAAATTATATTTGAAATGCCTGTAACAACATCTGATACAGTCAGTCTGCATTCCCCTACGTGCAGCTGGTCATCCTCCCCCCAGCCCCCCATTGTGTGCATTAGTAAAGAGTTATTTCTGCATTTAAAGTATTAAATAAAAGTTTCTAACTACAGAGGGGTGTTTACCATTTCTTTTTCTGCTTGTGTGGTTCCTTTGTTCCTTGTATGGCACCACTAATATGGTATTTGCATGTTGTGACTAGCCCTCTACCAAAGTCCTAATATAATTTCAATGCCAGACCTGATCTAAACCTGTCAGTAAATCAGACCTCCCAGTAAATCAGACAGCCAGAGACACGTTAGGGAAAGACACCTTACGTTTGTCAGTTTTATTGAAGGCGTTTCAAACATTTTCATTATCACACATTTCAGAAAACACATTAAAACAAAGGGTTTCAATCCAGCTGGTTCATAGCTTTGTCTATATATAGTTTACGAAAATATTTAGAAGTGCAGCAACATCTCATTTCATTCTTAGTTCTGGCTAATGAGAGTGAGCTGAAAATTCATCAGTAAGCAAAGTTCTTGAATGTTGAAGAAAATATATATTATATATATATACATATACAGGAAGAATTAACTTAGAAAGAATGATTAGTAATACAAACCAACCCTTGGCTCTTTGAGTGAAAAAGAAATCATCATGCAAACCATCAGCAAGCAAAGGTCAGAGGTCGTTAGAGGCTCAGAAAAGGGGTTTCCCACATTGTCCCTGCAGCAGAGTCACAGTTTCCAATGATCACTTTTGTGACTATGCAACTGGGCTCATATTACTAGCTGCAACATCACAAAAATGACACTGGCAACCGCTAATTAGCTGGCAAAATAAGAATTTGTCCATTTTTAAAGTGAGCAGTGTTAGTAAATGCCATTGCACACAGCGAGAAGTGATAGCATAATAGATATATATTTTAAGCAAAGCCCTCACATGTGATGCTAATTATCTTTTAGCTTAGCAGTCCCTCTTTAAAGTGTAAATGTGCTCCCTCTGGGCTCAAGAAATATTTAATTACACATATCAGTGCATGACTAACAAGCTAGTCCAGAGCAATAATGATTGGTCTATTGTTCAAAATGAAATTAGGACTCAAGAAGCATTTAAAACTGACCAGTGGTTTCTGTAGTAGCCTCACCTCTCAGGGACTGTCTTTTGCACAGATTTTTAAAATAGATAGAATAATCTCTTTTTGGCAATTTATACCTACATTATGAAAGTATGATAGATTATTCCGCAAAGATTAATGTATCTGTTAAATGCAAAATCATCTAAAACACTGTCTGATACATAGTAAGAGAAATGTAAGCTTTCGGTTTTCAAAGAGACTTGCAAAATTTACTTCAATAAGAATTTTAAGGTCCATATTTCCACAGACTCTGGGCAAGGTAATTTTGGGAATCCAATTTTTCTTGGTGATGAATTATAAAAAATAGAGGGTTGGTTATGTATATGCTTAATTTCATATATGTATGTGAATATATAAATATACACACATATCCATATATATATATACAAACACACTGAATGCACATAAAAACATAGACTAACAGAAATGAGAGCAGCCCCCTCCTAGCACTACCCTACTACAAGTATGGTAGCGCTGTCAGACATTTATTCTGGGGGCTTTATGACTCAGCTGTCGTAATCCAGCGGAGTATGTACTTCAAATAGGAAGCTTCAGGTGCAAAACATGTAGTGTATAAATGAATTCCAAATACATTATTTTAGCAATAGTGCATTAGTTTTTTTGTCATTAAAAAACCAGCAACATCAGATGACCAAGAAAACTGAGATTCATAGACCAGCTATTGTGCATGCCAAAATTCCTTTTCAGGCGGAATTTTACTATGCATTCAGTATTATGAGTTCATTGTACAAAATCTGCACGTAGCAAATGATTACAGCACCCTACACTGGACTGTGAATACATATTAAATGAACACTCAGAATTCAATTAAATCTTAACAGGTTCATTCCCATACTGGCTTTAAATACAAAGAATGGCAGCTCCACTGCTTTTCTCATCTAGTTATAATTTTTCTTTTTCAAAGTATCGCACAACACTTCTTCAGCATGGCTATTTAACCCTTACACAATGTCACTCTAAGCAGTGCTTTCTTGGCAATGTGAACTGCGACTTACTGTAGATCTAATCCTGCAGTTCACGCAGGGACCTCAATTCTTACTGAAGCAAGTCGGAGTCGAGGTGCTCCGAACTTCAGACGTCCTGGCTGTACAGGCTCATTTATAGTCTAGTTACAATTGCTAGCAGATTTCCCACTACCTTCCAAAAGGGCAAAATCAGACGCTGTGTTGGCTCTGTGCTGCAGCCTCGCACGACTTAATGGAACCAATTCAGAATTTTCACTACAGAAGTTTCGCTACAGGTAACTTCCAGGGTACTACAAGCAAAGGGAAATCAACCTATAAAATTCACATTAAAGTTTGAACCCGGACAAGAAAACCTTGAAAGTTCAATTACAATTTCAACTCCATCCTATGGCCGCTCTTGCTTTTCGGCTGCGACTCTGTAGTCGCAATATCCTTATATTCTTACCTAGCTATAGTACTGGCTCAGTACAGCTGTACTGTGTTACTTGACCTGCACCGTGTGAGATGACTCTCTGCTTTGAAAAGCCTTACAATACGTACAAGAATACTGATGGATGAAGGGTGGCATTTAGTCCTAAATTTTTAAGGGTAAAGTTTTGCCAACAGCCAACTGTGCAACCAGCTCCCGTTGGCTACAAGCCAGCTTCTCCCCTCAGATGCAGATGCGTAACTCCGACTGGCATCAGTCAGAGCTCCCGGCACTTATTGAAAGAAACAAGTTTGGACCTTTTGAGCACTGAGCCCCTTATAATCACTTCGGGGGGTTGCAGATAATATTGTAGTACAGAGAGGGAAAAACGCGATCCCACAGGCTGCTTGCGGATTGAGAACCAACTCCCCAAACCTCCCGGAGATTCTTTTCATTAGTCATAAGCGCATCGCTGTGGATTAGCTGACACACACTAACACCTACACACGATGCACTGGGCACGGTTTGCAATCAAATGAAGATTATTTCGCTCCAGTATTTATCATGCATGGCTTTAACTTTCAAATTAAAATTTAGATAGACACAGCAAACATTAGAGAAGGTGGCAAGCACTTTCACAGGTTTTGCCTCTGTATATTTGTATTTTAAAGCCACAGTGACTTTCTTTAAAATTCCAGAGGGTATGCTTTGTCAACATTTTCTTCTGCTTTCTCAAATTTCCACCTTCCTGCAGCCAAAGAAAGTCTAGAGTCCTCACTGTTTGATCCTTACGAGCAAACGTGCCCACAGGAATGCCGTTATTGCCATATGACTCCATCGTGATTCTTTTTTTTTCAAGCATGCTCATACTACATAATTTATTTGTGAGATTCCCGCAGTAAGGATCATAGGGGAGCCACACAAAAAGCCTGGAAGTTGCAGAGTGGATAAATACTTGGAAAACAAAGAAATACAGAAGCACTGAAGAGCTGTACAAAGGGAGGAAAGGTATCGATCTTTAAATGGGAAAGGAGGATGTCTTAAAACCAGGCAATATCTATGTGTGAGACAACACTAAAAATCAACTTACTGCAGATTTTTGTGTTAGTTTAGCATTGTGGCATCACAGGCTGAGGAACCCCCTTTCAAACCAGAAATATTTAAAGGACAATTAGTTCCTCAGGTCTGTATCGTCTTAAATGAACTGTCGTACTTTGTGCTTTACCTGCGGAAATCCAGAAGTGATCTTGTGGAAGCAGGAACCCCCTGATCGTTCCAGCTGAGGAAGTGGAACTGCGTCACTGTGCGCGTCTCGTTCGTCTGCAGGTTCTTCAGGTAGAAGCTCCTCACGAGGAAATCCTCGCACCAGATGTGCTCAGAGACAAGGTTTACCTACACCCCGTAGGAAGGAACAAAGGGAGGTCAGCAATTTCAGTTGCAAGCCACATCTTCAGGATTGCAGGTGTAAGATATCTGGGATGAAGGAATTGCATGAAAGTTTTATTTTTATTAGCAAATTGGCCAGTGCTGGGAAAATTTTTTTTTTTTTTTTTTGCTTTAGCCATCAGTGTAGTTGTCAGGGAGGGGTTAGCTGCTGCTGCTATTTTATTGAAAACAAAAAAAATTCTTGAGAGTTTTAACACACAAGGAAAAAATCCCTAAATTGAAACTTTATATCGTTCTGTGAATACAAAAGACACTGCCTGAAAATATGCTAGACTGCCAGCCGCTTTCTACTCTGAAATGCCTACAACGCATTGCCCGGGCCACTCTCAGAGGTCTTAAAAATCTCAGAGGGAATGAGAAGTGCAAAGTAATTTTTTTCTGCTATGTAGAAAAATAAGCATAAAAAATGCAGTTGATTTGCAGAGTTCATCTTTTCAGAAAAAAAGTTTGTTCACATTTTGGTTCAAATAACTCTGTTTCTTCACATTTTCCTATTCTTGGTATTTGGCATTGTGGTATTATTTTCTTCCTCTACTCAGCTGGACAACTGGAAAAACCTGACAGCCATTATCAACGTTACATTGCAACAAAACTGGTGATATGGTATTTTGGGCTAGAAATGTAAAGCAGAAAATAAAAATACATATTTGTTGTTGTGACTGAGGCAAGAGGTAAAAAAAGATAACATTAATTACTAAAACCATACAAAGGCTTGTCTACAAAGATATACATATGGTTTTCCTAAGGCAAAATTCACTAGTTCTAAAAATAGTATTTTCCTATAAAATATAAATACACGGTTTCACATTTCAACGACTTGCAAAACCATTTGAAAAACAAAATTGTTGTCCTTTTTTCATTGTAATGCTTGGCTCATTATTTACTAGATTTTATTCAGCGGAAACTACCTCACTATTAAAACTGTGCTTGAATTTTTCACAAATCTGAAACTACTCGAATGCACACGAAGAGTATTTAAGAGCCCTCAGCTCGACCTCCAAGTTAGATCGACTTAAACACCGTTTTGCCCCATAGGAAATCAACCCGTACACTTACTGTCATGTTTACAACCAGATATTTTGTGTAGGTACCTCATAGATGTGGTAGAGGTTTGACCCTTCGTCTGGCCAATAGTGGTAGCACTGTTTGACTCCGTTTTCTGCGAGGGGTGTCAGCATGACAATAACGACACAGCCGTTCTCCCAGACCATCTGCAGACAAAGAAAGACACCGTGGCCACATTGTGACTGCCTAATTACTGCGTGACATGTATAATTACTGCACTCAGACACACAATCAAAATTTATTCCATTCACAGGAAATTTATTTCATTTTCATTAGACACTTTTACTCTGCAGCTGCTTTCAAATCCCTGAATAAACTGGCACCATATTTTGCAGGCATCCATGAAATATTAAAGAATTTCCAGCGATTTCAATTCAGGTCTTCCACAAAATCTCTCTTTGCTCCTGGTACTGTGTTCATCTGCTTTTCTGGCAAACTTTTAGACCCGCAAAGCAAACACTGAATGATGCTTGCAGAACACTCAACTATTTGGGTTTTGATTCTTAATACTAAAGCAGCATGGACCTACTGAAGTTGCATGTACTGAAATCTGTTTGTGTCCTCAGCCTTATTTTTTTTTACAGTTCACCACGTAGCAAAAGCTACTAAACTGCTGCGTTGCTGAAACAATCATAAAAGTTGCATCTGAACAACAGTAATGAGGAAAAGACGAAAAAACAAAACCAAATCTGTTCTTCCAGAAACATTTCAGATGGAGAAATCGACCCTCCAAAAAAGCATTTATAAAAGACTTGTTGCAAATGTGCATTACTTTCTCTTTCTCCTTCCTTCCTTTTTTTCTTTCTCTCCTTCCATTTTTTCTTTTTTGTTTTTTCTTAATTTCTTTTTTTGTTTTCTTCTCCCTTTTTCTTTTCTTTTTTCTTTTAATTTTCTTTCCTTATTTTTTTTCATTTTTTCTCTCCACTCCTCCCCCTCCCCCTTCTCTTTTCCCTTTCTCTTTTCCCCTATTAGTTTCCTTTTTTTTCCCTGGAGGTAGAAGGAAAGTCCAACTCCTGCTGCAGACCATGCAGTCACAGAGCACAGGTACAGCAGGAACAGAGGAAACCAGTGTATCTTCACTACCAGCATGATAGGTTAATAATTTAGACCAGCTACAGAGTAGTATATAGGAGTCCAGAGCATCCTCAACTAAAGGATTTGTGGATGTCTCCCACAAACAGCAGAACAAGCGGAGATGCTCTGGTCTGGCGTATCTCTGTTCCAAACACAGCCCATGGCTGAACAAAAAGGCTCCTATGAATTAATACCAAGCAGCATAATCACTAAAAACTGTTATTATTATGCTGTACATTGATGTTATATTTGCATACAACTTTCATTGTCTTTTTGCTAGCATATAAAATTACTGAATGAAGAGTAAACTGCTCTTTTTGTGAAGGGTTATGTTTATTTCACAGAAATATTTATAAGCAACTGTATTGACATGTAAATTTTGTAAACAAAAAAGGCCTTTGTCTAAACTGTGCAAAGATGAGATGATACATTCAATTCAAGGATTATTTTTTTTTAATTACATATCAAATAAAAAGGTTTTCCATTCATGGATAATGATGTTGTCTTCTCTTTTAAGAATAGCTTGCATATAGAGAAACAAATAACACTTTTCTTCCTTTTTTTTTTTTCATTTTGCAACATAATTGCTTTTAAAACCAGCCTAGAATTATTTAGAGAAATGAATCTAGGGTTTGCACAGAATAGGGTTTTTTATAATTTTGAACAGAAGTGGGGAAAAAATTACAGTTGAATGTAATGAATAAAAATAATCTTTCTTATCTTCTTTTTTTTCCCCCTTAAAAAGATTTTTTTAACTAAAAATACCTGTAATCCACTCATCCTCCTGTTAAAAACTCACAATGCCACAAAACCAGTAAAAATACTTTAAGTTGATAGGTAATTTATTTTATAGACAGATGTAGATTTATCGTTGGTATCTTTTTGGTATTGCATTTGTTTTAGGCTGCAGCTGGGAACCTTCTTTGTATGTAAGGAAGATGATATAGATTTCATTCATCCTAATGTAGTTTCACCTTTTTTAGTCAGTGATCAGACTAAGATAAGAATTCAAAACATGTATCTTACTTTAAAACTAGCCCCACTAAATCAGTACTTTCATCACATAACGGCTTAATGTGCCTCTAGAAGGTATAGAAGCTCATTGAAGCCATTACGAAAATGAGGAGAAACACAGTTTTTATGAGTGTAATAAAAATACAATGATCTAGACCATAAACTAATCATCTAGCACTCTGCTTGTGCCACCCAAGTGTAACATTATAAAAGCCCACTCGTTTAGAGAGGAATCCTTACAGTTTGGCAACCCTGTTCATTGGTTCAAAGATACAGCATTTCATTAGAGAGGGGCTGTCTGCATCTCTGAAGATTTCATTAAGCATAAATCCAAATGAAAGTTAATTTAAACAAACAATTTCAAAGTTACTCTGGGGTATAATATTTCTTTTAGGTCATTGTGTGAAAATGTAGAAGTCAAATCTACTAAATCAAGAAGGCGATACAATCTAGTGCCGTCATCCCTGTTACAAGCAATTGTCACTGCATCTCTCGTGCTTACCATTGAGATGGGATTTTCACTAAGACTCGCAGCCTGTGACTGGAGGACTACAGCGTTTTCTTTGTTTCATTGATAACTTAAATATTAGACCATCAGGCTATTATCTGGATTTCTCTCCAAATAAAATAACGCAGAAGTGGGATGATTCAAAGACATCACAGTTTTATACTGTTGCCTGTTCACCGCCCCATCTTTAACTTGGTGATGGGTTTTTCAGAAGCCACATCTCCCAACACCTAACACTTTGCTGTGCTCAGAGTGTCCGGACATGGCCATGTGCTAGAAAGTGGCTCCAAGGAGCATGTCTTTGTAATTAATGAAGGAACAGGTAGCACAGACCTGGTCTGCACAATCCCAGTACAGCCTCTGGAGAAGCGCCTCTGGTTACCAAAGAGACATTTCAGCTGGGGTTGAAGAATAAAGGAGGAGGTTCAGTTGCAGATTCACAGTAATTCACGTAATTCTGAACTTTGTATGCTTGTACAATAGAAAGTAAGTCAATGCATGTAATACAAGAATAAAGAGAATATAAGGTCCTCAGGGCAGAAGTTTTTCTTTTTCAGGTAGAGCCCGGCAAAATCAAGCCTGAGACTCTAAGTGTCTATAAAAACTATATATATAAAAATATATATATAAAAAACCATATATAATATGTAAAACTAAACTTATTTACATCACTTAGCACAGGCAGTTCCGTGTTTGTGAATTACAGTAATACTTCCAGGAGAAGAAGAAATGTTGAATGGAGTCTTCTGAATAGAAGCAATAAAGTCTGAGTTACGTATAGGAGCTCACTACAGAGCTCTGCAATGTATGCTCTGCTGAAAAGGGAAGACAGTGTATAATTTTGTGTGGCATGTCTACCTTCAGCCTAGAGAGTAACATGCTAATGATCTTTAATGAGGTTCTGCTGTACACATCATTCTCAAAACATTTCTTATACAAGAATAACACCATCCCTCTCCATTTATTGCAAATTAAAGGCTGAATCCTGCAACCCAAAGATGAGCAGTGCGTTTGACATCCACAGGATTCCCTGTTGATGAAATCCACCACGTGTAGAGACCTCATGCTGTGGTTATCTAGCATGCCAGCTACATACAAAGGACTTCCGCATTGGGATGAATTATATTTAGTATGAATTACTTGCAAAGGAGCGCAAAATTGTTTTTTCAAGTAAGGAGAAAAATAAAGTCACAAATAGGAGAATCAGTGCTACAGCACTGCCACAAATCCAATAAAATACCATTTTTTGAAAGCTTGTATTTCAAAATTTCTTTGTTTACTAGCTTGTAAATAAACTGGTTAATATGAATACCTTTATTTTTTTCACACACTTCATAATTTCTAAGCTTCTTTTTATAATCAATTATCCACCCCAAGCACCTTTTTCAATCATTTCCTTCTTTAGCTTAGTGATGGGGAAATGAAAAGACATGTGCTCTGACCAGACACTCTTCTTTTGATGGGGACTGGTGGAGAAGTTTCTAAAATGTGATGATTTAAAAGTAGAAAATAGATAGATAAAAATAGATAATCAGTTAAGTCCAGCCTGTTCACTAAAAATAACAGGCTAATCACACCAGCTGCTTTCTGGGACAGATCTCCAATGAACTAAAGAATTCACCTCTTCAGACTTTTAGGCTTCCCAAGTAGTTGGTAAACGCAACTACTTGGAAAAGCAGACAAAGAAGCAAACAAAACCCAAGTAATTTCTAATGATAATCAAAACTCAACAAGAATAAACACAACTCCTAAAACAACAACAAAGCAAGGTACTAACCCTTGCTGGATCAGATAATATTCTTCCCATTACGTATCTTGAAAGTCATTAACTTAATTGCGTCTTCTTTGAAGTTCTCTATTGGAAATATGAAACACTGTATTGAATGGAGATAGTCAGAAAATGGTATTTTCTGGATTATTTTAAAACCAAAACCCAATGTTTTAATGGGTTAAAAGGGGGGAGGGGGGGCTTTTAACTAAAAAAAAAAAAAAAAAGTGGGGAAATTTAGATTTTTATTATCAACTAGAACTTCACAATGTATGCCAGTCAAAAAGCAACTTTTTTTGCATGACGTTTTGGCTGAAAATAACTTATCATTTTGATATGAAGTGGGTCAAATCTGGCAGAGTTGCCGTTTGCAAAGTCATAGCTGTGCCAGACAGCTAAGCAAATCTGTAGGTTGAAAAATTAATGATCAACAATCTATGTTTAATTAAAAAATTATCTGACTCTTGCAGTTGAAAAGATGGCTTCAGAGAGGACCATATATAAATACGTCGTCATCAGACTGGCTCCATGTCTTATGTCCCTGCTGTTGCAGCAAGACTTGTTTGGAAGTCAATGGGAAAGGCAAACTCAAGATGACTGTATGTGTTGCAATAACTTCTGCTTTCTCAGAGAGATATAAACTGCTCTTATTCTTCTCAGTAGACTCCTAACTCAGACCTTGTTATTAAGTAATTTAAATATGAGCGCTACTTAGTATTGAAGTGCTGACAAAACCATATTAAAGAAGGACAGTCCACCAAAATCACCAGTAACTAGCTTTTCACTTCAGTATTGGAAAGGTGGAACCTAAACAATAAAAGGACAGAAATTTTAAAAGGACCACTTCTAAATACCTTCTCCCACCAGAGCCATAATTAGAAGTGAGCATGGTAAATGCACACTCCTTTACTGAACGCCTATGGAATTCCTAATGCTATATTTATTTCACGTGGCTTGACAAGTTACTAGAGCTCTAGGGGCTACTGTTCTGTGCCTATCTCTCCCTTGCTGTTTTTCTTTTATTAAATTAAAATATGCATATTTTACACATTGAATTGCTTTGTGTTGCTTTTCATCTGCTCTCCTTTCTGAAGGTGAGAACTGATTAGACATGCAGGAAGTCCCATTCCAGGCAAGGAAAATAAAACTTGGGAATCAAGACTGCTTGAAAGCACTGTGTTTTGCACAGAAGAACAAAACGTAGAAAAATAATTTAGTCTGTAAATTAATTTCAGCACTCACAAAACATGCTGAAGTGGGAGCACAGAAACTAGCAATTAGAGTAGGGGAGGGTTTGGTACAGTTGTTCTTACTTAGCCCATGGGCTTGGAACACTGATTTTGCAGGGAGACTCATTCAGCTACAGGGACATGGTCTTCTGCCCACCGGGATTTGCCCTTGGTGATCACTGATGACTAATCCTTTTTACACAGGAAACAATCAACTGACAGTATTTTGTATTTCTTTTGTTGAATTCAAAAACTGGAAGAGAAAAGCAAGTGCTGCCAAACAGACACGCAAAGGTTTATCATGTCCTGAAGACTGCAACTCAAGAATTGATTGGGTTCTTACCATGCTGGTGTGATCTGGGAGGAACATAATAGTTGGCTTTTGAACTGAGTCTGATAATATACTCCTGAATATGGGTAGAGAAAAATTATTCTAAAAATAGTTTCAGATTAAGAAATGCAGGATTGAGGGCAATGAAAAGCAAATGGCAACCAAACTCCCTGGCTCAGATTAGGGCTCTGGTCTTTAGTCCTGGGATTCTTTCTGCACTTTACATTTAATAGTCTTGCAATAAAACCAGAAAATAATCAAAGGAGCAGAGATGAGTTCTCCCCACTCCCTACAATCACTCCAGTGAGCTTTCTTTTTGTTTGTTGGCAATAGATGCCGAGCTTTAACAAGAAGGGTGAAGAGCATTCCTGATTTCAAGAGTGAGTAGTGTATTGGCAAATAGTGGAGAGATGGGGTAATGAAAAGTATGGGTTTGACTCAGAACATGTAGGATGAAGCTCCTTCTCACTTTCTGGAGGAGCCTCCTAACCACAAAGGGGCAGCACCTGAAGTCTGCCTTCCTCGTCCTGTGTCCGACTCAGTGCTGTTCATGAGTGGTATCTGTTCTGTCATCCCTGCCAGACTGGAGCCCTTCAGGGACTAAGGCATCTGGGGAACTATCTAGCCTGAGCTACAGATCTATTCAAAATAGGGAATTTTCTGGTCCAAACTACAAGCGTTGACTGTATTTATCTCATGACTTACTGTTGTAGGTGCTTTGAACTTTATCAAATGTCTGCGAAATGAGGAAAATCATACTTCTCTATTCCTTCTGTAGAAGTTATACGATGTTCATATACTTATTAATTATGTTGGTCATGGATGGATGACATCACAGAAAGACAACAAATACTTACAAAAATATATATCATATGTGATTTCATTTTCTAAGGCAACTAAGCGTATCCTCTTAAATCACTTGGTGGGAACTGCCTGACCCCTCCCTCTATTTCACTTAATATGCTAAAATAAAAAGCCATGAAAATGCACTTCCCTCCAAGAAGGGGGAGGGGAAAGAAGGGCAAATGTGTGTAGATCTATGAAAGCAAGACATAATGTGGGGTATTTTCCGGAGGAAAAAATTACGGCCTCCTACTGAAATCTCCATTTGGAGACGATGAACCTTAGCAAACATGCAATTTATAAAACTGGCATAATTAAGAACAATTTTTCAGTGCAAGGACAGTTGGTTCTAAATATCCTAACTCCTAGGAATAGTTTCCTGCATATTATCATCCCTTGCTTCTTGCAATACTTTGCAAGTTAAGACATGTACTTCATGTCAAATACTTCATGGAATTATAACCCAGCACATACGGAAAATAATAAAATTTTATGCCTCTAGAATTATTCACAACATGGAACTCCTGCTGCGAAAACTTGTTATAGATCAGAAATGTTCTACATCCTCTTTCTTTTGAATTATGTTCAAAGAGATGTTGAATTTTAATAGCGTTATGTGAAAGAGCTGAGTGAAATCTCACTGAAGCTGCTGGACAAAATCATCACCTTTCATTCAAGATAAATGTAAGAAACAAGCAAACTCTTTTATGGAGCCTGATAACTGAAATTACAGAAGTTATCATCAAAACCAAGAGAAACGTGAAGCATATGGACCTGTGAGTTTCTCTAGAAACTGATATGCTTAATGCAGAGAGAGAGGCATTAATCAAGGCAAGATGATTAATCCAGATAAGCAGCAAGAATGTGTAAAAGGAATAAAGAAACCAGCAGCACAGCTCAGAAAACTAGCATTGTGATCCTGGTAGAAGAAAAGCTGAAAGAGAGGTTGGGGGTAAAACACTGGGTGAATGAGGTTTGGAAAAAAGAAGTTATTGCCTGTTATTTGATTCTGTCTTTGTTCGAGGAAATAAAACTTTGTACTTTCTTCGTAAATAAAATGGAACTATATCAAAGCAAAACCCTATCCTGAGGATGAATTATCTTTCCAGCTGAGAAGAAAACAACCCACAGACCTGGCAAATTGTTTAACCACTCAGGTAAAAATGGATTAATACCATGTGAGAAGAGGCATCCAGTTTTCGAGAAAGAGAATCGTGAGGTGGAATTCCCACTGAACCAAAATAGAATCAATGAAGGAGGTATCTCTCAGAAATAGTAATTGGTAAAAAGAGATGAAAACAAGACCAGATGAAATTAAAAGAAGACTTAAATCAGCTGGAGGCTTTTCAAAATTAATTAAAGTAGTAGCTGGAAAATTTCCAGAGCAGTCTAAGAGATGACATGCAGGCAGAGATGAAATCTCTGCTTGAGCCGCAAACACTGAGTATCCAGACAGATTAGGAAGCCCTGTGGCAAAACAGATCAATGAGATGACTGACAACACAACTCCTGCAGGCTAGAAAGTTTTCAAAGAAATAGGTAAGCCAGGAAAGTTTGAACTAACTTGGCACTTGCTGACTTAGAGGAGCTATGCCAAGAATGTAAGGAGCTGCAGAAGTAAACTGGAGGGACATAGACAACTTATGCCATTAGAAAAGCCAGAGTAAGACTCTTGCCTTTTTCATCATTATTATTTTACAGCATACACAAATTTGAACACCATTTGAAAATGACCTATACAGGAGTTTGGACTATCTGCAGCCCAAAGACTGTGTCTTTGAAAGGAAAACTTCCATCAAGCTGAACTCTCTCAGGTCAACATGAAAACCTAAATGAGCAGAAAGGTGTACAGAAAATGCTGAGTCTAATGGCCAGCTCAAGTTAGGTGGCACTGAAAAACAATACCTGCCCTTCTTTTTCACCTTACCAAAAAGGACATAACCTTCCAAGAAGTGGTCACTAGTGAGATGTTTGAAACTGGTCACCCTCCAGGCCCATAGTGGTACTAGGCATGGATCTGCTCACCAGTAGTAAGAATGCTAAATAAGATGAGCCTGGACAAAGCATCATCAGTGTTTTATGAAAAAGCTTTGCCCAGTTTGGCGAAGAGAAGACACTGAGCTGACCATGATCTTTGTCAGATCTGGGCAAGTAAATGGGAATTTGATTGTGAAGTGTCTAATAGCACTTGCACAAAAATACTGGGCACTGGATCAACATAACAGGTTTTAGAGGGGCCTGCCAATAAAACTAGGGAAAAAGATTATCCAAAACTAAATCATCTGTTTGGTCTTAAATAGAGATAATGGATGTGACTGCATGATCGTGTAGATGACAGACATGAAAAGCAGCAGACACTGCAGAGCAGTGTTAAGAGCTCAGTAACTGAGTTCCTTTTGGAATAAGCTTCCTCCAGACGCACCTGTAGCCTTCTCCCCCGCCAACAGGCATTTGGTCCATTGGACCACTGAACAGCTGGTCTAAAGTAAAACCTACAAAGTAAGTACTGTGACACTCTACAAATCCACTCCTAGTGGGCCACACTGCTTGGTAACATAGACATAGTCACTGATGAGTAGAAGAATCTAATGCAGGTTTAAGGGAAACTAGGTTTAGAAACTGTGTGTCTGGCATTTGAGCATGAAATCTAGACAGTCAGGACAAATCAGGAGCAGTTTGGATTTCATTACAGGTATCAGCTGTGTTGTAAATGCCAAGACAGTTGTCTTACACTTTCAAGTAAAACAAATGCTTTGTAGACAAGTGTTTTCTAGAAATCAGCTTGAAATGCCTACAGGAGTGGAAACAATTACAACAGTTTCTTGCTGGGGTAGCCTTTCAGCCAAGATACACCATGCAACTAGGCTCTTGGGAATCTTAGCACCTAAGTGCTAAGTGCTTAGGGGAGGTCCCTGATGACTGGAGGCTTGCCAATGTGACGCCCATCTACAAGAAGGGCCGGAAGGAGGACCCGGGGAACTACAGGCCTGTCAGCCTGACCTCGGTGCCAGGGAAGATTATGGAGAGGTTCATCTTGAGCGAACTCCACAGGCAAGTACAGGTCAACCAGGGGATCAGACCCAGCCAGCATGGGTTCATGAAAGGCAGGTCCTGCTTGACCAACCTGATCTCTTTCTATGACCTGGTGACCCGCCTGGTAGATGATGGAAAGGCTGTGGATGTCATCTACCTGGACTTTAGCAAAGCTTTTGACACCGTCTCGCATAATATCCTCCTCGGGAAGCTGGCAGCTCACGGCTTGGACAGGCATACTCTTCGCTGGGTAAAGAACTGGCTGGGTGGCCGAGCCCAGAGAGTTGTGGTAAATGGTGTTAAGTCCAGTTGGCAGCCGGTCACGAGCGGTGTTCCCCAGGGCTCTGTTTTAGGGCCAGTCTTGTTCAATATCTTTATCAATGATCTGGACAAGGGGATCCAGTGCACCCTCAGTAAGTTTGCAGACGACACCAAATTGGGTGGGAGTGTCGATCTGCTTGAGGGTAGGATGGCCCTGCAGAGGGACCTGGACAGACTGGATCGATGGGCCGTGGCCAACTGTATGAGGTTCAACAAGGCCAAGTGCTGGGTCCTGCACTTGTGTCACAACAACCCCATGCAGCGCTACAGGCTTGGGGAGGAGTGGCTGGAAAGCTGCCTGGCAGAAAAGGATCTGGGGGTGCTGGTCGACAGACAGCTGAACATGAGCCAGCAGTGTGCCCAGGTGGCCAAGAAGGCCAGCAGCATCCTGGCTTGTATCAGGAATGCTGTGGCCAGCAGGAGCAGGGATGTGATTGTCCCCCTGTACTCGGCGCTGGTGAGGCTGCACCTCGAATACTGTGTCCACTTTTGGGCCCCTCACTACAAGAAAGACATTGAGGTGCTGGAGCGTGTCCAGAGAAGGGCAACGAAGCTGGTGAAGGGTCTGGAGAACAAGTCTTATGAGGAGTGGCTGAGGGAACTGGGGTTGTTTAGCCTGGAGAAGAGGAGGCTGAGGGG
This sequence comes from Pelecanus crispus, assembly GCF_030463565.1. Classification (NCBI taxonomy): domain Eukaryota; kingdom Metazoa; phylum Chordata; class Aves; order Pelecaniformes; family Pelecanidae; genus Pelecanus; species Pelecanus crispus. The sequence continues at coordinate 10,842,687 of NC_134644.1, forward strand.
AGACCTTATCGCTCTCTACAGCTACCTGAAAGGAGGTTGTAGTGAGGTGGGTGTTGGTCTCTTCTCCCATGTAGTTAGCGATAGGACGAGAGGAAATGGGCTCAAGCTGCGCCAGGGGAGGTTTAGGCTGGAAATTAGGAAAAATTTCTTCCCTGAAAGGGTTGTCAAGCACTGGAACAGGCTGCCCAGGGAAGTGGTGGAGTCCCCATCCCTGGAAGTGTTCAAAAAACAGGTAGATGTGGCACTTTGGGATATGGTTTAGTCTAGTCTACCCTTGATTGGTTTAGGTGGGCTTGGTAGTGTAGTTTAATGGTTGGACTGGATGATCTTAAAGGTCTTTTCCAACCTAGACGATTCTATGATTCTATGATTCTATTCTAAGTCTCTGCAAAAACAGGAAGCAATACATCTAGTAAATATTGCCATAGAAGGTGATGCCAAGGTCCAAGAGTTTCTGTTGGACTTGCTAAAGCATGACATTGTGCATTTAGACATGGAACAGCAGAGTAGTCCCAGGTCTCTCTGGAGTCAGTCACTCTTCTATCAGTCAGAAAACTGCTTCACTGAGCACACAAACGGGGAAAAAAGCAACACAGCTCATCAACAGCTGGTATTAAGTGGAAGAGGGAGAGGGAGGAGAACCACTGAGAAGATGTATCAGGAATGAATAATTGAATTTTTAAACAATCCCTGGTGGCAGCACCATGGTCTGTATAAACTACAGAAAACTGTATTCAAGTAAACATCAAAGGATTCTGCACTGACAGGAGTTAATATTCTGTTTTCCATACCAAGTTCAGGTTTCCCAGGCTTTACCTTAAAATAGGTACTATCAGGTGAAAAATGGATATAAACTTTGCTCCTGCATCTGGGCATAAACTGCAACAACTTCAAGCCATGGCTTTTGGCTTGTACAATGGGCTTACTACATTTCAGTGGTTATGGATGCAGTGTTCTCTAAAGAGTTAATCTCTCTTGGCCTGTTCATTACATCTGGTTGATATCCTGGGCCATACAAAAAGTTTGGGACAGGAACCGGCACATTGACATGTGACCTGTAGGAAGTTTAAGGTTAAGAAAAGTGGGTGATGGACCAATCTGACATAGGTAGATTGTTATGCTGAAGTAACAGACATCATCAAAATAAATGTAAGAAACAAAATTTTCTGTGGAACCTAATAGAAGAAACAATAAAAGAATATCATATCCAGAACAGACACACAGCCACACTTGAGCAGAAGCTGAACCATGGTTGCCAAATGGTTTCTGAGGAGATGTATACAGTAAATCTGGTGGGGAGATGGAGTGAACTTTCACTGACGGATAATTGGGAGGAGAAATAGCTAAAAAGAGCAAAAAGAAAGTGAAGGAAAGTGAAGACTCTCCACTCACAAACAGCATGAAGAAAGTAAGTCAAGAAAGAGACCTTTTGAGTACAAAGTTGTAATGAAGAAGATTGGATCACAGAACAAAGAAATAATGTTTCAGTTCTAGTCACTCTGTGACTGTGCAAATAGTTTGCCTAACAAATTAGAAAGGGAGAAAAACAAAATATATCGTTCATACCATGTTGGTATGATTAATTCTGATTTCTGTGTCAGTAGAAGTGCTTATACAAAGTTTGTTCTCTAAATACCTCCTTTAAAAATGAGAACATACATTTTTTTCAACATGTAAAAGTGCAGTTACAGGTAAAAATACACGAAACATAAATATACAATATGCAAAAATATACAATTAAAAAAAATAGGCCTTAGGAATCATAAAATATCATTACAGGATAGCTAACATGGTACTGAATTTGCATGTTTAACTTAAGAAACACATTTTCAAATATCATGCCTGATATAAGGAATCCACTCGCCAAAGGAAAAAACATATTGAAGACAAAAATCATAAGTTACTTGAAAATTTAAGCCAGAACAACAGCTCAACTGACTTCAAGCAGAAAGAATTTGCTCCGGACTTCTAAAAACCAGGACCAAAATATCTCAGACTGAGCATTTAAATATCTAGGCACCCAAAATCAAACAATTTTTTTGAAAATGTTGCAATTCCAGAGACAGTAGAAAATTGTGACATGAAAAGTATCTTTAACAGGGATCAGTTAACACTTTCTAATCATAGACCAAGTGATGCAGATGAAGAGAGAAGATGATTTTGGCTCATGCAAGCTCCTAAAATACAATGTCACTTCTGAAATTTTTATGTAGCTATTCTTTATCTTCATAACAAAACTGTCTAAATTCATAATGCAAACCAAAAAATAAAAACATACGTTTATGTTGATAGTAAGCCCCAGTTGACCTCTCCGAACAGCTTCAGTAGGCTTTCAGGCACACTTTTACACTTACAGAGGAATATCTAAGGCAGCATATCCATCACAATCGCACACACCTAGCCTGGTGGTGTGTGTACGTCCAAATCTGAGAGCTGCGTCAGCATGTAAAAAAACTGCATGCAAAGTAAGCTTGTATTTGTGCATCAGTAACTACTGCCTTTAACCCCAATCCTGCAAGAAATTATGCACCTACTTAACTTTATGCAGCAGGGTCTTAACTCAGCCTTTAACTCAGCTACCTGTGGCAGAGAAAATACATAAGAATTTAAGCATGCTGGGGAACTGGGACACGTGAGAAGTAGGTTTCAATGGAAAAATTCACGGCACATAGTGTTAGGTGCTTTTTGATCTGCAGAATGACAATGAATTCTGGCCCCACTCTTAAGAAGGGCAGGCCCTCTGAAAATCATCCAGTCCTTGGCAGCAGTTTAATCACAGAGACTTGACCCGAAGTTTGGCTCTAAAATAGAAATACTTTGGCCTGAGGTTTTCAATATAATTTCTAGATCGACTATTTCTTAGCAGGGCTTGTCATATACATAAATGTCTTTAATATCCATGTACTAGATTTTAAAAAGACATTTGAACTAAGGTTTTTCCACCTATTGTGACTCAAGCACAACAGATTTTTGTACACCTTGCATTTCTAGAAGCACAGGAAAACATTTGACTTGTAACATAAATTCTGTTTTCGAAGATGTTTAACTTACCTGCCAGAAGTCAGCTACAGTAGCAGCGAGAGGGCCCTGGGTGGCAATATATGCAGGGTTTCGGGGGTCATGGTCCATCTGGAATAAGGAGAGAGAACACAGACTAGTTTTATTTAAAAGGAAATCCCCTGCTGTTTTAGAGACAGAAAGTATGTGAGGGCAGAAACAAGGGACTTCCTAAAGGACTGCCATGTCCCTCCATCCTTTATGGGCCAGCAAAGAATTTTATTTCTATTTATAAGCTCAGAGGAGATCTTTTTCCACAAAAGACTGATGCTACCAGATGAGTATCAGCACACGTGATGAGCAATGTCCTATGTCCTCAATATGCAGCGTAAGATCATTTATGGTGGTTGACAAAGGCATTTATTTGAGATCAGTACTCATGGTTTCATAGCAACCTAGGAGCCATTTGAAACATTTTTCTACACTGAGTGTTAAGAATGCTCCACACATCTAAATATGTTCTCCATTTCCACCGTGCCTGTCAAGGGCACATGTAACTAAAAAACAGCAAAAATGGGGAACAAATTCAGTTTCTGGCTTTTTCTGCTTAGCTGATTTATCTAAATGCATGGATTTGGCCTCAATAGAGGAAGTCCTGCTTAAAGACCTTAATTATTACATTTAATTCAAGGAGCAGAAAATTCACTGAGCAGAAAAAATAAAGAATCTAAGAAACAAAGCCATCAAGAGTAAATAGGATTAGTGTGTTACAATGAACGTTTTCGAACTGATGGGTGGTTTTCTTGGTTCTAAATCTTAGGACCCATTCTGCTGAAAAAGAAGATCTGCTGATGGGATTAAAAAACAAACAAACTCATTCTAACCCTGAGCTGGGCAAGACAAAACTTTGAACATAAAGAAAAGAGACCCAGTTCAGCTCTCAGATGTGTGGGTGTGACTCAGTGACACTGAAGTTGGCGAGAGTTAACTTATACCCATGTAGCTGAAGGCAGAATTTGTCTCAATACACGATTCTGTTCTATAAGTAAAGATCTGAATAAGAATGAATGTGAGTCACATTTGCATTAAGAGGCATCTACTGAATTTATTCATAGCCTATCAAAATTTTCAGTGATGGTACATGTCAGCGTAAAAGAAGGCACCTCATAATTATGTGCAACATAAAAGAGGGAAGAGCCATAAAAGAACAGATGTAAGTTATTCTAACAGAACAACAATATGATGAATGTTGCAAAAAGGAAGAGAACACTTTTATGTTTCTAATTTTCTGATGTATAATTAAGACGGACTTAATATTAAAATTCTCCATGACAGCACAACACAGGTAGAATGAAGTCACTGAATCCATTTAGAATAAAAGCTTACTTCTGATTCACCACCCATAGTTATAAAAAACCTTGACCAGGATGTCTATTACACCATCATTTTATTCTGAGCGTCATTGAGATGCTTCTCTTATCAGCAAATAACTCCTCAAAACAAGCAATTGCTCACAACAAATTTCAACCTTGCTTTCTTTGCCTTTTGTCAAAAGCAATTCTGATAGCAGGACATTTACTACTGTGGGTATTTTGAGATCAAGGAAAAACTAGCTTTCTTCAGAAAGCAGTATTAGCAAAAAAACCTTAGGAACCATTTCAAAATGGGCAACTTTTTTTTGGTTTTGTAAGAGTTGAGACACTGAACTAAACACAACTGAAACAACAGCACATGTGATTAAGCAGAGTCAAGCTTAAAGGTTTTTTTTGCTCCGTTATGGTTGAAATAATTTCTGTTGTTTTTTTTGTTTTGAATCCCACAGAGATCTACAGGATTTAATCACGTGCTTAAATGTTTTCCTATGCTGGAACTAAAAATCTTAGCTTAGAAAAGTCAACCTGCACCGCAGAGGACTCGCTACTCCCAGTGGAAACTGTTGTAGGCTGCATCCACTTGAAAATGATGTCACTTGTCTAACAGGCGAGAGCCTGACTTGGAAATGTAACAGTGAATACACCAAACTTTAGAAAAAAGAATAATTTACTTTGAATTTCTTCTTAAACTGAATTCTTTTGTATGTAGACATGCCAGCAAATAAGGGCAGAAGAAATCAAGAATGATGCAAATAGTGCTGTCATGGAGGAAATACTTCTCAACGTTCAGCTGATAAATCAGGAATAGGGCAATCTTGGCATTTTGGCATTAATCAACCTCTGTCACAAAGGTGCTGTTGGAACGTGGCAAACATTACAATAAGCACAGAGTAGTGAAGTGTATCAGCAGTTTAACAATAATTCAAAAGACAATTACAATTATTACATTCCAAGCACATTGTGTTGCACAGAAAACAATTATGAGCAGAAACTCTTCTTGCTTGGAGCAAATAGAAGATGGCAGAAAGCCCTACCACACTATTAAATGATCTTTAACTGAACAAAAATAAGAGCAAAGATTAAACTAATTAAATTAAATTCCTGGTTTCATCTATTTTCTATTATATGTACTGCTTTAAAGGGCACATATTTCAAGAAAAGTGTGAAAAATCACTACTCTGGTCACATTCGATTTAATGTGAGTAGGTGACTGCAAGGGACAGTTCATGAATGTTTTTGTTATGTTCTTTTTTATTCTCTCAAGGTCACCAAGAACACCAAGGGCATCTTAATCTCTCAAAGTTAACAAAAGTTTGAATAAAGAAATAAAAGTCAGTAATGGGTTTTAAACTAACTAATCAAGGATCAAGTAAAAGGCTTTTTTTTATGTCAGTAGTCATTATCTTCTTTCAAGGATCTCTCAGATTTCTCGCTTCACGAAAATAAAATAGAGAATGTATTCTCCAGAGAAGAATAGAGAACGGCAGGCTCAATATTATCAAGTATTAAAACAAAAACTGCCTGTTTGCTAACATTTTACATCAGAACAACCTTCAGAAATCACCCTAACAGTAATTATTCAAAAAGAACAAGATTTTTCCATCTGTGTCCCCATCAAAGCACAAAGTTCACAACACTTACATCAGAACTGGATCGAACAGCCATTTTTGGGAAGAAAAAGCTGCAGTTATTACAACTGTTCTACGATGGTGGAATTCTCATTTTCTGCTGCAATACAACAAAGGCAAGTCTGGTGATAATGTTTCAATCTATTTTTCCATCATTTTGTATTAGGGAACGAAAGGGATCAAGGATTACTACAACTGGCCGTGCAATTGACTGTGGTGATTTCTGTCACTACCAATGTCAAAAGCAAATGGAAACAAAAAGGAGGAGCATTCAGATTTCTTGTTGGAAAAGAAATACTATAGAAAACTGAACGAAAAAGTCCCTATATATTAGATAGGTTAGTGGTACAACTGTTTTTTTTCTACAGGGCTTTGTAATGAAAGTTGACTTACAGTATCTTAAAGTAGGATATATAAAAATATATATAAATAAATTTATATATAAATATATAAAGAACACAGTATCGCAGTTAGTTGCATCTTTGTGAAATTAATATCAGACCACAATTCCACCTTTGCTTTACTAGAGAATAAAAGCTACTCCTTTAGTTTTTCCTGCAAGAGTTCTACTATCCAGTTGCCTTATCCTAGGACTTTGCAAGGATTCCCTGAAGAACTCTGAATTTTGTTGAGTTTTTAGATAGAGATCATGCTGCTGCTAATGAAATACAGCAAAATCAATACATTCCGGGAGTGAATCCTCAAATTTATTGTATTTGGACTTGAGAGTGGTACCTATAGATTCTTGTTAAGTAGTCTCCTAAAACTGTAAACTGAAGTAGAAGTGTCAATAGCCATCAATGACCATTCTGAAATCTCATGTAAATGATACACCGATTCATTCCTGCCCTTTATCTTCCCCCTCAGCTTATCAGATCCTTACTTTCCACTTTCCACACAGAAAGATGCTGGTGAGATGTGGTCTCAGTCACACCATATTTACCTTGATCTAAATCCTCTGAGTCCAGCTGAGATATTCCTAAATCATATGAGATCAGAATAAGATCCAGTGTAGACCAAATGTGACAGAAAGAAAGTTGAACTCTGATTAACACCTTAAAAATTCATATGGATCCAAGCTACTGTGTAGTTTCCAGATTTAATGTGTTTATATAACCAATAAAATCTACTTTCATGCATGTATTTATTAGACAGAGTATAGACAGTCTCTAAAAGTAAAAAAGTATATTTGTTTTTGTAAAAGAAAGCATATCTAGTAAATGCAGATGAACTTTGTAATCACATTCATCTCAGCATTAAAATTAAAAAGGTAGACCAGTCCTCATCTTCATGTTTGAATTAAAATTTAAAACAATTTTTAAATCCTTCCTTTAAAACCCCTAATGGAATGAAAGAAGTAAATCTGGTTGTGAATGCCATTATGAATTTCAGAGTCTATTCTTGGTGATGAAATTTGTATGCTGTGTTTGAACAAACTGTCATGCTAATGACATTCCTCAGTCTGGTGTCTTCAATAATAAGCAAACTGAGTTTTTAAATGTAGTTGATGGGATTTTTTCTCTCTCAGACACCCTATGAGGAAAAACAGAATTCCCATTTACTTTCATGACCTCTGATTTAAAAGCAAAGATTGCACATTATTTACTAGTGGATGATTTTCCCGAAATTTAATGAGGACTAAGTACAAATATGACAGATGTAATTATCACAGTTTTATTCTGCACAGTCAGGGTCTCCTTGTGCTGTAATTGCAAGCCTTCATTCAGCTGCCGATAGCAGAGTTATTATCATAGTACTTTATGTTATTTCAGAGAGGAGGGAAACAGATTTCTACCTCACTTTTACCCTGCAAATTTCTCCTAAGGACTCATTTTGCCTGGCCTAACACTACAGCAAAATTAAAGATCTATGGGAAGAACTTGGACTAAATTTCTGCTGATTCTCCTCACCCACTCCCTGCTGTGGTGAGGCCCCCAATCTAACCCCAGTTTTCACAACATATTGGAGGGAAAGGAGGTCTTGAGGGGGGTAGCATTTTTTAAAAGGAAGAAACGTGGGCAGGTGGCCAGCTCATTGTCTGGCGCGGGGATTTTTTTATGGTGTACTGCTGCACTCATTTAGACTTAAGTTAAGGTTGAGTGAGCCCCAGCTGGAGACTGGACCACTGACCCAGAAGCTGGAGATACCCAGCGACATGTACATGACTGGAAGCCTCCCTTTCCGAAGCTCAAATATAATTACTTTATTTTACACTCTTCCCTCACCAGACAGCTCACACGCGCAGGGAGGAAAACCCCTCTTCCAGTCAGTTCAGACCATACTGATCCTGTGCTATTAATGCCCACGTTGCAGCTCACTACAATGCTTGCTCCTAGCCCAAGCACTGCAAGGCGCAAATGCTCCAGAAACATCGTTGTATTGACATGATAATTACTGAGGTTATTTAAGTTGAAAGGCAGCAGTCTGAAGGAAAGAAATGGTAGGATTTTTGCAGGAGCAAATAAAAGGCAGACTTACTGGTACTCCACATCCACTACACGCTTACAAAGACATTGATTAAATGTCTCAAATAAACAGCAATAGTAACAGTATATATGTCCAGCTCAGGCTGCAGTGGCTGCACAGCCACAGTAAATACTGCAGAATCAAGTGCCCAATATAATATTCCAGTAGGCTTCTGAGGTGGGAAGCAGGACTGAAAGTCTCTGTCACTCCTATATTCGACCTCATTACACAAAAGCAATACCAGATTAACAAATACGTTTACTTTAACGTGAAGATATTTAATTTGTCTTGAAATGAAACAGTTTGCAGGGAATCCTTCCAAAATATGGGCTTGCAAAGTAGTGATTTCCTCCTACCAACCTCCCACTGCATCACCTTCAGGAAACACACATTTTATCTATTGCTTTCAAAATAGCAAAATGACTATTGACTTAGTGAAACAAACTCACAAAACCATCTGGAGAATCTCTTTCCTTGGAATAATAGGTCGTCTACACAAATATGGGCTGTGGCTCTCCTTCCCACACAGTAAAGTCCCTATCCTACAATGAAGAAGAGGAACTCAAAGAGTTTCTCTTGACAGTTTTTCATGGCTATGCAAGATACTGGGTGCTTGTCCCAACTCAATGGAACACTTGTGTACCCACTTATCTGTGTGCACAAAAGTATTTCTGTAAGAGATACAGAGACAACCATAAGAATTTTGTTTCATGAGTGTGACTTGTTTTATTGGACAAAACTCTTTAGTCTGGGAAAGCTACAAAAAAGATACACCTTCTAACTTTCCAGAAGAAAACACCCTTAAGTGCTGGATGAAAAAGCAAGATTACAACCCCCTGTAAAACCATGGGAGTTAAAGCTATGGAAGAAGACACCCTCTGCCTGCATTAACTTCGGGCATCCTGACAAAGCAAATCTCTTCTCAGTTATGCCAATGGGATATCTTGGTCCTGCCTCTCCACCCCCAATACTACTTAATCTAATACTTTTCTCATCAGTGTAATTAATTACCAGAATTACAATTGCAACAGGCCTATACACACATGCAAGAATTTATCCCTCCCCCAACTAAATTTTTGTACTAAAACCAGATAAGCTGTGTCTACACAGAATTTTGGGCAGGTTGCATAAGCCCATCTCGGTTATTTGGTAAAAACACAGCATGTGTACTGCTGCCAACACTGAACCTGGCTTAGCACTGTCTACAGATGCTGTAATCCCACTTCTGTACCATGTTGTAGTCATGCGAATTACAACCAAGCTCTTAACAAGAATACAATATCTCACTTCCAGTTAACACCTCCCACTGCTGTGCTTGCCACAAAACCCCTCAGCTTCTACTATCAAATTAAGGCTTGACCAAACAGAACTCACTGAATGTGCCCTGAAGACAGGCAAACAGAGCACTGAAGCCCTGGAGCTTGACCTCTGTGCATGACTTTACAAGCAGGATACATACCCCTTGAAGTGCCAAGTTACTCTGATCTCCCAATCCTGGGGCCAGCCAGAGCTTGGTCTAGTCAGAGACATACTTAAAAGTAGTCCAAAAACTGCTCTAATCTGTGTGCATCTAACCCTGTTCTCTAAAATGGCAGCTGGCAATCCCTGAAGCATGTAGGTATTTGGTTTACCCTCTACCATAAGCCAAAGACAAAAGCATCCTGAACATGTTTGTTGGGTTCTGCGTATCTTTTAACTCTTTGAATAAAACATTTTTGTATGTTCAAGGAAATTAAGCTTTTGAACTCTGATGAAAGTAACAAAAACAAAGCTCAGAGAACAGTTTCTATGTAGTTGTGGTTTTGTATAAGAAAAAAAAGTATTGTCAACAACATTGGAAGGAAGCAGCCTGTAATTTCATGCTGTTGCAAATTGTCAGCTGCCTTGCCCACACTGCCCACAGTGATACTCCCCAGGAAAATGAGCCACTAATGGCATACACAGCCCACTGCAGTGAAGGCTAATTCTCCATCCTAGGTTCTTTCTCATAGTTTCCCTATAATAACTTTTTAGTACCTAATTAATGTGAATAAGAACCATGAGCAAAAGTGACTCCAATACTAGCAGTCTCACGGAGGTCAAGGACACTGTGCCTTTTCCCCCTTCAAATGGATATCATGACATTTCCACTGAAACGCTATGATAGGACAATGCTACTGGCTCTATCATACCTGTTTTGTGTCTAAAAATAGAGACCTTTTCTCCCGATCACCTTTTACAGACAAGAAAGGATTCATATTCAGCTTATGTAGGGTGAGAAAGGGCAGCTGGGCCATGCTGGAGTATTCGGAGGCAAAAATTGGATTGACCTATTTTGCAGTTTGAATGAATACACAAGTGGTAAGGGATCTTGTTCTTGCTTTCAGAACAGCAAGCTCAGAGAAGAACTGGGAGAGCTAGAGAAACACAAAGCTATGCATCTGTAGAGCAACAGAGGAAGACAGGTAAAAGGAAATGTCACTTCTTGCTGCAGAAGTAGTTCAGAAGACTGTGGAGCTCACCTCCACAACTACAGAAACCACTCCACCTATGACAGCAGCTAGTAAGACAAAGCAAAAAAGAACACGGAACTTTTACCTCCTCAGAGAAGTAAAAACTCCGCTAAGGGTGTATTGTCGAATTTATAATCCATAAGTTAATAATATCAAGTACAGAAAACCTGACAGTAGTACAAGGTAGATCCATGACTATCTAGTGACTTAATTTTCTTAGTACATAAACTTCAAGGGTATTGCATGCACATGTAGAAGTTTTCTTTCTCTTCAATTTGAAAGGACAGTCTGAGACATCAGCGTTATGAGGTGCTCACAGACTGATGTTGCACAAACTGAGCAGTGAGGTCCCTCAAGTAAGCGTATTTTAACAACAAGCAAAGACAGGGACTGACTATTTGGATTATTTCTCATAGAGTACCATACTTACAATTGGGCTAGCATTGATGTAGTCTGAATTGTCGTGGCTGTTTTCAGCTTTCAGACATATCCTGGAATGATCATCTGCAAAGAAGAAATAAAGAGAAGAAAGTTTCTATACAAGTATTCTACCCATTTTAAGTTAAACAATTCAAATTCAGATTAATGTGCGTTTCAACACAGGCAAACAGGGTAAATATCAGACAGGATATTTCCTTCTGACTCCTAACCGCGCATAGCCTTGATAGACACAAAGTCACAGCTTGACTCAGGAATGAAGCTCTAGGATACTTCAAAGGCTGGGTATCAGAAAGCATGTCTTCATGAGATGCGCCATAATGTGTTACAACCTCTTGTAGGAAAAAGGGGAATCTCTACTGATCAGGGAGTTTAAGATTTAAACTAGGCAAATCACTAGAAAAAAAGTATTACAGAAAACCCTCCTGTGTTTGCAGGGTCATGGAAGGAGTAAGTTGATGGACTTTGTCCACTTGGCTTCTCTACAAAAAGAACAGCAGGAACATCGAAGTACAGTTGAGAGCTGGACAGTAAATTAATCTGTCCTGATCAAAGTGCTATGTGGTGCTAAGCTAGTGATGTGCGGAGACGATATGACTTGGGGATGATTATGGGAGAGAGAAAATGCTGATAACAACTGCATCTAAAAGTACACCTGGAGCACATATAGACACCTTACACTGCTGGTAATGTAGCTAGTTCAGACACCACTAGTAAAGAAAACAGCAGCTCCGGACATAGACTTACTCATGTTGTTTGCCCATTGTCAAGATTCTTTTATCACTTTTTAACTTGTATTTTTACTGGTGCGAGCTCAAGTATGTTTAGAGCTGGTACACCTCAAACTCTAGTCCCCTACAGCAACCCTCTACAGCTGAACATGGATACTGCTGTTTTGAGAGGATCTTTCCACTGATTATTCAAATAGACAAAATAAGAGTACATGAATGCACCCTGTCCCCCTTTGCAATTTGTCTAGTGGCCTGTGACACCACTCTTAACAGCGGAATTACAAGTTGGCTTTTTAAACTACTAAGTACCAATCATTATTTTAATAATGAGTACCAACAAATGTAAGTATCACATAGGAAAGTAGAGGCAGAGGGTTTGGGCTCTGCTTAGGTTAATTCACCAGTAATGTCATGGCAGTTCAATATGTGAGCAAGACAAAGGTGTGCTTGTATCAGTGTTTATAGTCACCCAATCTCATCAGCAAAATTTAACCCACCAATGTGAGCAACCTTCTCCTGGAATAAGATTAGAAGTGAACAAGTCATGTCACATGAACGAAGAGCCATTCTTCCCAGTTGACTGGAAGTTAGCAAATGTGACGCCCATCTACAAGAAGGGCTGGAAGGAGGATGTGGGGAACTACACACCTGTCAGTCTGACCTCAGTGCCGGGGAAGGTTATGGAGCAGCTCATCTTAAGTGCCACCACATGGCACGTACAGGACAACCAGGTGATCAGGCTCAGTCAGCATGGGTTTATGAAAGGCAGGTCCTGCTTGACTAACCTGATGTCCTTCTATGACAAGGTCACCCACTTAGTGGATGAGGGAAAGGCTGTGGATGCTGTCTACCTAGACTATAATAAAGCCTTTGATACTGTTTCCCACAGCATTCTCCTGGAGAAACTGGCTGTTCATGGCTCGGATGGGCATACTCTTTGCTGGGTAAAAAACTGGCTGGATGGCCAGGCCCAAAGAGCTGTGGTGAATGGACTTAAATCCAGTTGGTGGCTGGTCACAAGTGGCGTTCCCCAGGGCTCAGTATTGGGGCCAGTTCTGTTTAATATTTTTATAAATGATCTGGACAAGGGGATCCAGTGCACCATCAGTAAGTTTGCAGACCACACCAGGTTGGGTGGGAGTGTTGATCTGCTTGAGGGTAGGGTGGCTCTGCAGAGGGATCTGGACAGGCTGGATCAATAGGCCAAGGCCAACTGTATGAGGTTCAGCAAGGCCAAGTGCCGGGTCCTGCACTTCGGTCACAACAACCCCATGCAGCGCTACAGCCTTGTGGGGAAGAGTGGCTGGAAAGCTGCCTGGCCGAAAAGGATCTGGGGGTGTTGGTCGACAGACAGCTGAACATGAGCCAGCAGTGTGCCCAGGTGGCCAAGAAGGCCAACAGCATCCTGGCTTGTATCAGGAATGCTGTGGCCAGCAGGAGCAGGGAGGCGATTGTCCCCCTGTACTCAGCACTGGTGAGGCTGCACCTGGAATACTGTGCCCAGTTTTGGGCCCCTCACTACAAGAAAGACATTGAGGTGCTGAAGCATGTCCAGAGAAGGGCAACGAAGCTGGTGAAGAATCTAGAGCACAAGTCTTATGAGGAGCGGCTGAGGGAACTGGGGTTGTTTAGTCTGGAGAAAAGGAGGCTGAGGGGAGACCTTATCGCTCTCTACAACGACCTGAAAGGAGGCTGTAGTGAGGTGGGTGTTGGTCTCTTCTCCCAAGTAACAAGCGATAGGACAAGAGGAAATGGCCTCAGGTTGCGCCAGGGGAGATTTAGATTGGATATTAGGAAAAATTTCTTCACTGAAAGGGTTATCAGATGTTGGAACAGGCTGCACAGGGAAGTGGTTGAGTCCCCATCCCTGGAGGTATTTAAAAGACGTGTAGATGTGCTTAGGGACACGGTTTAGTGGTGGACTTGGCAGTGCTAGTTTAATGGTTGGACTTAGATGATCTTAAAGGTCTTTCCCAACCTAAATGATTCTATGATTTACTTATTCACATAAAATATTTGTCTGGTAAGGTTTCAACACAATAGGAGGATGAAGAGGATGAGAAAGGGAACACGTTCATGCACATTATTCACTTCCACCTTACTTTGGCACCACTGCACAAAAAATCCAAAACATACAAATGAACTTGTGACATCTGAGATCTTGGGGCTACCCAAGATTTTGTATAGAAAGCTTTACAATGAGCACTGTCACAGAGTGCTTGAAGAACTACAGTTCTGAAACTTTTTGGCTATGCAGGAGATATGCAGGTTACATGCACTAAATGTGGTCTCTCATGTATCTTAAGCTAAGTGAGCACTCAGGATAAGCCCCATTCATTGGGTAGCAGAAGCATTTGAACTACTCACCAAAGAAAATGTGTGAAATGTTTTCAAATGGATGAGGGCGAGAGAGCAGACAGTGATTCATCAGTATTTAGGAAACAGATGTCAGTGTGACTCTCCAATAGAAGTCAAGTGTCAGATCAGTAACTTCCGGATCTTTTTTTTTTTTAAACTTAATGTTTTATCCAGACCCTCTGATTTAGTGTACCATATCATTATCCTGCTGTCTTGGAGGGTTTATCAGAGGGTGAGACATGTTAAGGCTTTGGTAGAGAAAAGGTGGTGAGACTTTGTATTTGTGCTCAGAAAAAAACAAATTGTGCAAAAAAGGTTGTACATGTGTTTTCTGCATATATCAAGAGTTTGCACCCATGTATGCTTCAGTTGCAGCATCAAGCGTTCACATTGACAATGAACAGATTGTGCTTGTCTATGCCTGTTATCACCTCAAAGCTTCTAAGAACTAGCATAATAGCTCTTCAGAAACAGGCAGAAGAAGGGAAAAAAAGAAAAGAATACCATGGACACCAGTTTGTTATGTTAACAATAAGCAGCTATGGGGAAAATGCCGAATGTACAACGTTTCTTTTTGTAAACTGCATATTGATTATGTTAGAAGCAAAGAAAGAGGAGCAGGAAATAAAAGGAAATAAGGGGATGACAGAAAAGGAAGATATATAAGATCAATCTAAAAAGCGAGAAAGAAAGACGAATGAAGAAATAGGAGAGGAAAGGGATGGTAATAAGGAAGTGAGAGAAAAGACAAATGCTGTTACTAGCTACTGCAATCTGGCCAAGCTACAACTAGTCATCATTTCAAATATCTACAATAGCTACTGCTGAATGCTGAGCTACTTTGCATTTGCTATTGCTCCAGCCAAGCCACAGCTGAAAGAAAAGCAAAATGTATAGATGGATATGTGTCGCAGAGAGAGGCTTCCTAAACAGGAAGGCTAGTACTAACCTATAGCTGAGGAGAAATGTAACACAATGTTGTATTTTATATACATGTAAGATATAAAGTATAAAATGTAAATTAAAGTATAAATTATAAAGGGTAGAGGATAAAGGATAAAATATAAAGCAAGCACACATGAGTTTGTAGTATATAAAAACTCAATTTATAGACAGAAATCTAAGTTTTGGTGTCTACATACAGATATCTTCATGTGGACTAGGGTACAGTTAATGAGGTTTGATTTAGTTGGCTAATCATGAACATCTCATACCATTTGAGAAACTGTAGAGTAGATGAGACATTGCAAAAGATTAACAAATATGACACAAGACCTAACCACTTGTATTCTATTGGACCAACATCTGAAGCTCACACAGTATATCTGGTGGCATCCTAGAGCTATTCGTTTCACTGAAAATGAAAAACTTACTTTTGGTTATTGCACAGATCGCTTGATGCCACTGCACTGACTAGCTCTTCACTGGCTCTAACAGGTGCTTTGACACCTGGCTCACATGGAGGTAGCTACATGGAGACGCTTAAATTTAGGCATCTTAATATATGATATCACAGAATCATGCCCAGAGAATTTGATTCAATGCCTCAGTGTAGGTTTCTAGTGATATCTGAGGTGCCCTAAGGACAGTCAGGCTAGCAGCTAGGAGGGCATGGGTCTCCCCTAGAGCCTGTGTTATACCTACCAGCTCTGTGTGGGTGCCTTGAATACTTTAGGTGTCTCAAATGGCACTAGATTCCTGCATTTAAATAACTGAGTTGAGCACAAAATGTCATATCTATCAGGATTATATAAAGTCACCAATACTGCAGTAGTATGTCATCTCACAGTCTTCTATTTACCTCACAGCGACCCTGTGACTTAATGAAGATCTATTACTTTTGCTGTTTTTCAGATGGGGATTGAAAGCTTGGAAAAATAAGACTCACATCTTACCTAAATCCATCTGTCTTCTGTTTCCGTTTAGTCAGATATTTCTGAAGGAACAGAATGAACAGACAAAGGCTGGACACAAGGAGTATGGGTGACTTTGGGTTGTCTGAATACAGGCATCAGAGAGCAGAGTGAATCTCACAACAATCAACTTGGCACATTCTGCCCAGATCATCATTCTCTTCTTTCTAGATATAGACTGGGTTTTTTTTCCATAAAAAGCACTATACAGAACTACACTGAAGTAGGAAAGTGAAGAACTACTGAGGAGCTAAAGTGGAAGAGTCTGAAGACTGTGAAGAATCATAATTTGTTGATTATCGTTATTTTGCCCATAGGTTATTTGCACAAACAGAAGTCTTCTTAGATCTGAACTGAAATCAAGTTCATTTATTCCAGAGCACTATTTGTACATGCATTACTAATACAGATAATGCACACATTAAAGTACCCTCTGCTCAGGTGTTCCTGTCCTCGGTGCACATCCCCTGGCTGTGCTCTGACTGCACACAAGCCTCAGAGCTGGGTGTGTACTCTGCCCCCAAATGCTTTGCTTTCCTTTGGAGGAAAATCAAAGCACAGTGGTAAGCAGGTTGCTCTAACATATACTGTGACCCATGGACACAGCTACGGTAGACTTCTGACAGATGTTCACTGCAAAAATTTGTTGGCTAAATGTTTAAAATACCTATATGTATCTATGGTATACATAAATAACAACATACAGTATTGACCCTATTGAGATGGTTTTGTTTTGCAGAGATGCAAGAAGACAAAGTCTGGAAAGCTTTTTTTTTTTTATCAACAAATTGAGCTGCTCGTGTGTTCATACAGAAAAAAAAGTATCCCGTTGCCCTAAGTTATAGCAATCTGCTCGTTGGTTGGATAAAAGGATGCAGTTTTATTAATCTAGAAGGTCCAAGTTACTTCACTTGTTAGAATTTTTTTAACTAGTAATTAATGAAGTGCAGTGTCAAGGTGTTCTGCTACCAAGCATTTTAAAAGCTGTTTGTAAATAGAGAAGATAGGGATAAGAGTAAACTATGATAAAATTGTGAGATTAAAGATAATGTTAATCTAGAAATTACATCAGTTATGTAATCAGTAAGACTGGTTAAGAAAGGAAAAAGCAAAGTAAATAGAACATGACATTAAAGCTCCCTTGAAGCCTTCCTAAGATGAAATCTTTTTCATGAATTGGCAATCTTGTTCTACCTTGTCAAGGTGATTATGAATATGAATGGGGTAAGGAAATGCTAACAGGGCATTACTCTGTGAGAATACTATGAATGTAGCATAACAACTTTGTAGTGTATCAAAACCATATCAGCTTTGCTTCTTAATTTATTATGAAGCAAATATGTTACTTTTTGCTATAGTTTTAATGTCAAACAGTCAAAAAAAAGTGGGCAAACTGAGCTCTTTCTCATTTCAGTCTAATCTTAGAGTTGACAATAATCATCACCTTATCAAAATTTAATATTGTTTAAACTCTACGCCACACTTCCCATCCATCATCAAAGTAGTTTTAAGGATACAACACGACAGCTGTTTACCAGTGCACAGCAACTTCAGAAAGTGAGGGCAGGTAATTTCATGCAATTCAGTCAAAAAAAGAAAATTCCCGGTGCACTAATAGCTATAACAGAAGTTTCCACATTGTAACAAAGCCAAAAAATAGCATTTCACTCTTGTAAAAGTACTAAGGGATTTTAAATGTGCTAAAATACTTCTAAGTAAAGCTTCAAATAAATTGCAGCCACCCCGCACATGTCCAAATACCCTCCCAGGTAGTACTGATTCAGTCTAGACTCAGTGATTGGAAGAACAGGGATAACAACATGCCATGGAACAAGCAATGGGCAGAGACTTGTCAACTGAAGGCTGATCAGTGTAGGCTGATTCATCCACATGGTACAATATGATAAAAAGAGACAGACTATCTTAGCTCTGAAAATAGTTCAGCTCTTCAGCTCTCTAGTGTGGCATGACACCCAAGCTAAAAATCTCTTGAGCACTGCTGCAGCTATGTTACTTCTTGGATTCAGAGCTAGAAGGGTCTAGTTTGAGGGTCCCTATCTTATTGCTCATTATATCATGCAGACACGTTTCCTACATCAGCTGAATAACCAGGCAACACCTGTAGCTCCCATGCTGTCTCCGAGGCAGCAACCAGAAACAGCCTAGCTTAATTTATGAGCAGAGATTTGGAACAGCTTAAGATGGTCTGACTGTAAGTCCACACTGAAAAGAACACTTTAAACAGGAAGATCAATTTGGGTCAATACACATTATCATGGAGCAATTTTCACTTCCTATCTTGTCAGTTAAATGCTATTTTTTCAGGATGGAAAAGAGCACAAAAGTCTTGCATTTGTTTAATTTTCATGGTTACTTCTTTAGAACTTTTCAACAGACCTGATCCCAAAACACATGGAAGTCAGCAAACTGTTGCCCCAAAAGGCTTTTGACCAGCACCACATTTACTCAGGAGAATTCATATCGCCAAACTACTGTACTCCTCTCCTAAGCATTGCAGAAAGAGCCACTACATAAACAAGAGAGCCAAACCCCGCTGAAGCAAATATGCAAGGACTGCTGAGTTCAGTTAAATTATCATGTACTTCCAAAGAATCTTCACTCTAAATCTGGCTCTGACATTTACTTAATGTGTTACCTGTCATTTCCCCATTTCTAAAGGAGGATTAGTACTTACTCAAGGCTCTCACAGGGAAAATTAATGTTTTCAGGGCACTTTAAAAATTAAAATAGCTATATATGTTTGCCAAGCTACCCAGCTGGATTGTGGGCACACTGACTGAGAGCATTTTTGTTGCTGTGGACTGTGCATATATTCTCAGTTTCAGTTTTGTTTCATTGGTTGCTTAATAAAATGTGTGGCCATAGATTACCAATGTAATCTATGAGATACATATATTTGCATAGGAAAAATATGTTGCTTTTATTTCAAGCACGGAAAGGTGGCTGCTTACAGGAAAGAGCAGATTCTAGGAATATAAGCACTGGCTGTTTTTTTTTTTTTCTTTTTCTCTTTTTAGTCTAAGCCTAGCAGAGAGAGAAGCCAGTTTGCAAGCTTATCCACTGAAGCCTAAAGGGGCTCATTCAGTACAGCTGAGTATCTGATAAACAGATCATCTAGCTCTGATTATAGACTGCTGGTATTACTGTTGGATGGACATGCTACCAACTTGTCTAAACACAAGCCAAACTTCTTTCTGTTGAATGGCTACAGATGCCACTCTTGTACAGAAAGTATATTCCAGCATTGAAAAGCACTCTGGCTATTGAATTTCATGAGACAGCACAGCTGCAGCAGCAGTGCTATGTGACATAGTGATGCATTTTTGTAACACACATGCAACTTATAAGGAGATAAACAATGTCTGATATGACAACAGGACATGCACCCAGCCCATAGCTGTAGCTACAGTTTTCTAGTACACATACCAGCTACTCTGTACTCTGTTTGCCTGTCATCTGTAGCTTTCAAACCACTGCGCAAAGGGTATTGAGTAAAGTATCAAGAACTTAAAATGCAATCATCCAAATTAAAGTGTACATACATGGTACTACAGCTCGTGAGCGATTCTTCTGGATATTTTCCTCCTGCTGTGCAACGGTGGTGGCATTGGGTTCAGCCTGATAAGCACACAGAGCTTCCCACTCTTTCTCAAGGCGATTCTTGTTTTTCAGATGATCTTCCATGTAGGACTGGAATTGAAAGAATACTGTATTAAGCATTGACTTAGCTAGGCTCAAAGCTAAGCTAAAAGGATGTATCTCAGGATGGAAAGCACAGGAATCCTGAGCTTTGGGGACAAAACACACTCAGTCTTCTGGCTAATTTGTTCACTTAAGAGAGTTAACTTCAAGCGTATTTGTGCTATACAAAATGACAACACTAACATGAACCAGTGCTAACGGAGAAGAAATGCTTGAAACCTCCAGCTACTGAGCTTCAGGAGAAAACTATTTCTTCTTCAGTACCTAGAAAATGTAACCTCAAATGTCTCTTTCATCAGACAATGAAAAAGAAACAAAAGTCCATTGATAAAAATTACTTACTACAAGAACAGCTCACGTCAAACCGAAGGCTTTTAAAACTAAAGTTCAAGCACATATGCAAGTCACAACAATGATACAGCTGTTGAGGAGAATTAAAAAATTGCCAGGCTGAAGTGTCATGGCTCAAGTACTGGGTCATTAGGCACTCATCCTGTGCATGGGCTGGCACAGAGAGGGCCTTGAACTGAGAAGGTGCTGTTAATTAATATTAATATATGTTGTTAAAGATTGTACCTGGCATTCAGTAAAGTCAACAGTGTTAGGAGAAGCATCACCAAAGAAAAATGGCTGTGGCAGGAATGATGGCCCATCAGAGTGTATTAATGCAGGTCTTAAGTTTTTGCAGATCTCCTAAGGCTAGAGATTCAGTACAGCCGTTCCGAAGTTTTGCCAAAAGTGAACTAAAACCCTATTCCCTCACCCCATGGACCTGAAAACTGAGGGGGAGAGAGCAGAAGGGAGAAGGGTGAGGAAAAACAGAAATCTTCCCCTCCCTTTAACATGAAAATTAAGAAAGCGATCACCTGGTACTGTAAGCCTACTTATACAGCCCAATTACCTTTCAGAGCCTGTCATCTTCTGCTACAGTAAGCAACAGAATAATCTCACATTACACCCAGTTCATATTTGTAAATTAAACTCCGTACTACTCCACGCTACAAGGTAGGTTAAACAGATTAGAAAAGGGACAGACTGTTTAGGGGACAGGCTCAGGGTCTGGACGGGGGTCAGGAGCAGAGCTGTGGGTGCCTCTGGCCCAAACATCAGTCAAAGTGGTTCCTGCTGGAGCACTCTCTAATACAGCCCAATCTGTAGCAACACTTGTCTAGAAAAAGCTCCTGGAAAGGATATGCTGAAAAGTATAAAAAGCAGTTTAATTGCTTAGAAAATCTTTTCCATAGACAATCTCCGTTATGTCAAATAGCTCTTCCCAAACATGCGTTAAAGAAGAAAGGCTCGCATGCCCTCTCAGCAGGTTTAACAGAAGGTGCAAAAAGCTTGCAGCTTGTCTTCCACCAAATGGGAGCTCTGCTAAAGCTGTCGCTCCACCGCGCTGCCCATCCCACCAGCGAGGCAGGAGACTGCTCTCTCTTGCAGCTTGAATGTTTTTTCAGTTACAAAAGAGCCCCGACACACAGCTTTGTTTTGTGCTGGGTTTGTCGGGCCCGTGCGTCTTTAGACGAGATTTGTAAATCAAACCTGTTACTGAAAAGCAATTCAAGAAGCGACACTTCCAGAAAGGATGTCTTTAAGGACATAGAAATACATTGCGTTAGAAGAAAGGTTTCTAAAGGAGGTAAAAAATACTGGTGGCCTGGATACAATCAAAACACCGACTGTGTGATTGCTTCTTTTCTATAATGAAGGAAAAAGCATCTCAGTGGACAGAGCCGTGACCTGACGGATGGGGAGCTGGGAGAGCTGCGTGGCCCCATTGTGTGTTAGGGGAGTGCGTCAGCTAACAGGTTCCCAGCCTGAACCTGCAAGTTAATGAGAGGAAACCATCCTCTGATAGTTTGCTTGTCCTTGCTGAAAGGCTATGGCTACTGGGGAAAGGAGGGAGGCTAAAGATTCTGTTCTTTTCTCCTAGTAAATCTGTGCCTGGACGTGTATAATGAATGTAATAAAAAAACCAGATAATCCCTCCTGAGCAGAGAATAGTTGGTCTACAGGAATTTTTATGAGGCAAAGGGAAAAACTGGCAAAATCTTACAAAAACACTGAGCCAAGGCTCCTGGCTTCAGAGAAGCTGTTTAGCATGCAGCAGGCAGAGATCAGGCAGTAAAGGACCAGCCCGTAGCATCTTCCCATTTTAAACCACAGTTTTATAATCTGATTCATTTTGACATGCCTGTCACCAACGTCCCATAGACTTCAGGGACATTTTATGCAGATATACAGATCTGTTAACACTGAATCTCTCCAAAGTACTGTGAGATCCACAAAGCTGTAGGAAAAGGGCCATGAACATTTGATTCCTAAGACAGGGCTGTACATAGCAAGAGCTTCCTGTTGGCTCCAACTTGTCTATTTGATGATTTCAAGGACTGTATTTTAAAAAGAAATTTTATTTTCTTTTTAAATCATCAATGTGACACAGTTAAGGTAATTTGATTGCTTTTAGTGCGTGTGAATTTTTAAATAACTCATGTCTCTTTAAAAAGAAATACTCTTTTTCCTTTTACCTTCCTTTTTCAGGGAATCCTGAGTGTAAAGAGAAATGAATGTTCAAATGAAAACACACTGAAATCTTTACTTTAACCAGACAACCACTTTTCGTGTAGTCTCAACACCTGCAATGCATGGATCAGATTCACAGGGCACTTCCTGATAGATCCTGAAAAGGTGTTTGACTATTTGAACGGACCCGTGGAAGGCTCTGCACAATATGAGCATCTGCTTTACACACATTTAAAAAAGCTACCAAGAAAGCAGCTTGCTTTAAAACATTCAGAAGTCAGACAATTCCCTCAGAGTTAAGCAATCTTTCATTTAAAGTCCTTCGGAGGCCCTACACTCATCCCCATTTTGCTAAACAGAAGCTTAGTGATTTTGAAACACTCTCTTGGGAGCTGCTGGATGTACATTAAATTGAGTGGAACTTCTGATATTTTAGAGATTGTATGTCTACTCAAATCCACCTCTTAATTAGGATGTTTTCATGAGCCATTCTGCAGCATTTGCCTGCCACAAAAGACATTCATTACCAACACGTCAAACACGCACATGATTTTCCTTGTCCCAGAGCAGCAGGTAAAATAAATAGAGGTTGTCACCACTGTTATTGTAACGTTCCTCAAAGCCTGCTGAAAAAGGTAGAGGTCTGGTCTCACCAGTATGTCCACATCAAGACAAGTCCTGTAATCCCAAGTATATGTTATTACCTAAACAAACACTGTCTGCTTGGCCAGATCTCCTGATGTACTTTAAATTTCATTAAGTCTTAATTTTCCTTCCACAGGGCTTCACCTGCAAGGACAATTGGTAGCCCAGTTCATACTTTCTCTTGTATGCACAGAGGAGATACTCTTGCTACCAAACATGTTATGGGGATAAGGAGGATGCATTGCCACTATGTGGAGAGGGGGGATGTGTTGTAAAATCTATTATTATCGTGTGAGACATGCCAGTCATAAGGCAAAAGATGAGCTTTCTGCCAGAGGATGAAAAAGTGTCCCAGGGACAATCAATCTCTGGCCAAGAGAAACAGTGACAGTGGCAAATATTAAGACACATTCAGCATGCCTGAACACAGACACGACAGAGCACAGTGGTCTTGCTTGGCTTTGGTAAAGCTTCCTCACCGCTTGGTTGATGTTATAATATGGTGCCAAACTACTTTGTTTTTCTTGACTTTTTTCTTTACTCAAGGAGTGGCACCCAGTGCATGCTCTGTGACTAAATTAAGGTTAACAAATATAACAATTAAATTCTAATTGTCTGGTCAATCTCCAAATACCTTCTTCAGAGACAGTATGGTTTGCATCTGTCAAGATACTTGTTTTAAAACCACCTCTTTTATTAGCTGATGTTCAGCTATTACAAAAAGCAATCATTTTTGACAACATGCTTCCAGTACAGTTCTTGATTAGACAGTCTTTCCATGGCTGAGAATGTCTCTTTCAATGAAAAGACAGGCAACTGGTAAATCAACAGACCTTGACAGGTCTAATCGAATCTCGAATGTCAGCTGAAGAAGTGGATGGGACATTATCCTAATCCTTGGGAACAGTGACCACTCAAATCCACACCTTTCAACTAGCAGTGTGAGAGCCACTGCTTTCAGACCGCTGCCGCTTCTTCCAGAGATGCAGAGGGCCAGGCAGTGCCACAGTGCTTCACTGGGCTCCTCTGAAGGAATTTAGATAGGAGAGAATTGGCCTTACTATTATATAGCAAATTGTGCACTGAACAACCATACTTGAAACAATTTGTTTTGTTGTTCTCTCCAATTTACTTAAATAAAGGCTTTTTTTTGCCTTTGTTCCTTGCTAACTTGTAGGCTACATTGTTCTGGCACAGGACACCCCAGCATTTTTGCTATTCTGCTTAAAATTCTTTGTCTTCTTCAGTACATATTGCATTACTATATGTAAGAGGAAAACTTCTCTGCATAAATCCAATTTACTTTCAACACAACACAAGATTTTCCCCATTCCTTTTTCTGGCTTAATACCTTATCATTAGTGGCTTCACAGTAAATTTCTCTGTTCCCACTCATATTACTTGAAGTGCTATAGAAGTTAGAGACAAAAGAACCCTATCTCATTACCCATTTCCAGCCCTTCAAATGAGGCCTTGTGTCTTTTACTTCACTAAGAAACTTTCTAACATTTAGGTGCCCTCTAAAGTAAAAGCCTAAAACACAGTTCATTACTATTTCTTGGGACACAAACTGTTCTGAACTGTACATTGTATTCCTGGAAATACTCAAATATTTTCAGTAAGTAATAGTACTCCTCATCTGAGATTTTTTTTTTTCATAGGGATGCCAATAGTATTGCTTTTCTATTGCAAACTTAATTTGCTACCCATTGTCACCAATCCATTTATTTCAACCCTAGTCTGCTTACACAGAATATTGCTGTTCTGTATAATTTCTGCTTGTATATATTTCAGTGCCTTCACTGATCATGAATTGATGGATCTATGCAAACTATAGACATCTCTTCTTGTGACTATTTTCTTCAAAAATAATTTAACTTTATTTGTTGTATGTGTTTCAGGTCTAAGGTTTTCAAACTTTTGAATTACTCCTCTGTCATCACTTCTGTGCAGAACTTTACACTGTTATACCTCTTGTAAAAGTCATTCAGTCACTTCCATCCACTTCCAGCTCATTATTTAAAAAGTTAAATGTAACTGGATCTAACAGCAATTCCTGTACTATGCCAGACACTCCCATACATAGCTTTTGATCATTACTTTTTGTATATCATCCTTTAGCCACATTTCAATCCACATAATTGTGTTCTAAAAAATTGACATTAATTTTTCAATTAACTATTCATGAGACAGTTTCAAAGCTTTATTAGAATCTGGATATTTTACATCTGTTGTTTTCACTTCATCTACTGGTTTTGTAGTTTTAGTTAAATAAAAAGCAATCAGGTTTGCCCAGGCAAGATTTATTCTTTATAAAATTATGCACATTCTTACTCATTGTGCAGCTATCCAATGGAAAGGATGGAGGAGATTAGCAAACACACAAAGGAAAGACTCCAGCCTTCCCCATCCTCTTAAATGAGATCCTCACACTTATCTCCCTTTTATGCCCTTGAAAAATCTCTCGGTAGATAATCATCAATTTCTTTTTTAATATGTGCTCCATTATTTTCTAGGGCTGGAGTCTGGACTCAGGGAATAGCAATAGAAAGGTTCATTTCTCTTCTCCTCTTTCCTTTTCCCCACTCCTCTTTTATAAAATTATGATTACTTTATTATTCTATTTTTGTGTACCCACACTTGTCCAGATCTGCTCAATGAAAGCTCCCTAAGTGTCACTATTAGAAACCTGAGCCATATTCAGACCACGCAGAACACCACAATATTTCTTCACATTTTCTAAGCATTTCTCACATCACCTAACAGAGTTTCATAGTAGTACTGAAGTTACTTTGGTGTCTTGCTTGTTTACAGAAGGTTGGCCTTTCTCTCTGAGCTGCTGTGGTGTTCTTGCAGAGACTGAGGGCTGGGAGCTCACCACACGTTTCCATGAAGAATGCTCTCAGTGGTGCCCCGTGTAGAAGAAAACACGGGAGCAGAGCCAAACTATGCCCATACGCTTCCTATCTTTCTTCCTTAACAAAGCAGACCTTAAATAAAGAGAAGATGCACTATCTCAACCAATTTAAGTCTTTCAATCAACTAACATGTTAAGAAAATCATAGTTTTCTCCAACAGTTATAGTTCTGTCGAAGCACCATAGATGTTTCTGATGCTCTGATCCAACTGACTCGCAATAATGCAGAGCCTATAGCTGTCACCAAGACCAGCTCCACCTCTGAAATGTCACTCCATAACTGTTGTTAAAAGCACTAGCTTTAGCCCTAACACGGCAAATCAAGTTTTCAATGTTGACTGTAGAGATATGTGACTTTATTGGGCTAGTCACACTGAGTTTCTATATATATGTGTATATATATACACATAAAAATAAAAATCCTGTTGTGGCAGCTCATTGTCAGTATCTCACAGAACTCGTATCTGGAAGAAATCTCAGTAAATTAACATCTGGATATAAAGTCTCACATCCTTTCAATCCTGGGGAGCATTCTGCATCCACTACTGTCAATGGCAACACTCCTGACTTCATTGGAGCCAGGATTTCATCATCTGATTAGTCAGTCGTTCTAGGCTGAAGGCTCCTTTCTCTTTTCTAACTTGTCCTGTGCCATCCCAGATCTCCTGATCTTATCAGCGAGAACTGTCTAAGGTAATGACAAATGAAAAAATCTAGGAAATAAAAACCTGGGAATTTGTATTTTGTATTTATAAAATACACTGAGAAATTATTTTTCCTCCTCAGTATTTTCAGCCATATTACTAACATATGTGCTTTGATCTAATTTTTCTCATATTTCTCAGTACCTGTTATGCCAGTGAAAAGAGTAGTTTTGAAGCCTTTTCAACTACGTATTGAAAACTACTGTGAAGCTTTACTAGTAATTTGGCATAAAACACTACTAATATCATATGTAATATGGTAGGTGATGAAGGCAAACTAAAAAAAAGAGAGGGAGGCAATTCTCTGACAAAGCAACTATTCAGCCTGGTTGAGAATAATATCCCTAGATTGTTTCAAATAGGTTGTATTATTCAGAAATAAATTAACTACCATGGTGATGTCAGCCAACAATAAAAAATTACATTCCATAGTTTCAATTTTATATTTTTTAGATGTAAAGATTATTGTGAACAACTAAGCATGTACACAAACAACAGTTGTGCTTTAAACATGCCATCTAAAATAATTTAAAATGATTGGCCTTGGGTTTCTAGAGAAGTATCATCTTTGCATGAGCAGTGTATGACATTATCTATCAAACTAGACTATCATGCAACTTCTGCAAGAATTACTGTAATTCACAAGTACATTAAATGGCAACCTATGTTCTGTTTACCTAAATTAATATACCCTTGATGTAGCGTATGTCACTGCCTCCCCCTCTCTTAATGCGCTGATAATAGAGTTTTGTAACTTGTAAAAGGATTACTTCAATCCAATCAGCAGGTGCTGGGATCAGTGTGTGTCAGACAAATACTTGCTAATCCCTTTTCTTACAGCTCCCAGCTGCCAAAGGTGCTCAGTGAAATCCCAGTGAAATGGCTGGATACAACCTGGTGTGGACTGAGGTAGGTTTTCAGCTCTGGAGGAAACCTTGGAAAATATATGTGATGCTAAACATCGCTTGAATCAGGAATGATGGAGGCAGGCATGCACATTAAAAAAAATTAGAATGCTTAATTATGAAATATTTACTCTACCTGGCTCTCTAAATATAGCAGAAGATAAAGAAATTCACTCTACAAAAAATCCCATTTCAAGGATTATCAGCTACTTAATGGTGTCGTCTAGGTCTTAAAATACAACCACCCTCATCTCCTCCTCCTTACCCCCTTTCTTGAAATCTAAATTATGCCTATGAAGTTTCACCCCTGCAATTAATTTGCTTTAAATAAACCTCAACAGAAAGAAGATGATTACCATAAAAGGAACATAATTTGCTCCCTTACAATCTCTGTATTTCTATAGCTCCTTCTGTCCAACTGTCTGAAAGTACTCACATTACTTCTGCAGGGGAGGCAAGTATCATTGCTGTTTCACAGATGGGAAATGAAAGGGCAGAAACATCAAAGTGAATTTCCCGGGGTCACAGAATATGTTCCTAAAACACTTATTTTGCAGGGAAATTCAGAACTCAGTCTTCTTGACCGCTGTTTTTTCCTTTTCCCATGATCATGTTTATAGACAGGGCTAAAGGTCGTGCAACCTCCATGAATCCATATCTGATAACATTTTTGTAATTAGAGCATACCAAACGTTCTGACTCTAATGGAATTAGAACAGGTTTCGGTTTGGGGGTTTTGTTTAGAAGTACAGGGTTTAAGTGGTTGATGAGTAGAGGAATTTAATTTATGCACATGTTAGATTCTGTTTATACAAGACATGCCAAACTAAATAATAAAGATTTAAAAGATGAATTAGCCAAAATCAGTTTCCAGGCTTTCCCTACTTCTTATGGTAGATTTCACAATAAAAATCTTAAATAATAAATAGTCTTTAAATAAAGGAAGACTGTTATTTCAAAAATGGCGGGCTAGACCTTAGCCAAATACCGCTATTTCACAGCATGGGATATGTTATGACATTTCTTAAAAACAAAAATAAATCCAAACCAAAAAACCCCAAACCTCTCCATTAAAGACAACTCTGCAGTATAGGAACTGACGCCAAGGTTAGTGTCAGCTGAATTCGTCAACTGAGACATTTTGGGAAGCGCTTCTGGTAGCTTTGTTAAAAAGCGAAAGCGCAAGCTACACAGCTGAATAAAAAAGTAGCAGAAAAACTGAAAAAAACCCCACCAAATCAAGTCCTTCAACTCTTTGTGATAAATACTGACACCCAATTCCATTCTCACAGGAAATTGCTATTTTCTTCTTACACATTAAACCTGTTTTTCAGATGAACCCTTCTTCTCACTTTATTTTTTTTACTACTGGTTTGAACATTATACCACAATCCAAGACATATTTGTGATTCATTTATATGCCTACTAATGATGTTGTATGTCTGAAATGAAAACTTTAAAAATATATTACTACACACTAATTACCTGGCTAAAAACACAAAACCAAATTCCCTGCCTTCTTCCTCTTTAAGCCCCGCTAACTCAATCAAGCATCTAAATTTGGGTTCCCGGTTGGGTACTGTATTTGCAAATTTAGATTTTAATGAATTAAAGTCTGTGTTTCTTTTCAGAGCACTTGTACAGTCATCTTAATTTACTATATATAAAAATTACCAAGAGATAAATATAGAATTCTGAAAACGTCATCTTTAAAAATAATCTTCTCTTCAAGCGTGGTCAAGTTCTTCAGAGATAATGAGACTAGGAAAACCCAGGCAACCATGACCAAGTACATCAAAGTGATACAGCACATGATGTGATTTATAGATAGTCTGGCAAATTATGCCTCTGCTAGACAGTGGCCATCTTGAGGGTAGAAAGAAAAATATTATTCCTACAGATATAACATCCCTGCTAAAGCAAAGGGATAAGCAGTAATACTCTTACTACTCCTCTTAAATACATGAATAAAAGTGAAAAGGTGCTTTTCCAGGAGCAAATTGTACTTCTAAAGGAAAATCCTTCTGCTTTTCAGCTTTTTTTATTCTTTTTAAAGAGGTATCAAAATTGATAGTGAGAATCTGTACACAAACACACACACAGGTTTGTGTGAAAACTGAGAATATGCAATACAAAATCCAAGAAGTCTTGCAATCCGCACTATACCCACAGCCTAGCGGCAGAATATGCGTAAGCACATGTGTGAACCTATGGTCACCGGTGAGAAAAAGCAGGGAAAGCCCAGGCTGGATAATCAGTCTTTTCCTTAGAAAACTCCCATAACAGCCAGAGACAGGAAACTTCAGACTCCTTAATCATCTTCAGTGGTCAAATCGTAGTACTCAAGATCATTTTGGAACCACATCCCAGACCTAGGATGCAGAGAAGCAACCCAATTAGAGAAACTGCCAGTGAGGACAGTAAGCAGTGAAGAAACTCCTTTTCCACAGAATTTCTTTCCGGACTTAATGGAGATGACTGTGGGAGAAGACATGCCTGACTTCTGCCCTATCCCTTCCATGTCACACTCACAGCCACAGCCGAACCAACATGCAGGAGACTGAGCAATGCTGGCCATGAGAAAGATGCAGCCGGTATCTACCCAGCTCCCAAATCTACAGGAAGTGTCCCATTTTTTAGGTAACCTTTTATCTATGCTCCATGGGATTTTCAGCTAAGGTTGGCCTAGCTCAGTGATTCTCAAATTCTCAAGTATTTTTCTCATGAAAGCATTCAAAAGGGACTGTGAAGAGATGGTAGAAAAGCTTTAGAAGTGCGCAAGCTGAACACATCCTACCTACTCCTGGGACTCTTGGGTTTCCATGGAAGCCAGTAAGGGATAACACTTTAAAGAAGTTTGAGGAGCACCGGTCTAATCCACAGATGAGAACATTTGAAGTGACAAAGGGCAAAATAAGAACAAGGGAAAGACAATGTGAAAGAGGACAGAAAAAGAAGCCAAAACCAGACTGTAGGGGTCAACAAAGAAGTGAAATGATGAAAGAAGACACTCTACTGCAAAGAAAGAAAATCAGAAAAACAAAAACCAGAACACAGCAAATGAAGAAAATGCTATGGAAAGAAGCAAATTTTGATCATAACTGATAACTGTTAACATTTCCTTGTGTGCTGCTTCTTTTTCTTGGAACTCTTCCCTTCACATCCTGAACCAAGGAGAAAACATCGAGAGAGTGACAGTAGTAGTTTTGAGTACACAGTGCAAGTACTGCTTACTGCTAAACAAAAGGAAAAAGCAAAATAAGGAGCCTAAAATTCAGTACATGTGTGCATGTGCATGTGTGTGATGGCTAAGGATCTAGCAGACTGAGAATATATTCTAGAAGAAAACTGTTATGAATTCAGAAGAGACTCAAAAAATGAGTACATGGCACCCTTTTCCATCACAGAGGTAACCAACTATAGACTGCACATCCTCAGTTTGGTTTTCACAAGCTTTTCCAATGCGTAAATATCCTTCAGCCATCTCTCCCAATAAGGAATAGTTTTCTCTTAGATAATGACGCCAAAACTAAACTCGCAGAATCAAATCTGACAAACCCAGGTGCAAAACTCCTTTATACTTTCATGTCATACTTTCATGTCTTAAAAAAGACTAATGAGGGACAAAAAAGGGCAAAAATATTACCCTTCGATACGAACCTTTTTCTATTAAAGCTAATATGATTAGTTGTGAAAGCAGACCACCGGGACACCAGAGAATGGGGGTCTACTCCTGCCTCTGCTTCTGACCTTAAGGTTAGTCTTGGTCAAGTCAGTTCCTTGTCTGCGCGTGACCTTCCTGGACTAAAAAGACAGGATAATGATATTGACCTTTAAAAAAGAGCTTTGAACCTACTGATCAAAAGTGCTATGTAAGAGTTGGCTTATTATTATTTTGGTTACTGAAGTGAGTTGAAGGGCTCTCAGTGACTTTAATCAAAATTTCTTGTATCAGGCCCCAGAATCCTACCTGTTTCTCAACATTCGGTTGTGAGGATACACAGAGTTTTCTTGACTCCAGCAGAACTTTAAATGACACAAAAGTAATTTCTGGACTTCCAGAAGAAATAATGTATTAGGCACCATTAGTATATTCACTGCATTAATCGTAATTAGACACTATTATAATGCTTTCAGTCAAAGTGGCCTAATGCAAAGACGCCAATAAGTGAAAGGAGGCAATGAGGAAAGAAGAAAGCGCTTTTCTCAGGCAGGTATCACATATTCCCACCTGAGCAGTAGCAGGGCATCCCCCTGCTATGAGCCAGCAGTGCCCTGGGGATTTTATGTGCCTGCTTCTGTGTGGTTGCTCTGGTTAATCAAACCAACTCTTCTGGGTGCCTTCCTACTAAAGCAGTAGACAAATATCTGCGTCAGAAATACTCCTGCATTTAGAAAAGCTTTGGTTTTGGATTCTGCATTATCTTCATCCTTAACAAATTCCACCTCTTAACTACACCAGCCTACTACAGTGGCATGGTGACTGTCTCTTACTGTTGTGGTCTACATGGTTTGTTACAATTCTTACAGATTAAGAAGAACCCTTGATGTTTTTGACTTAACACATAATTATAACATATATAAAACATGCTTTTATAATGAAACTGCTTCTTCAGGTATTGTTACTGCATGCTATTTAACAACTGCTATGTTTAAACTAAAAACCCTTTGATTTGGTCTGATGAATGAAGCCAGCATACAGTCTATGGTACTTTCTGCTACAATACCACTCTGCAAGACTGTTGCAAAGGAACATTTGTAGGACTATAGATACAAGATTAGTTCTCCAACCTGTAATTTCCTGAGTGAACCAAATGAAGTTCCCACAGGTCCACACAGAGGTAAAGCTTACAGTAATCTCATGGTAGAGCAGGTACATGGGGGTCTGTTGTGTTGACGGTATCTCTATACAAAGTCCATCTACTCAAACAGTCTCTTAATCAAAGCATTTAAATTATCTCTATCTATTCTGCTGATAAGATTTGTCACTGGCAAAGACATGCGACATCTCTTACATCAGCTTTTTCCTATAATGGGAAACAGGCAAATTAATAGTGTTCTTTAACATACATCTCCTCCAGTACTTATGTGGCTGAGACCACTGCAAATTAAATTTTGTAATTACCACTGCTTTGCTTTTCACCATTTATGTCACTCTACATACTTGCAATTTCCTCAACCTGAGGAGTGAAAACAGCCTTGTCAGCTTCATTTGTACACTCCTGTAAGAGATGAAAATTGCAAATATTGCAAGGAAAAGTTTTAAAATTTAAAATGCCAAGTAGTTTTTCATTAACACTTATAAGACTCGTATATTATATCTCTGCTCACAAATATTTATCTATACTTGCATGAGGACACCATTGCTGTACATGGTATTTGTACACAAGCATACATGTGGGCATAAAGCACCCACCACTGAATACTCACCTTAAGGCACGTGACAATAATAAAAATACATGAAAACTGAAAATATACCACCATTTAAAGGAGTAAGAAAGCCTATCTAAACATGAAGTAACATTGTTGCCAAACATAATTATAGGCTTTTTCTGTGTCATAAAAATATCACCGAGATCTAGGGTCCAATTCTGACGGGGCTCCCACCTGCTAATCAGTCATGTGCAGATACAGCCTTGGGTGTAATTTCAGTTCTCAGATTTTTCTGCTGCAGCTTTTTTCCGTTGTTATCTCAGTAGACATCTTCACTTTGGTAAGATGGATATTGAACTACCATCCTGCTACACATTCCAGGAATATGCGCACAGCAAGCAGCTCGGCATCAGCTCACACATGAACAGCCTTAGCTCCCATAAAATATTCATTCATTTAAAAAATATTTGCACCCTGCTGTCAAACTTAGACAAATTCATACTGAGCTTCAGAAAATAGCTGTTTTAATGGTAAATGATGTTCCAGAAACCTCTTTCAGCTAAACACTCTCGTCAAAATTATTTTAATAAGAAAGATTAACAATTTCAACATTAGCTGCTAATCCCCTTTCATTTGAAACTGTGCTGATAAAATTCTTTGCTTGTCATTCAAATAGTAAGTAATAATTATAGATTTGGGGCCTCCATCTCTTGCTTCATTAATAGTAAATTGCATGGAAGTCTGAAGCATAAAGTCAGCTTTGATACATCTCAAAATGCAATTTCCATAGCCTTCCTTAGCTATGTACAATTAATTACAGAGTTAATAAGGGGAATATGTTAATGAAAGGGAAATTATTCACTCAGACCACCTGGTCTTATCAAATTTCTTTAATATGTTTTCTTCTTTCTGTGAATTTGGATGACAGCAAGAACACAAATCATGGTGTGCATTGCTAGTCCTTTAGCATTTTTATTTGCAACCAGCTATAGTCCACTTAAATTAAATATGAAAAGAATCTAAGAACTAACCAGTACTAAATAACTGACCGTATTTGTTTTCTCAAGTTCAGTACCTTTTTAATTTTAAAACAAAAATGCTTAAACAACTTTATAATTACCAGACTCTCTTCAATGCTCAGAGTATAAATATAATGTATCCAATAAGGAGACATTGTAATTTTTGTTTATTTTCTTTAAAGAAATGTGTTGCATGTGCACATATTTAATAAAAGACGTACAGAAACATGCTTCAATTCACTACACTCTGACAGCTACTAGAGCTTAGTTGCCATGTGCGGTAAGGTTACTGGATGTTCATGGGAATATTTCAGATAGTACAAACAGCCCAGTCAGAAGGAGGCAAACCTTCACATAAGTCATCTTAAAAATAACATTGTAATACACAGTCAGAGAAATAGTTTTTAAAGACACATTAAGTCCAGAAACCAACCATCTTCAACAGACATTAATGGATTTACTACTAACCAGACTGAGGACAGAAGCGTTTTAGGACCTGGATGCCAGCCATCATAGTCATTCCAAAAAGAAAGGGGCAGAGAAAAATTCCCAGAGCAGTAACAGATGATGCTCGAAGGTGATGCTTGCGAGCAGTTTGTCACCCCTCCCTTCTATCCTCAGTTCAATTCAATGGTACAGCAAGCAGGCAGAAACAAGAGGCAACTCGTAATTTTCCCCAACTATGAATAGGGTTTTCCTGGCCAGCTGGGCAACCTAAAGGAGCATCAGCACACAAGTTTAGGACAAGAGGATGAGGGGGACACGACACCATTGAGGGAGAGCTACCAACTAGAAAAATGAAAGGGTATTACTCTAGTCTGAAACAAAAGAAGAGTTTTATTAAAAAGAGAAATTCATAGCAAAAGTACGTATTTTATAAAGGCATGCTGGGGTGGTGGTGGAATATTTGAGGGTAGTAGACTTTCACATCATCTGGTTTTGGACAAAAAGTAACATAGTCCTCCTTTATAGAACAGCAAATACTATGGCATCCACAAGCGAAATTCACAGATTATTTTAATGTTTATCTCCTTATTTAAAAATGTTTCCACAGCTGTGTCGTGGGTGCATATGCAAAATTTGATCATCACAGGAGCATTCTTTCTGTGTCCTACACATTAAATTTTCCAAATACCACCCAAATTCTGATACCTTACTCAAAAAACCCTGCCAAGTTAAGGCCTAATCCCAGAAAGAGTTGCAGAAAGTAAAGTATAAATTTTTTTATCTTGCTCTGAAGATGAGAATAAACAGACTTTGTTGAATCAATGGAGAGATTAAGCTTCCTTCATTGCCAGTAGCATCTTAACTAGAGCACTTCCAATAACGTCTGCCGGAATAGCCCACATGAAGAGAAGGAGCTCTCCAAAATACCACTGGAGTTCTCCTGGGTATCTTAAACTGCAACTGGTATAACAGTGCAAAACCACAGTGCCAGTATGACGTCCCCTCTTTGTAAGCACCATGAAGCAAGTCCCAGTTTCATCCTGAACTGTTATGTGTTTTCAGAAGCTCTGAAGTTATAGTCCCATTCACCACATGTCATTTGATCTTAGCAGTGCACCATGTCTTGCAACCTGCGTGAGCCATTTCTTTATCCCACAGTGAGTCAAAACGCACCTCCTTCTTACATCTGAGCTCTGCCACCAGCTCAGAAATACTCTATAACATGTATTATCATCTTGGGCCTCCTGCATGAGAAATCTTCCTGAACCATCCTCTTTCTAGTATCCTTCTCCTTCTAAACAGGCATTTCCACCTGTTAGATCCAAAATACGATTAACTGCTACAATGAGTTATCAATGACTTAACGCATGATGTGAGCATGCACAATAGGACAAATACAGCAAAGAGCACTTCATTACTGAGGATGCATTTGGAGCCAAAAGACAAGACCCGTAGCCTCCTGGATGAGTGTTCATCTCTGGTTTCTGCCACTAATGAGACTCTCAGAAACAACTGAGGACCCAGTAATATCCCTTGTCTTCAATCTGAAGTATCAAAACCCAGATCTTTTTCATTAAATGACCTCCTAGCATCTCTTGCTACTTGCTACAACTGGTACTTATCTTGCCTTGACATTAGCTGGATGTTCTCTAGAAATGGAAAAAAGCTGGGAGAAACAGAAAAAAAGTTCAGCTAGCCACCAAGTTTTGTTTCAGCCATGGCAATGATCCTTTCTTTTCACTCTGTGCACATAGTTGCATAAGCTAGTTTTGTGTCATGTATTTCTTGCAATGTAATGCTTTTAAAATTAGTACTCTAGAATATTAATAGAAATGTTTTCTTCATCTTTCTACTGAAAGCCTTAGGGAATGATATAAGGTGGTTAAAAGTGTTCAACCAAAGCAGCTTAAACAAAGCTGGAATAAACGCCTCACAGTCAAGCGACAGACCAAAATGTAGTCACAGAAATTTGGCGAGTCATTTCTAACCATGAATACATTTGGGGAAAACAACAGACAGGGAAGAATTTAGGAAAAAAAAAAAAGATTTTGAAATTAATTTCATACCGTGTTGAAGAGGAATGTTTTTTCTTGATTTAATACTGAGTCTGTAATTGTTGTTATCTCTTAAGGCCCATTCAAAAAGATTAATATAGAAAAAGGTAGGCAACTGAACATGAAACAAATAAAAATGGACGAATCAAAGGGTAACATGTTCATGAATGTTTTTTCTGAGTTTTATTGATGAAATCTATGTAGTACATACATCCATTTATTAGATTTATGGCTCTATTAGTAGAGCTGTTTTCATATGCAATGAGGTTTTTTGCACATTTCTTTGCAGCTTTTCTTTGTTCCTGTATCTCAAGTCCTGGCTTTAAACAGAGGCAATTGTTTCAAAATAACTTATATATATTTAGGGAGGAAAAAAAAACTAAAATGAAGGGATAAATGCCATTTCATTAGCAGAAGATCTTTTGGGAAGCAAGCAGCAACACTTGCCCCTAAAAGCACTACAACTCTGGGAGAGAAGGGTAAAAATTTTCCCATCCACAGTATTTATGTCTTTTTGGGATATTGGCTATCTTGTCACTGAGTAATGTGATACACAACAGCTTTTTCCCTTGTGACTCCTCTTGTCTGTGTTCATGATGAAATGGCCTTTAAGGCCAAAGCCTTCTTGGGACTTAAATTTCATGAGACTCCTAAAACTATTTACACTGGCGCAGTTGAAAGATAAGTTGGGATTTAGATCCACTTAGCACATGTATAAGGAGTTTATGCTTTTAGCTAAACTTTGCTACTGACTTGTTTCCCTTCCCATGTGAGGGAGGATTTTTAGTTCATCTTCTCAGTTGTAAGCTTTTTTTTAAACAGAGTATTTCTATTCTTGAAATTCATAAAGAGCTAAAGAGAAATTAATGGTGGTAGAAGGAGATGGTGGAAAAAAAAAAAAATTAAAAACCCACTAAATATTCAAACACACTATAACTGTGACAAAGACCTTGTTTTCCGTACCTGCAGTCCTCACCTTTGTCCCTGCTAGCATTAATCACTTCTGCGGCATGTGTCCCCCAGCAGTGCACTGCACTCATATACCGTGCATCACGCTCCTTCACTCAGGAAATGTTTTGTGTGTACATGGATTAAGCTCAAGGTGGAAAGTATACCTGCATCTAGCACAGTGCTATCAGTCCTCACATGCTAGAGTTTCTCTATTTATTTAGAAAAGTGCGTTTAGATGCCTTTTGCTCATGCTTTTATTGCAGCTTTAAGAATAAAATTAAGGGGTTTCAACAAAATGTGGTGCAGGATTTTACAAGTATTTTTTCTTGTTGGAAAGTGTCTTCTGTCACACAATCCCACACTCTTCCACATTCAATTCAAAGAAAATCTATAGCAGCTACCCCATAGAGTTAATTTCAAACAGAGTTTATTTTAAAAAATGAGAGTGAGGGAAAGTTGCTTAGAAACCATCAAAAAGTTACTATGCAGAGACTACAGGATACCAATGTTATAAAAAACCCCAGGTTCAAGCCTGGAAACTATTCCCTGCTTGTTACCCTTCTCAGTCCCACAGCAACCCTGCCACTGATTCAGCATCAAAACTAAACTGGATGCAAAGTTCAACATCTTGGGTTTGACTGATTTCCCAGCAGCAGGTCTCCATCCCACGTGCCCCTAGTTCAGGTTATGTCACAGGAGGTGCTCACAGGTGCTCATCCTCTGAGACCACAACCTGTCCCAGAACTTTCTTTTGACGCAAAGTTCTTATATGAGGCCATCCTTCACTTCTCTATGGGGAAAGTCCTTTTGGTTTTGCAGGCAAATTGCCAAAGACACGGGGATCAAGTGGACTTACACCTCCTACATGCAAGGCCCTAGATTTCAGTCTCTGGTTCATTTGCTCCAACTGCCTCGTTCAGCCCAGTTACGAAACTTTCTTCTCCTTCTGAAAAGTACAGTACACACCAACTATCACAGACTATTATTATTTCCAATAATACAGCAGTTTCATACCCTCAGGGAGAATAATCTTCAGACTTCCAGCTTAAACAAGTACTGAAGAGGACCTTTTGGAAATTCACACTTTCTGAAATTCTAATTTAGGTATAATGCTCCAAATTTTTGCACGTCTGTCTTTACAAGGAAAAAAACCCCAAAACACAGAAAATCACTTCTGCTTCTGCAAATTCCCTCTCATATACGGTACTCAGATAACAACCTCAAAATGTTATCATCAAAAGCATACGCTCCCTTCTTGCAGTACTGGTCTTCATTTAAAAACTCATAAAAGATTGTAATTATTTTAATCAAACAAGCGTGGCAATATACGAAGCAGATGTGGGATCCAATCCACCTAACTTACGTGCTAAACTTGTGCTTCAGCATGAACAAAAGAGACTCCTTCCCCTAAGCTGCAGACGTGAATGGGACGGTGCAAGCACAACAGGAGACCTCCAAGAGAAATCCTCTCTCTGCCTAATTCTCTGGAGACCTTCATAGCCACCCACTCACTTCACCAACTAGAAGGGAAGTTTATGGACTCAAGTCAACAACACCACTTCATTAAGTGTCTAAAATGTAGGTATAAGTTATGAGCCCAAGTCAGGGAGACTAAATCTCTCCCGGCCACCTTCAAACCCTCCCTGGTTCTCTTGCTGGACTGCAATGGGAAGCATTGCACAAGACTTCTCTTGGCACTTGAAACAGAGATGTACATATGTGAATAAAGTGGGTGAAAATCTAAACCTGAGTTTCTACTCTTTTCCTTGCTGTGACCTTCCAAATAGCAATTGTTTTCTTGCAAAACCAACGGTGACCAAAATGAGGGCACTTCTTTGTTGTTGCTCATGCTGAAACCAGCCAGTCAGCGCCACAAACACGACTGCATAAACATGCTCCTCTAATTACACTTTCCACAGTGCTTGGATCTTTTAGAAAATCAGAATCAAAAAGTGCCATATGGGCCATCCTCCTGCTATAAATGTGAGGAAAAAGAACGT
This sequence comes from Pelecanus crispus, assembly GCF_030463565.1. Lineage (NCBI taxonomy): Eukaryota > Metazoa > Chordata > Aves > Pelecaniformes > Pelecanidae > Pelecanus > Pelecanus crispus. Next base: position 10,882,344 of record NC_134644.1, read on the forward strand.
GAAAAAGGAAAAAAAAAAAACTCTGAATGTTGTTATCACTGCCCTTCTGGGCCTCCTGAGTCCCCCCTGCTTCCTCCTGCCAACAGTACAAACTACCTCATGCTACTGTCAGCAGAGCAGAGACATTGTCTTTGCTGTACAGGAAAGTGGCAGAAATGCAGGATATTTCTCTTTGAAAGACTGGTTTCAGTCTAAGTGAGGAGACTGCCCCACAGCCACATGGATTTGGAAGATTCCTGGTTTCTCCAGACCTTGAGTACTACAAACAACGGGCTAACCACAAGTAGCAAGTGCTCCAAGCAAACAGTACCTGTGGCCAACCACAAACTCCAATAAAACCAAAGCTGAGGTGGCTTGGATAACATTTCAGGTATGACCTGCTAGCATGTTCCAGCAAATTAAACAGCTTTACAGACATGTTTCTGACCAGCGCTACCTCTGAGCAAGATTATGTAGAGTCATTCAGCAGTTGCAGACACATTTCTTCTAAGCTACTTCCATTAAAGATTTATTCTGTTTATCAATCAAAATAAAATATTTCCTACTGCCACTTTCTACAGTAAGCCATTGTTTTATTTTCTCTGGGGAGGTCCTGGCACCTATGACCAATAAAGACTGAGGAGCCCTAGCTCAGCTAACTGCTACTTTGCTGCACACTGTGGAGCTGAAAAACACATTTACAGACCTGTAAGTGCATTTACCCTGCAAAGCAGATGGTATTTGCCATTCTTGCTGGGCCCCTTGCTAATATTTCTCGTTGCTTTTTTAGGCACTGAGATATTTTTCACAGAAAATATCTACAAAATTTAAAATGTAAGAGGATTGAAATGGGAAGAACTGGAAAACTTCTTGTATTGAATGCTATAAAAGTTGCAAAGAGGCCCCTCACTCTCCTCCACTTGTAGCTGCAGGGTAAGGGGGGGAAAAGCTCACCTCTGGCAAGCCTCTTTTGCTGAAGTCCAACAAGCCACAGCATCTCCAAAGGGAGAGAAATTCAGGCAAATAAAGTATTACGGATATGTGCATTTATTTTTGAGCAAAACATAAATCGGGTCAGCTCTCTGGTTTCAGCGTGACCCATGGTGACACAAAACACAAGCATTTCTGATCAAGTCCAATCATCTGCTTCAGTGTTGTAGCTGAGCGATGCTGATCTTCCCGTATAAACCTAACCTAGCTTTGCCTTCAGCAAATCTTGAATTTACGGTTTAACTACTTCCCTTAAGTAAACATCCCACTGCTTGCCTGACCCTCCTATTAGGCTTGCCCTGATATCCAGGCTAAATGCATCCTTTCGATTCTAACCCATATTTTCTTCCTAATTGTATCATCTGCATCCATTAAGAACAATTTTTCCCCATCCTGTATTTCAAAGTACATAGGCAGACTCTTCCGAATCACTGATTTTTGTTTGTTCAGTTTAGACTAAACAAATTAACTATTTTTACTCTCTCTGTGTGGTTTGTACTCTCAAGACACTACAGCATTTCTTTTACCCTTCTTTGAACCCTCACCATCTAAGATACAACATATGCTGTTAGATAGCTAACATATGTATGAGTTCATCCAGGGTTAAACAGGATTGACTGAATTATGGACACTGAACACCGTAACAGTGATCTTGACCAATCTGACTATTTTTTAAAGTTTATTTGTCACCATATGAAGACAATTCTTTCTTGCAATTTTGCACAAATTCCCAGAGCCAGAATAAGTGGTTCCCATATGCAACTTTCTCTCCTTTAAGCTTACTTTGTGATTTTTATATTTTTCCCAATAATATAACTGAAAACAATTTTGCTCAATTTAAAGCAGTTGAAACTGTTTGCAAATGTTAAATGCATATTTCCGTCTACATAGGAAACTTTACTCTTATTTCCATACAAATATATTGCCTTAGAACCTTAGGACAGGAATTTGTACTTAGTTTGAGGTTGGGCAATTGGAGACTTCTTTTCCCCCAAGCATTGTAGTTAACTGTGAAAGGAAATCAAGTGAATTTTAATTCTGCTTAGGCAAAAGTGGGACAGTAAAACCTACAACAAATGATTTTCTATCATGGGAGCAACCCTTCCAAACTGCACTTGTATACCAGGTTTTAACGTAATACTTAATTAACTCCTTTTTGCGGGGGAATAGGCAGGGGCAGGGGAAGAAGCATTTATTCAGGATGACATACTCTGATGAAGCATCTGGTTCACAATCCTGCCCTGCTTTTGCTCAGTTTTATAGCTGACCTGATCAAGGCTGAAGGAGGTCAGTAACTTGGCTGAGGTCAGATTAGCTCTTTGGGTTTTGCCTGCCTTCATTCCTTTCTCCATTACGTGAGGTGGCTTATAAGAATTTGAAAAATACCTGAGAAGATAGTACTCTGAAATATAAGTCCAGAAAAAGAGAGAAAGAAGTTGAAAAATTATGACCCAAAAGTATGGCATGGCGAAGAGAAGTTTCCTTCTGAGAGACCCCACTGGTGAGTCTTCTCAGCGGTGCATGAATAAATCAACAGAGAAGTTTCCAAAGTGTGGCAACCCTACCAACTGGAAAGCGTGCTTACTTTAGATCAACCATACTAATAAATAGCAGAAACCAAATATAGAAAGCAAAATAACACCTGACTCATTGTCTTCACCATCACCTAACTTCTCAGCTAATTTCAATGCACTCTACAAAGACAGCAAATATTTAAAGGAGGATGAAAATAAGGCACAAAAAATGGGGGATTACTCTACAGGTCTCCCAGCAGAACACTAACAGAGAGAGACAGAAACAAGCTGCAGCCAGCCCCAGCCACTGGACTCTGACTCTTACATACACACAGATCTTCACGTGTCCATCTTCTACACTGATACTGGTCGCAAGTCGTGTTTGGAAGTAACCCAAGTTTTCCAATGCAAACTCCATCAATAGAATATATTTGGATCCTTTCAAACATAGAAGAGATCCAGCTTGGAAGAAATTGAGCCAAGGACAACAAAATTCAGCCAAGGCTCAAAATTCAGATCTCTTTTCTAAGGGTAATGGAAAACGAATTGCTCCATATCGCTAATATTCTGTTGCCTTCTCAGCTCAGATACCTCCGCACACTGAAGATACATGAGAAAAAGCAGCAAGCTGATCAGAAATTTAGCCGTTTTCTTCAGTTGTCCAAGCTCAGGTAAACATAAATTAATAGGACAAAAGGACAACGCAGGGCTTATCTTTTTTAAAGCAAGCACACAAACAATTTGTATGTCCAAAATAAAAGAATGTTCCCCAGAGAGGAAAAAAAACAATATAATGAGAAAGAAATGGAAATAAAAATCCCTTTAGTTTTAATTATACCAAGCTAAGACTACCAGCAAAGCTCAGGAATATTTTTTACCTGTGAAAAGACAGCCTCCCTTTCTTTAAAAGTTATCTCTTTCCAAAAGCTGAGCTGGTACCTTAAATTCTGATGAAATTTCTTGTGCCATGAAGACAAAAACGCCTTACCAAGATCATGTGACCGGTGGAGATGTCCATGTTGGACTGGACTGGCTCCTCGCACCAGGACGACGTGCTGCTCCGGGCCGAGGGGCTGGGAATGGGCCCATCGCTGAATTGCGAAGATACGCTATTTATTCGAGAAGCGTGCAGGGGCTCCGGGTGATCAGATGCTTTCACTGCCATGCGCTGACGGCATAGCTCCTAGAGAGAGACAGAGGAAGAAACAACCTACGGTTAAGAGTAATTACAGGATACAGTCTACTAAAGACATATGATTTACAATATGTTTCCAGGGCTGGCAGTGTTTTCCCCCTCACTGCAGTGATTTTTGGGAGGCTGTCTGTTCAGTTAGGCACATCTACAAAGAAATACTCAATGAAATTACTATACGATGACTACTCTAACCTTTCAAAAGTGTAATTATGACTGCACACACATCTCCTCTTAGATAACCAAAAATAATATTTTGGAGCTTGACTTCTCTAACAGATAGCCTTTTTTCCCTCTAATATCGCTCTGCGTTCTGCAAAGCCACTTTTGAACTGCGCTACCTCCTGAAGTTAATGGGGTTGCACGGGAGTAATTGAGAGCGCTGCTTGGCCCTGGATATGCAAACTCAGCAAGCTCAAGGCAACTGAATTGATGTGCTCTCCAGTGTAAATCCTAGTTGATAGATGCCTCATTTCTCTTCATTAAAATAGCAAACTCACAACACTTCCTCCCTGATGTGGGGCAGAGAGGATGAAGAATGACATTAACGAAGAATAAAAGCAGAAATCTGTCATTGTATTGTTTAAGCAGCTTTGGCAAAGAAAGAAAATTCAAGCCGTAACACACGCTAATGCAAGCCATGTTAAAACACCGAAATAGATCGCACTGGGAATACGCATTTTCAGTTGCTCCCATGCATAGAATTCACACAAAAACACAGAATTCCTGTTAGGTAACAGAAAATCCTGCTGGTAAAACCAACTCCTTACAGTATAAAATTCTGACCCTAATGGGATAAACAGACCCACAGTTACACCGTCATTGTTATCATGCTTTTAGAATCAGTTATGTGTGGTGAAATCCCAGACAGTATAAAAAAATTATCATTTTTTAACATATGTCTATTGTCCATGAGAGATACTTGGCTGCCTGTGGCGCACAGCAAGACCAGCTAGTCCATAGTATCTGGACATATTGCACACGCAGTGTGGTTACACATTTGCCTGAGATTACTCATTCTGCACAGACGAGTACTAAGAGCCCAGTCTCTTGCCTCAGGCCAACAAAATAATACAGTCTGAAGAATTCATACTGTTGAAATGCCATGGCTTCTGTTTTCTTATTCATTGATAATATAGTTGCAGCCCAAGTGCCATCAGTAGCACGATCTGAAAACCTCCATATATCAAGTGCAATAAAATCTTCTATTCAGACAGGAGTTAGAAATATAACTTTAAGACTACGGTGGGTTTTTTTTTTAACCTTGCAAACTTTAGGACACTGAAGAGGGATCCTAATCCATGCAGTAGCAAGCATTCAAACAAACCCACTGAAACCATTATACAACTCTTGCCACCACATGGCAATGATTAAAAATCTCTCCAAACATTTTCTTCTACCAAAGCTTCTGTTTGACTTGCCATTAGCGATGTTTATGTGGAATTTTACTATTTTATATTATGTAATATGTTACGTGTGTGTGTATGTATATATGCATGTACAAATTAAGATACACTGAGACAAAATTTGTATCATATATAAACAGGATATATTTTCTTGTCTATTACAAAAACACAGTCAACTGAAGTTTGGGAAGCACAGATTACTCCTTGTATGTGGTGTCGGTTGTTGGAATAACTGTACCGACTGTCCCAAGTGAAACTGCTACCTGACGCCATTACTGCATTTTGTATATTTATTTTGTCCAAGCCATGTAAGAATTTTTCAAATCTTTACAAAAAGTAAGGGTTTTTCCACACTTGACTAGAATGTTTTCTGCCACTTGGTACCTTCATTACTTCCTACTGACCTTAACAGGAAAAATATGAGGAAAAAAATTAAACTTCAAAAATACTTTGAAATTGAGTCACATATATTAGTGTTAGGTCAGTTAAACTATCAGTATTAAAACCAAGACTTTTTAATAAAGGAAAAAATGTTTTGTATTTCTGTTTTTTTAAATATAGGGACAAAGAAAAAAGTCTCTCCCTCCCCTTTTCTCTGAAGGATGACACGTCATAAGAAAAAATAGCAATAGTCCAAAATGGCTATTACTAACCTTGGAACGACCTTGCGGTAGTGTAATTTCAAATCCCTGCTTTTAGCAGATTTTGGGAAAAGTGTAAGTGCGGAAACTTTTTAGACAGCAAAATAGATCTACAGAAAACCAAAAGGCAATTCTGATGTTTAGATATCGGCCATTCTCAGAGGGAATGGTTTACTGGACTAGGCAAAAGTATAGTAAGTGAAGGTATAAAAATATGTAGTCTATCACATAACTGCTAAAAGGACATGTCTTCTGGCTAGCATGCCATGTGGCATAGATATGAATTTATTATATTTTAATAGACATCCTGCCACTTGACTCACCCCAACTCTGTGCTAACAATAGCATTTGTACTCAAACAGGATCTTTGTTTTTAAGTTGATCTGTTCCTGCTGCTCATATCCTGCCTCAAGTCATAATCCTCTGCTTTTACAAGTGGTTGCTGTGGAAAGGATTATAGACCTCTGCTAACAAAAAAGAATCAGGATCAAGTGAACTTTAAGAAATTAATACACCATTTTTACGCAAATGATAATGACAGAAGAAGCAATATTATAGCCAATTGGTTCCAGAGTAGGTTAACTTCCAACAAAAAAGAATGTTTGGACATAAAGTATTTAATATCTTACTACGAAATGTTGTTTTAAAACTAAGCTTAATACGTTCATGGTCCTCATGAAAGAAAGTGAAGTTGAGAAACACAACAAATATAAGTAAGTTTTAAAAAAAAAAGTAACCTGATGTGAAATATTAACATATTTCTTTCCTGACATATATGGAACCAAAACAATTATTCCCAGAACTGCTGTAACTGTCAAATACCTTAAACAAAGCAACCACGTCACTGCACACCGCCATAAAAAATGTTTAATGTAAACAGGAAGGTCAAATCACAGTTGCAGCAAAAACACCACTGAATTTCTTGATTGGTGTTTTAAATCTCCAAGACAATGGGTTTTCCCCTGCCTGTAAACAGAAGTTTTTTGTTTGAATTTACTTCCAGATTGGTCTAACAGGCTTTGACACCTCTTCCTTCCCCCGCTCCCAGCCAGCCCAGCCCAGGCTGAGGAACCTGCCCCATCCCCACATGCACGTCAGCAATCTCAGGACACCTACAGCTTCTGCTTCTTCAAAGCCACCTCTCTGTTAGCCCAGCCATTTCAACTCCCGGTTGGGTTTTTAGCCTAGCGCTGCAGGGATAACACAGTTAATACCAGCGTGTATAAAAGCTTTGATGCGCGGGGCATTTTCGGAAGCCAAATAGGTTCCTCCAGGACATATGGACTAGGGAGGTCCAGCTCAGAGCAGGGAAATGTCTAAATGTGGGATTTGGGTTTGCTTCATCCTTGAGATGGTCAGCAACACCCCCTTCCTATGAAAGGTATTGGGAATAGTGGAGTCTCAGTGTGTGGGGTGTTTCATACTGGGTGCTCTCAGGGAAACACCATCCCTGGGCACTTACAGAAGTAGCATCACTTCACAAGCGCACAAAGCCCTAGATGGTTAAGACCCTCATTAATATGATATCTGTTACCTGTGCTCTTCTCTCCACGCTCAGGTATACTCTTCCCCACTCTGCAAAATCTTTACTCTCATAAGCATTTAGCAAATCAGCCATCTACCAAACCACAATTAGAATTTAAACTTGACTAAAATGTCAAAGCTGCAAACTGTGAGAATGACACAAACTGTATCTCTGTGTCGTCTCAGCCCGTACAACATTAAAAATATTTTCTAAGAATGAATTCAATTTACTGCTGCACTTCTATATTTAGCCAAGTGGCTGAGGCTATTTTTGCCGTACTGCGACTCAGTAATGTCTAGCCGTTGTTTGTGTATAGTTCGAGTGCCATTCTTCATTTAAAAACATCATTTACACCTAAAAAAGCAATCATAATGCATACAGTGAAATATGAAGAAATGATCCTCCTGACCCTTTGGGCTATGATCTAATGGATGGGTTGGACGTAAACATTTATTTAAAAGGTAATTTGAAGTTTATGACATTATTTCCCATCACATGGGAATTGCTATCATACTGAGGCACTTACTCTGTTTTTTATTTCCCAACATTTATTATTGAACTTATGTGGTGGTCACATGCAGTATATAATGGAAAAGTAATATCACTGTGTGACAAAAACTGCCATAACCAAGATAAATATTCTGTAAATAATGTCCAGTTAAATGAGTTCAAAGTACACTACAATGATCATTTGTAAAGAGCTTTTTATTTGAGACATAATTGATAACCTTAAACAAACCATAAACAGGATTCTCAGAAAATCCCTGGACCTCTTCCAATGAGGTTTTAAAGCGTTCCTAATACTTGGTTGTCATCACAGAGACAGGGAGAAGCAGGAAGCAACAATTATTTCCTCAGATACAACAAATGGATTTTCAAATCCGTACTTGTGAATGAACCACATTGCGGCATAAATGTAGTTTATCCACATTTAAAGAAGGGTATTAAAAGACTTGTTGCACCTAATGGACAATGACCCACGTGGATGGAGAGCCAGCCTTACCGCCGTGTTTTGTTAGATGGGTCTCTCAACTTGAGGAGAGGAGTAAGAAACTCTCCTCTCAACCAAGGAGGCATCAAGCCTGTTTAGAAATGAACCCCACAGACACCTGTCCATATCTGGTTTAGAGATACAACCTGCTTACCACCAGAAGTGCTAGGCCACCCCTTCTGGGTGTCCCCAGCCAGTGACAGCAGCGGCATTTGCTGACACTTGGCTTCATGATGCACATCGGCCATCGGTGTCACAGAAGGGCAAGACAGCAAATGATAATTTGGAGAAATTTTGATCTTCTGTCAAGTTCAACTAATACAGTAGGTATCTGGAAAATCCATTAAGACCGCATAGTTTACTAAAATGTTTGGTTTTGGAGAGAAATCTGTGTATACACCCCGGTAAAGACTAAGAGCATGGGCAAGCATAGAACTAAAACCAGCTGGAGCCGATGCTTGAATGGTCAATATTGAATCTTCTCCCTTGTTTTATTTGCAAAAAACGGAATTTGAAAACCTCAGGGTGGCATGTTACAGGCAGGAGACCTGACCTGAGCATCCTGGTTAAGAGATGGCCAACATGCACCTTGGCTTTCCACTCATTACTCTTAAAGATGAGCCACTCCACCTCAAAGCTGCCTCCAGTGAGGATGTTGCTGTTCATTAAAATATACCTACTTAATGCGAATGCACTATGCGATATCTTCAGGTACTCCCAGTCCAGCCACTGACCACTGCACATGAATCATTCTCATCTAGCTGGGTACCAGGCGCTTTATAAATGAAGTTGTTCAGCCAAAGTAAATGAAAATAGCTTCATATCTAAAATCCTGCTCTTCTTCCCCAGTCACGTCCACTTCAGAGCTGCTCAATGGGAGCCTGGGATCTGAGCAAAATTCCAACTTTCCAGTTTATTTAGAAAAGGAAATACAATTTCATTACTATATATTAATGAAAAGAATCTATTTTTGCAACTGATCCCCAAATTTCCATAATTCCAAAAATAAAGTGCAGGAAACAGGCTTAACATTTCCATGCTTTTAAAAATCTTTTGCTTAAGAAATTCAAATGGAAATCACCCAAGATAGTCCAGAAACAAGTGAGGCACAATTATTTTCAGAATTAACAAAATATAAGAGAATAAACCCTTCCATGATATACTTACTAAGAAAATGCAGAGACGTTAGACGAAGAAATTACTGTTTATTAAAAGTGATAGCTGAGTGTACACCAAGACCTTTCAACCTGACCTTCTTGATATTCTATCATCAGAAACAAATCTGCTTAAGCAGGCATGATTGCAATAGCACTGTGTTCATTTTACATGCAAACCAAAATTATTTTGTAGAAATTTTAAATTAAAAATGTTGACTATTAATGCTAAAGGATTCAAGACTATATAACAAAATATATAATGAAAACTAAGAATATATGTAACCTTTTATATGCTAGGTATGGAAGAATAAGATCTTTAAAAACGCTTTTCTTCTCAGCTTTAATACTTTTCATAAAATAGTAGCCTCACTTTAAATTAAGGAGGCATTATTCACAGGATGAGCTGAGGTCTGCATGTACAGCATGGATTGAACTGTTCTGCTATGGATGCACTCATAACACAGGGAGATTTAAAAAATGAAAAAATAAGGTAAGCTCATTTTTTTAAACAAATGAATCTACGACTACAAACATCATTATTCTGTAACTAGATTTGCTTAGTGTTACTACAGGGTGAAGCTAAAGCCATTTGGCTGCCTTTGTTTTGCTTTTGCATACTTAATATGTTTGCAGGTGTTATAAATTTAACTTTAACTTATTTACTGCGTTTGTAGCTTTGGGGATAATTACAGCTTTATTACCATTTATTTTTGAGTTATTGAAACATACTTTCAAGCTTTAGTTTCATTTTAACATACTTTTTGTCCAGGAGTAAAAGAGCTGTTTACATATGTGGAATATTTGTACATATATTTTCTATCCTTGCCAGAAAAGGCAACTACTGAGACCAGTGTGCCTTCAGAAAAGGAACAAAGGGAGATCTTGGCAAAACGTTTGCGAGTAATATTTTGAGAGACGCATCATCAAAGGTATCATTACATATCCATAATCTGTACAACTCATATTTATCTAGACTAGTATGTGATAGATCTTGGGAGGGGGAAAAGAAAAAAAAGAAGAAAGTAAAATGTATTTATTTGGTTGTCAATACAGCCTTAGTCTGTCCAGTTCAGTTTACTATCTGCCCTCTCGCACCGCACCACCCTCTGCATATCTGGATATAACTCTGAGTCTCGGTGTAGGGGTTTTGCTTTGTTTGGGTTTTAAATGACCTAAAAGGCAGGGCTGCTGTTTGCCTTTGAGAGCACTGCAGTCAAACACAGGCTTGAGACTCATTTTCCTAACAAAACCCCAATTTTGATTATGGTCTGTGAAATTAAAAATTTCAATTATTTTAGCATTGTGAGTATTTGCTGGTGGTAACTCATGAAATTATGATTCCCCTTTCTTCACAAAGAAAGTGTACACAAAGAAGTAGAGGCCATGCAGGAGGGGAAAGGCAAAGAAAACATGGCTATCTTTATATGGAAAATTACTTTTCCTTTATTTGTATTTATTTGTTTTATTCCCTCTCTTTGAATTCAAGCATTTGTACAGTCTTATCCTACCAAATCAAACAAACAAAAAGCCATCACGGTCTTGTGCACATCTCCACTAGTCCAGTAGATGTGAAAATTTCTCGCTTGCGTACAACCAAAGACACTGACCCTGCAATACAGCTTAAGGAAATATTTTTACTTTAATTCTTTCAGTAACCTCTCATCAATGACGTAGACATCTCAATAGCCCAGAAGCTCCTCAAAGAGGGAGAGGTCTTTTATATGGCTTGGGTTGCCAAGCATAGGTCAGCATAGGTCTAATGGTCATAGGTCTAATGGTATTTCCCTGAAATAACGGTGGCGTGTTTTCCCTGCTATCCATGCCAGGAAAGCACAGGCAGCTTTGGGGATAATACTGCTTTCCAGAGGATCAGTGAAATTTGAAGACCATGTTTAGGTTATTCTACTGGGGATTTTTTTCCTATACAAAAATACAAGAGACAACTCTAACTGGGACTGTGTAAGTGAGCACGACAGTTTATATCCTTGATTTCTAAAAGAGGGAAGAGTTTTATGAAACAGATGCCTGACTTAACATGACTGCAGTACACTGGACTTCACAGATAGAAGATATACGAAGAAAGTTCATGTTTCTTTAAACTGATTTGAACTGGTATGGTCACAATGACATCATGGTGGTTTCTCTCAGGATTTAAAGAGACTCCGTGGATGCCTCCAAGGAAACCAGGGACCATTTCTAGTAGGAAAGACCTGCAAACCATAGACCTGAAGTCACCTGAGATCTACTGGTGTAAAAGCACCCAGATTTTTCTCAGGGTGTCCCTGACAGTGTCTGAGCATTACTGGTCTTGCAATTCAGACAACTGTAAATCTGGAATCAGTGGGATATGCCACACACACACCAAAAAAAAAAAAAAAAAAAAAAAGAGGAATATATTTTTGGGGGGTTTCAATCAATGCTGGTTTCTAAATTGCATTTCCCACATTTCAGCTGTGGTTGCATGTAGTATTTTACAAGTATATGGTAAATACAAAGCTGTGAGAGGAAACATTTCTTAAGGAGTAACTACACAGAGAAAAATAATGTGTAAAACAAACTTCACCTTTTCCATGTTTTGTTCATCTTAACTAACTCAAATACATGCTCATGAGGGCACAGCTGCTTCTTAATATGGATTTGCACAGTAAATTCACTGCTAGCACAGCGAGAGCCATACAGCACAGTATGGGTTACAAATAAACCATAGTAACGATTGAATTAACCTGAAAGGCCATGCAGAACCACGTGCAAATTCATCACGTATTTTGACTTTGTCTAACCTACCCAACACCCGACCAGCTTCCAGCAGATGCCAGCGCTCTAAAAGATAACTGCCACAAATGTTTCCTTTTCCACTCCCAGCGTTTATAGTTGCCTGGGGCCCAAAGCAGGCAAAAAATGCAGTCCCAAGCCAGCTGTAGTTTCTCAGGAAAGATATACATTAAGGATGTGTAGTCCACTATTTTATTGCCCTGCAGGACTAAAAATGGGAGATCTTTCTGCTAGAAATAAGAATTCCCAGCTTGCCAGCAGGACTCAGCATGCACTTCTACCTCAGAAAGAAACAAGCATATAGCCACAAGTTTATGTCTAAAAATGTTATTTTACCCCATTGCAAAGATTGTTATTGCTTCTCCTTAAGTCTGTGTAACTGTATTTATAGTAACAGAGGTACTAAAACCAGTCAGAGAAATACAAAAAGAAGTCCTAAAAACTTCTGAAAACCTCAAATACTTTTTTTTTCATAGAAGGTGGCTACACGTGTAAGAAGTGATGCTGTGATAAGGAAGTATTTATCAAGGATGGCCATAAGCAACAATTTTTTTTTCATAACATCATCTATCATGACAGTTGAAATTGCCAGTCATTACCCTCTCCTGATTTGAAAACTAAAGTCACTGCTTTCCACCCATTCCCCACTGAAAATGAAAATGAAATCACTCTATTAACTCAGCTAGGAAGAACAAATGCAGATTTTGTGAATGAGGAAACTGTAAAAAAAAAAAAATCTATAAAGCACAAAGCTGCTAGTAGGTCAGAGCAGGTTATTATGAGCAGAAAACTTGGCAATACAGAGAAACTCTCCTAAACTATGGAAAAAAATAGTGTTTATGAGTTCCATTGTGTCTCTGAGAACACACACACAAGTCTTCAAGGATTAAAAATGTTGGTCAATATTTCTGCCCATTCACTTTATTAGTGTTACAGGAGATACTGGAAAAACTGAGAGGGTTTTTATACTCAGTACTGATGGTCAGAGATACAGGGAGACTTCACATTTTGGAGGCAACACCAACAACAGCAAAAATGCACGTTTCTCTGGGGCTCTCCCCTGCCTCTCCATACCACTGTGCTCTCAACTGGATCACGGTCGTGCCCCGGCAATGCCCGCCCGCAGGAGAGCTGCAGACCTCCCTGCCATGACCAACCTGCCCCATGGCACCGCTTGGAATAAAGACCCTGCAGCAGCAACAAGGAGTTAATGTGTGTTTGCTTTCAAAGAAAAGAACTTCTTTGGCCATTACTGAAGCTCCTGGATTTCCCCTTGCCAACTCGCGCAAGCACAGGGGTTATTAATGCCACCCCAGACCTCTCCACCAGGCACCAATATGTCTGCAAGAATCATCAGGGGAACAGCGCAGGGGAACACATACAAGGTAGGCACATTCCAATTTTGGGTTATTTTAAGACCTGGGGCATGAAGTTACAGACATCTTCTAAAACATCATCAGCTATTTTATTACCTAGAATATTTTTTTCATGTGCTTCTTTGTTTTTTTGAGATTCCTGCTAACAACTTGTGCATCAACAATATTCTGCAGAAATGGTGTTGCATGTTGCAGCTGTATTATGCAGACAGCTTTTCCTCTATTAGTCTTTTATTTTATGTATTTAGTATAACTGAATGTCTTTGCCCTGGTGCTACGCAAAAGACAGAATAAGAGTTTCACTCCTTCTTCAGCTCCTCATTCTATATACTTTTTTCCTTTCCTATGCTGCCACTTGTTACTGTTTTGGAAGAAATAATCCGTCTTTTCAATCTCTAGTCATACAAGTTTTTCATGCCCTTAATCATTCTTGTCACCTTCTCCTCATTCCCTCCATTTCTGCAGCGTTCCTTTGGTGATGGAGTGACCAGCACTCACAGAAGTCTCAAGCATTGATTTATACTTAATTAACTTCTAAAGCCCTCAAACAAGCAAACAAAATTATTAGTCAGCGATGCCTGGAGAGCCATTGGGTTGACCCAGACCTTCAAAAAGAAGCTGAAATTTGGAACAGCTTGCTAGGCAACCCTTCTGTATGTTTTAACTTCACACCCAAGAGTTTTCCAGTGAGGTTAATTAGGAATTGCAGCTCTTTATTTCACTCTTGTGGGTGACAGTATATGGAATTTACATGCTCACATTCACATTTTACTGTACATATTATTTCCCCAGAGTACAGGGGGAGATGCTGTATGACATAATTTCACTATGTAACATGGATTTACATATGTAGATTGTTCTTGCTCCCAAAACTACATTCAGCTCCACCACATTTCTCCTCGTGTCTTAGGTGGATAGCCAGCCACTGACACCTTTCGCTATGATCCACTGCAGCAAAACCTCTTCCAGCAAATCACACCATTTCACTCCACGAGGCATTTTTCTTTCACAGGAAGCCAGGATGAACTTGAATTAAGGAGTTGGAAAAAAGTAAAATCCAAGTTTCTTTTCCCCATGCTGTCAGAAAAGCAGCAGCATACTGAATTTTTCCTTTTCATCTTTCCCTCGTTCTTCTATTCATAGTTAGTGGGAAAGAGCAGTATTTGTCTGATGTGAATATTCTGCCCAATACATTTTGGAAGATTAGGGGGATGTTCAGACCAGCAGTACTAGAAAATGGGTGGGGCTGGTAGTTATGGCTCTACTACAGCCCACTTCAAACCATGTACCTCTGCTGTTGTCAGACAGCACGACCAAGGAAAAGCCTTCCCACCCACATGAAATGCATGTATCTCCATGTTAGGCAACACTTGATGAGGGGAAAGGGGGCGGCTTTAACCAGCCAAGGTAAGCATGTGAACTCAATACCAAAAGTGAGTTTTATCATGATAACGATGAGCTGTTCCCACTCTGGAGAGCAAGATCAGCCATTTCTGAGATCTCTGAGATGCTGCCAGAACACAGTGCTGCAAAGCAGCAGCAGTCCTATGTAGAAGGAAAAAGCAGGAATCATCAAGAAGCCTGCAACTATGTTAGCTAGACAGGAAAACAGAAAAATAAAAACTGCACCAAAAATGAGTAGGATTTTATCAATCTGAAATGTTAAAAATTTAACAAACTATTTCCCTGATCAAAATCTGTGCTTGTTCAGAATGCGGTCATCCCAAGCAAACATCAATAAAACATCACTCATTTGTCTTTGGCAAAAAGTCTAGAAACTGGTCAGCAAAGCTTAGAAAACCTCACGCATTTTCTCCTTTGGATAAGCCCCCTACACTAAATTTTATTTTCTCCAATTCAAAAGCTATTCTCTCCCATCCCCCTCCAAATTAATTTTGGTTCTTTGAAGGATTTAACTTCTAGGAGTGTTCTTTTACAGTCCCCTTCTTCAGCCTTGGTTTAGTTGTTTTGTAAGAATACAAGTGATGAAAATGGGACCTGCATGCTGAAAGCTGAGAACCTGAACTGGAAGATGCAGAGCTGCAGGAATGCCCCAGCTGACTTACATTGCAGTGACATACACGGTGCTGAGAGCTTAGAACCTGCAATAGCAAAAATCACAGTAAAAAGAAATCAGCTGGGCTGTCTCAGTCCTTTGCTGTACCTTGCTGGTGTGCAATCACATTTTCTTTTACAGTTCTTTAAACTGCTAGAAAGCATTTAGATCTCTGTTGTGCATGTAGATACATGAAAAGGAAAACATCTTGGAAGGAGGTCCTCATCCCAGGAGCCGTAGCTTTGCTGCTGCTGAGAGGAATGAAATGAGGTCTCTTGTCCAGTCAACACAAATCACAGTGTCACGCGTGCTCCCAAGGCTGTTTGAGACACCACCTCTCACTTGTGCCTTTGGGAAGACTGGAGCAGCTGTTCAGCACGACCCCAGGACAGCTCCAGTCTGCTCTACCCAAAGTTCTTCTCTTACAGTTTATACCACGATAAACCGAGCGAAAACATTACCGTCCCCCCCAAATATTCAACTTTACAACATCCGCCTCCCTGCAAGAGCTGCACAACAGGGCCACAGGCAGAGGAAAGTTGATGATTCAAAACCTACTTTTGTTCATCTGTCCCTCAAAACAGCCAAGTCCGTACGGATTTACTGGGGTAAAACCTTAGGTGGTTGCGGTCAGCTTCAAATCCTTCACTAAGGCTAAGCACAAACCCACAGTACAGGAAGAACAAGAGATCCCAGAAGCTGAGACCTTGCTGGCTTTGGGCAGGACATGTACCCGCTCTGCCAGCACGCTGCCGAGCACAGCACAGCTTCCCTGCCCGCACGGAGAAGGAGAAAGGACGAGACACTGCATCCCCCACTCCTCTTCCTTTTCACTGCCCACCGTGAGAGACCGGTGTGCAGCATGAACAGATGTACCCAGGAGAAAACAGCGAGAAGAATGCTTTTCATGTATCTTACACATTTCAGAGAATAAACTGCAAGCTGTTCCTGCTCGCAGGCAACATGGGCCTACAAGAACCGACTAACATCATCTACAACAGTTCTTTATGCACACAAAACTAACTTCTACTCTCTTCCAGGGAACACGACCCTGCTACAAGATTCGTTCCGCAAATAAAAAAACTTCCCAGTTAAAAACTTTAAAATATATATTTTTTTCTTCTAGTGCAGCACTCTGAGGGAATATGAAAGGCTCAGCAAGGCAGATCGCAGTGTTAGCTGCTGAGCGTTCAGAGAATACACAATAGAAGAATGTGTCAAACCTGAAACATGATAACAGAGCTGCTCCAAAGGAGAAAGGAAAATCCTAAAACAGAAAAAAGGGCAGAAATGTGTAGGAAAGACAGGCCTGATTATCCTCTACATTACATCAGAAAAAAATGCCACTGAAGACAGTATAGTTATTCCAGAAAGAAATCAGGACACTTGAGATGATGTACTGCCTGGGACTGCAGATCAAATATTCTCCAGCCCATTAGGCAAGGCTGTGGTTATCTTTGGCTTCTTTATAACGTACAGGCACTGGGACATAATCAATTTACCAGAGGGAGACAATCCATTGTACTTATCCAGAACCAGCCCACGCTCAGCTGGCAGACAGCCCGCGGCGCGGCAGGGATGGGTGGAAGGGGCTCTGAAGCAGGAGAGGGATGCTCAGGAGCGGGAGCCTGGACCTCGGCGGTCCAGGACACGGAGTTAGGGCAGGTAAAGCCAACAGTAATTCTCACCCTCTAAAACAGGGTGGCCACAGCCAAACTATTAAGAAAACTGCCCGGTGGATGAATGTGTGTCTTTTTCTTGGCCTGTACTAACTGTGCTGAGAAACTGTTTGGGAGAAAGTTGGGCAGCTTGGCCTCAAATGGTGCCAGGGCCATTCAAATAATTTACTGGTTTAATTTACTAGGCGAGATGCAGCTTGAAGTCCAGAGCACCTCTAGCACGTTTCTAAGAAATGCCTGCTTGGGTAAGGACTCTGGATTTCCCAGTAATTAAAAATGAGTCACTAACTTAATTTCCCCTCCTACTGTTTTTTTTTCTTAGCATTATTTTCATCCTAAATACACAGAAATTATACTGCAAGATGCTTGGAGCATGTTTGTCCTTGTGCCACAAAACACCGTATTCTTTAGACAGGGAAAAATAAAGTAAGTCAGGTAAGGGGAGAGGGCTGGCATCACCTTCTCTCTGCCACTTTGCACTAGTCCTACGCAGATAAACAGCCAACCACTTGAAAAAGATGGTTTATACTACTCAAATCTAAACCCACATGGCACCTTCTTATCCAAGCACTCCAGGAGTTGCGTGTTGTCCTGGTTTCGGCTGGGATAGAGTTAATTTTCTTCCTAGTAGCAGGCACAGTGCTGTGTTTTGGATTTAGTAGGAGAAGAATGTTGATAACACGCTGATGTTTTTAGTTGTTGCTGAGGACTGCTTATGCTAGTCAAGGACTTTTCAGCTTCCCATGCTCTGCCAGGCGCACAAGAAACTGGGAGGGGGCACAGCCAGGACAGTTGATCCAAACTGCCCAAAGGGCTATTCCATACCATATGACGTCATGCTCAGTATAGAAACTGGGGGGGGGTTGGCCGGGGAGCAGCGATCGCTGCTCGGGAACTGTCTGGGTATCGGTCGGCGGGTGGTGAGCAATTGCATTGTGCATCACTTGCTTTGTAGATTATTATTACTATTATTATATTGTTATTATTATCATTACTATTTTACTTTATTTCAATTATTAAACTGTTCTTCTCTCAACCCAGGAGTGTTTCTCACTCTTACTCCTCCGATTCTCTCCCCCATCCCATCGGGGTAGGGGGAGTGAGCGAGCGGCTGCGTGGTGCTTAGTTGCTGGCTGGGGCTAAACCACGACACGTGTATACTCATTTTCCTTTCATGCCTGCAAAACCCCCCTCTCCCCACTTGCCCGCTCTAATGTAGAGAGTGTTTTACTCAGAAGTGTTGCTGCACTGCCATTGCTGCAGCAGCCCAGGACCTGGACTGCGAAGATAAAACCTTCTCCGGTCAGGGCAAGATGTTTTCTCCAACACTGAGGAATTTAGAAAAGTTATTTTCTTAAATAGGAAGAGCCTGGAGGAGGGCTATCCGTAACAAGCCCAATACACCTCTGTCACCCAGCCAGCGCGGGTCCCCTGGGGCTGCCCTGCGGCCGGGGCAGTGCGTGCTGGAGGGGCAGGGGAGGATGCGGTGGGAGAGCACTGCTCCTTGCAGGCACATGGCAAGCTCAAATACAGATTTCCTCTAGTGCCATCTGAAATCCGTGCCCTTGAGCTTTGGCACTTAAAATAGGCATTTCTCATTAAGCACTATTTAGAAGTTGATTTTAAATGCTGGGGGTGTAATTGATAACATACCCCTATTTATTTATTTATACCCTAAACAGGCATGTTTGATAAATTTCTGCTGATTTATAAATTCTTACAGTATTTTGAAATGCTAGTTTGAACATTACTACCATTTAACTCAAATTTTATGGCTACCACAGGAAGCAAGGTTAGGGAATTACATAGTCCACTGCACCACAGGAATTGTGGAGTGTTCTGAACACTAATCAGATAAAAAACAGATTAAAAGTCAAATCTGTATTTGTACACTTCCTGTTTTGCCTCATTCTGCTTTGGCCATCCACTGTCTGACTTTAGTGAAGTGTTTAAACATAAGGTAAGCTCTCTTCTAAAATCCCCTGAAAACACTCCCCATTTCTTTATTCTCTCCCATGATTGCTATGCGTGGCTACTGTGTAGAATATATGTTTTGTACATTGTGAAAACTGTCTCACCTTCAAGTAGAGTGGTTAGTGTAACAACATGATATACGATGTATTTGCAGGTGCCTCAGAATTTATTTTAAGACAAAATTCTTATTAAAGATAGAGAAAACTGTTCACATAACACACAGTAAGCAGACTTAGACAAGAACAACTCTTCTAATACATCTACCCCCCCGTGCATGTTTTATTACAAACCATTACAGTTTGTCCTGTTGCTTTACATAGTCACAAGATGGTCTTTTTTTTTTCTCTTTTAATAAGGACACAGGAAAAGAAAAGATTGTAAATGCATTATGTCCTTTGTTTTCCCAGAAGAAAACACAAGCAAGCCCTTTGTAGTATTCAGCCTTAAGGCAAAATTTTCATCTATCCAAAATCCTGACTAAAGGTATTCCTTACTGAATGTTTACTAAATACTCATCTACTGAATACATCTCATCCTCAGGGATATCTTTTTTGCTTATGTGTAGTGAGGGTCCTTCAAAAGGAAAGAGTTCTATGTAGCTATGAGGTAACACTTCACCGTACTGATTAACTCCAGTTTGCCAGCTTACTTTGGTCCCAATACTGATGGTAATTTTAATATTACTGCGAACCTGATAAGTAAGAACAGCAAAATTCTCCTTTTTTTTTTTCCATTTCACTTAGTTCACAAAATTCCATTTTCTAAGGAGCTGATATACAGTATTACTATAACATTAAGATCTAATACTATAATAACATGTTTGCTTATGGAAGTCAGTCTGGAGTGTAAAATATGATGCCCTATTAGAGGTAATGAATTATCTGCATTTAAACACACAAAACAGAAATGAGGGTTATGTAGAGAATATGTTTCCCGTGGATTCTTTCAGTTGGAGCCTTTTAAAAAATCTGCCGCAAAATATTTATTGTAATTGTTGTAAATACTGTGTTCTTAACATCTCTAATAAAAAATACCAGCAGGATCAAATCTTTAAAAGCACAGAGAAGTTCTTAGTGGCTTTGAATCCAGAAGGATCATGTAATTAATAAGACTGCATTTGACAAAGGAATATATAATTTATATATAATATAATACATGTAATAATGTAGAATTTAACACATAATTTACAATTATATGCCTGCCAAACCAAGTTATTTGAACAAGTTTTTAAAACAGCTGATGATGTAATCCAGCTGCACTGACAGTGCACGGCTCATGTAACCTTGAACTACTTCAGGCAGTTTAAGAAGGGACTTCATTGTAAACTGCTTGGTCTTTGCCCCCTCGCTTTTTAAAGGAAGTTCTTTTGGCTGAGATGAAGGAAAATTAAAAAGAACATTATTGACATAAAATATTAAGAGGCAGGCTTTCTGAAGCCAGCTTTAGTGCGTTTTAACTTTTGCCTTTAAATTCCATTATGGGCAACGTTTTGCAGAGCATTATCAGTGATGCAGAAGACTATGCTCATAGGAAAGTTCTGCAGTGCAAAGTATAAAATATGCTGATGATTTAACATCTCGCACAACCCAGCGTTCCCCACACGGGGGTCAAAAGCCAGAGTTCAGCTGGACTCACAAATACATCACCCTGAATTAAACAGACCATCCCTAAATAGTAGCAGCCACTAACATACACTCATTACATTAATAAATTGCTCGCTAATGGGAGCGGTGACAAGTAAGATGTGCACTTAGTGGCCCTGTTTGCAGCCCGCCCCCGACGTCTGAATGCCCGTTTTTCTCTGGGTTATGTTCTAAAGGCTTCAAAGTGCATGAAGAAAATCTGCTCAGTGTTGTGAAATAAATCAAAGAGTGTCTGCTGAAAATTCCTAACGCGCTTCCGCCCTAATCTCCCGGACCAGAGAGCGGGCTTGCAGAATGCTGGACTTGCTTTTCAAAGAAGATCAAAGCAACACGAGCAACAATTAAAAACACGGGTGCAGGTGTGCGCATGCGCAGAGCTAAGAACCTCTTTTGAGCCATCCCTGGACGCTAACGCTGACTTACCTAATCATTACACGCGTGATTTGAAAGGACAGGAGACGTGTTTAAGAAGTACGCAAAAATTGTCCGCCTTTATGTATAAAATGTGTTTTATGCACATGCAACATTTTCCAGGATATACTGTTTCCATTAATTTTGACAAGCTCCTTAGCCACTGTCTAATTAAACCAGCCTGTAATTTTATTCTTTAGTGAGTCAAAGATAAATGAAGCTGCAATTGTGTATCTCCCCTTCCTAGCGGTACCTAGGCTTTAAATAGGGTTTAGCCTCCCAGACCTTACTTTAACATTTTGAAGGCCAGCTGCTTGCCTTACCAAACTCCTGAAGAACCAGACTCACACCGCAGCCCCTTCAATTGCATCTGCCTGCTTCAACTTTTCAACGGTACTGGTTGCTCTGCCTAAGACTGGTCACTTCCACCCGCAGTTACACGAGAAATACTCGTGCTAGTAGGTAAGCGAGCTCACACAAGAACTGCTCGTGCTAGCAGGTGAGTGCCGGAGGGAGAGTGACGTTGCACGACAGGCGCTACGCCTCCGGCGCGGGGGGAGACTTAGCAGCCAACCTGCTACTTCCCTGACAATACGGTTTGTCTGTTTTCCCCTTCGCAAGCTGGGATTTCACTGCACAAACTAGAAAGGGGGGGAAAAAAAAAAAAAAAAAAAAAAAGCAGCTGTGGGAAAAACCTCTTCAAAGTTCACAGGGTGAGTAAGGAAGGAGTAAAACCCCGTATGAACTCTCCTGGCTGAACTGGGTTAGGATGAAAAATGCTTCTGCTAGATCTTGAAAATTTAGGTCAGTCTTGTTTATGTGAAGATAGAAGCCACTGACATTTTGAGAAGCATGTGAATCAAAGTGATATTTCAGCGTCTCTGAATCATACTGGGCCACCAGGCCTTTTTACACTGACCAATTTTTCCCCCTTCAAACTAAAAAAAATAAATCTGAATTGTCACTTAAGCTGTAAGCAGCAACATATTGGAGTATCGTGCTTTAAAGTCTAGTGGCAGCAGCTGCTGAAGTATTTCATATTTTTAAAATACACTGAGTTAACCAAGTAGATGCTTGGGAAACATTTAACAGAAGAGAACAAAGTAGGTAAAATTTTCAAAGCTATCTGCTTTTTTCTTCCCTTGTATTAATACGGGTTACCCTGTTCCCCTATGAGTATCAGAGAAGATGAGGAGAAAGGTAATTGATGCTTTTCTGAGACCTAACTGATATTATCCAAAACATGCATCACACCAGATATCCATTACATTTAACACAGCTCAACATAAGGCGATTTTGACGATGCGAATAGGGTTCAATCCTATTTCTCTTCAAATCCACGCGAATAGTTTATTATGTACAGAACCCGGCTCGGTGATTCATTTTGATAAAACGCTACTTAGCAGCATCAAAACTGCCCGAGTATTTTGTCTGCCTGTACTGGGGCCTCCTACTGCTGCCATTGAAACAAATGGCAAAATTCCCATTTACTTCCACGGGAGGAGAGCCAAGCCCTTAGAAACCTTTGTATTTAAGGAAAAACATTTTTCCTCCCACTCATGACTACAGTTCCCCTGAAAAACCAATGGAAATGTTTAAGAAGTCAGGTGGTTAGGACTAGGCCCAAAGGTCAGGAACAAAGTATATTAGCGCAGTCTTGCTATTGAAAAACCGAGCAGCATCCTCAAAGCGTTGTTGTTGTTTTTCAACAGAAAATGTCACTCTCGGATCTAACTAGGAAGATTTTAAAATACATATAAATGTGGGAAGAAGAAATGAAGCACACATTTCATTTAGTGTCTGGATTACAGATTCTTATTAAACAAACCAGAGCTCATTATAAAATCAATATCAACTTAACCACTATACTCCCAGGAGAAATGGCAAAAAAGGTCACTCCAAGAAATTCAAACAATTTTCCTGCTGGAAGGGCACGATTTTAATTACAGATACTATTAATTAGAGCTGTCAGTAGGAAGATTGTCCTGTTAATTATCACAAATTCAGTTTCAAGTGTGATTTTGGAACCTGGGGGGCTTTTTTTTTAAAAATTAAAAATTCACATTTATAGGAAGAAAGAGACTACCTATTGCTTCTGTGGTTTAAATAAGTCAACAGCAAGTTGCCTATTAAAACCAAACAAAAATATTTATGACCACGGTCTCTTTGGCCAACAAAACTCATCTGACAAACTGCTGGTTTGATCACACTTTCTCCTGGAGGACACTCCTTTTTTCCACTGGAAATGCTCTTGCTCGCTCCCCTCTATTGCTTTGGAAGTCATTACAGTTAAAGACATAAAGTAATTTAAAGACTTTTTTTTAAAAAGTAAACATTCCATTTAAACTGAAAGCCATTCCTGAAGATACTAATTGTTACAGAAACATTCATATTTATCATTCTGTACTAAAATCTCCCCGGACCCAGCCTGTGGAGACATACTTAACACATTACATCTTTAACATGTAAGAGGTACAGGCAGACCCAAACTTTGCGAGGAAATACGAGTTTATTCCCATACGACTCCCAGCTGCCAGTTTGAATCTCTCTCAGCTCCAGAACACAGACAGGCCATAATGCCTGATCCTAAGCAGAGTAAGAAGGTAAAATAAAACTTGACAAAACACACAAGAGTGCCATTAGCGAGACCCTATGGGTGCACAGCAGACACAGATACTACAGCAACAATGTTTACACATTCTTGAATTCTTCTTCCTGGTCACACTCCAAGTATTTTGGGATAGCAGACCAGAGCTGTGTGGTAAATGACCGTAACACATGCATTACCACACCAATAACGCACCGAGAAATAAGTGCCACGATCTAAAAGAAACTTTTAGGAAGATGCAGAGTGTGTCCTCACCCAACACTTTTGAAACGGAAAGAGAAAGCCTGAGGTTTCTGATTTATTTCAGGAAATCTGAGTGCAGTCCTCCCATATTACTGGGTACACATCTGCTACCATTGTTCTCCCAGAACCAGTCCTGCTTCACCTCCCCATCTATCAGCATTAGATTTCATTTTATCTGAATAATGGCAGAAGGTGGCAACAGATCGGGTCAAAGGCTCTTTTCATATCAGACCCTGAAGAAGTCGATTACTCAAAAAGAGAGGCATCTTCAGATAACCGTGCAATCCATTCCTCATAAATGTTAAAGATTTTTCGTTATTAATAGTGGCAAGGGTGACAGATTATGGATATTAATGTTATTTTTCAGGGAATTTCAATGGCAAGGACTTCTTTTTTTCTTTTTTTTTTTTTTTTTTTTAATGTTTCTAATTAGGCACGAATTTACAGCAACTACCAGAATAGCCAAGATGAATACCCAGCAGTAAAAAGCTGCTACAGCGAATCCGCGGGAACACGACTGGAGCGGGGGGGGGCATGGAAACCAAACCCACCCCCTCGGCTCCCACGAGGCGAAGGGTCCCCCCCGGGCTCTGCCGGGCCCCCGGGGCCGCGGGCCGGGGCGGGGACGCTCGGTCCTTACCTGGTAAGCAGCGGGGGCGTCCGAGCCGGCGTCGGCCCCCAGGGCCGAGAGCTTCTCCCGCAGGCGGTGGTGGGCGCGGTGGCGGAGGCAGTAGGCGACCCCCGACGCCGCCAGGACCCCGGCGATGCAGGCGAGGGAGAGGAGGGTGAGCAGGAGGAATTTGGCGGACTCTGCCTCTTCCCCGCGCTGCGGGAGCGGCGGGACGTTGCTTTTCTGCAGGGGAGGAGAGAGAGGCAGCGCCTGAGTTGCGCGGTCGCGGAGCAGCGCGGGGGGGGGACGGGGACACCCCGTCGGGGGAAAACACCCGGCAGCGCTAACTTTCAGCCAGGGATGGAGGCAAACGGCGGGGCAGGGACAGCGCTGCTGCCATGCCCCCTCCATCCCATCCCATCCCATCCCATCCCATCCCATCCCATCCCATCCCATCCCATCCCATCCCCTCCCCTCCCCTCCCGGCGGCTCGCGTTTAAGTACCGAAAGGCGGAGGCGGCCGCGCCGGCTGCGCGCAAGAACCGCGGCTCCGCGCCCCCCCCTCCCCCCCCGCGCCCCGCGGGACCGCATCCAGGGCCGGGGGCTGCGAGGGGGGCAGCGAGGGAAAATCCGGTGGGGTTTTTTTTTTTTTTTTTTCTGGGAGTGAAAAATAAAACACGGAACGACAGAGAGAGAAGGAAAAAAAAAAAAGTAGGTGGTGGTCCTTCCTTTTGTCTGTCGTAGAAGGAAAAGGATAAAAAAAAGCCCGATAGTTCCAAACTCCTCCAGATTACTATTATTTTTGCAGCCATAGGAGAGAATCCTTCTAGTGCGTTTCACTTGTCTCCATGTGCTAAAAAGTTGTACAATAATTTCCCCTCATTAGCTTCATTATAAGCTATATTAGCAACAATTAAAAACGCAACATGAAAATGAAAAGACCAGGCGCGCAAATTGCAGCAAGACTCATTTGGCCTGCTTTCCCCCTTTCACAATTACCAGGGAAATGAATTGAAAAGCACGCCCCTGCCTCAGTCCTGGTTGCTACAAGATGAGAACAATTAGCAAACTCCTTTCCACCACCTAATTTCGCGTGGTAACAAAATGGATTTTTCCCCATGAATGCCTAGCCGGCCTATTCATTATCTCTCCTCTATTAGTAATTTTCTGCTCCGTATTCAGCTAGCCAGCTCTTAATTTCCTCCTGTCTTGCAGTGTACACAGTGGCTCTTATGTCAGGCCCGGTCCATTTTTATCTTGTAATCATAAAGGCCACCAAAGCAATTATCGCTGGTCTTGACTGTAAAAGCTTGTCATTAATTAGCCTCCTTGCCTTCAGTGCTGCGGATTAGCCGGGGCTGAGGCTGAGTTAATGGAAATGCAGGTTCAATAAGACTCCCGGATTTTCTTGCCTGGATGCGCCGAGCGGAGGAGGATCGCCGGGTTTGTAAACCCCGGGCGGCGGGGGGCGGGCGCAGGGCTCGCCGAGCCCAGGCATGTGCCGCCCGCCGGACCCGCCGCCTCCCCTCCCCTCCCCTCCCCTCCCCTCCCCTCCCTCCCCTCCCTCCCCTCCCCCGCAGCCGGCCCCTCCTCCAAATCCCAACAGCCACCAGGAGGAGGGGGCTGCCCCCCGCCAGCCCCCCGGCCCTGGGGGGCTCCGGGGCCGCCTCCCCGCGCCCCCCCGGCGCTCGGCGGCCCCAGCCGGGCACCTGCCCCTCGGCCCGCACCGCTGCCCGCCCGCCCCCTCGGGGGCTGCGAGGGAGACCCGGGAAGGGCAGCACCGACGGCAGCCGCCGCCTGCTCGCGGCTCCCGCCGCTCCGGCCCCGGGGGCCCGGGGGGCTGCTGCGCTCCGCCATTAGCATCTCCCTGAAAGGCCGCCGTCCCCCCGGGCCGGAGGTCGCAATCTGCATCTAAATAGGCAGCTCCCGCCAAAGTGCCGGCGCCCCCTCCCCGGGCCGTTAATCCGCCTCGCCGCGGTGTTTGGCCTCCCATCAGCGCGGCAGGGACAGGCCGGGCCCCCCCGGCCCCCCCCGGCCCCCGCGGGCCGGCCCCGCTCCCCGGGCGGCTCGGGCCGGCGCCCCCGCCGCGCAGCCCGGGAGGGCGCAGGGCACCGGCACCGCCCCCGCCCCGCGGAGGAAGGGGGTGGCGGGCGCGGCGCCGGGGGCTCGTCTCTCCCCGCTTTGGCGACCGCGGTTTTAAGCGATTTTCCTTCCCCGGTTGCCGTGTGAAAGCGCCGCACAAGCGGCCGGGGAAAGGGCTACGAAACAATGAAAATGATGGGAGCAAAGTGCTGTCAAATGCCCCGAGTAAACGCGGGGAGAGAGCGAGCGCGCCGGCCGTTCTCCCCCGGTAGTTCGAGGGATTTTAGATGTTGCCTCCAACTTTGCCAGGCAGTTTTCCCCGCAGCCGGGGCCGCCGTCCCCGGAGCTGGCCGCCCATAACAAAAGAAGCGCCGAGACACCCCACACCTCCCCCGAGACGGCTGCACCCGTGAACGTGAAACACGGGCAAGAGCGCTGCCCCTCCCGCGGGGTGCTTAGCCGTGCTTGTGCCCCGGTAAGCATCTTCCGCGGGCAGCCGGCGTGGCCGTGTCCCTGTCCCTAGCGACGGGCTCCAGGCAGGAGAGGGCTTGCAAAAACCCTACACGGCTGGGGGGCCGCGCCAACGCCTGCCCCGACCCCCCGCGCCCGGGAAGGGAGGGCCGAGGGGCGAGGGGGCGAGGGCCGAGGGGGCGAGGGGCCGAGGGGCCGAGGGGCCGGGGGCGAGGGCCGAGGGGGCGAGGGGCGAGGGGCCGAGGGGCCGGGGGCCAGGGCCGAGGGGGCGAGGGCCGAGGGGGCGAGGGGCCGAGGGGCCCGGCCGCTGCCCGCCGCTCTCCGCCTGGATGCGGTGCCCGGAGCGGCCGGTGGGGAAGGGCGAGGGGCTCTGCCCTGGGGCCGCCGGCCCTTCTCCCCGCTCCTGCCTCCCCCCCGCTGCCCGGGGAGCCCCTCCGGAGCCGCTGCCGTCGGGGCCCGGGGGGCTCCCCCCTGCCCCCGGGCGCGGTGGTGCTCGGGGCCACTGCCGGCAGCCCCCACGCCGCCCCCGGCAAAGACCCCGGCATCGGGCACTGCTGCCGGCTGCGCGACCCCGCGGAAACCGACGGGCAAGGCCGACGGCGAAGCCCCGCCGCCCGGCTCCGGCTCCGGCTCCGGGCCCCGCACCGGCGGCTCTCCCGGGCCCCGGGCTGCGGACAGCCGGCGCCGCAGAGGGCTGCGGGGCCGGGCCCCCCGGCGTGTCCCCCCAGGATACCGCCCCCACTGCCCCCAGCTCCGCGGGAGAAACCCGCTGCCCTTTCATCCTGCCCCATATCTGCCCAAACATCAAATTATGAAACGGGTAAAAATTAATCCGACGAGTTAGTTACCAGCTCCACGCCCCCCCCCCCCCCCGCCCCAGCCAGGAGCACAGATTTCCCCACCTCGCCTAAACCCCTCATTCTTCCCTGCAATAAGGCCCCAGCCTGAAACGGAGCCCAGGGTTAATTAGAGGCGTCCTGTCAGACTTGACTTGAAATTGAAAGAAAAATGTTTAAATATTTATGAATTTGACATTTACAGTCGGATGTCTTTTAAAGCAGAACACCTCTCCCTGTGCTGGCTGGGGCTGCCACGGTGCGTGTGCCTGGGGTGGAAGGGGAACAATAGCTGTTGCGCAACAAGAAAAACAAATCACCTTTTTTTTTTTCCCCCCTAAGGCTTAACAAATAAATAGACCACATAAATTACACATAATTAAATATTAAACTCAGCTACATGTAACTATGCATTTTTTAAACTTTATATAACAGAATATATTGACATTCCTCTGAATGATTTTCTCCTTGGAAAATTGTGTAGTATCACAGAGTCCCAGTGAAGGAAAAACAACTAATTCCTAAATGGATGGCTTAGGAAGTGACTCTAAATACAGAGGCTTTGGAGATGTTCAGCCAGTCTCTCCTTGCTTTGAAACCGCCTGGCCTGAGCTTAAATGCTAGAAGGCAAAGATTTACCCTGTCTCAGAACAACATTACACCTATGACTTACACTCAACAGTGTTTGCTTGAGGTACACCACTTCTGTGAGGGTTTGTGGTGGTTGGGGTTTTTTTAAGAGGGAAGAAAAAATGCTTAGGATCTGATCTCATGAAGGCTTTCCCGGTCCCTTGACAGAACACATTTTAAATACACCCAAAAGTGAGTCAGTAACTAGAGCAGCTGTAACACTGGAGCCACAAATCACTGTTCTAACCAAAGAGCAGCGTCCCGTCCCGTTCCGCGGTGTCGTCCCATGATGCAGCAGAACAGCCGGCATTTCAAACGAATTCCAGGCAAATGTCAGTAAATATTTAATGTACGCTTTCATGTAAATAAGTTCTCACACCTATGTTGGAAGTGTGGGAGAAAGTCTTTGTAAGAGCAGAGAGGAGCTCCCATGCAGTGCTGTGAAAGCTCACCTTCCAGATGCCTCAGCAAAATTACACTTTGCTATTTCCTTTCGGACACAGGGCCTGATTCTGGTCCTTGCTGAAGCAAAACTCTAACTGAAGTTGAGGTTTTGGTTTGCTTCATCAATTTAAAAAGATATTCCTGATTTAAGACCCAATTTGCCAGTTACTGCACCCGACCTCTCTTCCAGTTTGCAAAGGAACAATCACTACGATTCATTTTAAAACAACTTGACGTTGTAATTTTTTGCAATTTTTGCATGCCTTGATTTTCACATTTATATTAGCCGGTTTTGTTTCTGAGCAATAATAAAAAAATGCAGATTTCTTAGTAAACATGGGCAAAAAGATGAACCTCAGAATATGATTTATTTCAAAATATTAGAACGTTAAAAAACTCAAGAGGTGCTATTTTTAATTTGGAATTCACTATAGAATCTAATAAATGAGAGAAGTGAGGCGGAAATAATCATGTATTAATTCTGTGCATTACAAAATCTTTTCAGAAGCTATTATCAGAGCAAGAGGCATTGTGGTTTGGATTCAGGGTGGGAGAAATCCTTTGTGCAACTGAAAGCTATTGTTCCTCTGTGCAGATGAAATTGTACTTGCAAATCTGCCATTCAAGGAGGGAAAAAGTGCCTAGGCAGAAGAAAAGAATTCTACAAGAAAATCATTATTCTTAAAAATAAACTCCACTAAAATAAGTTTTAGTTCATCAGGGTTTTTTTTAAGAGGATCCTTTGCTAATAGTCGCAGCCACTGACATTAAAACAAACCATAAAGGATATGTGTATTATTTCCTTAATATAGAAAGCATGAAGAAAGGGATGTGTGTGGGTGTGTATGGAGAGATATATATAATACGTATTCATATATACACACGCACATCTGTGTATGTCTGCTCGCTTAAATAAACCTAAACTTAAATTCACTTCTAGTAATTTCGCTCTGTAAGGTTATCCGAGACATAGGTTGACATACACTATGCTGGTTCAGTTTTGGGAGGTTACTGGAAAACCAGAGAAATACTTTACATCAGGAGGAGCCTGGCTACCCTAATCTGCCCCCAGAAAACCTACAGATAAGATTTTTTTTTTTCCTCTAGTAAAACAAGAAAGCAAACAGAAGGGAAAGCAGCGTCTCCCTCGGTTTTGGTTCCTGCTTCTCCTCCCCTGCTTGGCGCTCCCAGTCGGGTCAGACTGGGGCAGCAGGGCCCGGGGATGTTCACCTTCGGCGCACATAATGCTCCTCGCGTTCAGCACCGCGCTCCCGAGCTGTACGGTCTGGGCTACTTGTTGGTGTTTTAAGGTACTATCTTGAGAGTTACTAAGAGGTTTCTGGGGCCGCTGTCCTCTGCCTCCCTCTTCACCCCCCGCCCAGAAAGCTCGCCTGATGCCAGGATCACTTTCAGCAGATGTCACTTCATCACCTGAAATGAGGTCAGTTTAACGCTTTTACTCAGGAGGATGAAATCGGATGGGAAGGTACTTTTTGCTTCTTCTAGGGGTTGGAAAGATTAGACAAATCGACAAACACAAAAGGCAGATGGATTTCTGGGAACTGCAGCTTATTCAAATCACTGAGAAAGGTCACTGCAAGAGCCACAGATCTATTCATCTGTAGGGGTGCAATGATCTTTCCACAACCTTCAACACCACAAAGCACTCTGGAGCGTCTCTATACCTTTTAGTAGGATTAATACCATGAACAATGACTGAATACAATCAAGAATTCAGTGAGTTCAAAGATCCCTTGATCAATGGTAGATATTTCTTCTGGCTTCCTAAAGGCAAACAGAAGTGAAGTTTCTGGTTAGAGTTACAGGAAATTAGAGCTATTATCCTGAATCCCACTACAAGGTGACGCTGAAATGCCAAAACGTCCAAGAACCCCAAAGAACTTCGTGGCGTGGAAGGAATAAGGTTGCGAAAGAGGAAATTTAAACGGCTTCAAGATTTTCCTGAGGATCTGGGTATTTTTTTAAGTCGGCATTTAGTTAAAGAGTACGGCACAAAAAGCCTACAGCATCGCTGAAGACACTGTAGGGATAACACACGACTCGGGAAACTGGACAGCCACATCCATGCCTGTGGAGGAGGTAGGTGAGCCGGAGACGGAGGAGCACGGCCCGTCCTGCCCGAAGCCGCCCAGCGCGCCTCCGGGGTGGCAGCGAGAAGAGGAGGGCGTGGAGACACCACGGTGAAGAAACTTCGATTCCCATCTCTAAGGACTCAGGAGCAACTAGGGGAAAGCAGCAGAACGGGAGCACCGGGAAGCAGGTTTCCTCCTCAGCCCAGGCTTTGTAAGCCAGAGCGGAACAGATAAATGGAGGGACTCGGCAGGTCCAAGTCACCAAGTGTCAGAGCCCGAGCCAAGAGGACGGTCAGCAGTAGCCGGGCTTAATCAAATATCTTCAGCAAGCAAGAGGAACACAAGCCGGGGTGCCAGCGCTGATCTAATGCTGGTGCTGAAGGCTCATGATTTAGGGATTAGATAAAGCGCCCTCAAAACCGAGCGCCAGCCGGCGAGCCGCCTCTGGAACGCGCCGGCAGAGCCCCAGGCCCCGTCAGCGGAGCCCCCGCCTCGCCGGGAGCCGGCCCGGGCCCCGCGGCTCCCGCTCCGCCCCGCCGGGGCTCGGGCGGCCGGCTCCGCGCACCCCCGCCGCCGGGGCCCGGGGCCGGGAGCCGCGGCCAGCGGGAGGGGCCCGTCCTCGCCCCGCCGGGCCCGCGGCAGCCCTGCCGCCCCGCCGCCGCCGCCGGACGGCCCCGCTCCCGGGGCACCCCCGGGAACCGCTCGGCCGGGGGCGCCCGGGGCTTTCGGAGCCGCGGCGGCGGGGCCGGGAGGCGGCGAGGCGGAGCTGCCTCCGCCCGCGCTGCTCCGCGCAGACCCGGCCCGGCCGCCACCGACGGGGCGGGCGGCGGCAGCGGCTGCCCCCCGTCCCGCCCGCCCCGGCTCCCCGCTCCCCCGCCCCACGCCGCGCACACGGCTCCCCCTGCCCGGGCCGCCGGGAAGCACGGCGCTGCCCCCGCCCGCCCCGCTCCTCCGCCGCATTTACCTGCTGCCATGGCGCCGCAGCCGGCGTGCCGGGACGGGCTCCTCCCCGGCAGGGCTCGGCGCGCCCCGGCGGGCTCTAGCAATCCTCCTCCGGTGCCAAAACTTTCCCCCTCTCCCCCCCGCTCCCCGCTCCCCACTCCCCTCCTCGGCGGAGACAAAGGCGGCGGCAGGCACCAGCGCTCCCCGCAGCCCGCAGCCGCCTCCCGGCGGGGGGGGGGGGGGGGGCGGCCCCGGGCGGTCCCCGCGGGGCGCGGGCGCGGGTGGAGGATGCCGGCGCGCCCCGGCGCTGCCCTCCTTATATCGGGGCGCTCGCAGCCCCTGCCGCCCGCCGCACATGGCCCATCCACCGGTTGCTATAGCGATGCCTCCCCTCCACATGTTGCTGGCAGCAATTGGCTAAGGAGCTCTGGGCTGCTCAGAAACCCTTCGCCGGAGTGCGGCGGTGAATGGACACGGGCTGTGTCACTCATTTGGAAAAGCTGTTTGGGGTTTCTGTTGTCGATGGGGGGGGGGGGTGGCTTGGGGGGGAGCGGTTGGTTGATATTTTTTTTTATTTATTTTTTGTCCTCCCCCCCCCCCCCCCGTCCTCCCCCCCTTTTTTTTTTTCTTTTTGGTGCCGCTCGTGCAAGATGGAAGCGGAGGGTAGAACAATGACGGAAAGCCAAAAATAAAATCAAACAAGGACAGCAAGGAAAACCTAAAGATCATTTGCATGACAATACAGCAAAGAAGCCCGCAACGTTTCTTCCTGAAAAGTCTTTCCGCCCCCCAAAAAAACCCCATTACACAGTGCCAAGCAAAGGAGGTCCAAAGTTTTCCCTTTCCCGTCCTGGTTCTCCAAATAACACACGAAATGAGGAAGAAGCAGTGTGCTGCGACCAGCCGTGGGACAGCGGCGGAGCCCGCTTAAATAACTCACGGCAGCGGCTGCTGAGAGCGGTGCTGTGCCCGGCGCTGCACACCGCTAACTCCGAGTTAAAGCCGCTTTTCCGCGCAGGTGCCCGGGGCAGCAACCGACCCTCATAACGAAACGGACCCCGCGATCTCCCCCAAATTACAGCCCGCCGCCGACACACGCGCTGCGGGGGCACCCCCGAAGCATCTACCCGCGGAGTGCCCCGGCTGCGGGAGCGGGACAAGAGCGGGGGGGGGAGCGGGGAGGGCTGCCGGGTGCAGGTGACAGCTCCTTGGGAGGCCCCTTCGGACCCCCCCGTGAAGCGCCCTCCCGCCTCCCCCTCCCCATTGTTTCCCGTTGCCACTACGGCTGGGGATGGCAGCCAGGGCAGAGCCGGCCCTCCTCTGTCCGCGGGGGGGTACCCCCCTTCCCCTTCCTTTTACCCCTTTCTCTTCCCCAAATTCCCCTTCCTCTTCCCCTTCCCTTCCCCTCGGCAGCCCCCAGCCGCCCCCCACCCCCGCCGCTGTGCCCCAGCCTCCCCCGGCTCGGGCGGCGGCAGCCCCTGCGCGCCCCCCCGGGCAAAACCCTCCTGAGCCGAGAGAGCCGCAAACGAGGGGTGAGGAGCGGCCCCCCCCGAGGGGACCCCCCCGCCCCGCCCCGCTCCCCTCCCCAGCCGCGGGGCGGCCCCGGGGGCGGCGGGCCGGTGCGGAGGGGGCGGCGTGCGGGGGGGGGATGGACGGGGCGGGCCGGGCCGCGCCACCGCCTTCCCCAAAGCCCCCCGCCCCGGCAGCCGTCGGGGGCACGGCCCGCTGCAGCCCGCCCGCCCCGGCGGCCCTCGCCTTCCCGCGGCTTTCCCGGTGACTGCAACGACCCCACGCAGCTTTTCCTTTTTCCCCCCCGCTTTTTTCTCCCCCCGCACCCCCTCTTTCCCCGACAGCATTCCTCCTCCCGGCGCCCCCCTGCAGCCCGCTCGGGGAGCACACGGGCCTGTCCGGGAAGCCAAGGGAGGGCGCGGGCAGCCCCTGCCCCCAAAGCACCCCCTGCCCCCAGAGCACCCCCAAAGCACCCCCGGCCCAGAGCCACGCTGCACGGAGCCGGAGCACAGCGCCGAAAGGCTCATCCCCAGCCCCTGCTCAGGGCTGTTGTGCCGCACCCAGAAAGCGCAGAGCAGTGGTGCCGCCACCCCCCCCACCCCCCACCCCCCCGCACACCGACCCTGCCCATTTCGGACGGAGGGGGATGCTCCTTACACCGACACCGTGTTTGACAGTAAGGTTTCCAGGCAGAAGAGGTGCCCCTCGTGCTCCCACCTGGCTTCTGAAAATCCGCCACCATCCCACCGATTAACACAAACTTGGCTTCTCCAAACATTTAAGCAGCTACATTTTTAATGCGCGGTATCAACTTATTACTTTGTCAGTCTGTCAGCCTGATCGCACACTTCTTCCTCTAATATTATCCTGCCCCTGTAAGAGCCCCAGCATACATAATTTGCTCACTAACCTGTATTACTTAAGTTGAAAGATAAATGAACCCTCCAAGAGATTTCATTAAAAGAACACGTGTGTTTGCATATTGATCCTTCTAATGAACTGTCTGAAACTGATAAATACTTCCATTAGCTTCGTAGTTTGTATTTCTTATTTACAAATAAATTAATTATCATTCCCTGGGCAAATATTGCATCTTTTCAGAACTGTCAGGTGCTGAACGGGTTGAGCATGAAATTGACTGGCCAAGTGTCAAGAAACAGCAAAATAGGATTTAAAATACATATTTTTTAACTGTGAATTTTTGAGAAATTTCTAGTGAAATTTTAAATACTTTTCATTTTTAGGTAATTTTCATTACTTTTATCACGTACTAAATACAGCTTTTGAAGGGATGGCAAATATCTGTGAGGGTTATGTCATGGGGAAGAAATTATTTAAACATAGATTATCTAGTGTGCTATTCATTAAAAACATAGGATGTCTTGCCAGATAGAAGAAATAATTTTCAATAGTTTACTAATTTAAAACTTAAAACCTGTTTTTAAAGTTACTCACAGCCCTTATTTGTGAATCGACTTGCTGGTACTTGATAAACCTCATTTTCAATTGAATACCTTAGATTTAGGTGATCTAAATGCATTTTCTCGTATGTTATTAAAACATTAAAAACATTAAAATGCATTAAGCATTTGTAAATGGGAAAACAAAAAAAACCCTGACAGCAGCATTTCATTATAGAATTTCTAGAAAGTTTCACGACTTTTTCTTGGAAAACATTTGAAATCGAAAGTAAAAATGACTTTGAGACAGTTTCTCTGGTTTTAGCGCATCTAAAATACTGGTATTTTGAAGATTCACATTAACATTCATCCGAATTCGAGAGCTGTATTTGAACTATGCCTAAGCAAAAAAAATTCTGAATCTTGCAATTTCAATGAGAATGATGCTGAAACGTATTTCCAGGTCGCACAGAACAAAACGCTCGTCTGAGAACCAGCAATGTTTGTCAGGACTCCCTAAAAATCTGTTCTTCATAGCTGGGTGCTGAAAACTACACTGACCTTTTTGTCTTGATTTCTGACTACAGATCTGTCTGTAGTTTTAAGTTTAGTCACTTCTTCCTGCAAATGCGTGCACGACGTATAGCATGAAATAGGTTTTCATTCTTTTAAAGGATGTATGATAAAGCTAACCCACCATTTAATCTCATTTGTTGTTTTGTTTAAAAGTTTTATCTAGCATCCTTTGGAGTCTCGCTCCTTAAATACAAATCCAAGTACGTTGCAGAGGATTTTCCACAGATTTTCTGTCCGCCAGGATCTTAAGATCAAAGTTGTTCACCCCTATGAACAAAAAGCCTTTTCTAAACATTAACTTCCTACACGCATTTTTTCAAATACCTTAACTTCAGGAATACATGTATTAAGAAAGAGACAGAGCCCCCATGTCTTGAAACTACCACACCTTTCTTATAAATAAAACCAACACCTAGGACCATAACTTGCAAATGGACTTAGCAGCATTTTAAACACTAGACTTCACTGAGTTTTATGTCTCATCTTCTCGTGCTCATCTGTGAAGATCAACACCAGACACTTTCTACTTCCAAGTAAATTCTAGAGCTCTTAGCTTTATTAAGAAAATGATTTCATTCTGGCTAAGATTTGAATCTAATTAATCTGTCTTGCATTTTAAAAATGATAACTAAATTCAAGCTGCATACTATTCTTCAGAGACAGCTTAAAGTATTAATTAAGTAAAGAGTGCATTTTCCATTTATTTTAATTACATTAATACGGTTTCAATAAATAAAATAGTTCTATGCTTCATCAAATCAAACAAACTTGAATGCAAATTTTTCTATTGATTAGTTCTCTGTTCACATTGGCCCTTTTGACTGTTTATTTTTAAATAAGAAAGAGACACAGAAATGTTTGGGGGTTCCCATTAGTGAAATGAGGTCCAACCGTCTGAAAAGGGCAGCTCAGCCTTCTAGGAGGCTGATATAGCCCTGTAAAAGTGGCATTCTGATAAAGTATTGCTTATAAAGGTAATCACTGGTATAAAACTGGAGGCCTTTGTAGACTTTTTAAAACAAATGAAGACTTTCTGTTATTACCTTTTTCCAAGTAAATTCAAAAAACCTATAGGATCTCTCTGATCCACTTGCCTGTGATGCTTACTGGTCCACAGACAAAATATTACAAGACAACTGGATGAATTGTGTTTTCAATATTCGATTTAATTAAAGCTGACGTATTCTAGATTTGCAGGTGAACCTCTTTCTTGAGATAAACCACAGGACAAGACACAGGCAGTCTTGTTAGTAGTTGTGTGTCATTCTACCTAATTCAGTAATAATTCCATCCTTCAAATATTTGAGCAACAGCATCAGCTGAAGGAAAACTAAATATTGAAGGAAAAGTTTCAAAATACCTCGGGAGTCACAGCAGGTGTTTTGAAACATGTCCTTCACACATTTCATAACAGTTTGAGTCTTTTTGTAATTTAGGGCCCAATCCTGCCCGCTTCAGTCTGAGAAATGAATTATAAATCAACAGAACTAAGCAGAATAACAACCAGAACAAAATAGTAATTTTTTTCAGGGTAAGGCTTTATATGTAAATCAATATTTCACAAAAAATTCTTGCAGTATTGAAACCTTAATTGCGCTGTGATTAGGTTTGTATTCACAGAATATAGATAAAAATATTAATTTAAGTATTAACATGAGACTAAATACTGCTATTAGGAAAGCCTGATTAAGAAGCTTCTATAAAAATGCCAGCTCAAAACCTGTTTAATGGTAAAAGATTATGAGAAATGCATGATTTTACACTGTGATCTTGTTATAACAAAACATGGCTATCATTGAAATGCTGAACTTATTTTACGCATCAGTACTGTATGTGCCAAGAATTCAGAGAACTGTTAGGTATCATTTTTTTCTATTGTAACATCAGCAGATTAGTTTTGTTAAAGTGCTATTTTAATATTGGCATGAAAAAGGTATTTATTTCTTCTTTCCTAAGATGAAAACAAACTAGTACAGTTTCCATGTGAAAAAGTATTTTCAGAAGAGTAGCCAGTGCTGCAAATCTGTATGAGATCTGAAATCAAGATGTGTTTTTCCTGCCTTTGACACAAATATTGCTCTTTCTGTCTTATCTTCTAATACTGGTAGCCTCAGGACAAACATAGATTACGTTAGAAAATCATCCTTCATTACATTGATCGAAATTCACTTTCAACCTACCTGAATCTGATGTTAGAACATTTTTATTAGCTTTACATTGCTTGCATTATAAATTTAAAATAACAAAATTCTTTTATAAATAGTTTAAAGTTCTAAAGCAGATGGTTTACGAAGTTCTTATGTGCTTCGTACGGTCCCATTGAGTTTCTTTTTACACCGACCTTCCATTTCTGACTGCAGAGAAAGACCGTCTTTGTGGGAAACACAGCAATGCCTTTTATGAAAACACATTAAGACAGCATTTAAATTGGTATACGAAGTTTTAACAAATGTCAGAATTACAAGGCACTGTCAGCCCACCTAACGTTCATGCACCGGCAGTACTCCACCTTATTTAAGATTTCTAGCTGGTGCTACCATTGCTTTAGGGTCCCTGGTAAGGGTCTTGCTTTTATGTTGTGACACTTAGAAACGGTGGAAGTCTGAACAGCGTTAGCAATATCACCAGGAATATTGGTCCGGGAGCTGGGCTGTAACAGATAATTTGGCAAAGATGCCACACACCCAGTAAAATTCTTCTTATGCTTTCACTATATCTGATGAAGACACCACCCCCACTTCCACCCTGATTCTTTATTTTAGAAAGCAATTTGCCATGGTTTTCCTCTTCTTTTTCTCCTCCTACTGAAGAAATGGCAAAATACCCCTTAATTGGAAGCAGGCCCTTGGTCAGTAAAGCAAGTAGGCACTGTGTGCGTGGCATTTTTAGTATAACTAGATTCCTGAAAGTATGAACACTTACCAAAAAGAGAAGGAAGACCCTGACACTTACAGGAAGGAGGATAGAGACTAGATAACTTTCAGAGAGTTGCTTTTCTTCCCTGTGTCATACAAGCATTCAAGAACATTGCAAAATTTTGCCTTTTCTGACTATAGAAACAGGAAGGTGACTACATCCGTTTATGCAACCACAAGCTATAAAACCTAGATAAATAATTATGTGTGACAGCATGCTAAAATAAATGTATCACACAGTCATTTAAAAAATACGTGCTTTAAATTTATGCCTTCAGATTATATATGAAATCAGAAAGTTTGTTGAAAAAGTACTTATCCTATGTTTTGCATTTTGCATGTAATGAAGCACGCGTATAGACACTCTTAATTTTTTTTTTTCAATTAATTTCAAAACAAAGTTTTTCCAAATACAGATTTAAAATTCCATTTAAACCAGTAAGACTTCAGAGTCACTGCTTTACTGACACAGGTATACCAATTTACACTAAATGTAGGTATGGTCTGTAAGATTTTACCTGTACTCAGACACTTGGTGTTTGAAGCAATTATCACTTTTTTTTAAGTGGAAGCAGAAGAGCAACAGTGGTGATTTATATGAACAGAAGCTTTCACCCTTAAACAGTGGTCTTAGAAGTGGCACCAAGAGCTGTGTCCACATGCCTATCACTGGATTCCCCTAACTTTGTCAGAGTTTTGGAAGGCCAAAGAATGAAGGGGTCATGCCAGAGCTTGATAAGATGCGCACTGACAAGCCTCTCATGCAAAGCTAATTGCAGAGGGAAAGTCAGAGGTTCTGAAAAGATCTTCTGTTTATCACTTTTTTTGTGATTTGCTCAGGCTTTTGAAAGAATAGTCCTTCTTGCCTCTTCGCTCCTTTTAATCACTCACTCTGTGTATGATAGCTTTGTTCAAAAAGTTTTCCAATACATCTCAAAGATTTCTCTTAATTCAATATCAATGTTTAAATTGTCAGTAATACTAATGATACAGCCCTTTCAAATGCAGAGCTCAGGAAAATTTAGGGGTTCACCATCCCAAACTACGTATAGAATTTAGTTTTCCACAATTAATTAGATACTCTCCAACATAGCTGCTTCTAAGTTTTATGCATTACATTTCCTTGTGAATTCAAGGAAATTTAATGAGAAATAGTACTTATGGAAAAACTTCCTCTGGAAGTCCTTCCAGTCTCCCTCTGATCCTGTCCTCAGAGCTCCTGAAGGCACCGTGGAGATCTCAGGATGGACTTAAGCACACCCAGAGAAGAGCTGCAGGTTTGGTGCTTGGATCAATGGCTCTGCGCATGAAAGTGTAACTCTTCCCTGAGCACCTCAGAGGCCAGGAAATGAGTGCCACGATCAAAGCTTACACCTTTTCCTACTACCTAGCCTTGCTTGTAGGACAAAAGCATACTAGGGCCTGACTTCACAGGAAAAAGGAAACTATGCCTTAAAGTATTTCATTGTTTAAAACGTAAATGTACTGAAAGTTTTTAAAGTTATAACTATGATTAATAGAAACATTCTGCTGTTCAGCTCTTGGAGCAAATGGAGAAGGTGCTGTTGAGAAAAGGACGTGCGAAGGCATTCTTTAAGGTCTTCATTTTCCTACATCATTATCTCTAACTCACTATTTTTAATAGCTTTGTTCCTTTAGCTAAGTGCAGCCTTGGGATTGATCAGCCTGTCTTCGTTTCACTAAGCCAAACATTTGACCTGGCCCTACTGGGGACTACTTTGCTGTAACCCCACTATCTATGTTCCCTGATACATGCTTGTGCCTTTCACCCTTCTTTCTTGCTTCCAAAACCCCAAAGTCAAGTCCATGAACCACAGAAAGTCCTTTAGGCCCCTAGTTAAGGGCTTAAGTGAGGTGCAACTGGTCCTTTGGTCTCCTGTTGGTCTGAAAGGGCTCATAACAAATCTAATTTCTTTTCTTTTATGTTCAGTATTTTCATTACTCTACTGTTGATCACAATTAAAAATCAACTGAAACAAATACCATCTCTTTAGAAAAGTTACCATAGAAACACCACCAGAGAATTCCCTTTAAAAATGTCAAGATTTCCCTCACATTTAAATACGGACTCCCA
The DNA here is from genome assembly GCF_030463565.1 of Pelecanus crispus. NCBI lineage: Eukaryota > Metazoa > Chordata > Aves > Pelecaniformes > Pelecanidae > Pelecanus > Pelecanus crispus. Next base: position 10,923,104 of record NC_134644.1, read on the forward strand.
GGCATTACTCATGCACCATTAAAAACTGCAACATATCCAGTGAGTCATTAGTTTAAAAATATACCCATAAACACACACTCTTTCAAAGATAGAGACGTTTTTGTCTCAGTAAATAAGTATCACGACATGACCCAGCTTTTGATTTTATCTTGTTCTGGTTTACATCCCCAGAGAAAACTTGAACATTGTCGTCTCTTGTTCGAACACCTGACTGAGGAAGGAGAGAACAAAAATCAAGAGTGACAAAACACACACAATGTGAGAAATACCAGCAAAAGCTAGTCAGAGAGGAAGAATAACTTTGAACACATATTTACATGGCAGTAGACAAGATGAATGGAAAGAAAAATGTCTGAAATGAGACATAGTGCAGACATTCTCCACACACAGAGAGAATTTTAATGTTGTATCTTGAAAGAATACATTTTTAAATTGAGAAATTTCCTAATTTAAACTAATTGAGGCTATGGTACTGTGCTATATCAGTTAATTTCCATTTATTTATGCCAATCTGTAGTATAACATTAGTCTCTTATACTTTTCTACTCATCCTTCTTCCACGGGATCACTGGCAAACTCTGACAGATTTTGGCAGAACAGAGAAGGTCCATCTGCATAAGACACTTTGATTATATGGAAGCAGAAGAAAATATGCTGGAGTCAAGGTGGAAGGTGTTCCACAAGTAATAGTAATGCAAATTTAAAGAAAATTCAAAACTGGTCACAAAGAAAGCCGATAAATAGTTTATTCATAAACTCTTGCATATTTAGAGGAGATAATAATATAAAGGCATTGTGCCTTCCCTTTGCATTACTGGCTCTGCTACAGATAAATGGCATGGCTGAATGCAACCAGATTAATGATAATAAAGACAGTTTTCTCATTTTCTTTGTAGTACAGCCAACCTGAAAATGAGGGAAAAAACAACAAAATTGAACTAATTTTTGTTCTGCAGGCTCTTATAGAAATGTTTTATTTCTTTCATTTTCTTAATGCAAGGAGTCTTAGAAATTCACTTCTGAATTTTTAGTGGTAGAAGTCCTCCCATTCCTCCTTAGTCCTATTTCCTCCTTTTTTTCCTTCTTCCTGCATTTTCCCCTCCTGTTTGTCACTTACTCAGAGAGAGAAATAAACACTGAAGGACAGATATAAGAAAACCAATAAACCCAGTTTAAAAAAATGCCAAAAAAATTTATTTTTCTTTCTTCCAATACTCAGTTTCTGCTACGTATTTAAATTTGTCAAAAATGCTGCAAGCATTTCCCATATTAAAGATAAACTGCAAATAAAAAAATAATTACTTTTTTATCCACTTATTAATTTGTATAATCATCATACTCTGATGGTTACAATATACCTTTAGTTCTTTTGCTGTCAGAATTATGTATCCTGTTCCCAATTCAACTGAATGACAGGGAAAAAGAAGAATAAACCCAAGGAATGAAACTGAGATTATGTGAAGGTGAGGAGAAATGCGGTATCAGGACAGATGTATGTAGAAGACATCAACAGAAAAACATATTCTGGAAGTGACACCAAATTTTAAATTAACTTTTAGATTTTGATTATAAATTTCTTGCCAATCAGAAAGATAAACACTGGTAGTATTTTTCCTCCTAAAACCAGGAAGGGCAATGCATAGTACAGCTGTAACTGAGGTATCTTTGATCTCTTGCTTCTGATTTAATTTCTTACTGTTTCTAAAAAGAAAGAGCAGGTTTGGGAAATATTTAGATACCATTTTTCACCAGCACTGATCTCATGAAGAGTCATATTCCCACATTTAGCCCAAAATGTGCCCCAGCCACACTGATAAAAGGCTTTGCTCGATAGGCATCTAGCAAGAGGCAGAAGCATACCATTGCCAGAAGGCGTGCAGGGAAAGGTTTAGATATGAAACACAGGCATACTGTGGCAAGTTTTCAGCTGGAAGTTGATTTTAAATCTTTGGTAATTATGTTTATATTCAGTGCCACAGAAGGAGTTTCACACAGAAACAGGTCTGTTTGTTTCAAAACTGAGTTGTTCAGTGTTGTCTGGATCAGCAAAGCACATTTACTGGTTTACGGACTCAGTGCCATAACATTACATGGTGCCCATGAGAGCTGGACTTTGCATCTGGATATCAAAGGTAGATGATTAACGTGCTGAAGCTGCCCTGGCAGAGAGCTCCCTGCTGACCACACATCTGAACATGGGCTATTTTTATGTGAAGTGTGAGATTTGCTAAAGGGAGGTGCTAGTTTCTTCAGTAGACCTCCTCACCTTGTTTCTTCAGCAGGATGTATTTACTTTCTCTATTGTGAGAATTTCTCCATGTTCACCTCATTATTCATCTGCCTTTAGGTAGGGAAAAATATGAAATGGGACAAACACAAAGGCCTGAGGTTCAGCCCTGAAGCCCCTTCTGCACTGTCCTGTAGCTTTGCCACGTATGAGTAACACAGCTCACCCTAAAATCATGACAAAAATCTCTTTGCCGCTTCTCTGGTCTTCTCTCTGAAAGACAAGTAGCTGGAGCTGTAACAGTTTACACTGGGGAAGGTCTGTCCTCTTCTATTTTTATTCACACGTATGAATCACACTTCTGTGCACCATAGCTAGAAATAAAACAGTAGTCCACCTCAAAGCTTTAAATTACTTAGGGCTTAATTAAGAGTATGATAGAACAGATATGAAATTTAAGATGCAGTCAGTGGATAAATTAATGTAGACACAAGCTCATGTGTCTGCTCTATACTTCAGTCTGGTAGTTTCATGCAGAACAAATTTCCCACTCATTTTTCCCCCTAGACATAACATAGAGTAGTGTAATAACTATGATTAACATTATATGAAAATTAAACAATTTTGAAATTGCAGGGTTTGGAAACATGACTATCATACGTACGACAAAGAAAAATGATATCTTTCTACATCCGTTTATCTCATACATGGATGAGGGTTGGATCTTGGCCCACTACAGTTGTTCCGTGACACTGCAGTTTTCAGGCAACTGCAGGGCTGGGATAGGCAGGTCCCTGAGCACGCTCCTGCACCAAAGGGGCAGAAGAGTGGCTGTGTATTGATTCCTCCCAGCCTCTGTAGAAAGGCCACTCCTTCAGGATAGGAATACAACACGACTGCATTAAAACAAGAACATCAAGCTTCTTTTTAGAGAGCCCCCTTTCACTTTTAATTAGGCTGATGCTAGGTGGGTGGTCCCTCAGAAGGAGAAATGTCTCAGAAAGATGACCAGAGCTCTCCTGTCTTATCCATGTGGGACAAGCTATGAATCCTGCACGCTCTTCACAAGTTTGAGCATTCATCCACATGGAAACGAGAGATGGAATAAGGTTGCAAACTACTTCTTATCCCAGCCATTTGATCTGGCACTTTTTTTCAATAGGACTCCTCATTAAAATTGGGTTATTTGACAAGAAATTTCCCTTTGGACTTGGTTGCCTGCAATAACTGCACAGTTGGCCTAAAATGCAGCATATACCAGTTTCCTTTGGTTCTGCCAAAGTATTTACTCCGTAGCCCAGGTTTCTTCAGCTGATGGAGCAGTAGAGGGGAGGTGCTTAGGAACAAGCTCTGTCTCTTTGCCCTAATATCAGACCAGTTTCTAATTTCTCTTTGTAGTCCCCATTCTGTCTCAGCACTTACATATTTGAAACAACCTCTCTGTACCACTTTGGATTTTAAAAGGCAATTCATCTGCCTGAAGGATAATGAGCAGAAAACCAACCAAACAGGTCATGAAGATCATTATTTATTTTTAAGCTGCTTCCTTTCTGTGGGTTGCAACACAGAGCCCTGACTTTTGCTCTCTGTTGCTGTGTAGAACAGAGTTTAAGGAGAAGGCCACGGATCTGAGACTAAGAAAGCTCTGTTGCTTTACACCGTATTACAACGCTAAATTAAGAGATTGAAAAGTTTGGCTTTAGTCCTGGTTGTGTAAGTATCACTGATGACATGTGGTAAGGAGGGGAAGAGAATTTCTTATGAGTGTATTAACAAAATACAGTTTTGATTGCAAATTATTAACACATTTAACAAAATGGATGTTAAACAAAATAAACTCTAAGTTTCACCAGAGAGCTAGACCTCCTTGTAATCAAGAGCTAGAGAACAAGAATGCTATAAATTTCTTTCCAGTGACTGAGAAAGGGAATAAATCCAAAGTCCTTTTTTATGGGAGAAGAAATCAGGTGACCATACTATTTCACAGTTACAGTGTATGCTTTAGGGCTACAATTACAAATCATAATTTTTGAGGGTGAACTCCCTGAATGGAGAAAACAGGCTGAGCGACCGTGTCCCTCAGATGCATGCTGAGGAAACGTGCCTGGACTGCCAGCATTGGTACATCAGCTGCTGTCGCTCCGTGCATCAGCAGGTCACTGCTAATTGCAGGTCTGAAGAGCGATGCTGCCTCTCCCCTCCTGCATGCTCAGAGCTGGGGGCACTCCTTCCTACCCCCTTATGGTGGTTGGGCAGGGGAGGGCTCAGATATTCGAGCTGTGCCTTTTTGCAGGAGAGAGAGAAGGTTGCTGGAAGCAGATGTGACGCTGCTCGGAGGGAGGGGGGTTACGACTTCCAGGAACTCGCACACCCGACGTTAACGCGGTGCTGAACACCGGAGGCAGCAGGGCTGAAGGCAGGGCCTGAAGCCTCCAGCCTGCTCCTTCTCCCTGCACATTGAGGTACTTGGAGCAGAGAAGCAAAGGATCACCTCAGTGCCATCCTCTGTGCCTCTAAAAGAAGCTCTCAGCCCATGCTCAGACCTAGAACTGACTTTTTGTCACATGCTAAGGCTCATGCATTGCAAAACTGTGTAAGGGTGGAGTGGGGAGAACTCGGGCCCGGCTGGTAGCCAGCCTGTGCCTTAGCACATCTGCCAACTCTCACACACAGAAGTGGCCATACCTCAGCGCTGGAGCCCATCACCACCTCCTTGCAGAAACATTGCATGACTGTCATGGGGCAAGCAGGCCAGCCACGCTTACTTGCAGACAGACCTGATGTGGATGACACAAATAAGTGGAGCTGGTGGCATTATAAAAGTTGATATTTTCTTATAAATGCACAGATTCAGAGTGGGTGCTGCGCTCTCAGCTGCTGCAGACAACTTTCCCAAAGCACAGTGTGTCCTGGGGCAAAGCCCATGTCCACCTGGATGCCCCACCAGGCTAGGTCTGCACATGACCGCTGAAGAAGCCAAACCCAAGTGCTACAAGACCTTCATAATCACATAGAGATGTGTCTAACGACAGGCAGTAACTGAAGGAGGGAGAAGTGAAGGCAGTTGGATTGCAATTTTGGATGCAGGCCCTTCTCACTGCAGGCTCCTAAATCCTGCACTGAATTTAGCCCAGATGTCAGGGGCAGCAGCTGCATTATGTATTTTTCCTCAGAGTGTCAACTCTCAAGCTTCTACGAGTAGGGACATTCATCACCTACAGGACTGCTGGATTATTTATCATTGACGAAAATCAAGCACTCTTACTTACACATTAATTTAAAATATTAATTTGCATCTATTTGTCAGCAAAGCTCTAAATGGTTACTAAGCATGTGCAGTGCAGCAGATTTTAATTACAGGAACACCAAAGCATACCTTAACATCTCTTTTGTTGAAATTCAGCTATAAACTCTGTGACTAAGATGTGCTTTGACTTTAACACCTCTCTAGCAGCTTGCTGCTTTTCTTCATTAAAAAGGATCCCAGCAGAGTATTTTTTCTTGTTATAGATCACTTTTTGCCCCTTGCAGTAGAAAATGTGTGCTCACACTAATTGCTATATACCAGATTATTATTATTATTTTTTGTGATGATCAGATCTGAACAACTTGTCCTGGCAGAATGATTTATGCATCTCATTTCAATAAGAATAGGCCTCAATTTGTTTTTAAAGGAAAGACAGGATTTTTTTTTTCTAAACAACTGAAGTAAAAGAGGATTACAGAGACCTCTGGAAAAATAAAAGATGCAAACACTTTATTTATTTCCTTACATTTGCCTAATAAGATCATCAGCACAACAACAACAGCAGCAAAAGGTTTATTTTAAAGCCTAGAGGATTTTTAACACAGTTGGTATCATAGGTTTTTAATGGTAGGTATAGGCTAGAGCTGCTAGCTGGGAGGATTTGGGCAGATGGGAGGGGTGTTATGGTTTTTATGGGCTGATTGGGCCACTAAGAGGAAAAATCAAGATGCCTGTCTGGGGGCAGGTCAAGACACCTTCATGGAAAGCCCTGTTCATCCTCTTACAGCCTGGTCACACAAGGAAAATCACATCGGCCTGAAACTGTCTCACAAGCTGGACCAATAAATCCATAATTGGGGTTGGCATCAGTGCCCCTACTCCAGGTGAGGGGGACAACCAAAAACTTCCTTTACAGCAGATTCCCAATGCTACCTATAGGACTTATCAGCCCTCTCTGAATCCTCCAAGGTGCCCATCCTCAAGTTAAATAAAGCATTTTCAACGTATAATACTGTCCTTTTCAAACAACAGTGCTTTTTTGGGTATATAAAGGGGTAGACAGTGATAGGAGGATGGGTGGGAAGAGAACAGGGTGATCTCCATCTTCAGACTCACGGCAGATCTCATCAGAGCGGCACGCAAAGCTTTCCAGAGCTAGCAATGACAGCAAAGCATTTTGCTCTCCAGACTTCCACACATTTTTGGACCTTGGGAAGGTGAAGTGGTAAGTGGGCATAGAGCTTCTAATTTTCTTTCCATGTCTGTCTATGATACTTGGTATAGTCTTTTGCAAGTCATTACATTTATCAGTTCCTGAGTTTTCTTATTTGTAAAATGGACATAGCAGAACTTCAGTCCCTCACAAGGCTGTTGTAGAGTTCAATTCATTAAAATGTATAAGATGCATTCAAGTTTTTAGCCAAAAGTTGCTGTATAAATTGCAAAGCTTGTAACATCTGTTTCCTTACAGAGCTGAATACAAACCAGAAAAAAAAAAAAAAAAAGTCTACAGGTTTCCTTGTGCTACCACGGCCATTTTCTATCTTTTTCTTTATTGCCCAAGCTGAAAAGTTATAGGTAGGTATTCACAAGTGGCACGTCCTTTTTGAATATGGTGTGACTCCCCTTTGGGACCACCAAAAGAGAGCTGCCTCTAGATTGTGTGGATTTCTAGCTAACAGAAGTAGCATGAACTCACTGACTGTCAGATCTCTGAGCTCACTGCAAGACTTTGGTACAATACTGCTAACAAGATGTTGAAAATCAGACCAGGCCCTGAAAAAATAAAATTAAATTAAACAAGTCATCCAAGTACTTTTACCCTGGCTTAAAAATAAGCAGGAGGGGCACAATGCAGTTGATTTAGATATCACAGCTGATAGGCAGATTTTCAGACAGATTCCTGTAACAAGTGCCATAAAGCAGGAATAAACAAAGGTGGCTTTGTGAAAAATGCCAAAACCAGAATGATAAGGGACAAAAAATAATCAGTTTTTGTGCAAAAAAAACCCCTATCTGGATTTAAGAATGGCTCAAAGTTCACTCATATAATTGTAATGCCAAGACTGCAATTTCACGATCTTCCTAGGATCTTATAGTATGCCATGGGTATGAGAAGTCAGACAATCTATCTCAGCTCCACCCATAAGGCATGAAAAACACGGAGTTTAATGAGGTAGCTGCTAAGGGATAGTTAGTTTCATTAAACAACAACAAGAACAACCTCTTGTTTCAATGTAGTCTTGGGGAGAAAGAAGAAAAAATATAGAGAGATGAATTGGTTGGGCAAACCCCAAATATATGAATATCTGGAAAATGAATTTGTTATCTGCAGGCTGTGCAGGCTGGTCAGAGGGATGAACTGCTTGCTCCGCTAGGAAAGCATGGTGTATAATGAGACTTTTACATTCCAGTATCATGACCCCCTCCCCCCCCCAATACAGAGGAGATATTGCATGCAATCACTAACAAATTTAAGTAGGGACCAGAACTCCCAGGCTATATTGCTAGCTCTTCTCTTGGGCATGCAATTTAACCTCCCTGTGAAAGATTTTTCATAAGCACCAGAGGGAATCAGAAACGCAAGTCTCATTACTTTTCATTAGACTTGTGCAACTCCACCCCTTGGGTCCTTTGAAAATCTCCCTTCCTGTGTTTTTTAGTTGACTTCCCTGTTAAATAAGGATAATAATTACAACTGATCAACCTGTTTAAATAATACGGTTATAATATCACTATTATCTTCGTGGATTATATTCAGCACTGAAATAAATGCATCATAATAAATAATGCAGAACTTTAACATCTGTTCTGGTTAGTAAATAATTCACAAGTCAATAATTAATTTTCTAGCTGTTCATTTATAATTCATAAATATTTGCCAAATATTCAGAATCTGAAAAAAATTATCTGAACTTTTATATGAACTTTTCCTTTTAATTATTACATACTTGTTACTTCTGTCATTTAGTTTGGCATTTAATTAACATGGTATTATTTTCTTTATCCTGACAGAATGAGTGAAATTTTTCAAATGTTGGAAAGAAACTGTCAACACTGAATCATGAATATTCACTTAGCATGACTTTTCAATGTCCACAAAAATTCACAATGGTTTGAGGACCCATGATCATTTTCACAAGCAGCATGATTTATGGAGTCAGTCTCAGTGTGTTTATTCATGTTACGTACACTTGTACTATTTGACTTCATCTGCCAACTCGCCTACTTCCCAGTTGTTCCATTAGCCAGTTCTCCAGTTTGCTCCCAGTCCTTACCTACTTCAACTAATTAATATCTGCATGGTGATTTGGAATGTGATGATCAAAATTTGGGTGGGAATATTTTTTAAATAATATCAGCATTTACAGAAAAATATACCTTTAAAGTATTCACTCAATAATTCCCCAAGAACTTAAATGGCTTTTATAACCCTGTCACATTAGAAAAAATGACAAAGGCATCTTTGACACATCAGACTGTGGCTGTCTTAACAAAAAAAGACCCCAAAGCTCAATCACTGTTTTTTATTGTGCAAAACATTTATTGCTAAATATTGCAAATAATCATCACCATCAGTGTTCATTTGCAATGGAGCTTAGCAGCAAAAGACCTGAAAGATTGAGATTATCCAACCTGAGGCACCTTTCTTGGCTGGTTAAATTGGGTAACTAGTTTCTGTAAGCTATTTGGGCTACAGAAAGTAACGAGTCTGCTTCTACAGGGCAATTCTGGCTGTGGGCTGAAATGTTTTGAGGAGACACATCTTGCTCTTTCTCCAGTGACTACACACAGAGCCAGAGCAGCTTTGCTCTTTAATCACTTCATGGAGAAATTGAGCCCTTAACTGCTGACCGAAGATGTTCCTTCCTCGTTTTAAAAGCAGGACAAATAAATATTCACTTGCTACTTTTCCCCTTGAAAAGGATCTCTGCATTCACCAAATGTTCCTGATTAAGCATCTGAAATAGTCTAGAATCAAAATGGATAGTTTTAGTATGGTTCTCCAGAGGACTCAAAATATGCAACTAATTTAGAGCTGGATTTAAACACTTGTTCAGAACAACGTTCTGCATGCAGACACATCCAAGCTCATGCCTGTGTTGGTGCATGGGTGAGGGTACAGCAGTTAAAAATGGGACTGGAAGACAGGCTCAGGGCATAGCCTACTGTCTACAGCACTGATGGCTGCACTTCTTTCACCAATTAGACCTTGATCAGATTAATCACGTATGTAGTCCTACTGAATGCAATGGGACTACTGCTGGGGACAAAAATAAAAAGCAAGCTTAAGTGCTGCAGGTGATTAGACCGTCGATAGCTAGAGCCAGAATCTTTCATATAGCAACTCAAGTAGGGAGAAGCTATCTTCTACCCAGCATTTCCATACCTATTACTTCACCAGAACCATTAGGATTGTTATACAGTGAATATTCCTGAAACAGCAAAGTATCATTACAATGGATTTTTTTGTTAAGAGTTCATAGCATCCATAAGCTTATTCACACAGCAATGCACAGCCATAAAGCTTTGAAGAGTGAGGTTTAAAGAGCAGAAGAGTAACGCAAAGGTAATTCAATAAGATGTTGATCTCACAAACAGTATCAAAAGACTAACTTTTACATAGATCGTGACATTTACTTCTAAAGCTAAGAAGATTTTTCTTGTTCACATTATTTTCATTAGGAAGCTACACTTATTATGGATTTTTTCCCACTCAGACACAGATGAATGAGACAAAAAGCCAGATGTTTAAAACATTAATATAATGGCCTGATACCCTGTAAATAAAGCTTTGTTGATTATCCATTTGCTTTAAGTGTCTCTTTTGTTAAGCCACCATTTTTTAGGTCATGTCTGCAGTTTAACCCAAAATATCTGTAACAGGCACTAGCCCTTGAATATAAGCATCACCTAGAGATGCAGGAAGCAGATGGCAGGTGTGTTCATTGTACTCTGCCGTGAGAATCTTTGCACCTTTTAAAAGGGTTTTGGTGCAACGTAGGATAGGGCCGACATTGCTATTAATGCTAAAATAAATTAAATTTTCTTTGAAACAACCTAAATACTAAGGGAGATCCTACTACCAAGGCTGCTAAAGGCACTGCTGCCAGTTTCCTTATACCTTATACTGGCCTAGTCATTTGTATACTTGTTTAGCAATGGGCACATACAGATGAGGGGGCTGGAACACCTCTCCTGTGAAGAAAGACTGAGAGATTTGGGTTTGTTTAGCTTGGTGAATAGAAAGCTTCAGGAATATTTTATAGTGGCCTTTCAATACCTAAAGGGGGCATTTAAGAAGGAGAGAGAAAGACTTTTTACCAGGGACTGTAGCGATAGGACAAGGGGTAACAGTTTTAAACTGAAAGAGGGTAGATTCAGATTTGATATAAGGAAGTAATTCTTTATGAGGAGGGTGGTGAGACACTGGAACAGGTTGCCTGGAGAAGCTGTGGATGTCCTATCCCTGGAAGTGTTCAAGGTCAGGTTGGAAGGGGTTTTGAGCAACCTGATCTAGTGAAAGATGTCCTTGCCCACAGCAGGATGTTTGGAACCAGATGATCTTTAAAGGTGCCTTCCAAGCCAAACCATTCCGTGAATCTATGATTTTATGGTGTTGCACCCTTCTAGCCCAACAAATGCTTAATTATTCCATGCACGATGCAACAACTTTAATAGGACAGCTTGAAAAAAGACATCTGAGAATGTGCTGGTGAGTTACAATATCTACCAGGAGACTGGACATGTCAGTATGGAAGTTGAATCTAGTTGTCCCATGTCCTTGGTGATCTACAGGACAGAAGATAAGGCATTGGCCATTGTAATTGCCTCCAACTACTGCTGTTTTCTTTTTCTTGAAAACTGGCTGGTGGATAAAAAGCTACTAGTAGAAGAAGGTTCAGGGTTTTAACTCCCATCCAGATCTCCTGATTTTCTGTATTTCCTGATAGGTATACGGCTTAATCCTCTTTGTCCCCCTTAGGCAGTTCCCTGCTCAGCATGCTATTTTTAATGGAGGATCTATTATATACACAAACCCTGCTACTCACTGAATGGGTAACCTGCGTGGTGCATTTCTCTGAGACAGTAGACACCCAAAAATACACCCAGAAGCACAGGTGCTAAACCTGTCAGAATGGGAGGCTGATGTAATTTTATAGGGTTAGCCTTAACTGATTTCTCTGAGTCAGAGCAACATTTGAATTTTAGCCTTGTGACTACTGTGCTACTGTCATAACCAAAGGACTATTCATCCTTGTCCTTTGGAAACTCCCTACCAACACATATAGGCTTGGTTAATAAACTAGTTAGTATAGCAGTGACATTTTTAACTAATAATGAGTAGAAGAAAGTTACTTTCAGAAGCAGTGCTTATGAAGCATGTCCCCATTATTCTAACCACGCTGGTGAGTTAAGGCTAAAACAGAACACACCTCATTAAATCCATGTATCCAAAGAATAATTTAAGTCACAAATAGCTAACCTACTCTAAGGCCTAAAGTATCAGGACTTTTGAAAAGAATTGACAATAAATTCTGAAAGTATGCAAACATTGATAAAGATGACTATTTCGGGTAAAAGTATAGGCAGGCTGATGTTGGGAGCAAAGGAATTCATGACAGTTTGCCCAACCTCTTTCATTTCTTAAATAATGCATGATTTGAAATGAGAGCAAGTCAACATCTCATTATCTGATGTATCCTCCTCTCACAAGACACATCAGCATGCAGATTCCCAAAGCACTGATTCCCAAAGATGCAGCAGACTTGTCCAAGCCGTTATGAGTATCAAGAAACATTTTATAAAACATGCTATCAGAAATAATTTCATACACAATGTCAAGTTCATCCTAAGCATATTTGGTGGCAAGAGTTCCTAATAAATTATAAGGTTAGAGAAGCCTAGGGAAAAGAAGGCTTTCTAAGTCCTTTGCTGCAAAGGGACTAGCATTTTTTTTGTCTAAAGTTATGACATTTTGCCTTTGGATGATTTTCTTGGCAAATACTATAGACCAGTGTCAGAAGGGGAGGAGAAAAAGAGAGACTGTACAATACTTTCTATTATATGCATCACATGGTGTCTTTTGGTTCAGTAGACATAAACAGCTTTAAAGTTCAAGGCTAATTCAAATTGGATTTTAGAAACACAAAGTCTTAAAACATTTGCACCAAACTAAGGGATTACACTCTTATCTTATCCTTAGAAAAGCTTTTGAAAAAATATGGTAGCTCAGATTTTAAATTGGGTCTTCAAAACCCTCTTGTCTGTAGCTGTGTCATCTGCTTGGTTGCCTATTGTCAAAAGGTAAAATGTCTTATAGAGAGAGGGATTTGCATAAATTGCTATCACCTGCTGGCCATCCCAGGTTAATGAAAGTGGGGGGAAAATAAATGCATGAAGCCTTTGAGCCTAATCTTTCTTGACTGTTTCTGTGCCAAAACAGATGAGCAAAATATTACTGTGGTTGTCTTCTTAACTTGCAGATCATTTACAACCTGGGCCCAGTCTTGCCCTTTGCTATCATTGAAATCTTTGTCTCCACCTACTGAAATCAGTCATCAGAGGGTGGAGGAACCTTTTCATAGTACAGATGCTTTTAGCTTTCTGCTCCTCACATGCACCAGAAAAGATGTAGTAAAGGATACTGTGGGAACAAGCTGTACTAAAAGAGAATTACCCCTTAGTGGCCTGAGTAGAGCATACACAGCAATCAAACAGTCAGGCTAGAAATAACACATGAACCAAAAGCATAATAGGCAAATGCTCATACCCTAAGTTAATTGTACATGTGGTAAAAAGGAGTTGAAAGGGCAATCTATAGCAGTCTACAGTTACCTAAGGGTTAGTTACAAAGGTGGCAGAGCCAAACTCTTTGCAGCAGTGTTAGATGACATACCGAGGACAACCATCATCAGCTGTGGCCTGGGAGATGAAGATAGCCCAAAGAGGTTGTGGAATCTCCACCCTTGGTGGTTTTCAAGACTCGGGAGGACCGTATGATGACTGACCTGAGAGTGTGTTGGCAATAGCTGCAGTTTGAGCTGGAGGTTGGCCTAGACCTGCTCATGTCCCTTCCAATCACTGTTTCTGTGATCCTATGTAATGCTAAGTGTGAAAGTTAACATGGTTAATATAACTGTTTGCACAAAAGATAATAAAAAGTATAGCAATTGTGAAAGCAGTAATTTTGTTCAGAGGGATAAAGAATGGTTCTGATAATTTACTACAGCATAAAGTCTTTTACCAGTCATGTCAAATGAATTGTTTTTTATAGTGTCTGTTCTTTCCTGTTTAGACAATTCACAGGAACCTACCATTAATATTCATGGCAATTTCATATTTACATCAGAAGAACAGATCACAAAATAATAGCTAACGCTCACCTACAGGTGAGTCTCATTGCAAAAGGAGTCTCCACACTGCACTCTATTGTCTAACAAAGTTTCCCAAGTATTTAGACTTTCTGAAGTTTACTCTCTTTTGTACAGGAGAAGAAAGGGGACTTTGGCTTATTGTTGAGGACTTTTAAACAGCTGTGGTATTGACTAAAGCATTGCCTGGAAATCTCAGAGAAGTCACCACACGTGTGCCAGCCTACTTTGTTTTATGTGCTATAACAAATATATAACCACATATATTAAAACATTGAACTATGAATTATTATACTAGTGAAACCCTGGATTATGCACTGTATAGTTGATCTATCTGTGAAAAAGGTGTTTGATGCACATCTGCATTACTGCACACAGGCAGATCAACTATGCTGTGCTATCCCAAATGCATCTGGCTCACTCCACATGTGATGCCACGCAACACATATATTTCTTTCAGGGAAATCTCTGATTGATCTGTAGGAGACATTTCTGACTATACAAACGAGCATAAGAAGCAGTCTTGTTATACATGCAGGGCAAGGGATGCCCACAGGTTAATCCATTTTCACAAGTTGCTAAGTAACAGTACCCTGAGCTCAGGATCACTAATTACTCGACAGCTCATCTCCAAAGACTTTGACTTGTGTTTTATTGGCTGAACATCACTATTTCTTGATAGTCTGTTTGGGCAGTAGGGGATGAGGGGGGAAGACGAAGCACTGAGTTGATTTAAATCAGCAGAGAATCCGATGTCTCACAATTCTGAAGTTTGAATTAACATCTCTGTAAAAACTCCCTAGTCATGAGAAAACTCATTGGCTTCTGGACCAGTACATACTAATATGCCAAATGTTGTTCACTCCAGCTACAATAGCACTATCTCTTTAGAACGCTAAAAATTCATCAGAAGGCAGGTGAAGTAAATTTGATTTTGTCAAGCTATCATGTGAGTGCAGTATTACACAAAGAATGAAGCGCACTTATGTTTTGCATATCCTAGGTACATCATTTCTGTTTGCTGGAGGTTATTTTCTATCTGCCAGGGATTTTTTTTCCTCCTTTTTTAAGAAAGAATCAATTGAGTCTCCTCCCAGCACACAGGTAAATAAATTTGTACCAGCAATGGGATTAAGGTCAAAAACATAACCAACATTCTTCTGTAAATACTCAAGATTAAAATAAATGTATTTTTATTAATGCTGTTAGAAATCTCTCCACCATTTGCATGCTGTGACATTTGAACAATAATAATCTTTCTGCCTCTCACTGAGATGTGCATTTTTGTCAGCAAATACTGTAATACATGGCTTTAAGATTCCAAATAAAGTTCTAGCAAACCTTTACATAAATTAAGAACAAGATCAAAGCCAAAGGACCTGCATTTGGTTCACAGATGCCATTCTACTATTAGGGAGTAATGAGGTACAAAAAAGAATATTAGTTAAAGCTTATTTGGTGTAAACATAATAGCTATTTCAAAAGCATTTAAAAACAATATAAAAGATACCAATTCATGTAAAACATAATAGGCATACAATTCCTTGTATTAAAAAACATATTTTACAAGAGTTTGGCAGAGAATGCATCTGTAACAGAAATAAAAATCGATAGAATTTGTTGCATAACTTAGATATAGCTTTATCCTCTTGTATTCAAATTAATATATGGGTTAGCAATTTATATGCCAAGTCTCAGCTCTCCGGGATTAGAAACAGTTGAGATGTACTGCAACATTGAAGTTTATGATGTGAAAATGCTGACAGACTCAAATAAAACGGCACTGCTGCTACATCAGGTGGGAAGCTTGATCCATGAACTATTGCTGTTTGGGTGTAAATGTCCGAATCCATAGCTTCAGTCCAAAGGGTTCAAGTTTGCCCACAGGATGCTGCCTAGCCTATACCTCTTTTGTTTACAATACTGTTTAAAGTAATATCATACCTTAAGTGAGCTTCAAATCAGCTGCTTCTAGAAAAAGTATGCTGTAGTGGATCACCAGCACAAGGCTTGCATGACAGCTGAGCCTGTTTAGCACCTTAAAGAAGGGATCAACAGATGTATTTTCTCAGGCACTGTGTATCCGCCTCCTTCCTTCTCCTTCATTTCTGTCTCAGGATTCACAGTACTGTGGTCCCTGCCCTGCTCTGATACCCCCTGTCCCCAGCACACCTGGTTATGGCAACCAGCTCTCCAATTGAGAGGAAATCTTTTCCAATGGAAAAGAACATTCTTCATAAATACAGTTTTTTTGCTGTGGCCTTTCCCCAAAGGTGAAATGCCTAGGTTACGCAGAAGCTCATGGCTGCACCCCAGGCTAATCCCTCTGGATGAGTGTGTTGTGACTTTCACCTGATAAAGCTTGTTGTCAAAGTCGTTTTGCAGTGCAGCTTGTTCCTCTCACTGAGGAGCCCTTCTCAGTGAGTCCTGGCCATCCTGGACAGTTGCAAAGGAAAAAAAAACAGCTGCAGCCACTGCTTTTGATCCCCACAGAGACCGTTCCATCTTACTGTTTCCTCAGACCATGGCTAAATAGGGATTGTGGTACCTTGAGACTATAAAGATGCATTTTTCTTTCATGGCACATCTCTGCTTCCTACAATATTTCCCCAAAGTAAAAAAAGTTGCAAAATAAAAACAAAATATAAGAAAGTAGACTCCGAATGCTGTACTAAGCGTGAAATTCCCTGAGGTGTGAGGTAATTGCAGCACCTAGCTGTCATGGTAACAGGGATGACTGCAATTAATAAAATTTAAAGTGTGCTATATGTGGAAGATGTTAGATAGAAACATCTACGAGCCTGTTTGTTTAAAGCCACTCCCAAGTTCCCGCTTACCCTATCTGAAAACTCACCTGATGCATCTCAGCTGGGCATCAGATTTTCTTCAGAGATTTCAAACCTTTGTGCAAAGCCACTGCCAGCCGTTCATAAACAGAACGATACTAAATTTCTCTGCCCTAAGGAATAATATCAAACACTTATAATTTGGAGAACAGAGCCTTCAGTTTTCTATAACGTGTGCTCTTGAATACCAGGAACTAATCTAATATTGCGTAAACCTCCTTTCACCACTCGGCTTTACAGCCATCACATTAGTATGGTTTTCTAGCCAATGTCATGCTGCCCTGGAACTGAGAAAATCAATGAAGGTTAAAATCGCACACATGAAGGCATTGTGTTGATCTGCACTGCCATTAATTTAAAGCATTTGGGGAGGCTAAAAAGCAACCGATTATTTTCTGTTTGCAATTCTAGTGTAGGGCTAATACACAGAGCAATACCTAGTATATAAGGAAATGTAAACCTGTCAGTTTACTGCTAAGTGACCCAGCTTATACAGATATAATTAGAAAGTTATTAAACCAGAGTCCCTTTAGCCATGGCTTCAGCTGAACAGCTCTGCTACTAATACTATCATAGAAACATAGAATCATAGAATGGTTTGGGTTGGAAGGGACCTTAAAGATCACCTCGTTCCAACCCCAATGCCATGGGCAGGGACACCTTCCGCTAAACCAGGCTGCTCAAAGCCCCTTCCAACCTGGCCTTGAACACTTCCAGGGATGGGGCAGCCACAGCTTCTCTGGGCAACCTGTTCCAGTGCCTCACCACCCTCACAGTGAAGAATTTCTTCCTTCTATCTAACCTAAATCTACCTTCTTTTAATTTAAAGCCCCTTGTCCTATTGCTACAGGCTCTTGTAAAAAGTCCCTCTCCAGCTTTCTTGTAGGCCCCCTTCAGGTACTGGAAGGCTGCTATAAGGCCTCCCTGGAGCCTTCTCTTCTCCAGGCTGAACAACTCCAACTCTCTCAGCCTGTCTCCATAGGAGAGCTGCTCCAGCCCTCTGACCATCTTTGTGGACCTCCCCTGGACTTGTTCCAACAGGTCCATGTCCTTCTTATGTTGGGGACCCCAGAGCTGGATGCAGTACTCCAGGTGGGGTCTCACGAGAGCAGAGGGGGTGCAGGACTGTGCCGTGTCACCGGCGAGTGAGCTGGTGAGCACCTTGCCAGCTTGGTGGTAACAGTGGTGCCTTGCCCAGATGCCTTCATACCTCTCAAGATTCTGTGGCTAAGAGAGGGCAAAGTTTAGCAGAAATCAGCCAGGTAACCCTTATATCAACGAGCAGCTCACTTTTTTTCTGGGAGCATTTTTGCCCCATACACATCCTTTCTGTGAACAGCCCATAGGATCACAGAGGGAAGCTTATTCAAAGCACAGATTAAACATGGGGATTTGTGCCACGTAACCAGATGCCAAGTCTCCTGTGTCTAGTCCTGGAGAAAGGCTGAATCCTGTCCCCAGGAAAGATGTTGTCATTCCACTGACCCCTCCGGACATTTCTGAAATTCACACCTCTGCACAGGTCCATCCAGGAGTTCATTAGATCCACAAAAAAATCTTCAAAATAGGTTCAACTGGAATGCAAATGAAAGCCTGTGGCAAGAAGACAAATTCCCTCTTTCCTGAGTTGATCTTTTCTATTTTCATCCATACTGACTGATCTATATCAGCATGAGAAACAGTATCATTTCAGTTGCAGCTCTTTTTAAAATTAGGTGTTTTCCTAACTCCCTGCTCTATCTGTGGGAAGGTACATTTTCTAGAGATTAAGTCTAGAAGCATCCAGGCTTCTAAGGTTGTACTGCATGGAATAGTTTAATTAGGTAATGGTACATCAGTATTTTTAGGAGAACTTTCATTTATTACATGGAAGTGATCATAAAAGTTGAATGAGCTCTGGAAATAACTTGTTCTTTTCTGGGACTATTCAAAACCTCATCTTTATTTTTAGATTTAAAATCTATCTTAATTTTAAACTGTATAGATACAGTGTACTTAGAACATATATATAATTAGAAATGAGAAGTCTAGCTTGCTCTAGATCAGAAGCTGTAAAATTTTTCTTAAGACTGACAGTTGCACTGAGTGTGGTTTACCATTGGAGACAAAATATTTCCTTATAATGAAATGGCTTGCTTCTCAAATTCTTTCAGGTACAATCATCCATCATCTGGGTCTGCTGGATCTAACCTCAATTCTATAGATATCAAGACAAACAGAAATGAAGGAATTCTCCTCTCGCCTCTAGTCTTTTCTCTCAGCCTTCCCTCCTGCATAGGATGTGGTATTGAACTCTAAGCCCAAAGGTGACATCAACTACTCATGACTGTACCCATAGGTCCAATGCACTGACAGTCCCGCTCGCTTTATCAATGATCTGGACGAGGGCATTGAGTGTGCCCTCAGTAAGTTTGCAGATGACACCAGACTGGGTGGGAGTGTCGATCTGCTCGAGGGTAGGGTGGCTCTGCAGAGGGACCTGGACAGGCCGGATTGATGGGCCAAGGCCAACTGTAGGAGGTTCAGCAAGGCCAAGTGCCGGGTCCTGCACTTTGGTCACAACAACCCCATGCAACGCTACAGGCTTGGGGAAGAGTGGCTGGAAAGCTGCCTGGCGGAAAAGGACCTGGGGGTGCTGGTTGACAGACAGCTGAACATGAGCCAGCAGTGTGCCCAGGTGGCCAAGAAGGCCAAGAGCGTCCTGGCTTGTATCAGGAATAGTGTGGCCAGCAGGAGCAGGGAGGTGATTGTCCCCCTGTACTCGGCACTGGTGAGGCTGCACCTGGAATACTGTGTCCAGTTTTGGGCCCCTCAGTACAAGAAAGACATTGAGGTGCTGGCGCATGTCCAGAGAAGGGCAATGAAGCTGGTGAAGGGTCTGGAGCACAGGTCTTATGAGGAGCGGCTGAGGGAACTGGGGTTGTTTAGCCTGGAGAAGAGGAGGCTGAGGGGAGACCTTATCACTCTCTACAACTACCTGAAAGGAGGTTGTAGCGAGGTGGGTGTTGGTCTCTTCTCCCAAGTAGTTAGCGATAGGATGAGAGGAAATGGCCTCAAGCTGCATCAGGGGAGGCTTAGATTGGATATTAGGAAAAATTTCTTCATGGAAAGAGTAGTCAAGCATTGGAACAGGCTGCCCAGAGAGGTGGTGGAGTCACCATACCTGGAAGTGTTCAAAAAAAGGGTAGAAATGGCACTTTGGGACATGGTTTAGTGGGCATGGTGGTGTTGGGTTGATGGTTGGACTGCTGATCTCATAGGTCCTTTCCAATCTTAATGATGCCTAGTTTTTACTTTCATTAAAAAATAATCCAGCCACCAAGCCAGGGAACATGAAATCACTACTCTACCCTTAATTGGTTTAGTGGTGGACTTGGTGATGTTAGGTTAATGGTTGGACTGGATGATCTTAAAGGTCTTTTCCAACCTAAACAATTCTATGATTCTACGATTCCCATACATCTGCGGAATTTCTTTTGCTTCTCTAGATACTGTATAAGCTGTGTTTCTGATTGTGTAGCTTTCTATTCTGATTTTATCTGAAAGCTTGCTCATTTAGACCTAGGCATTTTTAAAATGAAAATATTCATCTCCTACACCCAAAAAGTATGAAACACTATGGTACAAGGACAGAGTTTGTGTTTCTTAAAGCATTTCTAAGAAAAGACCACAAGTTCCAGCTGGTAAGGCTCCCTGGCATTATGCAGTGGAAGATCATAGAAGTAACAAATCAAAGAAGTTATGCGGTGCTAAAATACTAATAACTGCACCAGAAGCATAAGTTCTGAAGCACTAAGAAGTATATGTACACTTTCTCATCAGAAATGTTTAAGTGTGTGCTGAAAATATTAATGTGGAAAGACTCAGTATAGAAAAACCTCAGCATATGGATGGCTTTAATGGAATAGGCTGCCTTTAACAGTGGAGAGGAGCAATCTTTAAACACAGAGATGAGCAATCTTAATTGCCCTGTCCCTTGAAGTAACAGCAAAACTACAGCATAGACCACAATATGGTATGATTTTAACTAAGTTGCATAAAATTCTTGCACTGCTGGTTCACCATTATGTGCTCTAGGTGAGGCATGTGTCAGAAAAGAAAATCTTTGTAGGAGAAAAGTGTCTTTTACAATTTCTGTTTGTTGAATAGTGATTGCATTGGCACTGAAGATGCTAGGTGTCTTCTAGTATTAGATGGTTTATGGTTACTCATTATAGCAGTTGACTATATATATCTAAATGTTTTATAAGAAAAGGACTCAAAGGGTCCTATCTGAAGAGAACTCCTGAGCCTGCATATTATCCCATTGTAATCTATATAACCAGGTCTGACCTGGTGTGGCAGCTTGCTGATATATTGCCGTAACAACTACGTATGCACATTGTAATACAGTTCAGGCTATTACCAATAAAAGTCAGCTTTCTGGCCTCTAACATTTATAGAAGTCATAAATATCCAGAAATAAGAAAGCTAGATCCTGCTTTCCTCGTTCTTGCCTTCCTAATGATGCATTTTGTTCAAACTTGTTAACAATCCTATGTCCAACAGCTGTTCAGCTCTATGCAGTCATTGTGCACATTTCCATTTGCCTAAAATAAATGCAAAACTTTCACGGAAGTTCTTTAACAGCAATTTTTCCGTCTGTGATTTTGACACTTCAGTTACACTCTCTCTATGTTGTAAAATGAAAATTCTTAGATGACCTGACACAAAATAGTCCAGCTTTGATGTTTGTATCGGGACCTGCTTCCCTCCCAGGAATCACTTATAATATAAAGTGAAAGTTGATACAGCAGACCAAAATTCTTTTTTTCATACTGCAGCTAAAACATTGCAAAATAAAAAAATAAATGTACAATACAAATGAATTTTCTTAAATTTTACAAAGTAGAAATGTAAGGTGTTTTTTAAGAAACATATTCTGTTTTACATCAACTTCAGCCACTACAGCTATGTTCCTAACTCTGCACAGACATCCATGAAAATTTTAAATACTTCCATTCGGCCTTGGCACAGCAGCTCCTAATAGATTCATTTGGATGGTTTAATACATCTGAAGTATTTTAAGCCACTTGGTTCAGATAAAATCTGTGTAAACAGAGACAAGCCTCATGTGCCATACTTAAACTGTTCAATCTCAGCAGTCTGATCTCAGCACTAAAACTCACACAAACATGCCTGACTATCCTGATTTAAAGAGCTGGTAGGCACATGCAACTCATCCTAACTTGAGACATGGGGTGATGAGTACTTGGAGAATTATACCTGTGTTAACACTTAAATGCAAGCCTTGCTGCCTAACTCGATTGCCACAGTTACAAATGTGGGCTTGTAGCTGGAAACTTCATTGAAGCCACAGCCCTAAAGACAAATCTGCACTCCAGATCAATGGGCATTACTTAAGCATAAAGGCTGTGTTGTAAGGACAGCGAACAGCAACCTATTGCCCAGCTGGGGCTGACACATCTTTCCAGGTGGCCAGTCATCTCTACCAAGTTAGGTAGAGTGGATGTCACCCAAACACAATTTTAAACTAGCAGACAAACACGAAACAAGTATCTCTGTGAAGATCACCCTAGGAATTTGTGTCCTGCTTTGAAACCTGATGATGCCTTGACCGCTAGCTTCAGATCCTGATATTTCCTCTTGTGGGTTGCCCTGCTCATCGGTCCTCGGATTTTACATCTTGTCCTGCCTTCTGTGCTGTCATCCTCATGTTTGTTCCTGCACTGCCTGCATTTGTTCCCAGGCCTCATGCTATCCTGCTGGTATCTGAAATCCTCACCTCATACCAGGGTCCTGCCTTACCCCTTGGTTTGACTCTTTCATGGCTTCCCAGTTCTTGGTTTTGTTTGTCAAGGTTTGTCTTGACTTCTTTCACTCTGATTCAACTGAGTTTAACCAACAGGCAGGACCACCCGTGTCCCAGTCGTGACAAACTGAATGAGACTACCGCTTGCTGCATCTGTTTCCACCAAGTTTGAGAGCCCTGACTATGGTAAACGTATAATAAAAGAAACTTGTTGAGACGGGGAGGCTTTACACTCTGCTCGGTGTCATTTTTTTTATTGAATGTAACGTGATGAATTTTGGGAATGGCACATCTGCTCTCCTCCACAATTTCAAGGGGTATGTTGGAGGCAAGTTGAAGGAAGAAAAATGTATCAAAGGCTATTAAGCACAAAGATACCATCTGTGGTTCAGGAAGTCCCTGGACTGCAAATCACAGAAAGCTGGGGAAATACATCAGCAAAGTGTCACTACATGCTGGCCCTACTCCATCCTGCTGTTGCCTGCAGTTGGACACAGACTTATATGGTCCAAGATAGATGTTTTTATGTTCTCAGGTAGCCAGGGGAAAATCATCATCAACATTTATAATCAACTGTATTTATTGGGGGGGAATCTGGAAAACTGAAGGCAGGACTCCTACCATCTGCTTACTAGAGCCACTGGTTCAAGTACCTCTGCAATTGCCTGAATGCCAAAGAACTGACTGATGGCACCAGCGGACATCTTCCAGAACAGCAATATCCCTGTATGAGTGTCCCCATAGAGCTTAAGGTAGTGCCTTTCCAAATGACCTGCCTCCTAGTCAGAGAGAAGATGATGGTGGTGGGAAGAGGGACGTAAGCCCAAGCGCTCGGTGAGAGGGAAGGCATCAGGGGAGCCGGCAGAGCCCACTGGAGTAACTGAAAGGGGAAAAAAGGGGAGAGCCAGAGTGAAACAACCCCCTCACCCTAGCCAACAGCATACGTGTCTTTTGTATGGGTTAGAGACACCACAGAGCAAGCTGTGCCCCCGGCATGGAGGGAAAGCTCAAGTTTTAAGGCCTCCATAAGCAGAGGAGGCCTGAAAGAACAGTCCCTGAGCTGGGCCATGAGCTTGGATGACAGAAGCCCCAAGAGAAATGAACCTCCTGATAGGTGGTATATCTCCCCACTGTCAGGAGATATCACTCCTTGAAGCCCCCCTAATGGGGGTGCAGAATTAAATGACATATTGTGGAGACTCGCTAAAAGGCTAAAGAAGATCACTCCATTCCGAACAACCTGTGAAATACAGAGCCGGACTGTGCACTCACGGAGCAGTGCAGCCTGTTTCAGCTTATAGCAAAGGAGGACAAGATCGGACAGGATTTGAGCTGGGATAGCACAAACCCTTAGCCCAGGTTTCTGAAAGCAGATGTGTTTCTTTTATGCCCTGAATGTGCTCGCTCCTCAGTTCAGGCCACAAGTACTGAGGAAGGGAGCATGCCAAGGGACCCAGACACATGGGGAGGAGGTGCTGGCTGCAGGTGAGGAGGCACCACGGCACGGGCGACTGACACGTGCCCCAGCCCAGGGCTGCCTGGGGATAACCCGAGCATCTGGCAAGTCTATCTGCAGCAGTGTTCTACACCATTTGTCCAAGACATTCTCTTTTCTCCCTCTGTGTGACTCTGTGCAGTGACCTAGTGGACCCCTAGGAAGAGTCCAGCTCCAATGCAATTAACGCAAACATCAGAAAATGTCTCCCTGTCACACAACTCCATATAGCCAGGGCACAGCTTGAACATGTTTATTCTGTGCAAAGCTTATGAAGAATTTGCATTAGAAAACAGAGACAAATGGAAATTTTGGCTTTCACTGCTGTTTTTAAAGCAAATGTCACCCAAAGAGCTATTTACCTATTATCTAGATTCAGTTGTTGATAATGCTAGCTTTGCAATATGAATTTTTAAAATTTATTTTAAAGCAATATTAGGAAATGCATTTTGCACCATGTAATTATATTAATAAAGAAATTTGTTTGATGTTAAATATTTATTCTTCTCTCACTGTAATCATACTTTTGATGCTGCATACATTTACAACAACAAAAAAAAGCATTTTCAAATGTCTTCAACCTGGTTTTATGATTATTTGTTAATCACAATCCATTAAAACCTTAAGGTTTTGAGTGGAGGGGTTTGGGCTTTTTTTGAATGGTCTGTTTTGCTTTGGTTGGCACAGTGAAAAGAAAAAAGTAATTTGGGTTTAGCATGTAGAATTTAACTAAGCTTTATTTATTTTATTGTCAGAAGTAATAATAGGGAGTAATTTAAGTACTTTGAAGATGTGCATTTAGTGGTCTTTGAAGCATAATCCCATTAAGATTAATAATGAATTACATCTGAGAAAGACTATGTCCCTTAATGCTAATGTCTTTTGCAAGGTGGATAAATCGCTCAATTTAACAGCAAAGACGAATATGCAGAGGAGCTGTAGTTGCACTGGCTTATTTGATGTTGGGAGGTTCTGATTTTAGTGGTTTGTTTTGTTTTGTTTCTATCTAGAAGACCCAGAGACTCATGATCATTGAACATGTTTGAGGAAAGCCATACTCAGGGATGACTAGCTCCCTCGAAAATCACCACCCACTTCCCATGACTGCAAACCTTGCTGGTAATAGTTCCACCGTTGCTGAACACTTCAGTTTTCCCAGCAGGTCTTGGTCATGGTGTGCACAGCAAGCCTGAAGCAGCCAAGATGGGCTGAAGGGCTAAACGATGAAGAGAATTTAGATGGCCTAGTTCTAATTTGACTCAATAAACTGTGCTCCTAAGTGTCCCGTATGGTCTTTCACATGAACCAGCATTCAGGATACTGACTTCAAACTTCACTTAGTGGTACTGCAGTGCTCCAGAGGGAAGAGATTCTGTTTCTTTGCCTGGAATATTTTTGGGGGCATGCATAGCTATGAAGTAAAAGGTAGACGTAAGGAATGGCTTGGCTCTTTTAAGAGCAAGAGGGATGCACCCAAGGACTGAAACAGAGCCTGCAAAGTAAAGGACTAAGTTATGGCTCAAACCATCCAGACCATACCAAGGAAGAAGCAATCTCCCTTTGGCCTCCTTTCAGGTCCAGCCTTGTAGCAGAGACCCGGCGGGACAGATCTCTGTTCCCACCTAGGTAGGATAAGCATCACTGGCAGGACACCAGGCAGAACCTCCTCCCATACCCTGCTATAAGATGTGTGTGAGTCAGCTAAGTCTTCATCCAGCTCAATTTATAAAAGAGCTAAAGAGATCACGTTACACACCAGTATAACCACAAAATCAGTGCTGCTTTGCCCAACAAATGATAGTACATGTCTCTGCTGATTACAATCAGTTCAAGGAGGCAACAAACCTCACACTATGTGCAGCCTTCAAAGCACCTATTAAAAATACATTTTTATGTTGTAAATGCTTACGAAGATAGATGCATTGATTTCTTTCCCTCATGTCTGAGAAGCAATTGCACAGACTTATATTCAGAAGAACATAATATACTTGAAAAACTAAGCATGAAGAATCAGTTTAGATTTCACTGAGTGTGAATTTGGGGAGAAAAATTATACTTCCACCTTCTCACTACTAATGCAGTAGGGTTTATTTTTGAATGAAGGCAATATGAGCTTAAATTAAATGTCAAATATAATTTAACATTAAAGCATGAAGTGGCTGAGCGTGTGCGTGGCAAAACTAGCAGCTCTTCTGAGTGGTTAATTGCTATCTACAAAATAATAACCTATAAAAAGATCTCTCATTTTCAGTAGTGAGGCTTAAATTTACTGTACTGGAATAATTCTAACAAAATAGAGCTTAGAAGCCTTTTTAGTCACCCATGCCACATGAAGACACACAATGCCAAATAAAAACATCTGCAATCTGGCTGCCTACTTCTCTGGGATATGTCTAGACTCCTTTTATAATCAGCAATGAGAAATAGACACTTCTAGGCTGCAGTTCATCTTGTCCTAAACTAGATATCTAAAATAGGCCAGAAGAATCACATCTGAAAAGTGCCTGTTTCTCTTCACTGACTGTAAAGGAAGCCGGGAGTGATTAACTCAGAGGCAGAAAGCAACAAGGCAATGTGTAGTTTTGATCATTTTCTGCCAACAGGATCAACTGACCAATGCTCAATTACATTTTTTTTTTTTTTCACTGACACCTGGTAGGTAGCTGCTATTAATGTTAGAAAATGACTATTTTACACAATATGCTGCCTGCTTTAGAAAGTAGTGAAATCCTTGCCAAAAGGAACTCCAAGTCTGAGATTTTAGCTCTGGGGCTGAACTCTGGAAAGACATTACAATAATCAAAACAACTAAAACTAAGCAAAACCATCCCAACGGACCTAACCTTCCATGCATCTGTACACCTAGCCATAGGTGTACAAATTCTAGCCATACAAATAGTCCCATAGGGCAGATCTAGAAGACTTTTTAAAAAAGTTGTTGGCTACCAGTGGGCAAAGGTCTGTATGCTGTAGCACAATGGACTGGCTGGAAACCTCCACTGAACCAGCTGAGTTCTACTCAAAGGAAGGGGCAGTTTCAACAGGGGAAAACAAAACAAAGAGGGCAAGACATGCTTTTTATATTGGTATACTTCCTTCTCAAGGTTACGTTATGACTTAATTTTCCTTTTTTTTTTTTTTTGTTGGTTTTTTTTTTTTTTTTTTTTTTGTGGTATTCCTAAATATGTAACAGCTTAAATAATAGAGAAAATCTGACTCAAATGCATTAGGAACAGCTACACAAAATCCTGAGACGTGAAGTTAATGACAAAGCTATCCCTGACTTAAATTGATTCACAACTTCAATCCCTCAGCATTTTGTGGTGGGTTGACCCTGGCTGAATGACAGGTGCTCACCACAGCCGCTCTATCACTCTCCCTCCTAAGCTGGACAGTGGAGAGAATATAATGAAAGGCTCGTGGGTCGAGATAAGGACAGGGAGAGATCACTCACCAATTACTGCCACGGGCAAAACAGACTCGACTTGGGGAAAAATTAATTTAATTTATTGCCAATCACATCAGAGTAGGATAATGAGAAATAAAAACTAAATCTTAAAACACCTTCCCTCCAACCCTCCCTTCCTCCTGGGCTCAACTTCACTCCTGAATTCTCTACCTCCTCCCCCCGAGCGGTGCAGGGGGGCGGGGAATGGGGTTGTGGTCAGTTCATCACACGTTGTCTCTGCCTCTCCTTCCTCCTCAGGGGAGGACTCCTCACACTCTTCCCCTGCTCCAGTGTGGGGTCCCGGGAGGGTCACGGGAGACATCCTGAACTTCTCCAACGTGGGTCCTTCCCCTGGGCTGCAGTTCTTCACGAACTGCTCCAGCGTGGGTCTCCCACGGGGTCACAAGCCCTGCCAGCAAACCTGCTCCAGCCTGGGCTCCTCTCTCCACGGGTCCACAGGTCCTGCCAGGAGCCTGCTCCAGCACGGGCTTCCCACGGGGTCACAGCCTCCTTCGGGCACATCCCCCTGCTCCGGCGTGGGCTCCTCCCCGGGTGCAGGTGGGTATCTGCTCCCCGTGGGCCTCCATGGGTGCAGGGGCACAGCTGCCTCACCAGGGGCTGCACCAGGGCTGCAGGGGAATCTCTGCTCCGGTGCCTGGAGCACCTCCTGCCCTCCTCCTGCACTGACCTTGGGGTCTGCAGAGCCGTTCCTCTCACATGTTCTCAATCCTCACTCCAGATACAGTTGCGCAGTTGTGTCCTGTTCCTCCCCTCCCCTTCTTAAATACATTATCCCAGAGGCACTACCACCATTGCTGATGGGCTTGGCCTTGGGGTCCGTCTTGGAGCCGGCTGGCGTTGGCTCTATGGGACATAGGGGAAGCTTCTAGCAGCTTCTCACAGAAGTCACCCCTGTAGCCCCCTCCACTACCAAAACCTTGCCACACCAACCCGATATAACTTTAGAACAACTAAAAATCTAAGGTGGTTTCCAGAATATGAAATAACAATATGTCACTGTAATGTCTCTATACAACTATTTCTGCTAGGAGGAGGAGGAAGAGATTTGAGATAAGAGAAAACAAGAAATCCGTTTTGTAAAGGCATTATCTTTGGGGTCAGTGAATATAAAACCAAAAAGCTATAATTTTCATCATGATTTCTTTTTTGTCTTTCAAAATTACATTTTGGAAGCATAACACAGTTGTCCAATTTCTGTGGGGTAACAGGAACTTGCCATGTTCATTTGGGCATATCCTCCGATACCGAATTTTTGATATAAAAGTTCACAAGGGTCATGTAAGTCACATGATGGAGAGTGTTTGAAAGTTAAATTAATAGAGTAATCTGAACATTAAATACACCTTAAATAGTAATAATTACTATGTGATCAGAAAAGCATTGCGTTAGATTTCTAAATGCTAAGTATAATATCGAGTGAGCGATATGGATGAAAGAAATGGAGGGCAAGCAGCCTGGAATCACAAGGGAAGGAGTAAGAAATTCCTGTCCAAACCTTTCTACCAAAACAGATGCATCTAAGCCCTGTGGAGCTACCTTTTTACTTTAAACCCTTTGAAACGTAAGCAAAGCTTAAGTCTCATTGAAACTTACTGGGTTTTTTCTTCTATGTCCAAAGTCAGCTCTGACAGTGGGCAAGCAGCCTCATACAGGATGAGGCCAGAGGCAGCTTGTGGCTCTGGTAACACAGTCACACCCTGCACAGCCATTGCCAAATGTGCAAATCTGCAGGAGGGTTTTACACAGTGGCACGAGCCTCGGGCATGGTGCTGACATCCTACACTGCCTGCCAGCTTGGCCACTGCTTGCCCCCCCTGCAGATTGCTGGGTGCCAGCCATGAGCTGTTTTGGGTAGCTCCCAGCTCCTTCTGCCTGCTGTGTCTGAGACAAGGTGCTGCCATGTTGGCACCGGCATCTCGGCACCGTCAGAGCAGCCCTGAACTACCTCATTTGCAGCAGCGGGAGCACAGGTCTTTGCCAAGCAATAGTCACTCTTTGTAGCTGGGGGGGTTACAGTGGCCATGGGGGAGGTTCCTCACCCTTGTGATCTCTGACTGATAAAGACAGTGTTTTTTCAAGCCCTAGAACACTGTGCACAGGACACATATCCTCTGCTGCCATCCGTCCCCTTGACATACCATGGACAAGCAGAGAGGGGCTTAGGGTTATTTCATGCTCTCAGCTGAGGCCTAAGGTACAGGATGTTGGTGTATTCTTGATTTCCAGTTTGGCTACTGGTGGGAGCTTGCTGGTGTGGCTCCTCCACACGTAGCTTGTGTGAAGCCTTTTACAACCTCAGTGCCTTTCTTGTACTGTGACTTCTGCCTACCATCTGCTGTCCTAGTACACAAAGGGACACAAGGACTATCTGCCCTTTTAATAGGGATGGGTACACACCACAGAAAATAGAAACAGAAGGCCATGATAATCATATCTTCCTCATTTCAGAGGTATCCCACACGTTGTTGTGCAACTACTCTTGCCAGCCCAAGACAGAAAAAGCCAAAGAAAGACTGGCACTTTGCTGCACTGGGTAGAAAAAACACCTATTCAGATTACTGAAAAAGGTAGTGTAACATCCAGGGGATGCTGTAGCACTACATGGAGTGACTTGCATTGAACTTGCATTGAAAGAGGGGCAAGAACATCTTTGTGCAGTGACTCCAGCGATTACACTGTCAGAACAGAAAGCAGGTCAGAAGAAAAGGCCTGTGTGGAAACAGCAGCAGAAGCAGTAACTCTGGCATGGGCAAATGGTACTTAATCTGGCATAAGGTCTGCTGACGTCAGTTCAGCCAGGAATATTATCTATTTGCTTGTTAGCGATTCTGAACCGGTGCAGTGTGGTGTAATCACTGATTTGTGTCACCTGGTTGCTCCTTTTTCAGCAAAGCACCAAGAGCCCGCTTGCTCTCTTGTCTTTTCAGCAAAGCACCAAGAGCCCTCTTGTCCAGCTGCAGCCTTTGGGTCTTAGGCTACTGTAGAGACCTAGAGGTCTCTATACCTGCTACCTAAAATCTGGTAACCTGCCCCCATCAGTGACATGATGCTTCATTAAAGTAAGCCATTCACCAGCAACTCTGCATTCTGTATATTTGAAGTCATAAGAAATGTATTAAACCAAGAAATAATCACCAAGAGAGGATCTGAATACCTTATAATACTGGTCATCATATTAAAAATCTACCTGCAGTATATGTTGTACGGTCTATTCTTCTGCAAGCTAAACTCCATCACAAATAATTAAGAACTTTCTCTGAAACCTCAAGATTTGCTGATTTAGCAGAAAAGATGGGTTGTAACAGATGATCTCCAGCAAATTTTGCTGAGGTGGTTTAGATGTTACTGCTCTCAGTTATTTTTTCCATCCTCCTGCCAAAGTTATTGCCCCTGGACAGAAGGGCAAACTAAAATGTGGGTCCATATCTCATACAGCCCCTTCAAACTGCTGAGACATCAGTCTGCAAAGTGATGCCTTTGAAGTACAGGTGTCCAATCTTTTTTTGTTGACCCGTACACAGGGCAGAGTTGAAATAAATATCTTCATCAAAAGCCTTAAAAACAAAAGATGGCAAACCAAAAATGTATCAAAACTACCTCAGTGTTCTCTCCCACTTGTTGTCCCAATGAATTCAAGTCACAACCTTGTTTCTCTATAGCTGTCCTGTCTCTGCTAGCTACTAATTTTAGCCAGGGTCCTCCATTACAGGGCAAGGTAAAAAGGAAGTTAGGAAAGGATGCGAGCCATAGCTTTCCTAAACATTTGATATTTTTTAAGTTCCTCAATCAGGTCCCAAATACCTTTTCTGGTTCTATCACAATTCCAGCACACAGAATGGAAACACAAAGTGCCAAACAGATGCAGCTATTTGTAAGAAAAAGTCAAAATCTTCTGTCCTCTCTCACTGATCTCTGACTTTCAGAATCTTGCCTGAACATTCATCAAATATTCCCTTTGTCTGTTGCCATCCCTCTTAAATACATAAAGAACTCATTCATGAATGTATAAACTTTTGTCAGTCTCTAAAGTAAATGGAGTTTTCTTTTAAAATGCTTTAAATCAAAATCACTCAGTGCACGGCGCTCTGTACTGTTATCGTCCTTTCTTCAGAGAGTGTGTCTGCTTTTGATCCTTTATTCCAGACTTCTCCCCAGCACTGATTTCTCTGTCAGTTTGAGAGCTGTGCCCTGTGTTAATGTTTAGATGGCATATTTTGATGTTTTTCCTGTCCTGCTTTTTAAAAATATCTCTCTTAAAATTGGTGCTGATAAAGGTTAAAGATGCTCAAGGATAATGTAATTGAGGCTTTTGTTGTTCCTCTCCACTCTGCCACTATTCTGTGAAGAAATAGCCAAGTAACTGTTGATAGGACAGAAATTCCATTTGAGTTGCATCAAGCTCTGCAACTGCACAGGTAACAGACTTCTGTCCATCCTGCTACAGAATAAGGGCCCAGACTCATCAAACTCCCCATAGTGCAGGAAAAAGTTCCTCTTCAGGAAGCAGAAATCAATCTCTCAGTTTCCTACTTAGACCCCCCTGTCCCTCATATTGCATGCTGAGGGAATTGTGATCTTGCTTTGATAAGCCATTGCTGTCATGCTGTGCAAGGAGACCACCACTTAGGATTCAGGAGTCGTGTCATCTCTTCCCAAACAACAGTCAATATTCTGTGGACACTGCTTCACGTAATACCTTTCTCTAATGGTTAAATTGTCTTTATTCATTTAGTGAGAAGAATGGCAACAAGGCAGCAGAGACTGAGTCAACTCTAAGAAAGAACATAGCTGAAAGAGCAAAAAGTCTTTCTCTGGTGTATGCGTGTGTGTATGTATATATCTCTTTTTTTGTTTTAATAAACTTTTGCATTACACTCACTTTCAGAGATAGAGAAGTCTCTGTTATGAAGCAATGGAGAACTCTGAGATAGAGTAATTGGAAATGTGTCCTTCTGCAGCTCCTATTCACTGCTGGTGTTCAGCAATAAAAAGAGAATTGCAACCATGAATCACAAACACTACCACGCTGTCTTAATACTGCCTTTCAAGAACTGAAGAGACAAATACCACTTAGACAAGGAGAAACCCTCATATATCTGATACACCACCAAATCTTCTGTGATTAATCTTTTTTCTTAAAAACAAACAAACCAAAACAAACACTGGTTGAACAAAAAAATCCCACATCCGACAATCTAGATTTCTAAAGCTTTGATGGAATGAGGCCATTGGGGAGCAACAGTAGAACTTTACATAGAAAAAACCCCAAACACTTTACTAGAGCTATCAAAAGAGCTATTCTTTTAGGTAGTTTTGGAGTAAATAAAACAACACTTACTCCTTTAAGTGATTCGTTTGCATTAAATGATTCATTTGCATTTATTTGTCTAATCCCAGAGAGGTTATTGTGCTGCAGCATGCTCACACATTCAATCGGCCTATTCTTTAAAGCCAAGTGCTGTGGCTTCTAAAGTGGGAGTGTGGATGTTGGATTTCAGCAGAGTTGGAAATCCACTACATAAATTGAAAGAGTTTGCTATTCTGTATTGTCCGTATCACGCTTGCTTGTTGAAACAACATCAACCTTTGAGCAGTGGGAAGTGGGTGGCCCGGGGAGCAGGAGGGATTCCTGACGTGCTGCGTGGCGCTTTGGGAATCACTGTGAGATGTGTTTGCAACAGCACTGGTGGCTGCCACTGTTCTCGCTGTGAGCACTTTTTGAACGGCTTCCATGAGCCTCTTCAGGATTATGGTCCCATAGTGCTTAACTGGAAGGCAGCGAGAGTTTCAAGTGCAGAACCCTCCCCAAGTCACGCGCACCCTTCGTGCTTCACAGTGGGGCTTGAGTTTTTGGGTAGGCTGGCTGTCACTGCCATTTCTGCCTACGTGCTTTTGCTGCTGCTCTTGCCCCACCACCAGCCCTTATCTGGATCAGGGAGCTGAACTGCCAAAAGACTGTAAGAAATATGAAGTGAAGAGATTTTTGCCCATTTAGCACCCTGAATTGGTTCACCATGATTGATCACGGGTTTAACGCAAGAAAGGAAATGGGAGCACACAGCTGGGGTAGGACAGAAGAAAGGTTTTACAGAGGTTTAACTATATTGTTAAACCACAGCCTCAGTTTATCTATCTATCTATCTATCTATCTATAAATCCTTCCCCATGTGCAATGCTTTAGGAGCTGTGGTTGGAAAAGACACTTACGTAAGCGCTAATGCAATCTGAATAAATGGTGGCATTTAGACAGGGGCAATGGTGTGTGTGTGGGGGTGAGACAGCCATTACATAATGTAATTGGAGATTTATCCATCAAAGCTTTACATTTTGAGTGGGACAAACTGGATGTCCCAGAAACCAGCAGTTAAACAAACACTGAATTTGTAAACCCATTCAGAATTTGTAAAAAGTATTGTTGTTTTATTACTGTTATTTATCTTGATCGCGTTTGTTCTGCTTAGAAGAAAAAAAACACAGGCACTCTTTGCTTTAATTGCTGGGCCTATTCTTTAGTAAACAATGAAAAGTGATTAGAGATGTTTTTTGGCATGCACAGTCCAAAACCACCTAGTGAGAGTTCAAAGAACAAAGCAAATGCTTATTGGAAGAAATTACTCAGCTAACTAAACTTGTATATCTTTGAGTCAGACATTTTTTTCAGCATCTTTGCCCCATTTATCAATGCACAATTACTGTCACTATTGTGTTGTGTCATTGGGCGTAAGGTTACAAGTGCCAATCGGAATA
The DNA here is from genome assembly GCF_030463565.1 of Pelecanus crispus. NCBI lineage: Eukaryota > Metazoa > Chordata > Aves > Pelecaniformes > Pelecanidae > Pelecanus > Pelecanus crispus. Next base: position 10,957,322 of record NC_134644.1, read on the forward strand.
AAAAAATTGCAGTAATGTTGGCATAATTTTTCATTATCATCTTCATTAACCACAGCTAGTGGGAGTAAGAGTTTATCCTTGCTGTTGTCATCGTCATGACAACGCTTCCAAAGCTTGTCTGCCGAGAGTTCACCAGATACAAAAAACTGAATGTCCTCATTATTCCGCTTCTCACACTCTCACCCATGCCAAGGGTGATCCGCGATGCACAGGGCCCTTGATTTATCCCCTGTGATTTCTCTTGACAGCCTGGTATGGTGTCTCAGCTTAAGGCAATCGGTCTGATTTCACAGTTTAATTACTGCTAATCTGAAGGAGCGTGGCCAATGCTAATGAGCCAGCAGCAATCAAAGCAATAATGGCTAAACTCGCCCTGTTTCATTCTTCTCTTTTTATTAAAACACCCCTGCTCTGAAATAAGCAAGTAATTTCTCCTTCTCTGCACAACTGCATTGAGAGAACAGACGAGCCTCATGTACAATTTGGTGTTATTTCAGAAGCAGACCGTAAGATTCCTTTATATTTTGCACTTAAACCCCTGTTTAATGTTAGTTTCCAAACAGCTTTGATTCAAGAAAAGAATCAATAGTTGGAAAAGACTCATTAGTGGATCACTAGCTCGACCGCAGAACATCCACGGTGACACACTGGGGCCAAATTTAGGATGGAGGCCTCCTTGATTTTTGCAGCTGGGCACCACTGAATTATGCAGCGAATTAAAATATCTATGTTGGCACTGCTAGAGAGAACCTAGAATATTCAGAAAGGGCTTTATTGTAAAAGGAATTAATTATAAAACTGGATAACAATCTACCCTGCAAAATGACCTCAGTTAATACCACCCAACAGCAGTGACTTGCATGTTCTCCCTTTTCTTGAACTTCTCTCCTATTGTTGAAATAAATGAAGAAAAGCATAGGAAAAAAATCTTCAGGACTGATTCCTCTCAATCACACTAGCCCAAACGTCAGGAGTAACTCCAGGAAAATAAAAATAATCAGGCCCCATATCTGTCTTTCTGTACATCCATTGGCTGCATTACGAGTTCCTTCAGATAAATTTGCATTGGCCTTTTTCTTCCTCAGAGCAGAACCTCTGTTTAAAATATTTACCAAACTTTACTGTGATGGTTTGATTAGTGTACAAGCCCTTCTACATTTTAATGTTTCTCCAAACAGAAGCTAGCGTACTAGAAGCAAGGGCCCCATCATCACTATAAATCCTAGCTATTTCAGCAATGTTATACAGCTATTTCATGCTTACTCTGGTGAGACATAAGCAGACTCCGGCCCATTTTGAATTAAGCAGAAAAACTGTGTTTCAGTGCTACTGTGTGTGATTTATGATATATAAATAGAAGGTTAGGCAATATTTTGCTTGTTAAATGACATGGGAGGAAGAATGATAGAGAAATCAGCCATAAATAAGAGGTTTTAGAGCAAATTTTGAAGAATGTGAACTGCTTGTCTTGTGCTCATCTCAAGTTTATCTGTCATTACTTCAAATTTGGTGTTGCTCAGTTAACCTGAAGGAAAATAGCTTTTTAAGAATTTTGTGAGCACCTAGGAATACCTGACCAGAATAGAAAATCACGTCTTCTTTGCAGATAAAGGTGTTTAATAAAACGGTAAATATTAGAATATACCATTTGCTTTTTACAGCAGTGTCATTTAAATGTGTAATATAGCAAGACAATGACACTTTATAGGATTAAGTCTATTATAAATCATTTTATCTCATCCATTCATTAAAGAGCTGTTCTGTCAATGATTGTTTCACATTCACAATGTTGTATTTAAAAATAGAAAAGTTCAGACTGTAATGCTACAGAGATCTGTTATTTTGCAGTGTTTTTAAACCTGTTTTACCTGGTTTTATTTTTTTTCCCCTCTGTCTCAGTACAAGAAAAATAATGTTATGTGTACTCACAAAAATATGGTTATTTCCATAAGATATATGCAAGAGAGAGTGTCACAAGAGGGGAGCATCACTCTAATAATATTTTGTACTTCATCATAGCACTGTCAGAAGATGCCAGTGGAGACTCCAAGTCATTTTAAAGAACCACTTCATTTACGGAGAAGGAGTTCACTCCTAATTAAGTTGGAAAGCCTCTGGGGCTTTCTCCAGCCTTTGCAATTCTGATTTCCTTAGAGAACTCCTGGTAAATCTAAGAGATCCACAGATTTCAGTGTGGTTAAGGCCCTGTTGACACAGACATTAAAAAGGCGCTAGTCAAACTATGCCATAAACCTGACACAAAAAAAATCCCTGTCTACAACAGCTCAGGTAAACTGAACTAGTAGTCTGCTGGTGATGACAGTAATATGGCGTAACTATGAGGCACAAGTGTTAACAAGCAAAAGAAGAAGAAAAATCTAGGTTTAAGATCTTACTTGCCTCCATTAGTACAACTCCAAGATACTCATCTGCCTTAGCTGGTTGAGGAACTGGGAAATCTTGGTGTAAAGTGGAAAAAAAAAAAAAATGTAGAGCAAGGAACTGCAAGATTCAAACTGTGTATGAAAGAGTTACAATTCCCTTATCTTCTAACTTAGAATGTATCTATATGGCAAGAATGTAATCTGGTGCCACCAGACTGATGTGGTATAGCTACATGGAAGATCTCAAGCCCTGTAAATACAACTGACATTTCCACATAAAGCTAAATTCCCTGATTTGGTTCATGAAAACTTCACAAACTATATCAGTACAGCAGGTGGAAGAGAGGGAAGGAAGGTGGCTCTAGACTTATTTACACTGTAATAATAATAATAATAATAATAATAATAAAATGTACGTACAACTGTAAGATGAGAATCAAATGACCTGAATTCCACTTAAGCCCCTATATTAGCTCATTCTGAGCTAATCTGATTATGTCTAACAGAGCAGTGGGTTGTCCATATAGATGCACCCCAACATAGAAGACAAGGAAACTTCCACTCTCATTTCTGGTTCTGACTTGGTTCTCCCCTTTTATTGAATATCCATCAGAAGGTCTAGGTTGATCAGAAGTTGTCAGTCAAGAGTAAGTAGCAGACACGGGGACTTTGGCAAAATTGAGGCCTTGTAAATTTGGGTCAAAGAGAGCAAGTTACACTGAAAAGCTGCAATAGAGCAGGGACCTAATTTTATGTCATTCTGAATAATGGAAAGTATCACAGCCATTGAATTATCTTTCTCTTCCCATAAATGGGAATTGCTAGCACAAGTGTAAAGCCTTTTTGCCACTGAAGTGATACAGGCGAGGCGTCAAGTAAGAGATGTCATTAACAAACGTAGGGTATTTTAGTGAAGTGTGGTATGATGGACCCTGTGACAAAAGAAACACAATGATGAGCAAAGACTTCTAAAATATAATGCAGGGACACATTAGTCAGATAGAAGCAATGCAAACCAAAGAACAGACTGTCAAGAAATCTGAGTTGATTGCCTTCTGGATGTTATGAATTTAGAGGTCATCAGTTTTGGCTAGCTGTGGATCTGGCATTCTGGTACTCTCCTCCCAAAAAGGAATTTCTCAGATAATAATCTACCAAGTGGCCAGACCCAGTGCTGCTGAGACTGCACTTCTTGCACAGTTTGAACTGGCTCAATTTTTAAGTTATAATAAAGCAAATGCCATGTATTATTCTAAAATACTGTTGCTATTATGCTAAAATAATGACAGGAGTGAGACTGCAGTAGCAGGTCACTGCCATGGAAAGAAGGGATCTGAGGAATCACACAGAATAATCAGAAGAAAGGGCATTTGAAGTGAACACAAAGAGAGAAAACCAAAATGAATAAAATTGGAGAGACCTTCAAACAGAAACAAACGTCAGAGGCAAAGGAAAATAAAAGAAAGCAAACTTGGTTTATTTAGCAACCAAGACTAATTCCCCTTCCTGTTAGAAAAGACCTTCATAGATCAAAGTATTAGAGTGCTCTGAATTCCACTTGGGCAACCAGCGATATCCTGATTAGATTTGTATTTAAACAGAATTCTCATACATTTCAATTATCAGAATCATTGGAGCCAAGTGCTCTTTCAAGTTAGACCTAAATTATCCATTCTCTAACAGAAAGTGAAAAGGCATACAATATTGCTACCAAACATTATTCTGCAGAGCCATATATACTTTTAGCAGTCATAAGCATAAATGGAAGTATGCAGTATTCATACAGTTCCAGTGGTAAGCTGAAAACTTACTACAGCAAGCAAGAGCAAGCATATTCTTGGGTTTTAATTGCTCTAATATTCAAAGGATAATCTTTCAGCCTAGTCTTCAAAATTTTTCTTCAGCATAATTGATTGAAAAAAAAAGATACTATGTAAGGAAGTACCATATGTTGATATGATTTTCATATGATGGGCTAAGCACCTTCTAAAAACAAGTGCCCTTGATGGCATTCCATTTGAAGGTGAAAAGCCAGATGCACCCTAAACCAGGAGTCTCTTTAAATGATGATGTGCATATTTGAATATCCCTAGTAGTGAAAAGGAATCTAAATATCTATTGAAACAGCCCTGAAAGATAAGCCCTGAAAGATAAGCATATTCAGTGCTACTGAAAACCAGCTTAATGGGTAATACCACCCAAACAGACAACAAAGAGGCCTGAAAAGTATCTCTGCAAGAGGTCTGGGTGTTAGTGGGAATTCTAGCTGTTACATAAATGCACAAGAACACATCTATGGACAAAACATTAATCATTCACTTAAAACTCATCAAACCATGAATTCTGTAAATAACTGCTTCTCAGACTTAACACCTACATTTTGAATCTAGGAGTTAAAAATGACAAAAACTCTTATACTTTTTTTGTAACGTGGTTCCATTTTTAGGATAATATCACCACTACTTAAAAATGATGTTTTTTCTAATCTCCTGCTTTGGTTTTCTTACAGTACTGTATGAGGTTTAATGTCTCAACTTTTATTTGTTGCTATTCAGTAGACCCTAGGGGTCATACTGTTACTATGTCTTATGCTGTCTGTACAATTATGAAGTGCATGCAGGATAATGAGGAGAATTCATCAACACAGGAGATTTTCAGTGAATAATCTTCCAGGTTCAGAGAACCACCTTCCTCCTCCTACCTTGCGGAATTTTACTGCTGGAAGAGATTACTCTGAATCACAATACAGCAAAACAAATTTCATCAGTGTTTGTTCCTGTCGTGGACCTTTGGCCACTTTGTGGCTGCTCCCATCCTCCCTACTCTGCTACTGAAAGCAGCCTCTTTCTTTGCCCTTGCGGTGTTTTCTCACAGGTTCCTTCCACAGTATCTGCACAGCATCCTACCTCTATGCCCGGACACTTTCCTTATTATAGCAATATTCTCCAAAGGATGATGCTGTCTATCTCATTTGCAAGAAACAATAGAAAGCAAAGATGTTTACAAATGTCATAGTCATCTGGATGTATCCTTTGCATGTATCTCCCCCTCAATGTTGTCTGAGTCCCGGTTTCTGTGTTGTACTAAACGCAGTTACCTGGGCAAGACATCAGCTTTTTCCATATCTTACAAGAGACCTGATATATCTTTGAAATCCTAAAAATAGTAATACACTATAATAACAATTAAAGAAAAAAGACTGCTTTTAAGTTTTCCCTTATCTTGATGAAATTACAAGTGAAACAAATCTACTGTTTATCTCTAAGACAGCACCAACAACATATCTGAATTATGGTTTTCTCTTGTTTGATAGTTTAAATAATTTTAGAAAAATGTTAGGTGTGCACCTGCTGTTTCCACTCAATAATTTCTCCAGAAGGTAGGATGACCCTACTCACATTTGCAGTTCTCCTGGACAGAAAATAAACAAAAATTGTAGTGTGAATTTACCAGTCAGGTTCAGGTCTCATTTTAAGTAAGTAAAATGTCTAGGCTGGAAAATTCAGATGCGATTCATATGTACAGTGGATAAAAAAGTGTTGGTCTGAAAAACGTATAAAAAAATTAAAAGTAGCATAAAAATGCCGCATCTTGCCAATCAGTCCCATTTTCTCTCTCTGCAAATTATAGTTTTATTTCTTCAAAGGGCTAGCACATTTTACTAGCCCATATGCCTAAGTGACACTGTTTTTAGCTATCAGTTTAGATATTTATACCACACTGGATCATGTGTCCGCTTGGGATCCTGTCAAAGCTGGCGTAAGTGTCTGTTACCCAGTTCTACCTCACCAGGTAAGGATTCCAGAGTCAGGACCTCACTTTGCTTTTTGTCAATGAGAAGGAGAAATATCAAAGGACCTTCCATTCCTAGAGAGAAACGGGGTCATCTTCATCATTAGCAGCCATAACAACTCAAGATGGATGTATAGAAACTCTGCAGAGCTGGAAATGCAGCACTGACATGCCCAGATGCAAGTTGCTTTGTATTGTCCAAAGCCCCCATGCATAGTACTTCTCCCTTTTAACCCTTTTGTGCCAAACAGCAACTCTTTGAAAGGATGCCAGCAGTCTTCCTCCCCTCCCTGTGGCAATATTCAGTATTCACACTGAGGCACTTTTGGGGTTGTCGCTAGCTGCAGCTGTCTATATTTCTGTGTTTCCAAAAATCAGGTTTACATAAGACTTCCACTTCTTATAAGCACTGGTGGGTCTGCCAGCCTGCAGCCCCCAAATTCAGCAGATAGCCATGTTTAGCGAGTGAGCTATGGGAATGAAAAAGAGCAGGAACCATCTCTCCTGAAACCATTAAGAAATCACTGAAGCACTATTCTAAGTAGAGGCTCTAGGTTATTTATATATACATAATAGGAAGGGGAAAAAAAATTATCCCCAATTCTAAACTGTTTAATCACTTCAATAGAAATGATAGACTAAGTCAAGCCATTTTACCTGCCCCTAGTATTTAATTCTCTCACATGACAGCTACTGTGCCATCCTCTACAATAATCTCTGTAGGACAGGAAGAAAAACAAACACCCACCTTCCTTTTCAGATTATTTTTAGTAGGGTATATGAATCATCTTTGTCAACATAACCCAGAGGATATTGAAAACCTTTAGAAAAACTAACTCGGGTTACTCTTTCCATCACATCATTAAGCATATCTACAATTCTTTAAATCATGCTCTGTCAAATGGGGTTTTTTTTTGAAAAATGTGGTTAAGCTTCTTAACCAAAAGAACTGATTTTTCTTATATATATTATTTACAGACAAGAAAAAGAAGAAATATGCACAAGCGATCTTTAGGCTCCCTGTTTGGTATCTTCATATGATTCACTAAATATCAAGAGATGCAACACGTACATAGAATCATAGAATCCAGTCCAACCATTAGCCTAACACTACCAAGTCTACCACTAAACCAATTAAGGGTAGAATAATAGTTTCATGTTTTCTGGCTTGGTGGCTGGATTATTTTTTAATGAAAGTAAAAACTAGGCATCATTAAGGTTGGAAAGGACCTCTAAGACCATCAGTCCAATCATCAACCCAATACCACCATGCCCACTAAACCATGTCCCAAAGTGCCACATCTACCTGTTTTTTGAACACTTCCAGGTATGGTGACTCCACCACCTCTCTGGGCAGCCTGTTCCAATGCTTGACTACTCTTTCCATGAAGAAATTTTTCCTAATATCCAATCTAAGCCTCCCCTGACACTGCTTGAGGCCATTTCCTCTCATCCTATCGCTAACTACTTGGGAGAAGAGACCAATACCCACCTCGCTACAACCTCCTTTCAGGTAGTTGTAAAGAGTGATAAGGTGTCCCCTTAGTCTCCTCTTCTCCAGGCTAAACAACCCCAGTTCCCTCAGCCGCTCCTCATAAGACTTGTGCTCCAGACCCTTCACCAGCCTTGTTGCCCTTCTCTGGACACGCTCCAGCACCTCAATGTCTTTCTTGTAGTGAGGGGCCCAAAACTGGACACAGTATTCCAGGTGCAGCCTCACCAGTGCCGAGTATAGGGGGACAATTGCCTCCCTGCTCCTGCTGGCCACTCTATTCCTGATACAAGCCAGGATGCTGTTGGCCTTCTTGGCCACCTGGGCACACTGCTGGCTCATGTTCAGCTGGCTGTCAACCAGCACCCCCAGGTCCTTTTCCGCCAGGCAGCTTTCCAGCCACTCTTCCCCAAGCCTGTAGCATTGCATAGGGTTGTTGTGACCGAAGTGCAGGACCCGGCACTTGGCCTTGCTGAACCTCCTACAGTTGGCCTTGGCCCATCAATCCGGCCTGTCCAGGTCCCTCTGCAGGGCCATCCTACCCTCGAGCAGATCGACACTCCCACCCAGTCTGGTGGCATCTGCAAACTTACTGAGGGCACACTCAATCCCTTCATCCAGGTAGCTGATAAAGATATTAAACAAGATTGGCCCCAAAATTGAGCCCTGGGAAACACTGCTTGTGACCGGTCACCAACTAGATTTAACTCTATTCACCACAACTCTCTGGGCTTGGCCACCCAGCCAGTTTTTTACCCAGCAAAGAGTATGCCTGTCCAAGCCACAAGCTGCCAGCTTCCCAAGGAGAATGCTGTGTCAAAGGCTTTACTGAATTCCAGGTAGATGACATCCACAGCCTTTCCTTCATCCACTAGGCAGGTCACCAGGTCATAGAATGAGATCAGGTTGGTCAAGCAGGACCTGCCTTTTATGAACCCATGCTGGCTGGGCCTGATCCCTGGTTGACCCGCACATGCCTGTTGAGCATGCTCAAGATGCACCGCTCCATAATATTCCCCAGTACCAAGGTCAGGCTGACAGGCCTGTAGTTCCCGGGATCCTCGTTCCGGCCCTCTTGTAGATGGGTGACATATTAGCAAGCCTCCAGTCATCAGGGACCTCCCCTGTTAACCAGGACTGCTGATAGGTGATGGAGAGTGGCTTGGAAAGCTCCTCTGCCAGCTCCCTCAGTACTCTTGGGTGGATCCCATCTGTCCCCATAGACTTGTGAGCGTCCAGGTGGTATAGCAGGTCATTAACTGCTTCCTCCTGGATTATGCGGGCTCCATTCTGCTCCCCATCCCTGTCTTCCAGTTCAGGGGACTGAATACCCTGGGGATGACTGGTCTGGCTATTAAAGACAGAGGCAAAGAAGGCATTAAGTACCTCAGCCTTTTCCTCATCCTTGGTGACAATGTTGCCCCCACGCATCCAACAAAGGATGGAGATTCTCCTTGGCTCTCTTTTTGTTGTTAATGTATTTGTAGAAACACTTTTTATTATCTCTTGCAACAGTGGCCAGATTGAGTTCTAGCTAGGCTTTTGCCTTTCTAATTTCCTCTCTGCATGACCTAATGAGATCCCTGTACTCTTCTTGAGTTGCCTGCCCTTTCTTCCAAAGGTGGTAAACTCTCCTTTTTTTCCTGAGCCCCAGCAAAAGCTCCTTGTTCAGCCAGGCCAGTCCTCTTCCCTGCCGGTTCATCTTACGGCACATGGGGACAGCCTGCTCCTGCGCCCTTAACACTTCCTTCTTGAAGAATGCCCAGCCTTCCTGGACCCCTTTGCCTTTCAGAACTGTCTCCCATGGGACTTTGCCAACCAGTGTCCTGAACAGGCCAAAGTCTGCCCTCTGGAAGTCCATGGTAGTGGTTTTGCTGGCCCTCCTCCTTACTTTGCCAAGAATTGAAAACTCTATCATACCATGGTCGCTAAGCCCAAGATGGCCTCCGACCACGACATCTCCCATGAGTCCTTCTCATTTTAAAAGAGCTTGAGGGATGCTGAGAATGACTTTTGCATGGACCTTTGTGCTTTGCACTTTCCCAGCTATGCTTAAACAACAGCAGTGGATGGTAGCAGGCAGTTGTGTTATATACTTTATGTTGTACTATATGTATAAAATATTACATATTAATATACTCTATCTCTCTCCTTTAAAGTCTTCCTTAGCAGTAAAAGAGGCAATATCATCCTAACTGGACATCGAGTAACTCATCACTGCGTTGAATGCAGTCTGCTTCTCTCATCTTCTGACTCAGACAGTCTTATCTTGTTGGTTTACACTTAATTTGCCTCCTCATTATCTTTTCAACCATAAAAAGATGATAACTTCTTTGTTACTTAAATAGAAACTCAGGACAAAACCAAACACTACCTTCAGACAAAAACCTCTATAGGTTAAGATGTTTTTATTCTGTCTTTGCCTGGGGAAGGAAGGGGGAGGAAGGAGGGGAAAAAAAAAAAAAAAGGAAAAAAGCGCCAAACCACACTGTATGGACATTTCCCCTTTGTCATAGGGAAAAGACATCTGGGCTACTGAACAAGTAAATCTTCCCTAACAGATGGCCAACTCTGAAGTTGTCCCCCTTGGTGTTTGCTACTTGAGCCAGTTTAACTGCTTTTTAGCTCTTGCCTGAGGATATGCCTATTCCTGCCCCAAGTCATCTTCAGAGAAGCCTCAGCATAACAGAATAAGTCCAAGGGAGTGTGACAGAAAGAAAACCCAAACCTCTTTGGGAAGCCAGAAAGATGGGGAGAGGGAAAACAAGTTTGTCTTTCTTGAGGTTTACCAGCATAGCATACACTGAAGCAGGGCACAGGTGGAGGGAAGGCTATCAGAAGGGAACATCTTCCTTTCAGAAAGCTGGGAAAGGTATTAAAATAATAGTAATATTGTTTTCCAAGCTTGAGTCTCAGTGGTTCATTCTCAGGAAAGAAAGCATGTAAAAATATCCAGAGAACTGAAGAAAGCTGAAAAATTATCCTTTTACTAATCCGTCCTCATTTATCCCAAAGCTGTAAGATGATATTTCCCTAACGTAATCTTCTAGTTTCTGTCAATCAAAGACTTTGCATTTTCCTTAACTGGAAGTTGTACCCAGACCATTGATGCATCTTTCCATCTTGAATTTGTCTAATAATTTCTTAAACCTCTTTAAACATGTGGTATCCAAAACATCTTGTAGCAATGAAATCCTCAATTTATTTTGCATTCTGAAGAAAAAGTGCTTTTCTGCTGCCTGACAATTTCAGGGTGCCCCTACTTCTTCTGTGGTAACAGGGAATGATCATCTCCTCTCTGCATCCTCTGGATTATTTATAATTTTGTACACCTTTTTACATCTTTGTTGTTCATAGTATTATGTGCACTGTGAGACTCCTTTTTCCCCAGGGTGAAGGGATTTGATGTCTTCAGTGTCTGCTTGTAGAGATACTGTTCAATTCCTCCACTCAGGCTGTCACCTTCTCTGCAGCTCTTCCAGTTCCATCACATCCCACTGGAGACAGGGTAACAAGAGCTGCATGTAGCATACAAAATGCAGGAACATCACAAGTTAGGGCCAGGAAGGCATTCTCTTTTCTGTTCTGTTCCTTTTCCGGTAACTCCTTTGTGTTTGATGAAGTTGCATTTTTACAAGCTTCTGGGCTGCGTGCCAGCATGATGTGAGATGACACATTTTCAGTGTTATTTTTCTAAACCCCGACTTCTCTGCAGTTGGCCATCCTGCGGGATGGCTTCCCAGGAAAGAAACAAATTGGCCATGACTGAAGAGTCATCGCTACCTGTGTGCAAGCCACCCCGCTATAGATTTCATCTCAAAGCAAGTGTTGTTGCTCTGGAAAGGTCCCTCTGGGAGAAGGCAGGTCCACAGCATGGCTGAGCGGCTGCATTAGACACTGCAGTATTCTAATGTAATTAGAAAACAACTGTGAAGGAACAGTCAATTGTTTTTTGGCAGTCACGGCCAATTTTGCACCAATGCAAATGATGAATCAAATCTTGCAAGTTTACAATATCTGCTGAGAGCATAATGGCAGAAGCCATGCTAATGATTTTAAATCTTGTTTATACCATTTTTGGCTGATGGAGTAGTCCCTCATCCCCCAGAAGCCTCCAGTGTGAAGGAATTCCCATACACTGCACCATAACGCCTATTGGGAAGGGGAGAGGAGAGCCAATGGGTTGGGTACGGAAATCAGGCAGCTGCCTTTCATCTACAGACTAAATACAGTATATTCTTCCTTTCCAGAGCAGGAACCATGGCATTGAGCCATGCATGACTCAGCCTCACCAAATAAATATAAAACTGGCAAGAGAGAATAACACAAAGTACCCAGTTACTACCAGGCTGCTCCTCCCTGACTATCAAATCTAGTCCACCCACTATGTATTAATGCATCAGAAATATTCATCCAGGAGAACAGCGTTATTCCTTTAAACATGTTCCTCATACCAGTTCTTTTAAGAAACACCCAGCTCTGTTAAAGCTATCAAATATCAGCCTCTGAACTGTCATCTGCTCCTAAAATGCGTGCAACTTTATTCTCTGAATGATGACAATAATCTCTAGGGCTGCATCCTCTTGCTGAGGCCCCCCACAAGTTCTTTGGAAATTATTGCATGTGTCAGCTGGGATTGGAAATGCTTCTTAGGAGGATAACTGTTAAAAACATATTTTTGCATTTGTAGCAGTGCCTGCTAACATGAACAAATGCAATCCAGTTGGCAATATGTTCGCGTAAGTGCAAGCTTTGCAATAAAGATGTTAGAAACAACATTTGAAAATGGCCCTTTGCCCTCCTTGTTCTGGCCTGAAAATAGCTGCATGTCAGTCTTTAGAAGGCAGTATTTTTGGCCAGATAGTCAATAATTTTAATAGAATTAACATGGGACAGAAATGCCATCCAAAAATGGATTCATGTTTAATCTGGTAATCTGATCCCATATGGCACTTTAAAGAGTGGGAGGAATTAGTGTTTGCTGCTTAAAGAAATTACCCAGAAAATGACTTCTGAAGACAGACCAAATAGTACCTCATCAGCATTCAGTGTGAAAAAGACAAACAGCACAGGAACAAGAGAAGTTAAAAGGTGAGCCAGCAAAGAAAGCCAAAATTTGTTCCTGCATGGCTGGGAAAGGGATAACAATCAGATGATAAAGGCAACCTCACAAAGTACTGGCTATAAATAAAGAGGAATTAGAATATATTGCACAGAAGGGTAGAAGGCAGTTTAAAAGCCGAACCTAACAATAAGCCAAGCTCCATCGTTAAATACCTGTTCAACTTCTTTGCAGTTCTGAGAAGGTGTTAAGAATGCATCAGAAAGCACAGTTTGGTCCCATATTTATCGCTAATCACCCTGATAAGGGAAGCGAAGGTCTTGGGCACAACGCTTATAATGACTGTCTTGGTCCTGACGCTTGACTGTGCTTCAGGTCACAGTTTCAGGACACATTTCTAGGAGGCAAAACAGGCCAGTGTGGTTCTTTCTTCCTGCCCTCATGTCTCAGTCCTGCTGATCTGTTTGTCTGTGTGGCCTTGTGGTGAAGTAGGTTCAGAAACTCAACTCACAACTAATTCTGTTAAAGAATTAAAAAAAAAGGACCGAGCATATTTTTAATTCAGCTGAGGTCAACCAGTTAATCTGTAGCTCTGCAAAAAGTGGCAATGGCACAACTGAGGAGCCACCCCTGGAGTGAACAGTTGGAAATAAATGGGATAAACAGATGGAGTTGAAGAGGAGAAGAGCGGGAATGGCTCACGCTGCCTTTGATGCCAAAGAGTCACTGCAGAAACACAGGCTCAGAGCTCCCAGTTTGTGCTGTCTCTGGAAGTGTGTTAATATCTGCACAAACACAGTAAATATGGCCTTTGTGCTAAATAAAAAGAATAATGACCAGAGAGAATAAAAATAGCTGAGGGATGAGATGTGACGAACATCCAAAGCACTTCAGATTCTGGGCAGGCAGCTCAACCATTTCATGATGCCTTTTCTATATTCTTCTCCTATCGGGATGTTCAGCTTCCCTGACCTGCCCCATGCTGGAAAACCTCCTTTTGTGACATCAGCCTTTCATTTGGCCCATCCCCCAAAATCCTGCAAGGTATGAGGAGCCCTTCTTTTTCACTGAAATTATGGAAGCTGAAGGGCATCAAAACAACGGCCAGTGAAGCTGCAGCTAAACCAAAGCAGGGTTTGCGGGTTGTGAATCTATTTAGTGATCCTGTAACTTGACATAGACATGTAGCACAGGTTAAAAACCAGAGAAAAGCTATTTTCTTCCTTCCCACCTCCCTGGAAAGGAAAGCTTTTAGCAGAACAAAGCGCCTGTTGTAAAATGAAATAAGATGTGACTGTTCCCATATGGAGATTACACAAAATACACCCCTAAAGAATTATTCTGTTGCTTACTTCTGGGGTAAGAATACAGGATTTATCTGTAAAAGCAGTTCAGACCAGGGCAGTGCACTGGCTAATGAAACCCATGCCAATATGTGTCCAAATCCTTTCCTTTGTGTCACCAGTTCAAGCACACCAATTTGTGACAGAGCTACGAAATGAAAAATCACAGCCCAGTGCACAGAGATAATATAGACAATAACTAAGCTTTTGCTGCGTGCTTATGCACACATGCAACACCCAGCATTCAGCTTAGGCAGAGCTTGGCTGGCTCACCAAAGCCAACTGCCCTGAGATAAAAAGTCCAAATTATGGGGGGGGGGGAGAGGGAAGAGATGGGGGAAATCTCTCAGGTGCAGTCTACAACCACAACAAAACACAGTACTTTTTGACTGTTATCCTGTGGTTCTGTACAGGCACAAACCCTGAGTCCTGCACAAATATCCAATGGCAGGATTAGCGCTACAGTATTATGTCCTTAATGGATATACACTTTCCTCTTAATTCTCCCTTTACTGCACCACCCATCTCCTTTCCTCCCTTTTAAACTACCTAAGGACATCCAAAACCTCTGGAAAATATACTTTAAGAAGCAAAATTAATTGCATCTGTAAAGTCACTCCTTTGCTGAGTAAAAGATCTTGTTTTGTTTATGTAGCAACTGAGGCAAAGGGAGGTCAATATGAATTTTTCCTCTAAAAAATTTAGAAATTCTTGTGAGATTCCCTAAATTTAAATGCAGCTTAAGTGTCCATAGGAACGTGCCTAGGAAAAAAAAAAAACCCAAAACAACACCACCACCCCCCCCCCCACACACACACACATTTATGAGAACACAGCAGTATTTACTCACCAACCAACAGCACGACAGTGTGTCAAGGGGGTAAATACAATAAAGGTGTATATGTATGTTTCTCCTTACTGAACCCTTCATACAGTTTTCTACCTGCAAGATGCAGAACTGCAGCATGCTCTCAGGGTCCTTTTTGCTAAGGACTGTCCACTTCTGGCAGCTCTGTAAGCCCCCAGCCTCATGCCATTACCCAGACATTTATGTGGTTTAGTGTTTATGCGATTATAGGTTCTGACTGGAAAGATTACAATTTGCCAGGCTAGAGGGCTTCCCCAATTAATAGCAACCCTGTTGTTATCACCAGTGATCCCTTCCAGGCTGTGCTTGATTTCCCTTGTTCCATTTCCCCTTACCCGCCTCTAAAGGCTTTGTTTAACTCTTTGCAGAAAAATATCAAATAGGTGAACCAAGGTGATATAAAAGTAATTTCTCTACAGTCACCTTCTTTGTGCTCTGGTCAGACAGGATTTCCTTATTTCACCTAAGAGAAAGGTGAAGAATGCATTCCTAAAATCAGCATTTTATTTGCCCAGCATCCTAGCAGGTTGTGACACTATTAGCACGTCTAGCTCACTAACAGCACAGTAGTTGCTTCCTGTCAGCTTTTACAAAAAAGTATTTACTGACAGGTCAGAAAGAAAAAATCGCAGATTGAATGTACTAGAGCAACTGTAACTAATCCCTTACTACACCTATCTCGGAAGTGTCCTTCAGATTCCACAGTGTGATTAAGAGGATGTCAGCAAATGATGTTTTTTTATTTCAGGATCTGGCTAAAATAAGGAAGATACCTTGCCTTTTTGACTGATATATTACTTTCTTTATGGTTTTTGCATTGTGTCCCTTGTTTGTGTTGTTTCCAGATTCAGGAGTAACCAGACCTTCCTTATGGGCATCCTACAGTGCATCCAGCAGCAGGTACAACAAAAGAAGGATTCTTGTTTCAGCTCAGTTATCCAATAACTGAGGATTCAGGATAGATGCCTAAGACAAGTTAGAGGAGGAATAACAATGCTGAACTTAATACCATTATCTAGGTGCAAAACAGGGTGGGAATCAAGTCACAGATTACTGGAGATTAAATCGGGCAAGACAATGAGGACCCTGAGCTCAGCCCTTCAAAGGGGTTAGGCAGCGCCTTAAATTTAGCACAAGTTCCAGTGACTTTCAGCATGTAAATGGAAATATCTTCACTTTGCATCCCTGAAAGGAATCACATTTAAAAATCAAGAGGTTAAGCTATATTATCTAGAAGGACCAAGTTCCCCTTGTATCTCTGCAAGTCAAGTGCTTTTACGCAAGTTCAGGCTATTACTTAATACGAAAAGCACAGGCTGGAGATGGGACAGAAGATGTGTAAGACGTGTCATGAAAAAAAAGCTGGAATTAATGGATGGGTCTCATCAATCTCAGCTTGTATTTGTGATGAAGACAGCACAAAGTGAATATACACCTTAAATAAGAAAGGGAATGTCAAAACCATGACAGTTATAAATCCAAGGTCAACAGTAGCCTTCAAAGAGTTTTCTTAAGCAGTTGTGATGGATTCCCAATTTGCTGAAAATTTTACATAAGACAGCTTGACACTTTATTGCCACAAGTTTCACAGCATAAAAATTTCAAGGCTTTCAGCTAACAGCAGATACATCTGAAGGAGATTATAAAACCTTGACCTCATTTTTGGTGCCTATGTTAGTTAATCCATGAAGGGGTTCCCAAGTCATACAGGAGTGTTAAATTTTGCCAAGCAGTGGCACTCATTTCCTTATTTTGACTACTTACAAACAACAGCTTAGTCTAAGCCAAAGCCCACAAAAGTCTTGACAAATACTACCATTGACTTTCAGATAAAACCCCTAATGTCCTTTTCATCTTGAAGGCTATGTAAGCATTCCACACATTTATACACTGTTGAAATTCAGCAGCTTTCAAACTGATATAGAGCAACTATTTAACAATTTAGAGCAAACCTACACAATTCTTTGGAAGAAAATGTGAAGTCTACTTTAAAAAAAACATTTCCAGAGCTATCTTAGGTAGGTACAACATAATCACTTTCAGAGTTTAACAGCATATGTTTTGCCTTGAATCTCTATATAGTCATATGAGAATGTAACTTTATGTGAGCTATTTTTTTTTTTTTATTATTTTAAAGCTAATCCTTGAACAAGCTTTACCTTGTTCTCCCACAGTTCTCTCAGTGAATCCCAAAGTCTCTAAACTCCAGGTAAGGTCTCCAGCCGTCAGGGAATGACACAGCAGTTCAGGACAAGCTTCCCGCGAAAGACAGCACTTTCAGTCTGCTGGCATGCAGCAACGTTTGCTTCAATTCCTATGGTCTTCCCAGTTTCATCTTCCTACCCCAAATCCGCCATCACTATCCCTACATTGTTAACACTACAGATCATTAGCTGCAGTAGTGGGCAACCTAGCTCTGTATTTTCCTCCTTCCATTGGCTTTCCCTTGTTCAAATAAGGTAGATGGTTTATCATTTCCTTGCCCATCTAACTATGTCTATTCATTTGTAGCTCTTCTACAGTAGTTAATTCATACCAAATCAGAAGGCAGATGTTAGATGCCAGAGCAGATAGACAGACACACAGATGTACTTATATATGGGATTCCTTCCAATCTCCTTCATGTCTTGATCAAAATGAGGAATTATTTTTTCTTCAGCATATATTGGGAATTAAACTGGGAAAGCAAAAATATAAACAAATAGTAGTTCTGCAGAATTACCAAAACAGAGAATTTACACTCATACTGTGGCTTATATTGGCATCAGTTATAAAACAGCACATCCAAGAACTGCAAATTGTGTCATGGTCTCATTCTAGCCATAGATGCTAAACTTTAAATCTAGTCTGAAAGATAATTTTCATGAGCAACCCACCTCCCACTTCAACTGAAGGAGCACAACTTTCGGTGCAGTCTGTTTTCCTGGATACCTCCCAGGGGACATGATCCTTCACTGTCTTGCAGAGATATCGATACTTTTGCACAAAAGGTATAATGTGCTGTAGCTCTTCTTGTAGCACTCACTCCCACTCTCTTCTCCTGCTGAGCAGGTGAAAATGAGCAAAGAAGCTGCAAGGCTGCAGAGTATAAAGCCTTACACCTGCACTTTCATTACCAAATCTTTTCTATTGGAAACATAGCATTTAAAGCCTTAGCAGGGAAGAGGTTATTTTTAAAAGACAGCGAAATTAAAATTTTCTGTTCAAGTTGCATAAATGCAAAGGGCTATATATTCTGAATACTAATTTACATTTGATGAAATTCTGAAAATAATAGTTACACCTTTGAAAGCAAACAATATTATTAGCTTTAATAAAGTTTGTCAAATGTTTCCTTTCTTAGAAACATATTTTAGAGTTTTGTGTGGAAAAAAAAAAGCATCCCTTCCCAGATTTACATCTCTCGAGCGAATTTAATCCTCATCCCAACCACTATGTCTCCCACAACTTCTTTGCTGCTTCTTGAAGCTCATAAATAAGCTCTGCAGTGATCTCGGGAACAGGCTTGCGGTAATGGCAGTCACAGGCAGCAGGGGGGGCTCACACACAGGGTTGCTTTGTTGGCCTTGCGTACTTTCAAGTTCATTTTCACTCTTTACTAATGGTAGTGGCAGAACAGAGAATTTCCATAGCAGTAATAAACTTTGGAACCTAAATTTTCTGATAATTCTCTTCGGAATTTCTGTACATGAATGCTTTTGATGATAATTTATATCTATTTCTTGCATCGAGACATTCATCAGTAAATCTCGAAGCACTTTAGAAAGGAGATCAATGTCATTATCATCATTTTGAAATTAGCTTACCAAGAGATTATTACTTCTGGTACAACATGATTGCTATATAAAAGCAGTACGAGTGCAATGGCATTTGCCGTTGTGCCATAAGCTTAACACCGATATCTAAAGATTTCTTTAACCAAATCAGACTAAGACCGCCTTAGTCTTTTCTGCTGTCTTGAAAAAAAACCCAGAAAACAACAAAGGAAGGATTGAAAGAAATACGAGTCTTTTTGACTAAACTAAGAAATCCAAGTTAACATTACTATATATTTTACTTAATTCCAAACATATAATTCCAGAAATACTGACACACAGAAAAATACCCAGAAACATATACACTAGAGGAAAGCTTTGCTGCTTGCAGGCTTGCCAAATTACATGCCCTGTCCTCCACAGAAAGGGCTTCACTGATATTTTGTGGAAACACTGGCCTGATCTTGAATAACACTGTGCTTGCGCTCTCTTAACAGAGAGATAACAGAGGCCTTCAGAGAATTTCATGCTAAAATGCCATATTGAAAATTGTTTACTGTTCGCCATTTTGCTGCAATGCATCCTCAACAGGGCTCAAGTGTTGCCCTTACAATGCAGTGCAGAACTCAGGCAAGCCATGATAACTCCTTGCAAGGGAGGGAAGATGGAAGGAAATAAGTAACAGCAGCCAAACTATTTCTGAGAGGTAAGTTCTTTTATGAACACCTTTAGTACAGCACAGGTCTAAATTGGATTTTTGCATATTTTTGCAGTAAGTGCATGAGAAAACCCATTAGTTGGACTGAGAAACAGAAACCAGTAATAGTTAGCCAGAAATAATAATTTTTTCTCTGCCAAAAGAAAAAACATGGACAAATGTGTGTTTTGAAACAAAATTAAAGAGATTTGTATTTTACATAGAACTGAAAGATGTGGGGTTTAATAACTTGACTGTTTCTACCATTCAGGCATCAGCCTCAAGACAAAAAGCACATAAAGCGAGGGAAAGTTCTGTAACCTTTTCAATATTCTTCATTAGACTCCACCATCCACAGCCCCTAGAGTGAACTGCATCATCAAATCAATTGCACCAAAGCCTCCTCTGATTTATGAAAGGCCTCACCGTGGAGTTTTCATATACTAGTTATTTAAGTACTGAAAAGTCTTACCTATAGATCCTCAAGTAATTACACACTGAGAAAGCTCACGCAGAGCAGATTTTCAGCAAAGGGAGGCCACTGTAGGAACAAAAGCCTTTTACAGCTGAAATCAGGCATGTATTACAGGTTTGTGTTTTTATAGGGCTGCATTAAGAACTGAGCCCTGAGACTAGCACAAAATGAGAGCAAGGGGACTTTCCCAGTGATAAATCTGAGGAGATATAAAGGTATTTCCAGGACCACTATGATAGAAAACAGGTACAGGTTTTCCTTTTTCAACTGTCTGATTAAGTAATCTTTTTGGTGACCTGTAATGGCACACATATACACACATGCATGTGGTAGATACGAAAAAATAATACCACCTTTCTACACTTTTTCAGTTTGGATTTTTTTTTTTTTTTAAATGATCTCATCACCTTTATCTTCTCATTCCCCACCAGCACAGAAAAAAATGAGAACACCCAAGTTGCTGCTTGCAGGAGTAGCATCTGCTGCACTCCTGCTTCTGGGATTTGGGCAGTGGATTTGCATGGGAGATTCCCAGTCTCCACAGTTGTGGACCACTGTGTCATGATGGTCTGAGTAAAAAGAATGCTCAGACCTTTTCTCTGAAACCTGTCCTTCAGACACAGCAGAAATATAGTTTTTAATGCATTTTGCAGGAGGAACGTTATCTTGGTGTCTTGATTATTTCCAGCTACCCAAGTAATTCCCACTCTGCAATATAGTAAAAACAGAAAAAGCAGCATCAACATCCTCCTCTTCACCAGTGGAAACTATTTTCCCCCTTTCCCTCCCCCTGTCCAAGGTCTCTCTAAAACCCAAACTGGATAAGTGAATCAGTTCTCTCCCCTTCACAAAATGGAAAAAGACCACATTTCTATGTTTTATCATCTTTTAAAAAGATTTATATACACTTTATAAACATGTATACATGTTTATACTTTTAGGAGGGAGGTCAAACAGAACTTTGCAGAGCTTTTGCACCAAACTCAAATGAACTTAACCCCTCTGCTCAACTTCAATCAACTCAGATGGTAGGCTGCACATTCACTGATATTTTGGGAAGATCGCTGCATATTGTGGCTCCCAAAGAAATCTAGCTCCCCCAATAGCAACAGCTAAATTGATCTACTCTACTTCAGGGTACCTGCTGGTTACAGACAAATAGCTACAGATAATCGAGTTATATAGAAATACATTTTATACACTTTATATCCCCACCAAAATGCAACTACAACTTTAACACAGAAGACTGAGCCATTGCAACTCTGCGATGCACCTCATGTGAGCAACTCATGTGAGTGTAGTCACAAGGTATTATGAAGGCATTGGTTTAGTGCTTACCTGTGATGCTTATACACAATGATAGATTAATTAGGTTGCAATTTCATTGATATCCCAGGAGCTACAGCTACTTTCACTGTGTGTCCTATAGTTTAGAATTTTTTTCAAGTGATTAAATATCACAGACTGTGTTTTGGTGGATTTTAAAATACCTCTTTGACAAGGTTACTCAGCTGCTGCATCCTAACCATTATCAAATAAAACCCTAACCTGGACTTTCTTAGTTTATCTAAAAATAATGCAGCATCAACTCTTCCTACTTCGAAAGCACACAGTAATGCATAATGCGGGGATTAGGAGGAACATGAGGTGCTCAACATAAATAAGCTAAAAGGTCTAAAACTACCTGCAGGCAGGCTTAATAGGACATCCTTGAGTTCAGGCCTGCCCTAAGGACAAGAACTAGCATGCAGCCAATTTGAGTGTAGTTAGCAGAACACCTTTTATTTTAAAATACTTTTTGAACCTAATAAAGCAATTTTAATTAGATTTTTTAGCCAAAAGTTAGAGAAAGGTAGAATGAATATTGCTATCCTGAACACAAACCCTTCCTATAAACTGAAAAGGGTAGGTATTTTGAACTGGTAAAACACATGAATTTGTTCTGTACTTGCGCTTATATAGACCACTGTCTTCTTCAAGATCACCTAGCAGATGCTCTGAATGCTTATGATCATATCATCCTTTGGAAGATGAAACCTCATGTAGACTCAGGATAGGATTTTCAAAGGATTGAAGCCCTAACTCTATTTAGGATCTTTTCCATAAACCTTAATCCTAATTGCTTGATGGGACATTTCACTGGTTACTGTATCTTTACTATTTTTAAAATATAAAGGTAGAGGAGCTGAGGTTTGGGTTCATCTAATAGAACTCAGAATAAAAAACATGGCATCTGGTCACAAAGATTTTGCTCTCAAAAGTGACTGATGTTTCTGATTTGTCATTGATCGAAGTGCAATTTATCTTCCTTGGAAAATACTGTGTCATTCTTATTTCCCCAACAGGTATGACTCACTAACGTTTTCTTCCAATGAACTTTTAGCAGCGAAATTATCATCAGATTTGGCAATGGGTATACTGGCTTTCCTACAACTGCTATTCTTACAGTGCTAATAACTTGCACTTGTCTCATATCACACTGAATGACCGTGCCACGAGGCTCCCTGTATCCCGAGGGATGCTGTAGCTCCTCAGCAGCACATATATTACCCAATGTCAGACAGCACCGTCTCCAACAGCAGCAGCATCCATCAGCTGCCACGAGCTAGGAAAGAAAGCAGCTGTTTCCAGATCTTTTTGAAATGATGTGTAATGCACTCAAGTGAACCTCCATTCCTCTCCCCTGGGATGTATTATAAATATTATGAATTTGTATTATTAATACTGTATGAGTGTTAGAATATTTATTGTAAGTGTGGGGCCTTAACATTTGTACAACTCAAGTGTGTCTAGGGAGTCTCTCACTAAGTGCTGATATGCAACTGCTTCTAGATTAGTGTAAATATCACAGGACAAGATTGCACAACAGCTTAAGACAGAAAGTAAAAAATGTCGTATTATCGTGCAGGGCTGATGCTGGAAAGTATGCAGATGTATGACAGGCAGCCAAGCGTGAATTTTGACAGGGCATTAGGCAGCCAGTCTAGCAAAAGTGTAATAAGATTGTTAACGAACAAGAGATCAATAGCCTTTTAATTTCTCCACCTGAAGTACTGCAAAATGCTCCCTCTAACATGAGGTTTTCCAGGGAAGGATGTCAACTATTCACTAATCAAAGCTACTTTCTGCAGCAGTGGTGCGCCTCACAAATCGCCCTTTAAGAAACTGTTCCTGATTTACTTGCGAATCAAATTGCATTCGCAGCCCAATGTGGGATTGCTGTAATAGGAGAAAGCAACAAGGGAGGACACCTACTGATATATTACTTTTCTATTTTATTAGCAGGAACCATGTTAAAGCCAATTAAATTTCATAGAACAGAGAACAGTTGTGCTCTTCTGGAGATTCCTGTGAAGGTTTAAAGCTAAAATTGAGAGTCTCCCACAGAAGCTGTTAATTATAATTGTTCTTAATAAAGAGGGAGCACAAATGAAACCAGAATCTGAAACTTTTGCTGCTGATTTAGCAGGTCTTGTAATAAAGCTTTGTTTATAAAAACTGTTCTCAAAACTCACTGTAATATTCCAGCAACACCAAAACTGCTCATCACAAGCAAGGTTATTTTTTGACTTGCAGTGCATAAAGATGCACGACATTTTTATTTAACTAAAAAATTTCTATCAAAACTTGGTATTTCATATCTACAGCTAACACATGCATGAAGGGGCTGGAAATGGCCATTGAAATGTATTTTTCTCATTTTGATGAAAAGCACAGACCATTCTGCTGGACCTTTCACAATTATTTCTGAAACAGATATACTTTCAATTGTGCATAGTTTTAAGTGTTCAAGAAACTGATGTAACATAGAGAAAGTTTAACCTAAATTGCTAAATATATGGCCCACTCTTTTAGAAATAACAACCTTTTTGTTTTTATTTTTAATTACACCCCACCCCACCCCTTATTCTAAGAATTTTTTTTCCTGACAAACAATGACATATTGTGTTTTCAATTTTTTAAACGGCATTCTTAAGAAAATGTGGTCAGGTGTCACTCCAGAAAAGAACAGCCATCCCCGTAAAGCTGCAAGTGTTTCATGGCTGACTCAAAAACATGCACAAAAGAAGGAAAAGCCTGACTACCCTGCTAAATAATCACCAGGCTGCCTGCAGTCTCAACAGCTGCAAAATTCTTCCTTCTGACCTCAACGAGCCCCAGCTTTTCAGCTTTGGGAGCTGCTGCCCACCTTCTCACACGTACCGTGTCATCACTTCAATCAAACTTTCCTTTAGTTTCATGAGTCAGTCCAAAAAACTCTCTCATTCTAAAAATTCTGCAAGTATTTGCATCTACCACCATCACAGTCTCCCATTCTCCCCATGTTTATTTCCCAGTTTGTTCTGATCATTTTGGACCATGAGGCGTCTTTCTGCCCTCTGACACAAGGTCTACAGCCTTACACTGGAGCCTCTCAACCCAGACCTAACAACCACATTGGTGTCCTCTTTGGATTTTGGCCACCTAGACCTACCCCACTCTACTTTGCCTTGGCTTCCCATCTCTTCCCTCTACAGAGAATTTTGCTTCCTTCATACGTATTTATTTTTCGTGTGTGTGTGTGTGTGTGTGTGTACATACAAAAGATATCTTAAAAATTCTGATTTTATCTTTTTTCTGTGGAAAAAGGTGTTCATACCATTAAAAGTATTCAGGACAACTTTCTGATGCAACTCCCAGTTCAAACCTAATGATGTGAATGGTGGTGTGTGGAGGTGTAGTTTGCCCTTTCTGCTCTGTCATAATCATATTTCCCCTACACAAACTGTTCACATTGTAGTAGTCTGAGCGTACTGTGTAGTAGTATGAACTCCCCAGCTGCCACCTTCTGGGAGAATACATGTAACGACCCGCTTTAAAAATGGGTTCTGTTTATTCGTGCATTTGGCACTTTAAAGCCATGATATATAATTTAATACAAAAATATAAAATCAATAATGATTTAGTTCCAACTATAAAGCAAGTTGAGCACAGATCAATTTTCATAACATGCTTATAATCATTTAAACACCAACTGATGCCTGATAAAAAACTCGGAGAAACATTGTGCTGGTTTCCAACTTTGGGAAATAGATGAATTCTGAGATAAGGATTCTGCATTCAGTAAAACAGAGCCATAACTCTAGAGCCCTCTTCCTCCTCCAACACTGCTCTGTTATGATCATTGTACAAGCACTGGATTAGGACTTCACAAAGAACTATTATACTCTAGCGTGCCACGCAAGATTAGTGATTTTCAGTCCCAGAAGCTTTCATAGAGCTAAGGTCCTGAAGTTAAGTAATCTCAAAAATGCAGGATTAGGTGGACCATATAAGCCTTGCCAATTAGGATAGCCAATGAGATGGAAATGACACTATGGGTCAGCCTTTGCAAGTGCTGCCAAGACTCAGTAACTGTAGGCCTTGCGCTGTTGAGTATGAATCAATAAAATGGAGAAATCTGGGCTACTTTCTGGACAAACAGGACCTATCTTCATGGGGCTCTCAGTCTGTTCTTGTAAAAGAAATAATCCCAGTACTAAATATGTATACATTCCATCACACTTGAGAAAGCCTAGTGTAATGTTAAGTTCAGAGTCAGTTCCAGTGTGGACCACCTGGTTCTCAAAGACAAGGCATCAACCTCTAACTTGCTGTATCTGCTGTTCCTAAACTAGAGTCCAGGACTTCAAACCCCTGTGACATCCCTGTGCCCTTCTAGGCTAGAGCCTCCCTCACATAACCATTCACACAACCAGCCCAACCTGGGATGTGGAACCAGAAGACAGGTCAACAAGACAATACGTGAAGGAGGATGCCCAGAGCTAGCTTGTCTCCTTTCGCTGCAAAAGGAAGACTTTTGCACCCCTGTGCTAGGTAACTTTGACTTATAACTTCACCCTAAAGGTAAATGCGATGAGACACCTGGGCAGACAGAGCCTTGTGAGGAAAGGGACCACCTTTTCACTGCAACAAGGATACCAAAAGGCTCTCATTTTCAAGACTAATTTCTATGACAGCACAAAATACTAAACCTGAATGCAATAACTACTCATTACGTAGTGAAAACCCAGCAACGGTGAAGCTAAGGTTTTTGGAAAGGGAGACTTTCAGTGCCTTACTGGGTCAAACCAACCCTGACACTCACCTCTGGACACATGGGAAAGTCTCTATATGCTGACTGCCCCCGTGGCAGGCAGGCCACCTGCTCTTCCCAAGCATCTCTCCTTCTCTACCCTTGCACTGTAGGCTCCTATTTGCAGTCCCTGACCCCCGCATGCTTCACCCAAAGGCTTTCTGAGGTTTGGTGTCCTCAGTTCTACCAGAAGAAAGGGAAATACCCTTCTTCCTTGGAAAGATTAGAGCCAAGAGGAAGCCCTCTGGCTTGCAATTCAGCTCTTTTAACTAAAGCATACAACACATATAGCCTGCAAACAAATAAAGTAGTTAATTATATCTTTGCTACAGTGAGACAAACTTCAGAGCCTTTCTTTAGAACAGTATTTCAATTCTGAGCTAATATAATAAAGGATTAGTTGCCCAAGAAGTTGCTATTCAGTTTTGGATAAACTTGGATAAGTGACAGCTAGCTAAAGTCAACAGCTGAATCAGACATTATGGTATACAATTAATCAGACTGATAAATTCTGATAAAAAGTCTTCCATTTCAGGCCAAACTGACAAGCTCAGGTCAAGGAAAGGCAAGCTTTTGCATAAATGAAGTCTTTGCTGGAAACCAGCGTTCCCCCATGGAGGAGTGTAAGCTGCATGAAACGGAGCAGCCTACGCTCCTCTTCTCCCACTGTTTCCTGAAGCTTTGCGTGCGACTCCCCATACTTTAATTAAAAAATTGGCAAAGCTCCCAATACCCTCAAATCCATGATATTCATCTTTCCCTAGTAAACTGTGTTTTGGTTTAATTTGGGGACTGAAACGATCAACAGTAGTAGTCATTTTTCTATTGCGGTTTTTTTATTTTGATCTTATTTAAGATTAAAAACTGAAACACCTTTTTAAACTGAGAATTTCAATAGAGAAATGTCACTTCTGCAGTCATCTAGCGACATAGATGTTTCTTTAAATGGACTTGTATTTATAGAGCAAAAATGAATGTCTCAGTAATACATAGCTGTTCTAAAGAGGCAGCTCAGCAAATTATTTTGTTAGTGCTGACAATTTGCAAGTTCTTAATATTAACGCATGAAATTGTGTGGGGATGTGTGAAAGCATTTTTAGGATCTATTCTGCTTATCTGCATACTAAAACTCACTTTTATATATTTCCTGTAATCTACAAGATCTCAAAGTCCCTCACAAACTTAAGCTAATATGCAAACTAGAGAGACAAACGCTAATTCCTCACTGAAAGTCAGCATTGTTTTAACACACACTACATATGAAATCATCTTGTTCTCTCATATCTACTGCAAAAGGTAATAAACCACTAATGAACAAAAAAAGATGAGCTTGTTAGAGCACAAGGCAAGCATTTAAGAAAGTCTGTTGAAAGATATGAAATAAATTGAGACATCAATACCAGCAAAAATAAAACAATCCAGTCATTGATGCTTTACCAGAATTTACATCCCCTTGTAAGAGTCATATTCTTCTGACCTAGATGGAAAATAGATGAAACGTCAGCCTTTTGTGGGAGGTACATGGAGGCTGTGTTCTCCCGCTGAGGCTGCAATGCTCCAACATGTGCCTGTAGCAAGTAGCACCTGGAAGAAGAGTGGCAGCCCTCTAGACCTTTCCAAAGTGAAGACAGCTGTGGCCAGAGAGGGTGAATAGAAGCAAAGCCAGGGCTGGCAGAGGGATATGGCTTATTTTTCTCTTTCAAAGATCAAAATGGGGATTGACCTTTCCTGGGGTTTTCTAACAAAGCACAGTCCAGGACGTAGATTTGTACCTGAAGCCGTGTTCCTCAAAGTCTATAGGTTGCAGGTTCCCAGACCCAGAGTTTCCAGTTTGTATCTTGCTTGTTCCTTCCTTTTGGAATTATTTCTGAGCTACATAATTCTTTTCTCTAAATTTAAACAGATATGCGGCCTTTATTGTGACTGCGTTTAGATTGGGTTTTCTTTGAGTAGAAGCATCAATGTCACAGAGGGTGAGTATTTGCTACAGCAAGCTAGATAATTCATGGTAACACTTGCATATTTTAACAATTTCCGTCCTGAAATAATTATTTGGAAATATATTTTATTCTTTATCAGCTTTGTTATTTTCAACTACATTCAACAATATTAAAATAGGAGGTTTTCAATGTTTCTTGCACTTTTGCAAAATTCAGATGTTGGAAAAGAAAGAAAAAGGAAACTCACAAAACTGTTTTAAATGTATTAAATCCATACCAATCGAATTGAAGGTATTTGATTACTGCCATAATCATTCTCAGAATGTCTACATTTCCCTTACAGTGTGCTGCACAGAATTTAAACATTTAAATGCAGAACCAATATTGTCATATAATTTCACTTCCTGAGCATCAGTGTGACATTTTTCACCTCTAAATAATAAAAATTAATCCAGGAGCAATCTGCTTATAAGTAAGCATGAATCTCTGGAAGCACTGAATGTTGAGCGACTGCTACAGGCAGTGGATATGTTTTCATTCACAATACTAGGGGCCTGACCGAGACACTTGATGAGTGTCATAATTCCCTGTGTACACAAAACAAAACAGAAGAAGAAGAGTTAGTGACTGGAATCAAGCTCTGTGTCAGGGGTTGTCTTAAGGAATTATATTTTCCAGTTCCTTGTTCTCTTTTTGGGTGTACAAGCCGCACCTCTCTTTTCTTGTTCCTTTTATCTCCCTCCTGAATTGTATTTCAGAATCAGAAATATTTTCCTTGGTCTATTAAAAAATGAGTTGTCTCTTACTCTCCCACAGCTACAAAATCCACATTTGACCTTCACACTGCATTTCAGTATAGCATTGCTTCATTTTTCACACATAATCTGATTTCATTATACAGGTCAGAATTACTCACAATGAAAAGTTGAACTAATAACAAGGGGCACCACTGATGCCTCTTGCCTCCTCATTAAAGGACTAGACTTTAGTTTATTATAAATGGATCCACAACCAAATATACATCCATAGGAATCATCATAGATTTAAGCTTTTTGCTTTTTTTTCCCTTTTTTTTTCTTTTCTCTTTGTATTCTTATTTTCTGAATAGAAAGTAATCAAGTTGGTTTATTTAGTTTTATTTAGATTGGAAAGACTATCATTAATCTGTTTTGGTAAGATGTTCCGCTCACAATACAACAGCAGCAGCACATTTTTTAATGCACAGCTCTGCATGAAAACAGAACACAAATCCCCAGCTCTCCACCCACTGTGCAGCAGAATCTGTGGGTGACAAAGTGCAGTCAGAAAAGCACATTTGCAGCCTGTAACAAAACAAATGTTATGATGGAGAAGAGAAGGAAAAAGGAAGCAATTTTTAGAAAGGGTTTAAACCATCATTTACCTTAGCAGGAGGATGTGACTGACTTGCCACTTTAAGGCTGTATTGATTAATAAGATTTGAGGA
The DNA here is from genome assembly GCF_030463565.1 of Pelecanus crispus. Lineage (NCBI taxonomy): Eukaryota > Metazoa > Chordata > Aves > Pelecaniformes > Pelecanidae > Pelecanus > Pelecanus crispus. Next base: position 10,986,710 of record NC_134644.1, read on the forward strand.
TATGGCATAGTAAGAAAAGTTTTCTTTTTAGAAAAAAACCCAAATCTTTCAAAGATGGTACACATCTATTCAAAGTTGCTCATATTTTCTTTGGGATTGAAATTAAGCCTTTGAGCATCAGGAATCCATTCCAGAGGGAATGAATGATGTATTTTGATTTTTAGACTTGCTATTGCACTTTTAACACATCTTTTGGCAACAATTCAAGTTTGTATTAGTTTAAAGTTGGAATGACTTGCTTATCTGTGGTTGAACAGACCAAAGCAGAGGAGCCAGTGTTCCTATATGCTACTGTGGGAAAAGGGATGCTTACTGTTTTGGAAATACAAAACAAGGCTCCAGATCTGCAACCGACTCCAAGCATGGAGCCAGTGTACATTGCAAAGTCAGTCGCATGATCAGAGGTTACATAGTATTTGGAATATATGGTTTTATTACCCAGAAAATAAAAAAATAATTGTAAATGTGTCAGAATTGTAAAATATTTTCACATGTAAACACTGACCTTTATTGGATCCAGTCAGTGTATGTCTGTGTCTGAGAGAAGGTTTGATTAGCAAATCTAGGACCTCAGTCTCTAACAAATACATCTAGAGGAAAACAAATGAATAGGTGTAGAAGAAAATAGTGTAGTTTAATTCTATGCTAGTTGAAGAAGCAAGTGTTTTCACAAATGCATTCAGGAAAAGCTAATTCGAATGCAACTGCCATTGCCCAGGCTAGGCTAGAGAGTTACACTGATGGAAAACTGAAGCAGAGAAAGTTAAGACCAAAAGAGTTTTTATTTCTTCCAGCTATTTTCAGTTTCACTTATTATTTCTTTTATGTCACATACTAGAAAGGACTGTCTTCTTTTTTTTTTTTCCCCCACAACACTTTCATTAAAAGAGAAATAAAAAAACTCCCAACAGTAATTCAAAGCTCAAAGAAAAACTAAAGGATGCTAGATTTCAGGAATGAAAGATTTTTTTTTCCTTCTTTCCTTCTTAAAATGTCCTGGTTAAGAGTTCAAAGCCCCTTTTTTCCTTATAGGCTAGGCTGGAATAAAATGCCATGCCCAAGATTTGAAGAAGTACAATTTTTAAAGTACATGTAAAATTCAAATTTGCAACACTAGGAGAAACTGGATACCTAAGAAAACTATCATTTTTTTCAGAGTCCCTAGCATTTGCAAGCTTGCATTTTTTAAAGAATGTGGATCAAAAATTAAACCACAATAACTAAGCTGCATTTTCCACCCATTTAATTTAAAGACACTGACCTAGACCTATTATTTGCAGCAAGGATGCAGCCACCGTACAGCTAACCTGTGGTCATAAGCAGGCCAGTAACAGAGCTGGGAAGTGAATGAAAATCCCTGTGCCCCAACAGAGCATTGCATTCATTAGGCAGGACGGCATTCCTATGTGTAAACAGACCCTTTTAATGTTTCCAGTGCTGCATGAGAAATGGAGGCAACCAAAATACCTAAAAAGTTTGAAGACTCCCCCTGTATTGAAATGAAAATGGAAGAAATAACAAAAAACTGTCAAAGAATAGCTACTGATGTGCAGAATTTTCTTTGTATTAAACTGAAGTGACATAAAACCATCATGAGGACTGTGTCTCTCTGTTATGTCATATCACTTGCAAAACTTGATCATTTTATATAGAAGCTGATATTTTCTCTGTGAAGTTTAAAACAGTGTCTTTATAGCACCTTATTAAGGGTCTACACTAATTTTTAAAAAATAATACCCGCATGTGCCACAAGAAAGGGGCTTCAAGAGGTAGGAATCTCCGAAGTAGTAAATCTGTAGTAGCAAGGCTGTTCATTGGACACAACAAAGGCCATTATTTGTAAAAGCCCCCTGTGGCCAGCATTCAAATTTCAGCAACTGGTCAGTATTGAGTCCTTAGGGAAACATCCTGAACAGCAGAGTTAAATAGAGGTTTTTAAAAGCCTGGGATTTGGGTTATGCCCTAATTATGAAGTTTGGCTTTGTTTCTGTGTCTAACTGTGAAAACAAAGCCCCATGCAGGCTATACTATTACAGTCCCCACCAGCAGCAGAATGAGCAATCTACACATTTGCTGCGATTTTGCAAGTGTTGCATCACTTCATAAAGATCCCTGTCATTTCTCAAAAGATACAAGAGCATCCTAGAAGAAACCACTGCTCTAATACAGATTTTCTTCTCTTCTGGAATTTACTAGAGCCTTATGTATTCCTGTATACAGACATGCTTTAGGTGACAAGATCTTCAAGACCGGTTACTGATTGCATCCCCATTGCCATTTCCATAACCAGTTGACCTGCAACATGTGCATGCTTACAAAGGTGCAGCCTGATATTTTAAAAATATAAAATCTGAAGTATAAGTTCACTTTTCACCTTATGCAGTTGTTTCCTATCAAATTAGGTAAAAGCTTTTGTTTCAACTGTATTCAGTGGCACCTGGAAAGATGGTGGTTAACACTGTCTTGGAACAAAACAAACATAAAACCTGAAACAAGCTTGCATCTCCCCATCCCTATTATCCTTATTCCAAACAACTTGGGGATCAGTGATTCAAAATCATGTATAGGTTCAAAAAGAATTGCTTGCATTCTAGATGCTGGTGAGCAGCCCAGTATGTAGGACTGCTCTTGTTAAATATTTTCATAATGTCTCTCATTTGTGGGGTTCGTTTTACTCCTTTGCATATTTTGGCTGTTGTGCTATTAGATGTCTGTTAATACATTAAGTAAATTGCTGTTGTGCATTTAAGCAACCAAATTTGACTATTTGGATGCTGAAATAACTAGCAGTTTCTGTTTATTTCATAGCTGATTAGAAATGTGCCTTTTGCACTGAAGCAGTATTTACAGGGTATTCATGTAGCAGACACACAGTGTAATCTTCTTTCTCTGCAGCTGACAGCACACAGAGATGTTCAATGTACAACTCAATGATGTACAAAGAATTTGACTGCTATGAGATAACTGGTCCTTTTCTTAACCCTCTCCTGATGGATTGTGGGAGGCAGACAAAATAAGGATCTGCTACCAGGCTGATAAGTCATTTCTGTTCTCTAAAATAGGAAAGCAGGGCCATATTAAAGGTGAAACCATTTATAAATATAGCCCTGTGGAGAAGGAGATGGACAAAAGGTTATGTGTGATGTTGGAGTACCTATTAAAAGAAGCAAGAACACAAAAACTGAGTAGATCAAAATATGTGTTTGCATATGCCTATTAATTCTGAGACAAACTTTTGAAGAATGCTAGCCAATATATTCCAGCATGAGTAACAGAAATTGGGCTAAGTTCACAGTGAAGCACTTAAATAAATCACTTGATTTTCAGTAGATATTTGAAACTCAAATACAAAATGTAATTGCCTACCTTTGGGCATCAAATAATGAAACTGCTGACAAAATTACTAACTCTCAACAGCCATGAGTTCAAGGAAGTTCAAAGACTTTGACTAAATATTCATACATGGGTAAAAAATCTTTGGTTTTTCCCCCCCCCCATGTTTCTATATGATGTCATACACGTTCCAAACTTTTACAAAAGATAATCAATGCATAATAGTGTCTTAGGACCAGCCATAGCTGACATTTAGTGAATCTGATGGAAAGGTTCACCTTTACTTCCATGGCTACCGCCCCTGATCTTAATCCTTTTCTTTGTAGAGTTTGGTACAATACTGTCACTTCTCTCCTTTCAGATAAATTTGTAACACTGGCATGTGCTCATCTCTCTAGGATTTAAGAACATTAATGAGATGCTGTCTTCCCAGAAGACTTTATATATGCATTTACACACATGCATGCACACTGGTGAACATAGAATCATAGAATCGTTTAGGTTGGAAAAGACCTTTAAGATTATCCAGTCCAACCATTAACCTAACATTACCAAATCCACACTAAACCAATTAAGGGTAGACTAGACTAAACCATGTCCCGAAGTGCTAAGTCTACATGTGTATATGGGAAAGTCCTAATATACATTACAAGATATTACCTTGAAATAATCCTTGCTTAAAAACATTTAAGCCACTGAAAAAGCCCTTGCAATGTTTATTTCAACATAACAAACCAATGATAGTCTTGGAGTCTTACAGAAGGATGGAAGTGTTGAAAGTGCTGTAACAAACAATCAAGAAACTAGTGCAGGCCCTGTTTCTAAGTAAAATGTTAGAAAACTATTTAATAACAAAATATTTTTATAAGAGTACTTTAAAAATAATTATTTAGGTACATATTCTGTTTCTTCATTTCTCTTCAGCTAAAAAGTTAATCTATCATATTTTTTATTTAGTCAAATCTAAGCCATCTTGGCTTCCTGGTTCCTTTACTGCTCTGTCTAGGTTGGTAGCATTGAGAAAGAGTCCTCTAGAAACTTATTTTCCAATGTAAATCTTATTAAAAAACAACAGAAACATTTCTCTGGCTTGGTTTTCTATAGAAGCCTGTTCTGACAAAACCTATATATTTTAGCTCTAACACTTTTTCTTAGGTGCTTTTATTAAAAAGGACAAACTTCCTCGACACATTTTCTTCTCCACAGGAGCCAGGATTTGTTTCAGTTTCAAACTTCACTTGAAGCATCAGACATCAAACCTTTGCCCTAGAAATTACAGGCTGCACAGACAGTTTCTGAAGGATGTGCAGGAATTTTATTTGCATGTTTTCTGTTTCTAGTACTTTGTCTCTGCCTTTACTACAACTGAACTAACTATTGTGCAGAGTATACACAAGCCTCAATAAAGGGAGTGGGGGTGATTAAGACCTGAGACAACCTTTACTGGATATTTAAAGCCATACAGTTTATTAATTAAAATAAATCTGCCGGCAGCCATCCTACATTTGTTTCTGAAATGCTTTAGGTAGTCCTTTTCAAATCTGACCATTGAATTCTTAACATCACCTGTATCTGTAAGATCATTTGCATGCAAGTGGAAAAAGACCCAAAACTTTCTGTGAATTGAGTCACAGGAAAAAATCCCAAACCTCTTCCCTTTGCTTTTCATCAAGAGGGATAGTCCCCATGGACTGACTTCCCTGTTGGAGAGACAAAAAGGCACTTTTGGCTGTTACTTGGTGCCCAGAAGCCAGAGAAGCCTCTTAGAAGCAGCAGGTTTGGGAGTCAGTTGTGCCTTCTTTTGCCCATCCTGACTGACGTGCTACACACTCAGAAGAAATGTTTTAAATATTAAGATTACTGTGACAAATGCTCAAAAATTAGGAAATAGCAGAGTCCATCTAGCTCATGAATATGTGTTTTGCTACTGTCATTAATTGCATGATCACAAACCACTTTTTCACAAAGTCCTCAGCTCGTGCTCCTTGAATGAACAACTGCTGAATATTTTATCTTCATTATTTAGTTTTTGCCCTGAGTCTCAGGGAAGAAGTGAGAGCAGGTAACCTGCATTATCCATAAAGTCAGAGTATTCACTGGAACAACTGCTGTGAAGGAGCTGAACATGCTTTTGGTTTGCTTAGTTGTGGTAACTTTTCTGTAACCTACCCTGTTAATTGCATTCTTGGAAAGTATCAGCCTGTCACAAGTGGGGTCTCCCAGGGGATCCCATGCTGTTCAACATCTTCATAAATGATCTGGATGATGGGATTGAAAGCACCCTCACCAAGTTTGCTGATGACACCAAACCAGGCGGTGAGATGAGCATGTCAGAAGGGCGAGCCATCTTACAGAGAGACCTGGGCAGGCTGGAAGAGTGGGCAAGCAAGAACAATATGAAGTTTAGCAAAGACAAGTGAAAAGTCCTGCACCTGGAATGAAATAACCAAACAGCCCAGCACAGGCTAGGGTCTGTGTGACTGGGGAGCAGCCCTGCTGAAGGGGACTTGGAGGTCCTGGTGGACAACAAGCTGAACATGAGTCAGCAGGACACCTCTGCAGCAGCAAAGGCAAATAGGATCCTGGGCTTCATCCACCTGGGCATTACTGACAGAGATAGAGATGTGATCACCTCACTCTACTCAGCCTTGTCATGCTGATCCTGGAGTAGTGTCCTGTTGTGGTCCCCATAATTCCAGAAAGACATGGACAGGCTGGAGATGGTCCAAAGGAGAGCCACAAAGATGATGAAAGAGCTGGAGAACTCACCCCATGAGGAAAGACTGAAGGAGTAAGGTCTTTTCTCCCTGGAGAAGAGGAGGCTCAGGGGGCATCTCATCACAGTATTCCAGTACTTAAAGGGTGGCTACAAAGAGGATGGAAGCTCTCTCTTCACAAGAGGCCACATGGAGAAGACCAGTGTGAATGGGTCCAAGTTGCAGTGGGAGAGGTTTCATCTCGATACAAGAAACTTTTTACAGTAAGAACAAACATTCACTGGAACAACCTCCCCAGGGACATGGTGGAGTCCCCATCACTGGAGGTTTTCAATATGCAATTGGACAGGGTGCCAGATAATCTCACCTAGGCTCCCTTTCCCATGGAAAGTTCAACCAGATGATCGTTCAAGGTCCCTTCCAACCTGGGCTGCTCTATGACTCCATGATTTTATGATTGCCCAAATAGATTCACTAATTATTGATGAAATTCAGCCTTACAAATTCTTTGTAGGGAAGAGTTGAGGTTGAAGAAGTTAAGGTTTTTCTATTTATAGAAAAATGCAAAGATGATCTTATTCCGGGAGTTTTAGGCAACCGTAACAGTAGGTGGTGCTGCCATTTCTCCCTATGCATTAAATGTCTTGAATCTTTTGCTTTTATTTATTCCCTACAATTAAACCCAAGTGGTACAACACAGGCAGAGACCTATATAGAGGCAGTTACATGAAATTAATTTGGGGAAAAAACAGTAATGAATGGATCTCTGGAATGCTAAGACTTTTAAAATGGAAACATATTGCTCTTCAATGTTCAATGAACACAGAAAAGAATTTTCATGGGGAGAGATAATTGTATAAAAATTATCCAAAAATAAAAGATAAAAATTGAAATAGCTTCAAACTGGTAAATACAGATTGCCTGATTTTGAAGGCTTAGAGCTTTCTTTATGAATACAAAACTATTATCCATATATAATTGAAATTATTATTGCTGAACTAAGCATAAGCTACTGATTATGCCAATGCCTCACTGGCCAAGTTAGGGTAAAATACTGCTCCCATTGAAGTGGTTAGGAAGGTACAGCTTTCATTTCAGCATTACTGAATTTCTAAATAAAATTTACGAACAGGGGGACTCGCATGGAGTTCAGGCTAGATTTGCAGTGAAGATGCCATTAGTAAGAAAGAAGATAGTGCCTTAAATTGCTTTAACTCTTTTCAGTACTTGATTCTTTGCTATATCACACAGCAACCAGCAGAGCTGAGCTGGAAACAGTCTTTCTTGCCTTGTGAAAAATCAAGGGATTTAACCAAATGAATTGTACTCATTGGATCAAACACAACAATCTGAATTTTGCTCTATAGCAAATTCTAATAAATTATTTGAATCATTGTAAACACTTTAAGTAATTTACAATGATTCATTGCTGTTTTGGCAACTTTTAAGTTCTAAATTAGACTTTTAAAATTTCAGAAAAAAATGGTAGTGCAGTTATGAAAACATACACAAGTGTGCATCTCAACATTTCAAAGCTGATTTTTTTTTTTTAAAAAATGAATTCAAATAATTCTTTGAAACGGATTATCTTCCATTAGAAATCTTTTAAAAAACATCTTTTAAAACAATTTAAAAGGGAAATTTTTGACTAGTCCCATGAAGTATACCACATGTGGTGCTTAAACCTAAGTATTAATTCTAGGTTTTAACTGAGCTTGGAAAGTAAATTTCTGACTGTTTTATAATTACTTTTTTAAAATTTATTTTATTTTAATTATTATTTATCTTGGGTAAAACATCCAGAAGTGCCTGGCTGGGACCTCAGCTCACTTCCCAAAATGCCAAGATGCCATACACTTGTTCTGCAGTAAGTATCTCTGCATCCACATCCTGCCTCCTGGCAAGTGGGAAGTCATCTGAAGAAGCCACACCTGCCTGTGCCACACCTGCCTCTACAAGAATCTTAATTACCAGAAGTACTCCTTGCAATACAGGTATAGCTCCTGACAGTAATTTTTTTCACTGCTAAACTGGGTGATATGAAAAGTGAGGGAAATTTGATTGAAGGGGTGAAGATGTAACTCTTGCCAGGGATCTATTCTGTCCTCCTGCTGAGATTACCTGTCTGTGACAGAAGTGGCAAAAAGAAATGTGTCTGCACGTCAGCTGCTTCAGTGCTAAATCCAAAGCTTTACTGCCCAGGAGCAGTGGTTCATATTAACCCTCTGGCTTTGCACTGGAGAGACGTGGGTGCACATCTCCTCCAGCCAATACCCCTGTGTGGGTTGTACGCCGTGAGAGAAGGAGGTAACAGCAACCTGGTGCTTTCCTAAGATGCCCAGAGCATGCCTTCCCAGTGCTCATTTCTTGGGACTCATGGTAAAATTAAGCCAAACAGACCTTAAAGAATAACTTCTTTTGATCGTATCATTGAAGATCTTTATTCTCCATGTAGCCCTGTTATAGAACAACCGAAGTACAAAGAAACATATCCAATTTGGGAAAATTATTGAAATCCAGAGAAATTGTTCTCCCAGCATGAGTAAACTTTAGCAGATTTTGGCTAATCTGAGTTTTCACTGGTAAGGGTTAGCAGATTTAGGATGTATTATAACTCAGTATTTTAAACATTGTACTATTCATTGCTAGTCTCTTTCTTCCTATTTTTAATTGCAATGCGAGAGTTAATGTAATGAACAAGAGCATTAGCATACCAAAGACAACAATGGGGAAACTTTCCTTGTTGCTGTGCCCCTGCTGCCTCAAGCTAATCTTCTGCTAGCACCGACCATCCAGATAATGCCAGCTCGCTCTCTCACACATAAACACTTCACAACTTGTTGATATTCAACACAGGAATTAGGGCAGACCATTTTCATTTGTGGCTGCATATCGAAGCCAATGAAGCAATTAGGAGTGCCCTACAAGTCTGATTTATTTAAGACCATAGGAATACCCAAGAGCCAAAAAATCATCTTGATTAACACAGATCTGTTGCAACACAGCCCTCCAGCAAGTGTGGATTCATCAGTGCCTTTAGCAAGAAGACTCGCAAAAAAAGTCTGGACTGCCATATATAGATGATTGCTTTTGTTTGCGAATAACCCTGTGTGTAAGAGCTGAACTGTGCTAGCCCACCAAACATAACCCCCCTCAAAAACAACAGAAATAATTTTGCACTGTAGCATTGCAGCTTTGGATGCAGTCTCAGCTTAATTAATAATCAAGCCTTACACTTTCGCGGGCTACCTCTCAGTACTGTCACACATTTCCTTCAGCACGCTTGCTTGCTTTTGGAGAAACAGCCACAAGATTGACAAGTCCATGAAACAAAATTACCCCCCTGAAACCAGAAAGAAGGTGTCCTCTCAAGGTCATGTTCAGACAAATGGCATGAGCTGTGTGCTAAATCTCTAGCAATTTACCTGGGCTCTGGATGAACAGAATCCTTCAGTATCCTCTGAAGCTCTAATGCCAACTCCTCCTCCTTTTCTTCCTCCATCTCCTGTATCAAATTCATTGTGAAGTTTCAAGGGGGAAAAGTACTCGCAAAGGTTATTCTAAAGCTCAAATCTAAATGCATTTTTAAACACTGCTGAACTCACTGCAGATGCCGTACACTATACAAAGAGCCATAGAAGGCCCACAGTAATACGCTAATTCCATTGCTAGAAGAAAGGGAGAAGACTTCAATCAATCTTGAAATTAATTTTGCATTTAAAAATGTAACAGCTTCTGCACTGCATAGAGTGTCAATTCTTTTATCATGATTACTTGTTATGTGTCAAACCATTTAGTCCCACCTCCTATTGTGCTGTGATTGAGTTCATGGCAGCAAACATACTGGTCATAAAAACAATGAAAGCTTGAATGCTGCCCTAAATATTTGTTTCACTGAAGCTGAATAATCAAATGCACATTATGATTTTTTGTCAACAACTTTAATTTAGTTCTGTTTAACTGATTGCTTATGCCTTACCTATTTTTTCCCCATAAAGGAGGCCTGTAGGACAAACAAAAAGTTGGTAATTAAGCCTCATCTTCTTGTAAATAAAGGAATGTCTGAGAGATTTTTAACATATCAGTTCCACAAGTCCTCCTCTTATGTTCCAGTATCCCTTTTGCCCATTTTAAGTTTCTGAATCCAACTGGTGGCTTCAAACTTTTCAACCTGGATTCCTAAAACATTTTCAGTGAACTACAAACCCTTTGAAGTTTCAAATACTTGGATTGCTCATAGTGTGTATGAACTTGCTCCTTTTAGACATGTTTGGGTGCTCCAAAGTCTGAAAATGTCTGGACTTGCCGGAGCTTACTGCTCGGGGAGTGTGCCTGCAAGGCTCCGACTCGTCTGCCATACTAACTAGCACTGGCGAGAGTGCGTCCTTTCCACTGGCAGAGGATGTCAAAGCCTACAACGAGGGCCACTGTGGTGCATGGAGACGGAGAGGTTGTGAGCATCTGAATGCTTCTGAGATCTGCTGCAGGAGTGTCCTTGTGTGCATGCACAAGGTGTAAAAGTGAATTACATACAGAGAGGTAAGTTTATAACTGAAGTGGCCAAGGAGAGAAAATCAACATCTTCCAGGACACCTGATAATGCTACTAGTCTTCTGATAATTGGCATGTCCTCAAGAGCAGTAGACATGGGGTCCTATCAACTAAAATTCTCTTGGGCTTATTTATTCTACTTTCTTAAAGCATCTCTTTTTAGGATGTGGAAAGCTCTCAACTTTCACTGCTACCTTTCCATGAAATCATTCTATTTGAAGTCTTGTGTGAAAATTGTTAAAATTTCTATTTCTTTTTCCATTCACAGCCTCCCTAACAACTAAAGAAATGCTGTGTTCTAGAAATGTAGTATATTTTTTTATCAAATTCCAATTTAAGAAGAAATATTTTACTCCTTCTATGAGGTTAGGTATAAATTTTAACTTTCCATGCTTATTACAAAGACATTTTCACCTAGAAAATGTAAATGATATTTTAGCCTTGTGGTTCCAATGTGAAGATTTGAATACAATCCCACAAATAGATGAAGAAATGCACCAAGGTGAATATGTATGGGGAAAAAACAGGTTGTTTTGGCTGTGGTTAAGAGCAGAAAACAGGGGAGCCACACAGAGTGTTGGAAGGCATGCATTGTTATTCACTGTGAATTTTGCAGATCCTTTTCTCTGCTTCACAACCTTTAAGTGCTGGTCTACTTTTTAACCTGCTCCACAGATCTGAGGGCACTGCAGATCTGCTTTACTTACTTTACTGCTTACTACTTTATTAACTGCACATAATGAGGTATGCAACACTTCAAATAACAATACATCAGTCAGCAGAACAGGAAGTTAAAATGCATGGCTTGGTTTGGCGTGCTGTTCACCTTCGCTCAAGCAATTAGAACGGCTTAAGGCTAACACTGGAAAAATAAGAGAGATGGTATCATTTATCTTTTTCTCTTTTTTCAAAGAAAACCTTTGTAAAAAAGGAAGGTAATGTTATTTTTCAAGTTGAATTTATGTTTCTTATTTATTCTTTATGGGAGTATACTTTTTTGTCTTACATATAGGCAAAGCTGGCAAGGTCAACCACTGTTAGAGGTAATAGAAGTCCTTTGGTTTCTCTGCCTACTTTGTCCATGCCAAAGCGCTGACCATTCAGGCTGGCTGCCACCACAGCTGTCCAGAAGGGAAAAATTTAGGATGTGAATCCTGCTAGGGTGAAGGTTGGTGTACACTATTGCTGCTGTGTCCATATCTATTCCTCGCATCTCTGCAGCAAGGGCTTCCTCCCCTGTCCCCATCCCTCTGCTATTCCTTGCCAGTCCTGTGGACTCTGGAAGAGCAAAATTTCAGTCTTGACTGATCCACTTAAAGTTTTGACTGAATGATTGTTCTGTTTGCTCCGTATTAACCTCTGAAGCACAAAACAGAAAGAGCCAGACTATCTAATTTTCACAGTCGGACAATCAGACCCCTAACTTGCTATAAGAGAGTAAGAAGTGAGACGTATTCAGTGGATAGCCAAGTGTGAGAAGAGAGAATAACTACATTAAACTTTTTTTCTACTTTAAAAAAATTTCATGATTTTTTTTTGTGTGTGTTTACTGGTTCATTTTGGAAATAAAATACTGAATTAACCCAAGACTTCCCCCAGTCATACTGTCCAAAAATTAAAAACTCACACAACAGCCATTCTAAAAATACATTGTTAATTGTATACTGATATCTTTAAGCTCTTAGAAACAATGGAAACAATTAACTGGCCTTTAGATTGTGCCATATTTCTGATGAAGGTAGAGAGTATGCTCAGCAAAAAGCAAAGACAATTAGCTCTTTGAGATTTCACTTATTTTTGTGATATTGTTGTTGTCTGTCCGTCCACATTTATAAATAATGGGCCAAATTCAAACATGATATGAATGTGGGGATTATTTTAATACATTCACAATTGAACAACAGAGTCACCTTAAATTGTCTCACTGAATAAAACTATCTCCTGTTCTCTAAAAGGGAAAATGAAAGAATCCAACCTAGCTTATGGCAACAGTTTTCAGTGTTTTTGTGCGCTTTTTCTGTCTTTCTTAAAATATCCATGATTGGTGAGAAAAGAATCCTCTGTTTTCCTGTGGTTTTCCATTCAGAAATGATGGCATAATCTGAACTGTGTTTGCTTTATAAGCACATATTAATGGGTGAGAATGGTTCCAAGACCTGGGACGTTTTCAGGGGAAAAGCTGAAGATAAGCTAGAAATGTTCGTTACGCTATTGGGACTACGTACAGAACTAGAGAGGTGTTTGCCCACTAGGAAGATGCTGAAGACCAGCTGTGATCATATTGTGCCACAGCAGGGCTGGAAAGGGGCAGTACATTACTGTAGGCAGTGGGGGATGCTGGTATGACCCTCACATGACAGTACCAATGCCTGAGTCAGCGGTCCCCTTTGTGACTATAGGACAGGTCTTTCAACACCCTGGGTGCAAAAATCTTACAACTGGAAGGACAGAACTTCCCTCTTAAGCCTTTCAACCATTTATTCTGCAAATCTAGTCTCACAGGTCAGACGTGCACCATGTAGCTACGTGTTGGTGCAAGGGTGCTGGGATTTCCTCTTCACGGCAGCCATCACATTGCAGCCATGTCTTGATATCAGAAATACTTAAATGAAAGCATCCCCAAAGAAAAATCACACCAGTTACAAAAAATCATGGTACAGAAGTAGAAGCCCAACTTAATGTACCAAGTTGCCAGCGCTTCTACAAACAACATACTTTATGAACTGGACTGAGAGGCAACAGCATGTCTGAGAGCTGTCTGTTTGCCACCATGTTCATATTATTCTAATACTTATCCAGTGGTCAGTAGCTCAGCTTGATAGTTTTGTTACAGAGGTGTAGCAGCTTTAGTTTCCAAATCAATTTAAATAGTAACCACAGCAAGACTGTCTAGCAATGCCATAAGGAATGGTTTATAAAAGCAAGGTTTGAGGCTAAAAAAAGTTACTTTCCTGCCTGTATTGAAATGGAAAAAAAATCTTTGTTGTATTGATATGGAAAACTGCTCTTGAACACCTAAAAGCAGCTAGAGAGTGAACAATAACTACAGATTGCAAACACCAGGATCAATGGCAAATGAAAAGTATGGTAGAAAAGGATAGTTACAGTCTCCTTTTGAAATATGCTGAGCTTGGCCTAATTTGCACTGAACTGGCTACTGTGTTGTGGAGTCAAACTAGGGGATCACAACTGTCCTTTCTGGCCTTCCAACCTTCTCTGTTTCAGTGCCACAGCCTAAGCTCAAACCCAGAGAATGACCTTCTGGCTCATAGGGCTGCCTCAGAGTTAGCAAGGAGATAGCCAGATACCTCCTACCAAGGGATGACACTAACAATCCCTTCCTAGCAATGAACAGGAAAAATAATACCTCTTTTCCCAAAGGATGTAGGTATGTCATGGAGATTTTGGACTTTAAAGATGTTTTGTGATTAAATATGTGATATTTGGTACCACTAGAGGAACTAATTTTGCATAGAGCTTTGTCCCAGGTAATTTTGAGATTATGAGACCTAAGGGCAAGGTACTTCCAAATGTGTATAAATTTAAGTGCTTAAGTAGTGACCTGATTTTTAGTTTCTGAATAGCTGGAATTCTCATTTGCTAACTATTGCTGGCTGACTATTACCATTTACTTAAGTCTTTTAACTTAAAACAGGTGAATTTGAAAATACTTGCCTAAGCACTTAACAAAATTTGAACTCACAATTTATGTCCATAGAAAGGGGTATTCATTGTGAGTTAGTTTTGATAACTCTGAAAGGAAAGGCTAAGACCTGCTTTCTTCCTACCAATGCATTATTGTGCTGTGCTGTACCAACCCAGATGTTGGTGACATTTCCAATAGGCTGCCACAAAACTCAAACTAATTATGGAGACAGAAAATACTGACTGGGAAAAAAGACAGATAAGAAAGAAAGCACCAAGGTAAACTTCTCACAAAATCTGTATTTTGCATCATCAAGACCTTTCTTGACAAGCTTCATCTCTGCTCTTTATATACACAGAAAATTAGCATATCACTTGATAATGACCTATCAAAACCTATGCTTTGATTACAAGCAGCTGCTTTTGATTACAATCAATGAATCACTAATTTGTGCTCAACCACAGAACAGTTGGATTCCATCTATTATTCATTCTTGAAGTGGAGATCCTATTTAGAACTGGATTCCAAATTTCACTAAAGCTTTTACCCTCTTGGCTATTAATAATTTTGTTTTGAAGTTAGGTCTCTAAGGTTTCACGATGGCCTCTTTTGTTATGCTTAAACTCTGAAATAATATGCTCAGCTGTTGGCCAGATCTATGCATCTTTCTCCCTGACCGTATGTCTAGAATGGGCTAATTTAAGTCATCTAACAACCACATGATACTCTTTTGATTTTTAAAAGCCCTAGCCTTTATGTCTGGTATAAACTGAGCCATACTCACAAGGGACTGATATAATATGGTCTGTGATTTTGTGGCATGAGATTTGTAGGTCTATGAATTTCTTTACTCTCTCTATATACACACATATGACATGATAAAAAGATACATAAATGTCAGATGCCTTCTCAATTCAAGGTATTTAACTTAAAGTCATAGGATATAATGCACCCTTGTATAATTATATGTGCATAAACATACACATTATTCAGATAAATCCAAACCTTTCAAGCTCCAAGATCTTATGTTCAGCAATCTTTGATTACATTATCGCTAGTTCAAGATAAGGAACCATATGTTTTTTCTTAGATAATCAGTGAGATTGTTCACAAGAGCGTGTGAATGACTTCTACTGTGGAAGAAAATGCTCTCTTGTGTAAGTTGTTTCCAGTGTAAGACTGTGTGGCTCACAAATCTGCATGACTCCATCAACCAACATATGAGCGACACTTCATTTGATAAATGGATGATGACTAGACTCAAAATGAAACTAACGATCAATGTGTACTGGTTTCTATCAACAAAAAATAATAAATGTTCACCATCAAGCAAGCAAGTTAATTTATAAGCCAAAAATGTCAAAAAAACCCTGCCATTCAATTTGGGTGGTAGGTTTGATAGATAATTTTAAAGGTCCACTCTAAACAACTAGTAAATATTTTCAATGTATATGGAAACATTTTCAAAATGCCACTCACACCTCAAAGCCTGAATACTGTTCTTTGGCTAAATCTGAAGCAGCCAGCTCAGGCTTAGGGCTCAGTCTTGTGGAGCATCACCAGCACTTGGTTGGGGATCATAACCCTGCTCTCCAGCCATGGGTTCTCTCACTCCTCAGACCTCTCATGAAATGTGGCAGAAACTGTGACCCTGAAAGGCAGCTGGAAACCAGTATCAAGTACCCTGGGGTGCATCCCCCAAACTGTAAACCTGAGGAAGGAAAATATAGATATCTTGTTGATAGTGGGGTAGTCCAGAGAGAAAATCAGTTTTGACAACAGAATCTGCTTAGAAAACAATAGTCTCTCTTAAATTTACTCTTAAATTGCATTCTAGTTCTGTGAGTGAGATTTACTGCCCACAAGAAAGAGCTGAGAAAAAGAGGGATACCTTGTCAGTTCAAAACGGTGGGCACAATCGTTGCAAGTGTAAAGTGGCACCCACAAAATCAAAGATGCAATTTAAAAATCACACCTCAAGCTTGACAAACACATGCTCCTGGGGACCCCGGTGCAGTCCACGTCTCTAACGAATGCTTCCTGCTCCTCCTATCTCTGCCCATTGACTTTAATATAAATCGTGCCTCATGATTTTTTAAATAGTCAACAGAATGCTGTAATCTGTAACTCTTACTCATATTAATAAGTACTTAATCATCTCAATAGGATCTAGATACACATTGGGACTGCTCCTGAGAATAAATTGCTTCCTATTGAACATAAGGACTCAGGCCCATTTTTATTTACACATTTTATGTGAGATTCACAAGAAGAGTGTGAAAATTCAGCCAGAGGTCTCATTACAAGAGTTGCTGGGAGCTAAATGCCTTTGAATATCTGGCACAGAGCATGAAATATCTGACAGTCAATCCATAAGAGACAAATATTGCCCTCAGATGTAAGTTGCTCCCACTGAAGTCAGTACGTTACACAAACTTCACCAGGGAATTTGACCATAATATAGCTGTTAAGGCAGACTGGCATTTTAGAGTTCATTTTTAAGTAAGGTAGTTCATTAGAAAAATAGCCATGTAACTGAATGTTTAACCACTAACACATAGATTTGAAATGTCAGGGAGGAATAAATATTACGTTTGCAAGTCTTTTTATTTCTCAGGGAAAGCTACATAACTCACTAGGCCCTTTACAAACAAACAAACAAAAAGAGGAATAGAAATGGCTTCATGCTCTTGAAACACCTCTGGGAAACAGAATGACTGAGCGGAGCTGCATAGCAATTCAGCTATAATGGCCAGTAGCTTCAAACAACACAAAGACTGCATAAATGTCAGATTTCCACTACTAGCAGCCTGAAATCTTTGCAATAGAGTTGTTTCTATTACAATTCAATGTCACCATATGCTCTAATTACTGTTAAAATGCAGTCTATCATGTCAGAAATCTTTCAATTTAGATACACATCCACAGCCCAGGGCACAGGTAGATACACAGTGGCAGCGTACACTGAAACTATTATTGATGGCTATCACCAAAATAAATGAAGGAGGGTAAAAAACCTCACCAAAGTGCAAACACTGGTTTGGTGCTCACTGCTCTCTGCACTGGATCTTATGAGACTGTGGGATCAGACCCCTGGCAGAGTCACAGCCTCTGCTTTGTAAGACATCGCCTAGAAAGTAAAATTGAACCTCTGTGGCCTATTGCATAGATCTCGACTGAGGGAATCAAGCTAATGAAATCTGCGTGTTGAACACCCTTGAACACCCTCATGCTCTTCTAAATGTTTTTGGTTTAGCTGAATTTGCCTGCATGCAAGTCGAAGCAAACTTGAGTCCCTGTAAAATTGAACTCAAGGATCCTGAAATGGCTCACGCTGTTTCAAACATATGGATATAAGACATTGATGTGACTATAAAACTACTTTCCTATAGAGACAAAGCGTAAGGTGAGCTGAGTTTGTACTGATGTGAGAGAAGTACTATGAATTATCATTATTTGCTACATCATGGTAATATACGCAATGCTAGAAAATGGGTAATCACATAAGACAGCAAGGATCAATTGAATTCACTTGAAACCAGGTTCCTTTTTGCTTTGTGGGGGCACTAAGGACCTCTGGCAGTTTGCATAAGTGTGGGGTTCTACTATCAAAATGTACTACCACATTGTGCAATTCATAATACACAGTTATTGGAAGTAATGCATCTCACTACTAGGATTTTGGGTTACGGCGCACCATACCATTAAATTTCTAGGAGCCTGCTGTTGGCTAGATGTGGTTGTCTCTTCACATTTTCTTTCTGTTCATTTAGGATTCTGTTTGTTATATGAAGGCAGACACATACAAATACCTACACACAAGCTCCATGTGCTCTTTCATTCAAAGCTTAATTTCTTTTCCCTCTTAGTTTTCATGGGCATAAGCAGAGAACTTAAAGATAGTGAAAAAATAAAATCAGGTAATTAAAAATTCAGTATTTGCTAAGTTTTGAGTGCTGCTTCAGAACATGAGTGGGGTGATATTTTAGTGCAATTATTAATGAAAAAAGTCCTATTGGTAGGATGAATGCGATATGCAGCACTGAAAGACTGATCTTTTCCAGCAGTAGCAATTATCTGACGTGAGATTTAAAAAACACCAGTGAAACGTATGTGACTTACTTTTCACATGAGAGGTAATCACTTTGTCCCTAAAGTTCACTGTGAATTTCTGGTGTTCTGGTGTTTTCTTCTGAAAATTGAGTTCATCAAAATAACACTATGAAAGGCAGAGACTTTTTTAAATAGCTTTCCATTAACTATCATTTTTGTCATCTTAGTATAATCTTTTGTGACACATCTGACCGTTTTGCCATGGGAATAAGGAATCGTGAATTGGGAGAGGCTACTGAGAGGAGCAAATAATTTCCAGGACCTACAGGCACCTCCATAAGATATTCCCCAGTCTGCTGTGTGCCTAGTAACTTCATCTCTTTATTTCCCTTATATCTTTATGTCTTGGTTTTGGCTGGGACAGAGTTAATGCCTAGTAGCAGGCATAGTGCTCTGTTTTGGATTTAGTAGGAGAAGAATGCTGATAACACGCTGATGTTTTTAGTTGTTGCTAAGTACTGCTTATGCTCGTCAAGGACTTTTCGGCTTCCCATGCTCTGCCAGGTGCACGAGAAGCTGGGAGGGGGCACAGCCAGAATAGTTGATCCAAACTGGCCAAAGGGCTATTCCATACCATATGGCGTCATGCTCAGTATAGAAACTGGGGGGGGTTGGCCGGGGAGCAGCGATCGCTGCTCGGGAACTGTCTGGGTATTGGTCAGCGGGTGGTGAGCAATTGCATTGTGCATCACTTGCTTTGTAGATTATTATTGTTATTATTATCATTACTATTTTACTTCAATTATTAAGCTGTTCTTCTCTCAACCCAGGAGTGTTTCTCACTCTTACTCCTCCGATTCTCTCCCCCATCCCATCAGGGCAGGGGGAGTGAGCGAGCGGCTGCGTGGTGCTTGGTTGCTGGCTGGGGCTAAACCACGACAAAGGTAAAGTCTCTAGTTACAGCTTCTTTATAACACTGCTGGAGATCTAGGGATAAACCAAGCTGTATTTATCATCAGATATTTCATAAGCATGAAAAAGAGGACAGGATAAATGCTATGTACAACAAATTGCATAAAAGCACAAAGCAAAATAGCAGCTACCTTCAGAAAACAGAATTATTCCTAGAAAAGCACTTCCCTTCACCTTAATCCACATTAATCTTTCTGTCACCCCTCAGTCTAGTGCTGGCTGGATTTCCTGGTCCTGTATTTCTGGAGGCTTCCAGAAGGATAGGCAGTGCCATAGCGCAAATAGGATATAATTCTGATTTTAAAAGAAGAAACATATGTTCCCTGATATCCAGCTGGATTAGACTGATTGTTAGTGAAAAAGATATAAATTGAAGGTGAATTTTAAAACATTAAGCTTACAAAGATCTGAAAACCTGGGCAGCAGGTACAATCAAAATGGGCAGACATAAATTCTTCAGGGGTACTGCTACCAGGGGTGGCATTTTGCCCTTTCTACAGACTTACGTGCCTGGGAGCACTTTAGAAACATGATTAAAAGTTCTTGCTAGTGCCTATCAACACTCACTGCCTACTGCTCGGGAAGCAAAGTAGGTGTAGCTGCATGAGCAAAAAACTGGTTGTGTCCTTCATTCTCCAAAATTTAGACCCACAAAGAAAGATAGTCACTGTTTTGTTTCAGCTTTGAGGAAGCGTAGATCAGAGACGTCCTTTCAAATCCAGCTATGGTAAAAGTTTAATTAAAAGAATTTCAGCATTTCCTATTGCATTTCCTTAAAAAAATAAGATGCACAAACTAGGAGCCTTGAATAAGCTGATACATTTTTTAAATCAGCTTGTATTCTGATGCTTGAACTGGTCTCAGAAGCATCTTCCTTTTATTATAATTTTCGTTTGCTGAGGCAAAATAAAAGCAGAAGGCATGATTTTTGAGAGAAAAACAAACAACAGGGATTAAACTTAGGTCTGTGTATTCCATCTGCGATACCAAAACAAGCTATCAGATTACTGCATAAAGGGAACTAAAAGCATGACCTATACATTTATTTTTGCTCATGCTTTTCACTGTTCTGTTGGTTTTTACTGCAAGGTTTAATTAAAATTAATAGCAAGTCAGGCTGGCTTCAGATTGTTTGGAAACACTACAGAACAATTGGATTGTATCTCCACCTACTGTTAGCACTCAGTTATCTTGAGAAGGGTACATCTACAGCATTTTAAAGCGCTGACATGTATGATGCTCTGGGATACAAGCTGGACAGGTCATGAGCAAGAAAACAGCAGACTGAATTGATGGGGAAAGTTTAGTTTTGGCTAAACCCCATATCATTACTGCTATAAAAGGGCTGCAACTGAGAGCTTTGAGCTGCTTCTGTCTACTGTTTCCTTTCTTGTGTCAAAGCCAGGTGCATTCATGCAAAAGGAGCAAACAGCCTTTCCTCTTTTTTCCATATATTACTTTGGAGATTTTCTCCTCCTTTGTATCTATGGGAAAGTTTCTTGTGAAGCCGGGGCTCACAGAAGCACCAGCATGCTTTGAAGTGCATAGTTTAAACACACTTCAGAGCAGGTTTCTCAGGAGCAACCTTGTATTTTACATTAATGAAAAGCTTTCCTCCGAGATTATGCAGATTTCCCTGCAGATGCTACCTAACAACATGTGGACTACATCTTGCCATCCCTAAATATTCCTTTTTTTTCTTCCTTGGGCTAGAGTAACCCAAGGAGTTTGGCAGTGTCACAGCAACAACTGCTGCTCAGGTACCCCACTGCTGAGGGCTTTTCCCAACTCTGAATTAGGCATTTTGGGGTATGAAAAAGGCCAGACCGAAGGGTTCACAGCAACCACCTCACTGGATCTGCCCAGGAAGTAGAAGATGTAAAATACCTGGATACTTGCCTCGTTCAGGGACTCACTTGTGCAGAGGCACTTATTTGCATTTAGGGTTCACATAGGTAAACCCTTTCATTAGACAGGCAAAAGAGGTCTGGTCTTTTCCAAGGGCAAGGGCAAGACGGTCGTGCCCCTTTTTATCTAGTAGCTCAGTAATTAGAGCAGCTGTCTACCTGATGTGGGCCCCTACCTTGACCAAACAGCTCCTCCACCTAAGGGATCAGGACTCATCCCTCCCACCGGACAGCTGAAGCCACCAGAGCTGGGGTTTCCCACTGAGGCCCCTCTCAGTCCATTCTGTTGAAACTCTTCCCCTTTGCATGACCCAACTCAATATTTGTTGGGCCAGAGAGTGAGCATCACGCTATAGCTTAGTCATTGTGGCAGTCTGCAGGGAGAGACTCCCATCTCTGCTCTGATGGATGTTGAAGTATTTTCAATGAAGAATTCACTGGAACAAAGGCGCGGCAGCATTTTGTTCGGCACACAGCCCGGAGGGGCCAAGCAAATGGGTCAAGTGCTGCAATGGGGAGGAGGGATTTGACTTTGCATCCTGCATCTGGAGTGCAGGTTAGGTCAAGTTGTATGCCCCAAAGGAACAGGCTTTTAGTGTCTCATGGGACTTACCTGCTGCTCTCAGCTGGAGCAAAGTGTTCCTGGGAAGCCTTTTTTAATTACTGGACTGGAGGCTAGAAAATCGAGTACTATAAATGTCAGGAAAAGCCAGGATTAAGGTTGCCTACTCAACTCAATCTTGCCCTGTACATGTATTTTGAATGTGTGTTTATCTAGAAGACTCCTTTTCACTCAGGGCACAGAGTGGCAAGTGGGTTTTGTGTCTATATTTGCATTTGGCCATTGGCCTTATATACCTCACATTATACAAAGCCTTCTGTGATGACAGACGTCATCTGTAAAGATAGATTAATAATTGTCAATATTTTAATTTCCTTCTTTGGTACTCATTATTCCAGTGTACAAACACTCCAAAATTTTAATGAATTTCATATCCTGCCTAGAACATGAGTGGGTTTTGTTCCCTCTTTAAAAAGTGGATTTGATGCACAAGAGAGATTTATGTCAAAAAGTACTCATTAATTTTGGGTACCCAGTTTGAGCTGTCTCTGTATTCTGTAGCATTTCATGTATTCACACACATTCTCCAGCTGATACATTTGTTGCACAAGTGCTCACCAAAACTCTGGGCCAAGCCCTACACAAAGGCTCTTGTATATCTAGAAAACAAGAAAGAAATAACAATCTCTGACAAAACTGGTGTAAGAAAGTTACCCAACTACATATAAAGACTGTCTTGTAAAAACAAAAAAAAACCCGTGCTGTTTTAACCAAAAGACTATCCTGTCTTATTCACCCTATAATTTCTGGCTTACTTAACAAATGAGGTAGTGGCCTCTTGTTTGCTTTACCACAAAGTCCTAGTTCATTGCCAGACCTGACCCTTTCTGCATATAAATGAAGCAGGACACTGTAATTAAAAATTCTACCTTAATACACATGGAAAAGTGGGACAAATTAAGGGTGTACAAACAATATAATTCAGGCATTAAATCTTTTGCAAAGAAAATATTTTTTCAGAATAAAAAAAGACATCCACAAGATTTTGATTTAAAAAAAAACCCTCCTCTCTGTAATTTGAATTTGTTTTCATACTGACACCAATATAGCTCATCGCAGAACTTAATATCCAACATCCAGACCTCTACCATTTGAGTTACTGGAATAAAATAAGCGTAGTGAGAGGGAAAATGTTACCATTGCTTCCGTGTTCTTGTGCTGATGCCAGGGGACTCTCAGAAAAAAACAGTGACTTCAGACCACACTGTGAAGGAAGGTACTCCACACAAAGCTTTTGTGACTACTGACTTCCAAATTTGAACCTGTCTTTTTTCCCAGCCCCTCGTTCTTTCTCTACCCAGTCCCAGACTAAGGAAGTCCCTCTGCTAGGAAGTTTCTCTCCATAGTTGTCTTGGCCATAGCTTCCCCAGCCACTTCTTTTGGAGATGCAGGTCCTTATCACCCCTGGTTGGCACTGGAGACAGTACCTGTACCAAGGAGTCATCCCTGACACCCTCCCAAAATCTTCTTGACTGCTTGTGTCCTGTGGCATTGATGATACAGCAAATGTCAGGGAGGTCAAAGTCCCCTCTATGAACCAGGACTGTGTTACAGATATTTCCTTAAATTATTTAGAAAAGATGTCTTCCACTTCTCACCCTGATTGTGCAGTCTGGATCATGATTCACTAGCTCTCAAACAGCTTTTTGTCCATCCTATACATTCCTATCTGTCCATCCATGGAGATGGATTCCTTGGTGAATTCAGATGCTAAAATGCCACGAGTTTCTTTAGGACATGTACAAACCACATACAGATGTATACACAGATTTATAACTACTTTGGAAAATATTTCTTGGATTTACATAAAAAAGGAAAAGGCAGATACTTGTCTTATGGCTCCCACTGTCTGTCAGCACTGAGAAAATGTAACTGGCATGGATCACTGGGACAGTTGAAAGAGGAAA
The DNA here is from genome assembly GCF_030463565.1 of Pelecanus crispus. NCBI lineage: Eukaryota > Metazoa > Chordata > Aves > Pelecaniformes > Pelecanidae > Pelecanus > Pelecanus crispus. Next base: position 11,010,418 of record NC_134644.1, read on the forward strand.
GCACCATAACTTTTTGACACTGTTTTAAGGTTCATTTTCCCCAGTGCAGTGTCAGAAATGATTGAGTTGTTTGTATTGTACTTTTCCTAAGAAAATTCAGCCAGAGGCAGAGAGTAGGTGCTAGGAATTTTCAAATTATTAAAGTTTGCAGCTGAAATTTTTAACAGGAAATGCCAAGAAGCTTTAATGGTTGGTAATGCTGTCCAACCTGCCTCTAGGTATAAGCTATAAACAAAATACCTAAGACAGAAATTTCAGTATGCCTATATGAGACATCTTTTCACTATACCTTGAATGTTACCATGAATGAAGACAGCCTGTACCTTCATCAAAAGTGCCTTTTATCTTCCAAAGAGAAAACACACAGCATACAAATGTATCCTCTGTACTGCTTCCAAAAGCAGAAAGGCTTAAAAAACACTTCAAAAAATAAGCAAATACTCAATATAAGTGCACAGGCTACCGTTTTGAGCTCATGTGCTGCATTGTTTCATATTTAAGTGAATTCATTTAGGAAATGCAGTTGTCATAATTTTCTGTTAAGCTCTCAGGGCTGGCAGAGACAGCTAGCTTAAAGAAAGACTAGAGTATGTGTAAGCATCAACCTGTACTTATGTGTCCTGGTTTCGGCTGGGATAGAGTTAATTTTCTTCCTAGCAGTCCCAAAATCAAAAAGGAAGCTTCATGAGTTTTGTGGGGCCTGGTCTTTAGTATAAATATGATAATGGATTTATGATTTTTGGCTCAAAATGGGTGTAAACTGTTTTCTATTTATTGGTTATGCTTTCTGGGTTATCTCTTTTTAAATTAAGGCTGTGATTAACTTTGATGTGCCTATCACCACTAGATCACAGGCTTACTTATCCAGTACTGCTGGGAAGCTGAAATATTTTAATGACAGTCTAGAAATGAGAAAAACATTAAAGGAAAAAAAATATACTAAGGTCCCAATAAGATAACATTACATAAAAGCCGCCTTCTGAGGTGCCCATGTACACCTCAAACACTCATTCAAAGACAGAGATGAACCTTAAACATCAGTGTTGCTAAGTAGTCTGTCAGCTAGTGACTACCATTTGTATCATGAAAATGATGTGAATTGAATGACTAATAGTCCAGAACTCAGGATCATTGATACAAGATTTCTAGATTACTAGAGAATCACTTGATTATGAAGATACAACCAAATTATCACATCACTTAATTTTTAGACCTTATCCAAGCAACAATCTATAACTTTAAATAATTTTTTGTGAGAAATTTTAAAAAGTAGCATGGATCTATCAAAGTCTCTTGGAACAAGTATTCCTGATTGACGCCAGCAAAACACGAACTATATTCACAAAGAGTTATTTTAATAGCCCCAAGAGTCAGTTTTACCTGCAAAACACTTTAAAAAAAGCTAAAAAACATAATGCCAGTAGGAAAAAGTATTTTCTGTATCAAAAGTGACACAAAGATAATGATATAATTATTATTTAACAGATTTTTTTTTTTTTTTTAAATTTGTATCTTGTAATTTTAGGCAGCCTCATAGTATCTCCTAATGTGTAAGGTAGGACTTCCTCCTATGGCAGCCTTCTGCACCAAAGCTGATTTAGATGTATGTGCTGGAGTCATGTGTCTGTGGGAAACACAAGTCCTTAAGAAAATCAGCCTTGTTGTCAGGAAAAAACCCTAACTTAAATGAGCCCCTCCCCCCAAATTGTAATTGTAATTTCAAATGTGTATGGGATATCTCCTTTTATGTTTTCCATTGATTGTGCTGATGTTAGCACAAGATGCAGAAGAATGTTGTGTTATTGCAAACAACTTTAATTTTGATGTATCTAATTCATTTTTAATAAGGACAACTACATATTTCCCCTTAGAAACGTATTTAAAAGAGCCTGTAATAAACTTCATTCTACAAAGCAAGGCTATTTATAGGCCAAAAAAAAAAAAAAAAATCCAAGTATGCTGTTTTCAAAGAAAAAATTGCTTAAGCAGGTGCATACTAAAAAGCTGAGCTTGTTTGTGCATAAAAGCCTATAGATTTTTACTGGTAATTCAGAAACTTGATGTGCATGTAGGTGGGCTTAAAAGCAGCAAGTATACAATATTTCCATATCAAACAAACGTTGATATAAAAGATTGCTCCTGCAAAATGTAAAAAAGAAACAACTTTCCCTATAAATATGGATCGTGTCTTCAGAAACAAGTTTTCAAGATTACTTTATTGAAAATGGAGGTAGGAGACAAAAGATCTCAAATGAGATGCCCAACTAGAGCAGCTTGGTGCAGCATTTCACTCCTGCCACTTTAAAAGCTGCCCCCATATTTTCCAAAACTGAATGTTTTGCTTTCAGCTCCAGAACACATGGTGGGAACTGTACTTCTTGGGTTCACAACTTCCACAGAGGCTGTAGGATACAGTGGTTTATGCCGTGCAATTATGTCCTTCCATTCTGTCCAATACCAGCAATGAAAAACATCTTTATTTATGCTTGAAGAATCAGGCATGGACCAGGGGTTTTAGGTTTGGATGTTGATGCAGATAGAAACCAGGTGTTACTGCATATCTGCCTTAGATCCTGCCCATCAACCCCCCAGCTCCTCAGTGCTGGTTAGGATCTCATCCTCTGATGAGTATGAAAAATGGAGGAAAAACACTGAAGAAAACCAGCCCTTCTTGGCAAACCCATGTGACTCAGGCTGGGGTGACTTCCTCAGTGGTCTTTCCCTCACAACAAAAGTAAGAACGTGGCAGCAAAAAAAGACAGCAATAAGTTGCAAGAGTAAGCAGGCTGGCCAGTTTGCCCCTTCTCATGATCAAAGAAATGAGAAATTTCATACTGGTATTCTAATTCTGACATCCCCCATTACAACGATTGTATAATATATTCCAGGATCGCCTACTCCTTCGTTCCTGTCATTTGATGCTTGGACTTGGCCTGCCCCATGCCATGATCATATGCAATTCATTGATGGGAGGTCAGTACATGACGCATGAGGCCAGAAAAAATACATCAAGTTCCTTGGATGTTTCAAGGGAAAGAAGTGGATGAAACGTTTATTGTGGCATTCAGCACCCATTTCAATTGGGCTGCTATTAAGACTAGCAGAATAACAGAAATTTAATAGCGAATGAAGACTCTTACGGGTTAAACACTTTCAAAAAAGATGTACTTGACATATCTGGCCCATAGCCTGATGTGCATTTTTACATTGTGTTTTCAGAAGTAAGAGGATTTTTTTAGGTTGATCAGAGGCAGCTGTACTTTTTGAAATGGCTTATACTGTAGCTATACTTTACACTACACTAATGGACTTCTCTGATGCAGCAATCCTAATCCATTTGGGCTGCTATGGATGGCTACTTTTCTGTAAACTGCAGATAATTTTCTTCCCAATTTAAACATGAATTTGAATGAACATTAGTGATGGGCAAACTGAAATTCCGGAGGTGCAGTTCGGTTTGAAAAAGACCCACACATTTGCTTATCCAAACCTCCTGGGCCTACACAACGTGCAACTGCGAATGATCTTAGGAAAAGTCTCTCATGACATTTTCACCACTTCATGTATCCAGTGAAAACTAAACCCACAGATGCAGGGAGCAGAAGAGGATGAAAACACATTGTTCAAATAACTATTTGACTATTAATAAACTTTTGTTAAAGTTTTGGGTTACATCAGTCTGCGAGATGAAGGAATATCTGGAACTGTCACCATTTCATTTATTCATACTTCTATCAAAATAAGACTGGAGGCTATCAGAGAGTGTGTTGACAGTATTTCCATGCTGCTTGTCTGTACTTTCTCGTTTCAAGGATGTGCTATATTGCTCTGGAAGCACCTTCTCTGATATACCAATGAAACTTCTAAAACTCGTAGCATTCTCTGAGGGCAGTAACTCATTTTCTCAGCACTAGACACATTCAGCAGAGTACTATTATTGCCTAGCCTATACCATCCTCCTGATACTGTCCAAATATACAGTTCGTTTACTGAAGAAGAGGTCCTAGGCAACCTATCCAAGGGCATACATTGGGTCAGTGGTAAAGACTGAGGAATTTGCTCAGGGGGTTCGTAGGCACACGTAAACTGGGCAATGGAGCGAATGAGGGAGAAAGCCGGGGCTGGCAGGGCAATGCAAAATCCTGTCTTGCCACAGTGTCCCAACCACGCTGTGGGGCAGCACTTCCGTGAGCTGCAAACAACTTTGTTTCTGGCATAATAAGAACAGGAAATATGTGGATGCAGACAGGGATGCTTCACAGGTTACAGGTTTTTGGGCAGTCCTTGATGCCCATCATCACCCAGCTGACATCAGGTACCATGCAGAATAATTTTCTTTTTTATTATTATTCTTTCTGAAATACAGTGTTGCTCTGATTTTAAAACCACTGGAGATAATGCCTGTCACAAGAAAGGATGTATAATATATTTTTACATTATCCAGAGTGGCTATTGATTTATTTTATTAATTGTATTGATTTATCTATTGGGTTTTGGTCATTCTTTTATTTGGAGTTGGTCCTTAATACCTAGGAACATATCTGCCCACAATGTTGTAAAGGTGTGAGAGGGATCACCATTTGATCCTATAATATTTGATTTAAACCATGAGATGCTATAAAAAAAGTAGCTCTATTGACTTCTAAACATCTTAATTTAGGAATGAAGGTGTAAGTTTTTCTCAGAATGCCAGAAGAGAAGGAGGAATAGTCTGTAGGCACTGTGTCCATACAGTGAAAGCACGTTTTTGTCATGGCCTCAGCCTTCTGAAAAATGAATGACAATTTGGACACTTCTAGAAAGAACAAACAGAATTAGAAAAAAATACATTCAAGATATCTTCTGGGAAAAATGTCACCTGTGTCTTCAAGAGAATCCTGTTTGCCTTCTTGCCAATAAAAGCTTTATACAAGAGCAAGCCATAATTATGGCTTTTTTTCCCCTCTGCCTTTCCTCCAAATCTCTCACAAACTTTCTTTCTTCAAAAGCAGCAGCCAAGTAATTTTTGCCAAAGAGAAAGAAACAGGAAAATCTATGGTACTTCTTTTCTTCTTTTTTCAAGTTAGTTACAACATTTGGTCTTACCTCATTACCTCCTGTAAGTATAACTTTCTATGAATGGCTGAAAGCAGAAGACTGCAATTACAATTAAAAAAAAAAAAAAAAAAGCAGCTATTAGAAGGAAATATTTCTGCTTTGATCACAGTATTGAGTGATATAGCCTAGAAAGCAGACAGAAGTGGCATAAATACACATCCACATTTGTGGGGGTGTGGTGTGTGCAAAAATATTTCAAACAATTCATATTGATTATTCAATATAAAAGATGGGTGAAATATCCAGATTATGCCTAAAAAATACTTCTAAAGAGATCGAAGATAAAGGCACCTGGTTAGTAAAATATTTAAGTTACTATCAGTTGTAACTGAAGGTGATGGCAAGCCTTTGGCACTCCAAATCCATTCCTGACCTTGTCAGGCCAGTGACAACCAGTGCCCGTACTCCTGGAGTCTTCTGTTTTCTGGACTGACAGACTTTGCTGCTGCCTCATGTATTATTCAATAGAAAGCAGGACTGAATGAAATAGATTTAAAAGACCTCTTTAAAAGGAAAACCACGACAGAAAAATAAAGGTTAATCAGAGAACCTGGTATTTTTTTTTCTACAATTTATAGAAAAAATTGCAGCTTTCACAGAGCTGGAGGTGTCCTTACTTGTTATTACAGGAACACCTTCAATTTTGCACATTTCTCCATGCTGACTTGCTGTCCACAGGGTGCTTGTAGAACAGCATATGGTACACCGTGGACATTTTTCTCCTACTAGAGAACCATAGTACAGCTTTGGCAAGCAAGCATTTTAAGCATCAATGGAAAACTTTGGAGTTTATTTTCTATGGTGGTCCAATTAAAGTTACCCTGCACCTCCCAGAGTCTTTCTATTCTCTGACCTGACATAGCTGTCAGGGAATTGGAAGTGTGTACTCATTTAAATCGATACCAGATTGTCTTAAAAACACATACACACAATATACTATAGACTGTATTAGCCTCTTCAAGAAGGTCTATGAGTCCGTTCCATGTTTCCTCTACATAAAGGCCTTTCACAATTAATTTCCATTTAGGTGTCTTGTCTGGTGTTGATTATTAAATACAATTGCTTTTACACTACAAAGATGAGCAGAATATGTATATGAATCCCATGCAAACATTTGATATACCAAGCACACAAATATGTTTAAAAAAAGAAACATGTACTGAGATACACAGCTTTTGTCCAAGTATGTGCAATATGGAGAGTAAAAAATATTTTTTGCATCTAGTTTTGTATTTCTGTGGTTTGTGCAATATTCTCATCAATAAGTCTCTAAAAACACCCACATGAGCTTCACCTAATGTGTATAAGCATTAGCATATTGCCATTGCAGTTGATAGGAGTCTCATTTGCTGAAAGTCAAATGTGTATTAAAATGTTAAGATTTCTCAGCATCTGAAGGACGCAGGCTACAAGATAATTGGGATGCAGTTCTACTGGGGATTTGGAAATTCAGTTCTATTCAAACTTGTAGTCCCACTGACCAATTTTTTTTTCCTGAGTTTTGAGAGCATTGTGCATGTGTATCTGGTTTATGATATATGGGATGTTACTTTCATATGTGCACAGACCCAGAGAACTCTATACAAGAAATTACACTAATAGAATTGAAGACCAGCTGGCAATACATGTTGGGCAAAAAAGGAAGATGTGACAACTTCAGCTAAGCCAACAGACAGAATCACTTGATTTTGTCTCTGCACATCTTTAAAATCATGCTCTGTGAACATTGTTATGACAGGGAAAAACAAGATTTTTTTCCCTGTAAAATTAAATGTCACTCTTGATAGCATAATATCTGAAACATCATCCCTCCAAGTCCACACCAATACTTTACACAGAAAATTAAACTCTCTCTCTGTTTATTGAGTGGATAATGCAGTCTTCGAATGTGTGAGAACCCCTGCTAGGTGAGAAATTAAAAAAGAAGCACTATAAAGTCTAATGGTATGTATGAAATACAAAAAAGAGAGAAAAAGGTAACTTAATTGGTAATCAGAAGAAATCATAAAACTAATCATGCAATTAATGTCTTAAAAAGCCAGCATATGAGGTGTGTATAATTACCAGAAAACAATGCAGTGATGGTTTCAAGGATTAATGAATTAATGATTGTTGGGGGAGGAGGATTTGATCTGCAATTTTATATATTAGCTTTAAATCCATGCTAAACTATTACTTTGCTTTGTTTACAGGAAATGCCCTCACCTTACACATAGAATTTATCTTTGAAATTAGTGTGGTTTTAATATGAAGTTTAAAGTGTTTTCCTTGAGAGAGACGCAGATGTGTTTCTTTTTCCTTCATATAGCTCCCCATCCTCCCCTCTTGTTCTTGGAAATGGGAGACTCTTTGCAAGGGAAAGAGTTCGGACAGCACATACATCAAAATGACACAAAGCCTAGAGAAATTCACCAATTGCAGGTGCTGGAATAAATTAACAAATATGTTAACATGCATAAATATTTTTATTTTTCTTTTTAAAATGTAAAGTACTACACCGCATATTATCAATTGTCCTTTGTTTCGTACACACATTAAAAAATAAATTTGTGTTCTGGTGCTGATTGCTAATTTGCTGATGATCTTATATATCAAGATGTTAATTTGTTGATAAAAGGAGGTGGTAGAAAATTACAAATGATTTAATACTGCTGTACATCAAAACATAAGCATTCCTTTGATTTAGTTGCCAACTACAGAGATTTCAAACCATCCTATGGTAAACGATGGTCTTTGTTCCTTTTTTTTATTTTTCTCATATGGTTCAAATGTGTGCATCTGCTGCTAGATGCGATAGCAATGCATGACGGGTGGAAGAATGGATGAAAGGATTAGGGTTTTTTTTTTTTTTTATGACAGCAGAGTCCTGTAATTCAACAACCTTCAAAGAAGGGCTGAGAGGATGACCTAATGGTGAGGGAGCTGCCTAAGGACTGGGGAGACCTGGGCTACCAAACGCATCCTCAGGGCTAACACAGCCTCTCCATGACTCAGTTCTCCATTTGTAACTGAAGGGTACATATTCTTTTCCTACCTTGATGGACTCTCAGAAAAGCAAATGCCTTCAAGACTGCCAGGTAGCCGGATGCTACAGTAAGAACAGACAGGTAGAAGCTTTAAAAATTGCATTGCTAAAAATTCAGAGATTTTTAAAGTAAAAAATGAATGAGTCCTTGTAAAATGTGCCCCTGTTAGAAATGTAAGCCCTTTCTATGAGAAGTTTGGCAGAGGCTGGGTTCCCACAAAGTCTGTGAGCCATGGTGCTCTGGGACTTGCGCGGCTCATGGGTTCAGCTCTCAGTGCAACCCCTCCCTTAGCGCCCAGATCATGCTCTCAGTTGGGGAAGGGAGCAAAGTAAGGAAAAAGAACAAGACAGAACAAAGAAAAGAAGGTACAGAAATGAGACTGAGAAGAAATTAAGCCAATTCTCAAGTCCGTTGCTGACTTTCCATGTGGGCTTAGACGCTCACAGCTCATTTCTACGCTCCAGGTCCCAGCTGTAAGAGTGATTATAATACTTGGCTGCTCCTCAGAGGGGTTCCCAGCATCCCTTCATTAATGGCTGGGAGCTCTCACACCGTGGCAGTGACGGTGGCTATAAGACAGGCAGAATTAGCATCACACGTGAAAATGGTGTTTGCAGGTATCCGTATGCTAAGAACTGCAGCGATGCTGGGTAACAGTAGCCACTTCATATCAAATAGCCGCTTACATCTGATAAGCTCTGAAGTCCCTAAATCCAGTCTTCCTCTGCTGGCTGCTGCAGCCTCATCCTCATGTACTGACAGGGTGGCACCAGAGTGAATGGGACCATCACACCCATGGGTCGAGGCCCCAAAGGCTGCCACTTGCCCCAGAGAGAATCCAAAAGTTTTTTCAGAAGAGGAAGAACTCTGACTTTTTTTTGCAGTGTATTTTCTCCCTTCAGTGAGTTTGGGACAGGTTTTGGTGGAAGTTAGAGAGTCTTACAGTAATCTGAATATTTCTAGATCACTTATTTTCTATTTTGCTGTTGCTGGAGGTCTGTGACCCACCGAGACAGTGACTGCCCTGTCATCCCAGTGAAGTCAGTGGCACAAGGCTGCTGGGAGGGCTGGTCAGGATCATATTTTGAATTGGCATAGTAATGACTTCACTAAACTTCACCACTGAGAGCCAGCATATGACCTTGTCTGATTTTGCATAGACTTGGACTTCTGCAGTCCTTTGAAATCTCAGTTTGGGTCATGTAAATAAGATTTATTGTTAGTCTTTCTGATGGACATAGACAGAGGTGATACCTGGAGACAAGGAAGACACTTCTATGTCACTTTTCAGGACATAAAGTCAGCTCAGACATCCAAGATTTTTCCTGGAAATATTTCAGCAGGATCTGCATCAAATTGGCATAGGCCATAAATGGAAACTTTCCTTAATTCATTGTATCAATACAGAAGTTGTTTTTGAATAATTTGAAGAGAACAGCTTTATGCTGTACTAGTGAGAGGGAGAAGCAAAGCTGACATTCCAATTTCTATTAAAACCAGCTGCACCTTTGCAAAAAAGAATGCAGTTCAACAAAAGATATAAAACTACTTGACTGGACAGGTCCAAATCAGCTGTCTTAAAAATGAAAAACTGACCCAGTGGAGCATGCACAGAGATACACTTTCTTGCACCGTTTGCTATTGTTTGTAGTTATGAAAAACGAATGTTCAGTATCACTATCCACAACTGGGATATTGCCATTCTCTATTCCCACCTTGCATAAGTGTGAGTAACTACCTGTGAAACATGGCACTGGAGGGATTAGTCATTGGAAGAGAGCATATCTGAGGTTTTTTCCAGACCAGAATGAAATTGGCAGTTCAAAAGAGAGGTACTGTTCTGCAGATGCTGGGGGTTGCCTCATTTCGGAGGAGAGGGTTGGTTGGAAAGAGGGAAGCTCAGAAAGAAAGATCATCTTTGTATCTCTCATATCTCTCTTTAGAAAGTAATATTAAAATTTTTAGATCTGCTTGTAAACTGAAGAAATCCAGGAATAGAGCACTACTGCATAGTGCACCAGGATTATCAAAGCCAGGGTTACTCCTGCTGTGATATCCGTATTGCTGGCTATGATAAGCAGCTTGGTAAGGATCACGTGTAAGTTGGTTTTCATGGAGACATCTCTGGGAATCCTATTATCAGGATTTGTGGAAAGATACCCTGTCACTGAAATTCTGTGTTATACTGGGGAAGCCAGTTGAGCAGTTTCTGCCTCTCTCTCTCTCCAAGTTTTCTGTTTTGCATTCTGCAGGATAATTGTCTTTTCCTACATTTGCACAGACGATGTAAGTATCTATGTACAATAATGGCATCTGATCAGCAGTGGAAACTCTTCTTTTCTTAATTACCATATAAAACCTGAGATGTGGATTTCTCAGTCTTTAAAAACATAGGAGTGACCATACTGAGTTAGACTAAAAATACACATAGTTCAACACTCTGCTTGTGGCAGCAGCCATTAGTGGGTACATGGAGAAGAGTATAAGAATAGCAAGTCATGAAACTTCCTCACATTGGCTGTGTGATGATCTCTCCCAGTCTCCATTCTGTAACATGGCGGGGTTTAGGTTGGAGGCTGAAAGAACTTGAGCTCTTCTGTGGACACCACCCGATGTAAAACATGCTCTGGTATCCCATGATGTGAGTGCATCTATTCACGTGTCTAAGCAGAGGGGGGATGTGTATTGTTGCACCTCACACTGTAGAGGCACTCCATTTAGATTTCCTTCATATACTGAAGCTTGGGAATCCCTAGTCTAGTCAGAACCACCTCAACTGTTTTCAAGCTAAAGATGTTAAGAAGATGAAAAGAAAGTTGTAATGCATTGGCCTTGATCTTGCCTAGTAAAAGGGTCAGGAAGATCTGAATTTTTTAATAATAGTATGGGTAGAGATTTGGTTGCTATGCTTTATCAAGAAGAGCTTGAATTAAATGTTTAATTCCCAAGCATAGCAACTGTGCATTCCCTTGAGATGAGAAAGTAGTGTAAGGAAAGGCTGAGCCAACAAAGCAATTGCTCCTGCAGTTCTGCAGTGATTGCCCCCTTACCCACATCCTACAACATGGCATAAAGGTATCAAAGAAATTTGAGAGAGTTATGCTTTGCTCTGACCATCCATAAATTCAACTAAAATTAACTCCCTATCTTGATGAATTTGCCTTGCCAAACATGCAATATCAAGAAAATTCTACCCCTAGAACTAAGAGGAAATTTCTCAGCACAAGTCTTTTCTGGGCATCAGAGCCATTGACAACGCTTAGAAATATTCAGATTGCTAATTTTCCTTTTCAGAAAATTTATTAAATACTCAAAATTTCCAATTTGATATTTTGTAATCAGAAAAGTTACCATTTCAGCTTGATGTAACATTTTAAAAACAAAATTCAAATTAATCTAAGTGAATTCATTCTTAAATGGTAAACGTGGAAATAAATGTTTTGATTAATATGACTAGGTAATGCGTGAGATGGAAAAATAGATTACTGAAATTTCTACCCTCAATGCACAGCTTACTGTATAAGGAAATCCTGAAAATCAGAGCCAGTAATTTATGCTGCAAAGTTCCAAAAATAAAGCCTCATTTTCAAAAATGTTTGACACTCTGGGGCTCACCTGATTCAAATCGTAGCTTTGAGTGTTCACTAGCTTTGAAAATCAAATCACAGTGATGCATTTTAAACACTGAGTCCCAAATCTAAATGATTCAATATTAAAAAGTACTTCTGAAACTCTATTTGTAAGAGCCTTTGTAAGAGAGGAAAATAAAGTTTTTAGCACAGAACAAAAGAATTTCTGAGTCCCCTAACTACAAATGCTCAACCATGGCCACAAGACCATTCTTATCCCCCTAAGTCATGATCTGCTTTAGTGTATGCTAATTTCTTTCATCTGAGTTCTTCCTTAAACCCATCTTCCCTGATTGTTTGTATTTTTCAAAGCAATTCAGCATGATTTAATCTTAAATGACACTCAGACAGTAACTTAATAATTAATATGACAAGTAAAGCAGGTAAACTAAATCACCTCTTAAATTAAGAAACCAGATATTTTCTATTAGAGCATAAACATAATTTAAAACATTGGTCTTAATAACTCATGCTCTATTAAGGAAAGAGCAGGTGGCTTAGTGTTGCTAATTCTGAACTGATATTACAGAAAAATATGAGAATCTTAGGTTGGTGTAGAATGTACTTCAGTCGGTTTCTAGCTGTACCATCAGCATTTAAATCATGAAATTACATTCCTATTCCTGAGCCACACTCTTCTGAATTTTAAGATGCATGTTATAATTATTTTTAGAAATTAAGGGATAATGTTTATTCCCAGTGGATACTCTTTATTATTATTATTATTATTATTATTATTATTATTATTATTATTAAAATTATGTGTTTTTAAACATTAACTACAGAACTGCAGGAAGCAGGGCAAAAATCTCCTCCCTGAGTCAGTAATCAAACGTGCTCTTTCCATTAGCAGGTTGGGTGAAAACAGAGGCTGAACTGGAGTCAGTGTACATTGAAGCGCCCCATCATTAGAAGTTCAGGAAGTGTCACTCCTGAGACTGCAGGCAGCTGTGTTTAACTCTGTTTTGCAATGGTCATTTAAAGTTTTTATTTTGATCTTTTGTGCTCACAAACCTGCACCATAAAGCTCTTGTGCATAGCTTGCCAGCTGCTCAGCATCCCTTCCAGGCAGAAACACTGAGAATTTTGTCTCCTACCTGCTCCACAGACCGGAATTCAATCTGCAGAGTAACTTTGTCGTGAGCCAGTAGCTTCCACTTGGTTATCTTCATGGAGCTGAGAATAGAGACACTGTCTTTCACTGGGCTATATGCCAGGTTTTCACTGGTTTTTACACTTTGATGGTGAAAATGTAGTATTTAAATACATACTGTAGAGCAAGCCTGAAAGCAGATGCCTAAAAGATGGTACATAGAATCCACTGTCATGTCTTCATAAACTATGAACGTAAATTTATCACAATGGCCATTTAATCATAGAATTTTCCTGATTTCCTGGTGTATATTTTGAACCTTTGGGCATTCATTCATTTTCCCTCTAGTCAAAAAAAATGTTTTTAATATACTGGCAGTGGTTGCATCTAGCTCTCTTTTTCATGTTGGGCATATGTACATGGTGGATTTAGTTGCACAACAACAGAATGAAACTATCAGTGAGAATAAATTCCACAGGAGGAAAAATCTTTGCACTGTGAACTGCAAAATAAGATTATTTATTTATGTAAGCCTTTTTTGAAACACTTTATTGTAAGACCTGTAAGAACCCTGTAAGAGATAAACTCCAAACCTGGATGAGAACTCGCTCATCTTTCACTTCAATGGGAATACCAGTTTGGACAAATCCCAAAGTTTACTCCTTTGGATTAAAAATAAAGAGAAAGCAAAAGTAAAAAAATCTATGACTGGTGATGTCTCCAGTAGGAATTCTTTAACTGATAAGCTAATGGTATGGTCCAGGGCTGTCTTGACTCATCATCACCTATGCTAAGATGATGTAGTTTTAATACTATAACATTTTCATTAAACATCATTGCTGATACTGAGGGTTGACAGAACTTGTTAGGAATTTAACAGTAGGATAGAGTTAGTGATGTTGCAGATAATTTAACCTGAGACAAGTCCTTTCACAGCTAATACAATTTTCGAAAGGGAGGCCATAGAGGGCTCACCAGTGGATGTGAGGTGTAGATGTCAGGGGCAGATGCTGCTCACACCTGCTAGACAAGCATTTGTGTCAGAGTGCATGATACAGACCATGTATACCACTTGTTATTTACCTGTCATTTGTATCTAGGATGGCTTGGGTTTTGGAGGGATTTGAATATGTAGGCTCTGTTCTCAAAATTATCCACTTAGATGCACAGGCTGGTAAAACAGGTGTCTAAAAGAAGGGCAAGAAGCCTGCTGTTACCCAATGCCAATGGATGCAGAGGCTCTCAGTTCAAAGCTTTTGTTGACTGTGAAATGTGGCAATAAAAGAGAATCAACATGCAGTAAAGTACTCTTCTGGGAGCTAAAAAACTTTAATACAGTCAGAGTTAAATAATATAGTCACATCAAATTGAAAAATAATATGACCAGTGCCGAAAGAGCCATGCATGTGAAGTTGTCACTTAAATAACAAGGCAGTGCTGCTCCAGCACACGGCCCAGGGTTGTGTGCACTCTCCTGAGGATAACAGGAAGGCTCCATTCAAAATGTCATTAGTAATTCCAAATCTGCCTGCTAGGATTTGAAAACCATTTATTAGGAAAGAATAAAAAAGGATATCTGAACATGGGAATGAGGGACAGGAGTCTTTGGTCCCAATTTTGGTTTCATTCTTATCAGCTTAATTTAACAAATAACTTCCCATAACTTCATGCTGCTGCTTGAAAGCTTCTTTTGATGAGACCAGAAGCAAAGCACCTCCCTGTACTTTCAAGCAGGGCTCACATCCAATACAGTCAGTTAAAAAGCTAATGAGGCAGGGATGTAGCAACGGCTCCTTTCACCGGACTGATCAGCCACTTTACAAATGAACACGGTACTTCTTTAAGAGAGACCCAAGCATGCTAAAATGGTCCTTAAGTCAATCTCCAGCTACATTTTCCCCTCACAACATAAAGAAAGAGGTGAATGATTTAAAGCTGCTGCGGAGCTGACTGAGAGAAAGAGCCAGAGCCACATGAAAAATGCCGGTTTTGTGAAGAACAGCAGCTGCCACAGTGTAGCACCACTCTGTGGTCTGAGGTTGCTCTTTAATAAATGACAGCACAAATCCTGCTACAGCCCTTCAGAAAAACTTATGCAAGACAAAACATTTTGTACACGTGCAGTGATAACCACACACTACAAAATGAAGCATAAATGGATTGTATGGCAAAATCCATCTGTGGTACCTGCAGTTTATATTTAATACTGTATGATAAAATATCTCAGAAGTCACATAAATCATTGTGACATTCTAATCCAAGCTCTATGATCTCTATTCAGAAATCACAGCAGCTGTCTTTTAAAGTGTCCTTCCTAACAGTAACAAAATCTGACCCTATTAATGAGATCAAAGCTTAAAATGACTAGATAATAGTAAATGGTAATTATTGTTCTGTTACAATTACCAAAATTCAACCCTTACACCCATAAAGCACTTCAAATTTTACTAAACTATAAATGGATTTTTCTTTAACTAACTTCTATGTGTCGATATGAATTGGGCTTATGTGATGCATAGATAGATGTAGTACATGGAATAGGAATTACTGTAGGAGCATGAAGTTTATGTAAAACTTGTAGTATATTTTTATCCTGAGTTCACAGTAGAAATAAATTATTTTATACATTTATCTCTTTATGAATTTACATTGTCCTCATCACCATTAGTAGCAGAGCACGTCCCACTAAAAAATAGAACAAAGCTCTGCCTTCTCTTCCCTGTGCCTGTAAGCGTAGCTTATGAAGGTCTGTAAGATACTAACTACAATTTGTTCTAGCTTTCAGAAAGTCCTGAATCTGAAGCAAGTTAGATGGAACATACCCCACTCTTTTAAGACTAGCAAAGACTATGTGGTGGGTATTTAAAAGTCAGACTAAGGTTGTATTCAATGAGTCCACACTAGAAAAATCCCAGGGGGATCCAGGGAGAGACTATGGCAATGCAATGGACAGCTACACCACTGCCTTCCAAAGGGGCCAGCCCTGCTGAGGAGCATGGTGGCGAGCAAGACTGTGCTTTTCTTTTGGGGAAATTTGCCCAGTGGTGTTTTTGGCTTGGAATTATGCCAGGAAAGTGAACCCAAGGGAGTGGGGGACCATGGAAAAGCTCCTCATTTTCCTTGTCTTTCCCTTGTATGCAGGGACAGTTGGGTGTAGTAGACGCTTCTATCTGTGCTTTATTTTGCATCCTAAAGTTCCTAATGCATTTGTGTGAGACCTAAATAAAAGCAATTCTTCCACTGATTTCACTGCATTTTGAATCAGAACTGTTATAGGCACATGGTCCTGAGCTTCTTCAGAGCTGGAAGCAGGCACAGGGGAATAAGCTCTGGTAGCGACTGTGTCCAGAACAATTCCAGTCAATTCTAAAAATTTCCCTAGGGACAAACAAGACTGCAGCACCCTCATCCAAAGCCCCTGGTGATTCACAGAGGGAAAATAGCTTCAGGGAACTTTAAATTTGTTTTTCAAGCTAACTCACACCAGCCAGCCCACAAGGTATAGAGGAAGCTATAAAAATGATGGCATTCCTCACCCTGCACAGGGGTACAACACCGCCACCACCCTGGCCTGGTAGGAATAGAAAGGATGCTTCATGTGATCATTGGTGATCGTCACCCCAAAGACATCTGTGGCAGACACATTTATTACATGCAGAGCCTTTGATGTATGGCTTTGAGCATGGACTTTGAGCAGGTGAAGACAGACAAAAAGAACTCATTATTATTTATCATGTGCCAGATGGCAGCAATGCCGGGATCAGGATGGTTGTCCTAGGGACACAGCAAGATCACCAGAAGTCAGCAAAAGACTAAGAGCATAGAAAACAAGTCCTTGGAAAAGGCATGAGGCCAGATTGCACAAGGAAGTTAGTACTGGGAACATCTGAAGGATGAAAATTTCTTACAGGTAAGGTAGTAGTTCCACCCTTTTCCTTCTGCCTTCAAAAATTAGTCCTTATTTTCTAACACTGGTGCTGGAACTCCCAGTATAGAAAGGAAATCTGCCTGATAGAGTATTGGCAACCACCCTGCTTTGAGCAGGAGATGCGACAAGGTGACTCCAGGGTCCCTTGAGGCATCATCATGATTTTGTGGTTGATTCTGCAGATGCTTCCAGGAGGCAACAGGCTTTGAAATATGACAGCAATATGAGGAAACTTGACCACACTTCTCAGAAACGACCTTGCAGGTCATCAGGGATGGGCATTACAGTCATGGTTATTTGGGCCGCAGGAAGAATGAGGCATAGCTGACAGTTCACTTCTGTCCCTCTTTTGGGCTATGGGCTTCATACAGAACCAAATGCTGCACATGTGATGGATGTCTGGTTCACCTGGGCAGTACAAACATCTGCTTTTCCTGCTAGGCTAGTGAATGCACCCTTCCAAACTTCATAAAGCCATCATAAAGATGAGAGGGAGGATTTGTTAGGTATTAGATGAAAACCTTACGCTCAAAGCTAACAGATCTCTGCAAACAAGAGCACTTATTGTGAAAACGAAAGAAAAGTGCATGTTTTTACTACAAAGTTATAAGGTAAAAAAAAAGGTAAAAAAATAGCCCGAGGAAAAATACTATGCGAAGAGTTGCATCAAAACACTCAAGCGCTGCTGAATCCTTGAGCTAAAGTGTAGCAGTCACCTCCTGTTTATACCACGTTGTAAAACCTGAAATAGTGGGTTATGAATGTGCCCCTATGACACTGCTGCATCTGAAAGGTCTTTCCTCTTGCCTGGTCCTAGTATGACATGGAAGATGTGAACAGTCAGTTCTTCATGCCATTTCCAGGAAAAATTTAAAATGTAAACAAAGTTCCAGAAAATTGCCCTGATCTCTTTTTGACACTTCATAATTTTATCTTGGTAACACGCTTAAGTTGTAGCAATCACGTGGAAGACACAAAATGTGATGTGGAAGGTGGAGGAAAGGAAGCACTTACTGCTAACTATATACTGGACAGATAAGTGCCAGTCATGATCTGACCTGATATTAATTTCTGTATGAGAAGGGGTTTTCAGAAGAAATCAAATGCTAAATACTTGTATATAATTGTAAAAAAAGTAACCTGTGAAGTCATGGGCTATTAGCTAATCACTATACTTCAGCTAATGGCAGTATACAGTTGCTAGGTAACCCCTGATAAGCTAGCGAGCATTGGCTGCCTGAGAATTACTAGAGAAAAGTGATTCCCTCCACCACCACCACCAAAACCATCTCTGAGTCAAACTGATTACATAAGACTTTCTGTTTTGACTGATTTTATAGGAGATAAATGCTGACTACATTGTGTTTAGGCAGACAAATCTGCACGCTAGTTTATAAAATCTAAAAAAAAATGCAATCACTGAAGTGCATTTGTTGCTTTTTCAATAGGTTCATTTACCCTTGACATCATAACGCTGCATGCTGGAATCCTGAGTTCTCTGACTGATTTATTTTTATATACTGCATTTTATTTCATAAGATGTGAAGAGTCAGGTGACTGGAAGCTGATTCTGAAAATCAGTGAGGAACAGATACCTTCTGGCATATATGAGCAGTGTTGCCCTTTTACAATTTTTAAATATTTTTTACTCTGTATTTCACACTATCAGTTATGTGTTTGATAGAAACCTGAAATTCAATTCTATTTGAGCATTTTTTTTCTTTATTTTGGTTCACCAAGTTAATAGTAAATAAAAATGAATGCTAAGCCAATTCAGTAAACCGTTTTTGAGGAAATATTATACTGGGTCAGTTGTTCTGAATAAAATAAGAACAAAAACAACACTAAAACCAAAACAGACGTCCCCAGTATGAAGAACTGCATGGAAACTGCTGACATAAAATAACAGGTTTGATTTTTTTTTTACCCAGCTGTCCAGCATTCAGTGTAGTATATATACTCTGCAAACTATTTTAGCAAAAAGACTTGCTATCTCTCTAACAATGAGTCTTAATCTTATTCCTTGTCCTGGAAAATCAGGCACTCTCAAGGAAATTATTTAAAAGGAATGAAGATAGATTCAAAGCTATTTCACCTTTCTAAACTTATATTTTTTACAGTGTGTGTGAGTTGTCTCCCTCTTCTGGCTGATCCAGATGATCCAAGGGATCTGCAACTGTTCAAACACACGAGGCTCCAGGCTTGGGGTGGGCACAGCCCACTCAGCTTTTCTCATGTGTGTGAGTTTATATGGAGACTGCAGCACCTACCTACAGGTGCAGATTTGCAACTGGACATTTTCTTCATGGTAAGCACTCTGTCCTCTACCACAAGACCATGTATCATCCCCTAGGAAGGCGTGAGCAATCAATGAAAGAAAGAACAAGGTAAGAGATGACAACATTATTACATTTTTCTTGTGGGTTAGCTTTGAGGTTAGGGGACACACCAGGGGTTTCTACACTACCAGAAGAGAAACACAGTTGTTTGCATACACTCCAAGTGGCATGATTATTTTTGTATCCCAATCACACATCTCCTCTGCTGGCATCAGCCAGGGCTCTTTCCATGGCATACATTGCTCACAGCTTGATGCAACAAAATGCCCGACAACTATATTGAGAAACAGCTTGTTTTGTTTTTCTAATTTGGAAAACGAAGGCGCGCTGCAAGCTGCGCTGACTGGGAAGTCATACATCTTTAACACAAAGTAAAAAGGAAAAGAAAAGAAGGAAACATCCTTTAGTTAAGCAGACACCTTCCTCTTTCCTTGCAAAGTGCCCTGTCAGCATGCCACCCTCATGCCACTTCTCAACACCAGCTGAAAAAGAATGAAAACTTTATTGTCTTTATGTTGAGAAGTTAATATTAGGGAATTTGTTGCCTGTAAAGAGAGGGCTTCAGGCTACTAGAAGTCACTCTTTCTCTGGTGGGATCAACTATGAAATTAATGTAGATTAGAGATTATTCACTGCATAGGCCAGCAGGTCTCAAAGGGTTGCCCTGGAAGGTAAGTTAACCACTGGGCCTCTAAGATCCAGCCTGGCCCAGAATAACATGGTCCAACCTGAAATCAGCTTTCATCTCCCCTCTCAGTCTCACTTCCCCTTCCCAGGGAAATCCTTACAACAGGTCCCCTTGCAGCCCCATTGCAAGGAATCACCTCAACCTAGTCTTGGGGACACAGAGTGTAGGACAGACCTAATAATGGCCTTGTATGGCCTCTTAGAAGTGTGCAAGGGCTGGGAGACCTGCTGGGCTTTGATCATCTGACTGCTCAAGCTCCTTGTGCTCACACACTCCATGAACACACTCAGTGTTCAGATAGTCAAGGATGGCCACAAATGGTTGAAGATCACACTTGGGAATTCTTAGGACAGTCCAACATGGAGTTCAGTGAACATTATTTGTACTATTCCCATCTTCAGCCAACACTATAGATTGTGATATCCCAAACTTACCTAGTTACTTATATCACAGAATCATCTTGACCCCTCAGAGCTAGTGGAGATGCAACCTATTCAATCTTAGCTTTTAAACTGAGTCCCATTTAACTATGCAGCCCTAGCTTTTGGCTTTCCCTTTATCAGTGGTGGGAAATAGAAGGCAATTCCAATGACAGCTGGCCTCTGCTGATTATACAGCTCAGCTGACTACACTGCTATCACAGATGATTCAGTAAAGTGTCTGTACAACTAAGTTAGGGGTGCATAACATTAGCTACTAATAGACATTTCTAATCAGTGGGCTCACATCTCACTGGAGCAGATGAGAGTGCAGGGAAGTCTTGGAAACTGTAAGTCTTTCCAGGCTCTGGAAAAAGCCAGAGCCAGTCTTGTGAACGGGGAGCCTGGAAACTGAATGCCTGCAATTGCCTGCTCCTCCAGTGTCCCGTGAAACAGAGATGGTGTGCAATTTCTGTAAATGAACAGGACTGCACCAAAGAAATAACTTGCATATATCATTCATCTTCTCAGAAAAATGACCCAGCAAACCTCTGAGTATTTGCTACTCTGTCAGGTATTTAGCATGAGGGAATCCAGCCTGGTAGTTCCCTGTACCTGCTACATCATGTTAATAATGAAGGTGTTGGACATTGGGCATGCAGCAAGGAAGAGACCTTGCTCTGAAAACTTTACAGCCTGAATGGGCTGGGTAGGAGTACTGAATTCATACCCTGCAAACAAGTCATTTTACAACAGAGGAATTCTGTGGTTCCTCTTCTCTTAAGCCAGAAAAGCCACAGCTGACACAATTTTTCAGTCTGCTCTCCTGACTTGTGGTCTGATGGCAGGTTTCTAAGACCATGTTTTAAATTAAGGGCAGGTGCCAATACACAATATTGTTGTGCCACTGTATGTAATAAAGATGGCTGCCTTATTCTGTTTCTTGGAGGTTATTTGCATTCCTAATCAGAGACAGAATTTGGCTGAGCAAATTTGGGAGTCCCCAGGATGAAGCAGAAATTTCAGCAGAAATTTAATTGCTTGAAATGTATCAAGTTGCCATATTTTGTTTATTTCCTGAGATTCAATTACGAAAATTGCCAGTCTGCAACTCCAAATTGCATGACAACTGTTGAACTTACAGTCTCACGAGGATAATCACCCCAGAGCATAACAACACACAACATCGCTCCACTACCATAAATTAGTATAAGCTGCCAGTAATTGAAAAGGGCAGAATAAACTCCACACCTCCTTTATTCTCTGACTGGTATAATGAGGATGTCATTCTATTGCCTCCTGGGTGGGATCTTTTGCCACCTTAGTTGTTACAGTTTTTTTCTAGACACTTTGGGTACAAATATGGTTTCACTTCACAAAATGTCTCTGTGCCCTCACCAGTCTGTTCATCCTTGTCAAATCAGGATTTCACACATTGTTTTCTGCACATTCCCTAATCTTAGCGAAAGTTTCATTTCCCCAGCCCATTGCCATCGGCTATTAGTCTGGCACAAAACTCAAGCTCAAAATGAAAAAGATAAACCAGAAAAGACAGCAGACACAGCTACTATTGCTCTGCTTTCTCTTGTCGCAGCTAACAAAATATGCTTAATAGCACCATTGTGTTATTGGTGAGCCAGAGAGACAACCAGGTGTATCTTGTCGTGCCCTATGAATACTACCTTTTCCTGAAATATTCTGTATCTGCCTGTTAGTGTTTCCAAAGTTCACCGTGGCAATAAACAGAGGAACGTTTCATTGGCTAATGGATACAAACCAGCAATAACAACATGGTATTAGCTGCTGTGGATGTTACTGACCAGCAAGGTCATAGACATCACCTGGATCTGCTCCAAGCTAAGACTGTTGAAACCAAAAGACCAAAGTCTTAAAATGACATTTCAGAATTTCATACATTAATAATTAATTTTTAATGTTATGGCATCCTCATAAGATCTTACTTATCTGAGAGAGTTTTAGCATTTTTGCTTACATGTTATCAGCAAAGTAAAGAAATTGAGCTTGTTTAGAAAAGAGTCAAAATTATTTTACATGAAAAGACAAATATGTTTTAAAATGTAACAAAATCTTGTCAATTTGTTTAAAAACTTTACTGGCAGATTCTGGCTTCTATGAGTGAAAAACCCTCCTCTCTGGTTTAGAAAAGAATGATTTTTCTTTTAGCATTAAAATTTGCATGCCAATATACTTTGCATATAATTTACATACCATACTGTATCACAACCACTTTGTCTCTTATTGTAAAATCCTAGATCAGCTCCTAGCATTTCGCAGCTAGGATTATTAAAACATTTTGTTAAGTCAAGTCTGAAGATAAGCTTTCATCCTGATGCTCCTGGAATTGCATACTAATGGACAGGAAAGCTGAGCATCTGGTTCAGGCACTGGATTGGGCTTTGGGTCCAGTCCCAAATTTCTCACAGGCTCGTTTTCAAATTTGGACAATTTCACTTAATATCTTTATAATTCATGTCCTTATTTGTAAAATAAGAAAAATGGTAATTTTTATTCCCTTTCTTTTCTAATCTTGTCTCTTTGAGTGATTATCTGTAATCACTCAAAGTCACAGTCTTCCTATCACTCTATGTGTGGGCAGGTATCCAGTGAGATCCCAGTCCTTTCTAGAAAGCATTACTGTAATGCCCCTCCCCTGTTAATCAAAACTACTCAGCCTTTTTTCAGTTAAATGATTTATGCAAAGAAACATCAATCTGCTACAGAATGAAATTTTTCATAGATCCATGCAAATTTTAAGGTAACTTTGAATATGGAATTTTTTCATGTCAAAGACATGATTTTTGGTTAAAGTCCAGGTGACAGAAAACTTTACCACCATCTACAGTTTAGTGTCAGAGCACTCTGATGGGAAACCAAAGTTCAAAAACTTCACCCACTTGACTTGGAACAAAGATGTTGGTATGAACCAGGAGCTATGTTAAACACCTACCTGTCCCAGATTCTCGTAAGATATCTGGAATATTAAAATATCTACATAAAATGAAACAATTCCAGGAGGCTACTACCCAGCGTAGCTGATGAGGTTTAGCCCACATAGAAAAGCAGTGCAGAAAATCAGGGTCTCCCTCCTTTTGCACGAGGACCTACACCTCCACTCCAGTCTGGGTCTCTGTTATTGTGCTTCTATAGTGAAAAACTGGGAAAAGACTTGACTTAATCCAAATGGGAAGCCAGAAATGCTCCACAATATCAAAAAGCTCTGCAGCACACAGAACCACATTCTGCTGAACACTGGTAGGTGTATACATGGTACTTTTGTGGGGAAAATGAGAGCGCACATCCTGAAGCTGCCTGTGATACTTCAGTAAGGTGAAGTAGCAGCTCCCTGCAAGAAGGTGTCTGGAAATGGGACCCAGGACCACAGCTGAGGGCATGAAGTATCTTCCTTACCTCTGGTGAGAACCCAAGGACATTACTTAATACAAAGTATCTTAAGCAGCTAAAATATGTTGCAGACATTAGTGGTGTGAGAACTCACACAGTATTGGATATATTGTTTACAAGTAGCACTGCACTGCTTTTCTCCAGATACTACCTTGAGTTGTATTATGGCTTAATGCTTCGTTAGTCAATAGGTCATCACCATCATCTCCCTACTTGAGACAAACTCAAATCAGCATTTCAGTAGAAGCTACTATAGCTGATTTGATCTTTTTTTTTCCCTAAATATTCAGCTATTGTAGCCAAAGTTACTTATTATATATGAAGAATTCCCAATCCTCTCCATGATGAGAGATTTATTTATTATTTATGCTACAATTAATAGCAAAATACGTAAGAAGGTGAAGTGAATAAAGAAGAACTTGGATCAAGTAGTGCTGCCTAACCTCAGTGCAGACTGCTGTTGTTCTGCTGCAGAACACGATGAACTGCACAGTCAATTTAGTGTCTTGGGGAAAGGCAAAGAGAAAAAAGGCAGATCTGGTCTAAGTACCACTCTGGTCAAATGGGTAACAGTTAAGAGGGGCCATTAATACTCTCAGGTGTACATCTTGCTAGTGCAGATAGCACTAGAAGAGTGGGCAACTCTTTCTTTTAGGAACAAATAATGGGATTTCCCAGAAAATATCTGACTACCTTACATTATCTGGCATCTGCGTGCCAGA
Source organism: Pelecanus crispus (assembly GCF_030463565.1). NCBI lineage: Eukaryota > Metazoa > Chordata > Aves > Pelecaniformes > Pelecanidae > Pelecanus > Pelecanus crispus. The sequence goes on from NC_134644.1 coordinate 11,034,782, forward strand.
CACCTGTATGCGGCTGAACACCCATCTGCTATATATGCCACATGCATTTCTTTTCTTTTTTCTTTTAAAGCTTGGCAAAGGAGTTGATTAGGAAGATAAAGTCTCTGAAAAACATTTTGGACAAAGATGCCAGCACAGATTGTACAGTAGAAGATATCAGGTCTGCCAATACATGCACACCACACTCTGCAGGCTGCTTACACTTGCCTCTCCATGATTTATTGCACAAATTACTGGAATTCTCAGATAGTACAAGCCATATCTCCATATTTCTATTTGGTATAGATTTGATAATGAAAGAACACAACCTCCTCAACAAGTGATAATTGTATTCTAGCTATTCTCTTTTCTTGGTCAGTAAGAATATCCTTTCTTTCAGAGCAGTCTCTGCTTATCTTTCATTTCTGCTCTCTCCTGCTATGGGCAATATAGCTGAATGCTGCTGATATGAATTTTGTCCAGTTCCAAATCTAAAAAAGTTACCTTTTGTACGACAACTTCTCCAGGAATTAAATAAACTCACTGATGGTATTTTGACCATTTAAAACTATTTTGAGTTTTAAAAGGAATGAGTCACCTATTGCTTGTGTGTGCACAGTGAGCAGTAGCTAGATGAAACTGTCTAGTGTCCAGCAGCACTCACAACTCTGCTAGGTAGGTCTCAGAAAACACAACACTCTCCCACTAAAGGATGTGCTTGTATATATATATATGTAGTTATTTGTAAGATCAGGACCTTCATGATTTATTTAATTAAAAAAAAAGGTCATAAAAAGCCCAAGAAGTACAAGGGTAGACAAAAGATTATGTACAACTAGTGAGCTCAATAATAATAAAACCAAAAAAAAAGCACGTCAAGGCAAACTCTTCATTTAGGAGGCGATGCTAGAGGACCAGATTTTCACACTGGTGTAGACAAAAACAGTATCAAGAGTATTTTAACAGGCAAGCATATTAATTGAACATATTAGCTGATATAGAAAACATACTACTCTCACTTTTTGGATAACCTATGATACATTTTATTCATTTGAACTATTTTTTTTTTGTAAAGAACCTATTTTGTTCTCCAGCTGGTAACTGCCTGACTCTTCCATTCAGTGTGTGGCACACAAAACAGAAGTTAGCTCTTCAGGTTGTGCATATGCACGCACAGATACATAGATACACACACAAACCCCTAAAGCAACATACTGCACTTATCTTCTTCCCATTTTTAGATCATACATATTTCATTAAGCTTCATGCAGAGTGTCTTCTGATTTATGGTAATTGTCAACAAAAGCAAAAAATGCCGACAATTTTAACCCTGCAGTACTGAGGATTTAACTGGGATAAAATTAAAATGTTTAGGGGGGGAAAAAACCCACAACACCCTAAGCCACTGGGAGCTTGACCCTTGAGATGTTGTCAATTTTTTATTTTATTTTATTGTGTTTGTTGTCTGTAGAAGCAGATGCCAGCAGCAACATCTGATGTACCGGACACCTCCAGTGTTATCCCAGCATGCTCATGGCCTGGAGGACGTGGAGTGAGACTAATTTCCATATCAAACCCAATTTAGATGAAACATCTTGGTTTAAAAAAAAAAAAAAAAAAGCCAGTGCATCAATAGCCCCTTGATTAGATTTTCATCTCCTGAGCAGACAAATATGAATATTTATTACCATGAATGCAGATTTCCCTCTTTCCATTGCTCTGATCTTGAATATTACCCACTGCTAATTTTTATGAAAATTTGGGCAACATAATGTTTTCACATAAACTGACAGTTCTTGAGATAATCCCGTTATTGTTTGGTGGGAAATGACAGTTTCCGCTTATTCATGTGTTAACGAGGGATTAAATATTGTTTTTCATCACCGTAATCTAAGATGGACTGGAAATTAAAATTCGAACATTGTGCATTAGCAGAGCTTCGAGGACCAGAATTTGTTTGCATTCACTTAGTAAAGATCTGTAAATTAACAGTTTAATAATCAAGTGAAATTCATATCATAAAAACAGCACTGATGTTTGTAAAATGAAGTCATTACTCTACCTGCTAAAGGTAAAGAGCCAGAGAGATAAATAGTTCACAAAATGACATCCCTTTGCGAGAGCAAAGTGCACAGTGAGCTGCTGTCAGCCACAATGGTCCTCGGGCATTAATGGACTAGGTCATTTTTCCACGGCACAGAATCATGTCCCTCTTCCTTGTCACAGGTTCTGATACTCAAACACTTGGTATCCTCAGCTCACATTGAAAAATTGCTCTATGATAGATCTATCCATAGTTCTAAAAGCAGTAATACCAACCCAGAGCTGTTTTCATGCATGCCAAAGTGCTGTGCTCATGCCCTATCCAGGTCTTGGTGTGCAGTACCTAGACACATATAATTCTTCACTGAAATGGGTATTTTGCTGGAGCTGCAGTATATAGCTATAAAGGATCAGTTATCTCCTCGGTGCTTGTGCTTAATGCCCAGCAATGCAAATCAGAGGTATCTACATGTACCAAAGTCAAAACGAGACCTATCTGTGACATTCTGCAGTTCACGAGCCATTACATTGCTCGCTGTTTCTACAGAAGCTTTTGAGTTACACACTCAGTAAAGTAGGTTTACAATTCTACTGAAAAAGCCCAACATTTCCCTTTGACACCAGTCAAAATGCATACAAAAACTATGCTTAGTCAAAGCAACTCAAACATCTGCCTAACTAAATTTTAAAAGTATCTCATCAGCATAAATCTTGCTGGAAAAAAGAAACAAAACTGAACTTCAACAAAATAAATTTAATAGGAATGTTTGTGCTCAAATTTAGAACCTGGTTAAAAATATTCTGACTTGAATATGATTTTATATGTGTAGTATATAAGGCCTTGCATTCTGAAGGGTGCTGAACTGATGGACGTGCAGGAGCAGCACTACAGCAATGTTGCCTCTAAGGGATGAAACTTAGTGGTGTACAGGTGCAAAACCTTTCTGGGCAGGCTGAGTGAGAATGTGCTACCAAACCTTCAGCCTTTCCAGAAAGCAGATCAGACCTTAAGTTTTACAGCCTGGTACTAAAAAAACTACAATAAATGGCACAACAATTCTTGTAACTAGATAGAAAAAAAAAGGGCTGAGTCACTACCTGCAGCTGAAGCTTTAATTTTAAGGAAATCACGTGCCTTAACACCTGTGCTCCAAAGCAGACCACACTGAAGCTGCCTGCTGCAAATGGTCCCTGGCCTGGATCATGCTTAGGCTTAGAAGAAAAGCAGCCTAGAGTACTAGTTGGCATAGGACACAATGTGAGTGACCATGCCAACAATTTAACAGTATGGACAAATGTGGGACCATGACAGGCTCTGTGTCCTGGTCTTGTTTATTTTACTACTGCTGACATAGCTATGAGGGTCCTGATGCCAGCGATCCATATGGAAAGGTTGGATGTCTCACAGCTTGACTCTTAGCCCGACACTTACTATCCTATGCTTAGAGAACAAGTGAATGGCTTTCCATGTCGACCTGGAGGGGAACATCTGCTACCCAGGGACTGCTAAAGAGAGGACCGAGGGACTGGGATCTCCCACCTCTTCCTCTCCTCAAATAATTAAATCTGTGTTTGAGATTGCTTGAACATCGTGTATTCCTGCCAGAATCAAGCTCTTGCCTCAGGAGGTGGAAGAATCTCCCTCCTCACAATATCTGACCAGCTCTATCACTCAAACTTCAGACAGTTAAACAGAATTTAATCTACATCTACAGCTACCCCAGCCAACCCATTACACCACTGAAGATTTTGTTTTCCTTTGAGTCATAATGAACTGGCTGCTGGTAGAGGGAGGATGCTGAGTTTCATGAATCAGTAAGATATCTAGTACAAACAATCATGTTCTCCTATGTAAAGATCCTACATATCTTTATGAATATATCAAACGCAGGTTGCAAAATCATAGGGTAGATAATAACATTGATTTTTAAGCAGAATCACCCTGCAGTTTGCTTCATGTAGTAAGTGCTAGTATCTAAATCTCTTTTCTCCACAGATCTATAATGGCTTCTAAGGGAAGCTCTGCTTTAAAAACAATGGTATGGCACAGCCTAAAACCAAGACAAATCCCTAAAACAAACGTATCCTACTTTTTTAACGGAACAATGTTAAAAAAGACAAAAAGGAACAACACTGGTAGGATGCACAAGTTCCTGAAGCCACAAGGCAAACCATATCTTGTTTCATTTTACATGATACTGAATAAAAATTGAATTGCTGTAGTTGCCATGGCAACTGCCACATCACTTGACACTTCTGCTCCTTTAAATCACACAGTGCTACTGTAAAGGAATTCATGAACCAACATGACACTTGAATACTTGTGCTTTTTATACTGTTTCAGGAGGAAAACATAAATCAATATACACTGATAGTTGTCTCTGAAAATCAGGTTTGTTGCGTTTTTCTTAACATTATAATGGCCTCGTTTCCTCGTCGTGTTCTTTACAAATTCGTAAAGAAGATGGAGGGCGTTGTCACAATCGGAGCACAAGAAAAGAAATTACTACTGACACCTGATTTCCAAACTGAAGCTGTGACCTGTCATTCAGATGTCAAAATACCTCTGCTATGCAATATTCAAATCAAATACAGGGTATAAACATTGGAACTTTGCCCCTCCACAACCAGAGACGGTGTGATATGTGACAGAAGACAGTCTCAGTAACATCCAGGCATCTCTTTAACTCTCAACTTATCAGTAGCTTAAAAAGAAAGTCTAACTATATGCTTAAAGCTAAGCATATTCTAAATGTTTGCAGAGTTGGGGTCATGATTTATATTGTTTTAGTATGTTCTGTATATAACACGCAGTCACAGAAGGTATACGACAAAATAATGTGGTAAAATAATATACATATTCATGCTGCATATTTTTTGTTTTTATTTTGCCGTTTATTAACACTCTGGATGCAATTTATTTGAAAAGCAGCCCTCTAGTGGGCTATGTACCATAATGAATAGTTAATAAATAGCATTAACATTATTTCTAAATATTAGCTAAAATGCATTTTGCAAAAACATACAAGATTGTAAATAAATGAGCCATAGAGCTCCATCATTCTCTTTGGAGAAATTTAATGTTCTGTTTAGCTTTATTCCTTAAAGCTCTTGAAGCATTACCTCTAAACGCTATTATATGACTAACTTCTGATTAGCATCACTTTACTATACATATGTACTCACAAAACTGTAATAGTGAGATATTATTCACTGTCAGTAAGACTCCATAAAAGTAGTATATTAGTAGTAGCATTCTATGTAAAATATAATCTATGAATTTTAAAGGGTTACAAAGCTTTAGAATCTATAATTTTGGTGTGTGTGATAAAGTAAATCTTCCTCATTGTGTCTTCACCAAGAATATTTCTAAGATTGTACTCCTTAAAGTTTTCATTTAATTATTATCTTTCTTATTTGTGTATATAGCCTTAAAGTAACATGCCTTAAAGCAAAAGGCCCATCTGTGACCAGATGCATACCTTGCCTGCAGCAAAGTATGTGGCTCCAAAACACTGTCCTCCTGGAAATTTCTGTTCAACTGCTAATCAACACAGCCACAGCGATCAGCAAAAGCCAACAGTGAGAGCTGCCTGCAGGATCTCCAATCATAGATCTCAAGTAACAGGAAAAAATGAATTTGTTGATGTCTAAGCCATGGATTTGGTAGGAAAAGATGCTGAAAGCAGGCTCATGGAAAAAGCCCTCCCTGGTGTCCCCTGGTCTAAGAATGCTTACACTGAAATGCAGAGGTGTGTTCCCTCATATGCACCAGTGCTTGGCTTCAGCCTAATTAGTTCTGGCAAGAGGAGGGTGGGTTTCAATGAAAGTTGAAAAACTTACGTGTGACTTTGGCTAAAACTTGAATATTTATGCATGCACAGATGCTGTTCCTGCACCATGGTCAGTATCAGAACTACCTTAGCTAAGTGATCTTGGGTACAGTGCCCTTTTCTGTCCCAGTGTACCTCTGGGTGCAATATCTGCTCCAGCTCGGGAGCATTTGCTGATTGCTAACATGTCACTGTAAGAAAGGCAGCTAATTTGGTCTTTACAAGCCAAAAGCCAAAGCCAACCCTTAGCATTCTACCTAGTAGTTGGAGAAGATGAGAAAAAAGCTGACACCTTATTCTTCAGCAATTGCAAATGATTTGTCAAGCTCTACATCCACTCCAATTTTTTTTTTTTTATGGATTTCCAATATCATGCTGGGTCAAATCTGGATACACAGATATTAATGACAAAATTTGGCAACATTAAGGAAGATAGTAAGTTAGACTACTTACTTAGTCAGACTACTTACCTACTTAACTACTTAGTTAGTTAGAAAGTTAGAAATCTGACTCCTGACTCAGAGGCTTGCACATCACTGGAAAGTCTGTCTTATCATGTCCTCTAGCTTCACTAGAATTTTTAAATGCAGATTTCTTTTCTTTATTGTAGTAACATCACTTCATGCAACATCAACATAATTCTACACCTATCAAAATATCTCTAAATGAGAATATCCTGAAATGTGTCAAAATATCACTGCTCTATTTTAGAACATCTAGAGGTACAACAAAGTGTTCATTTCACACATATTTTTGGATTATTTCCATTTGGTTTAGAAAACTATTCTAATTCTTATGTCTGTCATATGAGAACCATGATTCAGATTCTACAAAGTTACACAATTCCAGTGATGAGTGTATTTTGTGCAGGCCTACTGGGAAATTGGAAGAGTTAATTTAAAATAATGTATTGCATGGTGGGTGCTGTTTCACCAGTTCAAGACAGAAACAGTGCCATTCCCTCAGTCTGTTTCAGGACTTGATTCAGATAATTTATTTTTCAAATCACAGACTCTTAGCCTCCAAAACCTGATTTGAATCATTACACTTTCTTGAGCCACTGGAGAGCCTGACCTGTTACACTGAAATTGTTGAAAACAAATTTCAGTGAAAAGCCAAATAAATAGTTATTTTTCTATGCCACAGTAACTGCATTTGAACCATCATTTGAAATTTTGTTAAACTGGAGCTGGACTTGAACCAAACTCCGGTCGCAGCCAAGCTCAGAGTGGAATTGAGCTGAAAAATATGGTGCTTTTATAATAATTCAAAAGCACTTACGTGACGAGAAAGAAGTGGTTAAGTTCCTAAAGGATGTGAAAGGAATTCCAGGTTACTCAGTGACCTCTTTGCGGGGCTGCGGTTCGTGGTGCCTGCTCAGCTCCCTTGGGCGCCTGGGCACAAGTCCAGTTGGACTAACATTGGTGTGGGACTATGGCTGCCGACCCTGAAGAATCCTGAACTCAGCCAGAGTTAGGCGGGGCCGTGCTGCTGGTAAGGAGGCTTCCCCTCCATGTGAGACCAAAAGCTGCCCCTGAGATGTCCTAGGAGTGCTCAGCTATGCAGAGCAACAAGTTCAACTCCTATTTCTTCAAAGTGCAATGGTCCACATCAAGTTGGGAGCTAGGACAATGGACTTAGAAGTCCTGCCTAAATGCTGTTTAGCTATTCAGGCTTTTTACCAGTACTGTGCCTCTTATGGTATTATGCAAATCTACACATAGATAACACAACACTTACATTCATACCCTCATGTACACTCAACTATAAGAGGTTCTTGAACTTCTGTAGATGAGCTCAGGACTTCAGAGATTTATTTTATGTATGTGAGTTCAAAAGAAAATACCTCAAAGACAACAGCAGTTTCATCGTATCTGAATAACCAAGACACTGTGAAAAGCTCACGATGAATTTGTGTGGCACAATCATGCATGACAATGACTCAAACAAATCTTGGAGGGCTACTGTATAGGAGATTTAGAGATGTTATAGGTGCTGGAAAACTCCAAAGAGAAAATAAATATATTAGGAAATGTAATTCCAGAGGTAGTCAGTACTACAGCAATGCACACATCCTCAGGATTTCAGTATGGCCGTTGGTTTTCTCTACAGCAGTTATTCCCGTTTTTCTCATATAATAGCCATCTTACAAACAAGACAGGTGCCAAAATAATTAACACTTTAAGAGTGGTACACAGCACCTCAAACTCCAACCCAACTCTCTGGGTCCCTGGACCATTGAATATTCTGCTGGCAAATGTTAGATGTTGAAGAGGATGTGCTGTGGAAGTACCAGTAAGGGTCTGTTCCACAACGGTGTAAAAGAAGCTCTGCTTTCCCACAGTTCAGACAATGCTTTGCACTATATCATCCAAACCTTCCCATGAAACGTATAGAACTTTTAAGTCCATGTCCTGACACATGAGCAGCTTTTGCTGTTGCAGCTCAGGAACACATTTTTAATCCTGCTAAAGCAGAGCCTGCCCTAAGTTGACACAATGCAGCTAACCTCAGCTGTATCCAAAAAACTCACTGAAGCTGTGGAAACCTTTTACATGACATAAAGATGATGAACTGTGTTGTAGCTGTGGTAAACTCCAGACCCGTGTTGTTAATAACTACATAGTACATGTTTATGCAGTGACATAAAAGGAATTCATCATCCCTCCCCAGACTTGACTGAACAGCTCAATAAGCTTGGTGTGAATTTTATAATCTGTTGTTGCTTTTGAAATGCTTTGAGAGAGAGAGAGAGAGAGAGAGAGAGAGAGAGGAGCTCTGAGAAGCATTTCTCTTCTCCACAGAAAAAGAGACAGTTTCCTTCTACCATACCCAAGGCCTGGGTAGTCACTGGTGTCTACACATTTCTTACACATTTGTTATCTATGATATCAAATCCTGTTATCATAGATCAACACCTAAAACAGATTCCACTGTCCAGAGCAACACATGAATTATTGCTGAGCTTAGAACAGTTCTTGCATTTGTTTATACAGCTGCTGCATTTGCTACTAGTATCTCAGCTATACTTCTCTTGAGGTATTTCAGATGTGAAACTTGCCAAGCAAAATCAATCCTTTTTATTTTACAGTCCTGCAAGTGAAGATTATATATCCATTAACTTTGTCATGAATCTGACCTACTGGCCAAACAAAAAGGTCATTTCTCATTCTGAAACTAGAGTTTTTTCTAAGTACTTTTGATTTGAGCATCTTGACTTTGATTTACAGTTACCATTACATATAATTCCATTCCTACTGTGTGAAGAAAAAGAAATCCTTATTCAACAGAAGGCTCCTTCTTTATGTTAAAATATGTGCTTTCTATTATTTTAACACTGTTAAACACCAGGGTGAATCAAAAACAAACTGCAAAACTGGATTAACATAGTTAGATTTAACCTGAAATAGCCTGAATCTGATACCCTATCAACAAAGAAACAGCTTGGTCACAGCACTCCATTATTTATCATGTAGGTGAGACTGCAGAAATGTATTCATTAGGTACACAATCATATCTGATAAGACTTAGAAAGGGGAATGTACACAGCTGGGAGAATTCACATCCAACAAAATATATAGGCAGCTGAATAAATGTTCTTCCATCACCTTAATGTTCCAAACCACTTGGTTCTTTCACTGCTGATCACCATATCTCAGATGTAGCCTGGAATATATTTAGGCTGAAATGTCTGCTTCCCTTCAGTTAATTCATTTTCACTTTTTGCCTTCTAAAAATACATATTTGGCAAAGTGTAAAGTACAACCTTCTGTCAAAGTCTTTATTAATCCAAGTAGTATCACCAGAACTTTTAAAAGCTATGATAGTCTAAATATACAGGAGGTGAGTTCTGCAGTGACTTTTACTAAACCAAGCACAAGAACAAGACTGGGGAGATCTCTAGCCCAAGAACTTGTCCATTTTTTCCAGTTCTATTAGCTGGTCACAAAAAAAGCTAGGAAGTCCTCGAGGCTATATCTCCAGTACAACCTTAGACTACCATGTTTACAACAACCCTATTACTACAATGTGGATTAATCATGTATTTAACCGGTGACAACTTCTAGCATTTCAAATATCCAAAAGTGGTTTCTTTCTCCATTGACTGCATGTAAGCTAACAATTCATTTAACAGTAAGCATCTGAAGTGAAGTGAGCTTTCATATTCCAGCTGACTTTGAAGTCAACTGGAATCCATTCAATGACTGGAACTGGACAAAATACCTTGAGGTATTTCATTAGTGTAAGGAGTCCCACTGGGTAAAAATTTACTGAATGTGGCTTCCATAGTCTGTGCCACAGTCCTGGTTCTCCGGTTATTTAGCAGAAACCAGGGCCTGAGGATAGCACAAACGCAAGCTCCACTCTGGCTCGAAGTCAGGACATGGCCTGAGGTGCGTATCCACGCTCCAGGATATACTTTCCAGCTCTTGAGGTTATGCACCCTTGAGAACCTCAACTAGTTAAATCAGCTCCAGTTAATGAGAGATGCTGGCTTTCATTTTCTGACGATTTCACCTATGCCTGTTTCCAAGTTCTAATTCTTACAGCTTTGACCCTGAGCATCTCAGCAGGTCTCAGTGTTGATACCTATTCAGGACCAAGTCTTCTAATAATGTGAATAAAGTTACACAAAGAACCTTAGAAATCTTGGCAAGTTAAGTTCTTAGGTGTGAACTGATAAAAATTAGAAAGATAAAAAATGAAAATCAGTAAAAAAAGGAAAAAAAAGTAAATTCCTTCAGAATATTGCAAGTTAGAAATTCATTGTATTTAATACTGAGAATAATGTAATCACAAGAAAAAGGCATTTATCTGGCCCTGTGAGCATTCATGACCAGCAAAATTACTTAAATGAAAAGAAAAAAAAAAGATAACTGTGTACACAAAACTAGCACGAGAATTAGCAATCAACTGTAGTTCATACAAGGTTCTTAGCAGATAGCATCATCTTTATTAATAAATGATGAACTGCTTAGTGGAGTTTCTGCTTAGTGATATCACCATAATAACAGACACATGTTTTATTTATGTTTCAAGTTACATCCAAAATAAGCAAGTCATTCACTGTCAGATTCTCTCTAACATCTGAAGACTCTTTACCCCAAATCTAAACTTTCACTGATCTAGACAAGACAGCACTCCATCAAAACCAAGGGGAATATTATGACGACTTCAGTTGCTGTGCTCATCTTTGGGGATTTTGTTCCTGTGATACAACAAAGCAAAAAACTACATTTCTTAAAGCCGGCTGCACTTTTCTTGTAAGAGTGGTATTTTTTGCTCTGTGGGATACAGTGCTATTTGTGCAGCAGATTGTATTTTGACATATGCAACTGTATCATAAAAAGGCCCCTAGCACTATCAGACTGGTAGCTCAGAAACGTTCATGAGCTCCAGGACTTCTTAAAAAAACCAACAATTAAAATGTTTTTTAGAGTGTAAAATGCCCCCAAGCCACTTACCTCCCCAACACCAGTCTGCAGAATTTTCAGTCCAGTTGTTTTTTCAAGCTTCTCTTTGTTTATGGCTATAAGGAAAATTGAGATTGAGTTACCAGAAAGCTGGAATATGCACATTTTTGCAGCATTTACAGTATAACAAACCTTCTTTCCTCCATCAATAAATTCCTGACAGTTCCTACCTATGCCATCTATGGAACATCTTTCTCTGATAGCAACTCTGCTAGTCAGTTTTTGAATGGATAGGTACACCATTAATTGTTCATTGTTATGTGAAAAGAAAGCCAAACTAATTCTAGTTCCCTTGTATACACAGTATCACACACATTTAACACATATACACAAGATGTTTGGAAAGTTCTTTTCAGTGGAAACTTCCCACTGTCTTCCTTGCACTGAAGAGCAGGGCAGCATCTTACCATTGCAACAGCACTGTCACTGTGTAGGACATTTTGCAACAAAAGACAGACTGTTACCTAGCAGATAATAATAGTTTCTCTCACAACATCAGGATGCAATGCACAATGTTTTCCTTTTCAAAATTTAGATTTTCACTATTTATCAGCTTCTATATCAGTAAAAGCATTTAAAACAAAAATAATCCAGCATAAAACAGCTAAATGCAAAACAGAGGTCGTAATCACTAAGACTACATTTATATTTGTAACCCAAACATGTCCAGGGCATGAACCTGAGCAGTCTTACCATTGCCCATACTTTTAAATCATTACTATGGTCTTCACATGATTTTGGCCTCTGCCCACTGGTATTCTCACAAAACAATGCCCAGCCACAGTTCTGGGGACAGAACAAGGATGAGATTATTCCCAGCTGGGGGTGTGGGTAAGGTTATCCTGTTTTGGATGGGAAGACTTTAACATTCTAGATGTAAACTGTGCCAATTGGACTCATGGCCAAAACCCAGGCACCTGGCTTGATTTATTTATGAGTAGAAATGAAGCCTTGCAGCCTTGTTAAACTCTCCTCCCTTCAGCTGTCTAGTCATTGACTATGTAATCCAAGTGAGTCATCTAGGTTCTCTCTGCAGTCAATGGAAAGGGATGGACATTTAATACAATGAGTCATCCCACATATCTTACACACATCTGCAGGCACCTATCTCTTTCCTTTGATTATGGACACAATTTGGATAGACTCAGCTTCTCAGTTTAAGTTGCCTAAAGGAAACATTCCTACCAGAAAGGACAAGAAGTGTGCTAGAACATATTGTACGCTGTAAATGTACATGAAAATACTGAAAGAAATTAATATATTTTTCTTCCACCTGTGAAAAATACTCTTTAATTGTTGAGTTTCAAAACATATTCAAAACAGTTCATATTGCAGCAGACAATTCTCAGAAGCAATATTGTTGTGAATGGATACTTTATTTAGTTTGTCCAAAGTGCAACACAAATGACTCACATTTATTTCAGAGGTGAGTTGTATCATTAGGGCTCAATCTCACCTCATATATCCAAAATGAGGAAAGATTTTGGTAAGAGTTTGTGTGTGCAAAAACTCAAGAAGTGAAACCTCAAGCAATTCTAATACAGAGAAACTTTTCCAATTGCTTTCAGCAAATGATTTGCCAGTGATTTAAATGGAGAGGAAAACTCTGTCCACCTTTTAGACCCACACAGCTTTGGTTCTGCTTCTTTTTAATATGCTACTGATTAAGCAGATAGGAACATGTATTCCCAAGCTAAGAAATCTTAAACACATGTTTTGCTGGATGACAGCCTAAAAACCATATGCAATACTCACGTACTTAATACTTATGCCATGCTTTACACATTCACAAACATATTTATTCCACCCAGAGTCACAGAGACCACATGAGAAGGACAGGTGCCTGGACCACGCAATTTGAGGCTACATTTTCACTGTGTTGTATATTTTGTGCAGTATGAATTTCCAAAAAACAAGTAAATCTGTGCCAATGAGCTGGATTTTCAGCCTTGAGATGGACTCTGGACTACGTTGCTTCATTGATGGCTGATGACCTGCCATGTCATGTAACAACATTCTCCCTTTTGGATGTACCGTTTGTTGCAAAGGTGTGCCATGCTACTACACCATCCACCTCACTCCCAGTATACACATTAAAGGCAGATTTCTACCAAATGCAAAAATTTAGAAGATTTATAAAAATAGAAAGCTCCACAGCCTCCTTCAAAGAAACTGAATGGTCCAACAGATGATTCTTTGGTAGCTTTAGGATAAAGAAAACTGCACAGCAGAGTGGCTGCAAAATAAATGGGTATAAGTAAACAACAAGGCTTAAATCTCAGTGTGTAATTTCCTACCACATGAACAGCTAATAGAAAATATTGGGTCTGCTGAATCACTGAATTTTACAATTATTATTACATATTTGACCTCCTTTTTATAGGTTTCCTGCAGACTTTAATTATTGAAGCCTTGATATTAAAAAACAAAAAAAAGTTTACTTAACACCCCCCTTTCCCCCTTGATATTGGCTAAAACACAAAGGACAGATCTGACAGGCATGCTAATATAAACCCTGCCAAAATTAGGAGGCATGAAGGCACGACATGTTATTGATTAAATCATAACCTGAAAATGGTCAAGCTCAGGCACTGTCAGATTGTGGAGAGAGACACAGCAGACAGTCTCCAGCATGCTCACTCCAGGCATGTACAGGAGCATATTTTAGCTAACCTTGAACTCTACGAGCAGTTCAGGAAGGTCAAGAAATTCTGTCAAAAACAGTGGTGCTGAAGCTGAAACATCAACTACATATCAAGCAGCTGCTTCAAGTTGCTGAACAGTGAATGTAACTACTTATTTTTTTCTGTCTGTAACTGTAATTGAGAATTTAAGACAATAAAAGATAGTCAATAGCCTATAGATAGATGAGGAAGACGTGGTGGGAAAATAAATTCAGATATTAAGAACAAGCGACTAATCTTTTGAAAATTGGCCTACATTTTTTTCAAGTATTTTAGTGTACTACCTGCTATATTTATTCCAATACAAATATACAATAGATGTTGTTTCTGTTGCAAATTTTATGAACTGGAAATGATAATTCTGGGTAACATGGTATATTGCACATTCCACCAAAGCTGATTTTTTATGGCCACAGTTTAAAGTCCTGAAATACTAATGGAGAACTGACAAACTCATCAGCAAAGAGGCATAATAAAAACAGCTATTCAAAAAAGAGCAAAAAAAATCCCAACCCAGTTAGCAACATATAAATCCCTTTTTTAATCTTCCACTGAAACAAAAAGGACTTCCAAACACACAAAAAAGGAGGCCTTTAAATTAAATTCACTAGATGAAGGATATGCAAATTACCTGAAGAAGCAGAGCCCTATAATGTTCTCAAAATTCTGCAATAGCCTATTTAATTAGTATTTTAATTTATCAGAATAATTCTTTGCACTTGACAATTTATGCAGTATTCCATATAATTAAGCACGTAGCTCCAGTGGAATAATTTTGCCTACTCTCTGTATACCAGTTATTTTAACCTGAAAGAATCTGTGGAAGTCTCTTCTGCGATCTAAATTACAATGGGGACAACTTAATGGCTTTGCTCTATTAGAGAGCACGATGAGGGTGTTACTGAGTGTTTAAGGGCAGGGATTGTCACTGTTCATAGTCTTCACTAACCTGAGGGAGGTCTGATGTATTTTCTGAGGGCTAATGTTTATTTCCTTTAGCAAAGTTAGCTGTCAGAGGCATAGTCAGGAATTTGAGTGTCTAGTTTTGTAGTTGGCAGGTTTAATCCTAGAGTCCATCAGGTATTAGGAGAAGCAAGTTAAACAGGACTTTGAGCAGACCTCCAGTCTCATTATAGCACCTCTGGAAGAAGGAAGCCCTGAAGAATAAGTGGTTTACAAAGTTTTTCTATAAAGCAGGTTGCCAAGCACAACTGCACTCTCTGGCTTACTCATGGGAGTGCACACTGGCACAAGCAGGACGAGGGAATGGTTTCTGCAGGAGGCTTCCTGAGTCTGCCTCCTGTGTTGCTGCAGGATTTACCTGCTCCAGAGAAGAAACCATCTTTAAATATGAAAAATAGTTGTGGGAAGATGATGTCACTCACAAGGAAACCTTATTTTTCTGCTGTGAATCTGACTTTGAGGGTGTGCTGTATTTAATTAAATGTAGGGAAAAACGTCCTTACAGACATATGATTCCCCTGACCTCTATTACATGCTCGTTTTAGAATGAGCCAATTCATGCCCTAGACTCCCTAACTGTATTGACTGGACCTCCAGTCAATAAAGTGATGGAGGGCAATTAATTCAGATTTACTGTAGGCTGTCAGATGAATTCTACAAGAACTGTCTTCTTCCCAACAGCTTGTTGCAAAGCTCCTTTCATAGAGCCACATTCAGAAGAATTTCATTTATTCTCCCCTCTTTGAGGAAAGGAAAGGGAAAAGGAGGAAGGCAAATCCAGAGAGATGTCAAGTGTTTATTACAGCTTTTAACTTTTTAACAACTTTCCCAAATCTAACACAAGCGGATGTTGTATTTATTTACATCAAATTAGTCTTTGCTTTCTCTTCCTCTACAAAGAACCCCCAGATTATGTGGAAGGACACTTCATAGGGTGGACCCAAGAGGCTGCCTTTATGTTTGGCAGACCCAGGCACTGTGACATGCATATACATAGCAGATACTGAACCCCTGGCCCCTTGTAAGTCAATGAAAATGGATTCCCATAATATTTGGGGTCTTTCCCTGTTGAGAACAACACAGTCCCAGAGTACACTTGCCTTTGCACAGTCGATGCATCTCCTGAAACTGCTGAGGCATTCATGCCATTAAATGAGAATGGGACAGAGGAAAACCACACTGTCAGATCAGCGCTCTCTAAGGCTTCTCCCTACAGAACAACCTGGTGTTACGTAGGTTTTCCCACCTCATTCACTTTCCTTTGTTAGCAGTAATTAAAAAGTACTTTAATGAACTTGGAATTAGATACTTAGGTACCACCATGTTCAGAAGAATAAACTTCCTGGAATACAAGATAAACTCTCCCTGACTTTGGCAGGGTGGTGTGTGGAGACCCTGTACCAGGCTTCCCCCAGCCCCTGGGCACTCCTGTCGGGAGCTACAGCCTGTGAATCTGTAAGTCCTCTCACTGGGCAAAAGCAGCATCAGGCTGCAAGTAAATAAGTCAAAACCACACCATGAGCATTCAAAATGCTCCAGCTTGAAACAATAATGACTATCTCAAGTGGCCAGATACAAGGAGAAGAAGGATCCCTTTATGAAATTCTACAATTCAATTAGTGAAGGATAAGTACACAGGATGCAGGCAAAAGGTATTTTGTCTTCCAATCTTTACTGGGTGATGGCATGAGATAGTTGCTTCATGTGTAATTTCTAGTTAACTGGCAGCCAGGCCTGGAACAAAAATGATTGCAGAAAAGTCAAAGCTGCATAGCTGTACTAGCAACAGCCTGCTAAATATTATGTCATATTCAATTTTCAAGTCATTTGTCAAATGATTTTAATTAGATATTGTTTCAATCTCACGTGCATTAATTTAATTTCTGATATCAACATTTCAGCTTTCAATCTGTTCAGATGCAGTACCTTGCTGCCTGGAGTAATTTAAAATATCGTTTGCATCTCCAGCAATTTTGAGGGCACACATCCTTTACAACCTGCTCTAGCCAATAAAACCAGCAGATGGAAATTCGGGCCATGTTCACCACTCCCAGAGCACCTTTGCATTCTCACAGTTTTGGGTACAAGACAGCCAAACCTCCACACACACAATCAAGCAATTTTCCATCTCTGTTTGTCTTTAATTCTGTTCAAAAAATACATACAAAATCCACTTGTCAGGCAAATAGCAGCACCACATGTTGCTGTAAGAGAAAAATTGGCCCCTCTAAACCACCTACCTCCCACATCCCTAATGTCCCATGGTCAGATAATATTCAAGGATAGGGCAGCAAAGACCTGATACATCAGGACCTCATGTAGCTGTCTGTTTGCATAGATTAGGTATGTATTTTAAACACATTATTTCTGCCTGACTGCTTGCATTGATTTATTTTTACTTATTTAATAAATAGCTGCTCAATTGTATGTTTTCCCTTAAGTGTCCTTTAAAATGACCACACTGCTGTTCTAAAATGTTATATTTAAATTCTAATAAAGGCATTTGGGATATATTTTTTATTTCTTTGGAGCTTTTATGTTAATGGTGGGATCCACCTCTACTAACTCTGCTGTCTCAACTAAAATATAAGTCAAGGTTCCCTCACTAGTCAAGAGAAGTAAATAAGTATCATCAGAGATTGACTTATCCCATCCCAAGATAGGTATAATTTATTCATCAAATATAAATACAGACCTGGAAGCGCTTGTTGGGTCAACAGTCACTTTGCCCCCCCGCCCTGCCCCAGCAAACCTTTATAAGAAACATGCATATACAAGCTCCAAAATACTTTAGCAGTAAAGGACAGCATAACTAGCAGGTCGAGGGAGGTGATTGTCCCACTCTATACTGCACTGGTGCAGCCCCACCTTGAGTACCGTTGTGGTGGGTTGACCTTGGCTAGAAACCAAGTGCCACCAAGCCACTCTATCACTCCCTTCCTCAGCAGGACAGGTGAGGAGAAAATGAGATGGAAAAAACCCCCTTGTGGGTCAAGATAAAGGAGTTTAATACAAAGTAAAAGCAAAGGCTGCGTGCGGAAGCAAAAGGAAAACAAAGATTTTGTTCTCTACTTCCCATCAGCAGGTGATGTCCAGCCACTTCCCAGGAAGCGGGGCTTCGGTACATGTAGCGGTTGCTCCGGAAGATGAACATAAATAACGAATGCCCCCCCTTCCTCCTCCTTTCTCTTAGCTTTTATTGCTGAGCCAACATCATATGGTACGGAATATCCCTTTGGTCAGTTTGGGTCAGCTGTCCTGGCTATGTCCCCTCCCAAGATCTTGCCCACCCCCAGTCTACTGGTGAGGGGAGGAAATGTTGGAGAGACAGCCTCGATGCTGTGCAAGTGCTGCTCAGCAGTAGCCAAAACACTGGTGTGTTACCAACACCTTTCTAGCTACCAATACAAAGCACAGCACTATGAGGGCTGCTGTGGGGAAGATTAACTCCATCTCAGCCAGGCCCAATACAACTGTGTGCAGGTTTGGGTGCCTCAATATAAGGACACCAAACTATTAGAGTGTGTCCAGAGGAGGGTGACCAAGACGGTAAAAGCTCTTGAGGGCAAGACTTACAAGGAGCAGCTGAAGTCACTTGGTTTGTACAGCTTGGAGAAGAGAAAGCTGAGGGGTGACCTCATTACTACCTACAACTTCCTCAAGGGGGGTAGCAGAGGTGGGGGTTGCTGATCTCCTCACTTTGGTGACCAGCGATAGGACATGAAGAAATGGCATGAAGCTGTGTCAGGGGAAGTTCAGATTGGACATTAGGAAAAGATTCTTCATTGAGAGGGTGGTCAGTTACTGGAACATGCTCCCCAGGGAAGCGGTCATGGCACCAAGCCTATCCAAGTTCAAGGAGCATCTGGACAAGGTTCTTTGTCATATGGTTTAGTTTTAGGTAGTCCTGCGAGGAGCAGGGAGTTGGATGGTCCTTATAAGTCCCTTCCAACTTGAGATATTCTGTGATTCTAAACAGGTCCTACTGACAATGACATGTCTCAGAAGAATTAACTTTATTTGAATTTATCTTTGTCTTCCTACCGCTGGCCAATGCTAGACCTTTCAAGGTGTGGTGTCAATGTGATGGTTCTGTTCTTGAGGTATGACCAGAACCAGTTTTTATGAATTAGAACTGTAGAAATGAAAAACCTTTATCTATTCTAAATGCTTTCTTGCAGAGCTTCAGAAACCCATTATCAAAAATATTCTCCTAAATAATATAAGGAAGTCAATCATAGAATCATAGAATCATCTAGGTTGGAAAAGACCTTTAAGATCATCCAGTCCAACCATTAACCTACACTACCAAGCCCACTCTAGACTAATCAAGGGTAGACCAGACTAAACCATATCCCGAAGTGCCACATCTACCCGTTTTTTAAACGCCTCCAGGGATGGTGACTCCACCACCTCTCTGGGCAGCCTGTTCCAATGCCTGACCACCCTTTCCGTAAAGAAATTTTTCCTAATTTCCAGTCTAAACCTCCCCTGGCGCAGCTTAAGCCCATTTCCTCTTGTCCTATCGCTAGCTACCTGGGAGAAGAGACCAACACCCACCTCACTACAACCTCCTTTCAGGTAGCTGTAGAGAGCAATAAGGTCTCCCCTCAGCCTCCTCTTTTCCAGGCTAAACAACCCCAGTTCCCTCAGCCGCTCCTCATAAGACTTGTTCTCCAGACCCTTCACCAGCTTCGTTGCCCGCCTCTGAACACGCTCCAGCACCTCAATGTCTTTCTTGTAGTGAGGGGCCCAAAACTGGACACAGTATTCCAGGTGCGGCCTCGCCAGCGCCGAGTACAGGGGGACAATCACCTCCCTGCTCCTGCTGGCCACAGCATTCCTGATACAAGCCAGGATGCTGTTGGCCTTCTTGGCCACCTGGGCACACTGCTGGCTCATGTTCAGCCGGCTATCTACTAACACCCCCAGGTCCTTTTCGGCCAGGCAGCTTTCCAGCCACTCCTCCCCAAGCCTGTAGCGTTGCATGGGGTTGTTGTGACCGAAGTGCAGGACCCGGCACTTGGCCTTGTTGAACCTCATACAGTTGGCCACGGCCCATCAATCCAGTCTGTCCAGGTCCCTCTGCAGGGCCATCCTACCCTCCAGCAGATCGACACTCCCACCCAATTTGGTGTCGTCTGCAAACTTACTGAGGGTGCACTCGATCCCCTCATCCAGATCATTGATAAAGATATTGAACAAGACTGGCCCTAAAACAGAGCCCTGGGGAACACCGCTCGTGACCGGCCGCCAACTGGACTTAACACCATTTATCACTACTCTCTGGGCTCGGCCACCCAACCAGTTCTTTACCCAGCGAAGAGTATGCCTGTCTAAGCCGTGAGCTGCCAGCTTCCCGAGGAGGATATTATGCGAGACGGTGTCAAAAGCTTTGCTAAAGTCGAGGTAGATGACATCCACAGCCTTTCCATCATCTACCAGGCGGGTCACCAGGTCATAGAAGGAGATCAGGTTGGTCAAGCAGGACCTGCCTTTTGTGAACCCATGTTGGCTGGGCCTGATCCCCTGGTTGACCTGTACTTGCCTGTGGAGTTCGCTCAAGATGAACCTCTCCATAATCTTCCCCGGCACCGAGGTCAGGCTGACAGGCCTGTAGTTCCCCGGGTCCTCCTTCCGGCCCTTCTTGTAGATGGGCGTCACATTGGCAAGCCTCCAGTCATCAGGGACCTCCCCTGTTAACCAGGACTGTTGATAGATGATGCAAAGTGGCTTGGCAAGCTCCTCTGCCAGCTCCCTCAGTACTCTTGGGTGGATCCCATCCGGCCCCATAGACTTGTGAGCGTCCAGGTGGCATAGCAGGTCATTAACTGCTTCCTCCTGGACTATGAGGGCTCCATTCTGGTCCCTATCCCTATCCTCTTTCTCAAGGGCCTGAGTACCCTGGGGATGACCGGTCTGGCTGTTGAACACAGAGGCAAAGAAGGCGTTAAGTACTTCAGCCTTTTCCTTGTCCTCGGTGACAATGTTCCCCCCCACATCCAGCAAAGAATGGAGATCCTTCTTGGCTCTCCTTTTATTGCTGATGTACTTAAAAAAGCATTTTTTATTGTCTTTTACAGCACTGGCCAGATTGAGTTCTAGCTGGGCTTTTGCCTTTCTAATTTCCTCCCTGCAGGACCTAACAAGATCCCTGTACTCCTCCTGAGCTGCCTGCCCCTTCTGCCAAAGGCGGTAGACTCTCCTTTTTTCCCTGAGTCCCCGCAAAAGCTCCCTATTCAGCCAGGCCGGTCGATTTCCCCTCCGGTTGGTCTTACGACACATGGGGACAGCCCGCTCCTGCGCCCTTAAGACTTCCTTCTTGAAGAGGGCCCAGCCTTCCTGGACCCCTTTGCCCTTCAGGACCGCCTCCCAAGGGACTTTCCCAACCAGGGTCCTGAAGAGGGCAAAGTCTGCCCTCCGGAAGTCCATGGTAATAGTTTTGGTGCCCCTCCGCTTAGCATCACCCAAAATTGAGAACTTTATCATGTCGTGGTCGCTAAGCCCGAGACGGCCTCCGACCTCGACATTTCCCACAAGCCCTTCTCTGTTGGTAAACAGCAGGTCAAGCGGGGCACCTCCCCTGGTAGGCTCGCTTACCAGCTGCATTAGAAAGTTATCCCCCACATGCTCTAGGAACTTCCAAGACTGCTGCCTCTCTGCTGTGTGGTATTTCCAGCAGATGTCTGGCAAGTTGAAGTCCCCCATGAGAACAAGGGCTAGCGATTGCGACACTTCTGCCAGCCGCTTATAGAATGCCTCATCTACCTCTGCCTCCTGGTTGGGTGGTCTATAGCAGACTCCCAACAGGACATCCGCCTTTCCAGCCTTCCCCCTCATCCTTACCCATAAGCATTCCACCTTGTCAGAAGAGTTTTGAGTACTAATAACAAAAATAACCATGCTTCAGCTATGAAAGTTTTACAAATACAGAATATATTTCAGTCAATTCTTAACAGTCACAATTTTTAATACTATTGACCATTTTAACAGTGATAATTCAATGCTGCACATTACTTGATGGAGTGCAGCACATGCATGTGTAACGTTTTGCTTACATACTTAAAACACTTATCCATTATTTATAGCTAAAGGTGTATCACTTCAACCAGTGTTAGAAGAAAACAAAAAAAGAAGTGTCATTCCACCTTTCACATCAAAATTTGTTCACATAAATATTCTTTGACAAGTTTCAGCTGTGTAGGGAAAATTCAGATAAAACAACCTGCAGTATGTTGAGCTGAAGCTAGAGCAGAATACATTCAAGTAGACCAAAGTGACATGAGTGCCGGTGCAAGGGCAGACAATTTTTCTCAGCAAGCTTCTTTCTGGGCTGATTGCTAATGTCTAGATCAACTTTTTAATTGTACTTTTTAAAGGTCTAGTTAGCTTAACATTAAAGTTTACCATTGTATGTTTAATCTTAACATTTACAAATTAGAAGGCAAGATTCGTTGTCCCAGGGGATGGGCCAGTAAGAGGGATCCGCTGGATCTCTCTCAGCCCTTCTTAGTGCGGGGAAGTCTTTGCCTCCTCACCTTCACAACCCTGTGGAAAGTAACACTCCATAAAATGAGCTTAAGGCCACAGCTTCTGTTTTTTCATTTTAAATAGACAGGTTTTTGGAATAGCATTATAACAGAACAGTTTTGCTGCCACCTTTTACTTATAGTCAAGAATTCAACAGATTGCTTCAATTTTCTTGCGATGAAAATACTACAAAAAAATCAAACATAATAGCAGTTACTCAGCTTTTCAAGGGTAGCTACATATTCTAGCTTTGTATCTGCCTTTTGCTTTGTCCTGGTTTCGGCTGGAATAGAGTTAATTTTCTTCCTAGTAGCAGGCACAGTGCTGTGTTTTGGATTTAGTAGGAGAAGAATGTTGATAACACACTGATGTTTTAGTTGTTGCTAAGTACTGCTTATGCCAGTCAAGGGCTTTTCAGCTTCCCATGCTCTGCCAGGTGCACAAGAAGCTGGGAGGGGGCACAGCCAGAATAGTTGATCCAAACTGGCCAAAGGGCTATTC
Organism: Pelecanus crispus; assembly: GCF_030463565.1. Taxonomy (NCBI): domain Eukaryota; kingdom Metazoa; phylum Chordata; class Aves; order Pelecaniformes; family Pelecanidae; genus Pelecanus; species Pelecanus crispus. The sequence goes on from NC_134644.1 coordinate 11,057,789, forward strand.
CATACCATATGACGTCATGCTCAGTATAGAAACTGGGGGGGGTTGGCCGGGGAGCAGCGATCGCTGCTCGGGAACTGTCTGGGTATTGGTTGGCGGGTGGTGAGCAACTGCATTGTGCATCACTTGCTTTGTAGATTATTATTGTTATTACCATTATTATATTGTTATTATTAAAAGTACTATTTTACTTTATTTCAATTATTAAGCTGTTCTTCTCTCAACCTCTCAACCTCACTCTTACTCGTCCTATTCTCTCCCCCATCCCATCGGGGCAGGGGGAGTGAGCAAGCGGCTGCGTGGTGCTTAGTTGCTGGCTGGGGCTAAACCACGACAGCTTCTATTTGAATATTCTCTCCTTCCGTATACTTAATTTTGATCCCTCTATCCTGAGGGATCCATGCATCTCCTTTTTGTGTATTATTATTTTTAAATTAGAACTGTCTGTTCTCTTTAAAAACATAAACATTTACATAACATCCATTCCTTGTCCTTTTAATACTTTAGAAAAAGTAAAAAAATTATAAACTTCTATGGCTATCTCCAACTAATTGGAACAAAAATATTTACCTACCTAGTGTCCAAGAATAGTAGTATCTAAAACACAATTTTGTCCCCTGTTGTCACTTTTCTAGCTATATTAACTGGGGTGGTTTGTAAGCAGAAAGAACCATTGAAGTGATCCAGAAGTTGCTACTTACGGTTGTAGCTTTGTAGAAATTCAGGAAACCCAGTTATCTGGAATTTTACTGACCTTGTGTGGTTTCTTTAGAATAGATGATATGTTATTGTGGCAAGGGAAAGGACTAGACCATCTCTCCAGAAGCCTACCTGCTGCTTTTTCTATAGCTTCTATTATTTTTCAGCATAAAACAAACCAAAGGACTCAGGAAAAGAAAACCAAGAATGGACGTTGCACTTCTAAAGAAGCAATCCTCTCCTCCTGAGGGTCTCTCTGGAAAGTACACTGACCGTCTTTGATATTATAATATATAATATTTAAAAATACACATATTGGCCTCATCTTTGTTATGCTCTACTTTTTTAGCATTCTCCTGCTTGCACCACTTTGAGTATTCTCATATAAACAGCCTGAAACGTATGAATTATTCTTACTGTTATTTAAAATCTGTCAAAATCTTTGGATGGACACTGTAGTGTGTTTGCACTGGTATATGAAAAATTTAGGAGGCACTACCACTAATTCTCAGCATGCTGAACTGTTGTTATTTTTAATAAATACACATTCAAGAACTATCATTTTTTTAAAGTCATTTCCTCAGTTAATAAAACAGTACCCTGTAGGTTCATTTCTTTAATGATCCAAAACAGAAGTACAAGCCATGCTATTTGTTATTCATCTACAACTACACTTAATGTCATCCTCGTGGCACAAATGTAACAAGACTGAGTTGGGAAAACATTAGCAATATTTCAACTGACTGGCTCACTAAATCATGAATAACACAGCTAATGCACAAGGTCATTCACTACCAAAATCTATTTGCTGTGCCCTCAGAATAAAATGAAAATATTTATTACCAAGGATGCCACTAGTAACAGGAGTCACAATAAAGCTTTCAGGTGACAGTGAATAGGGATGATGCTAACTTGCCCAGCATTTCTCACAATAATTTTTCATAATTCTGCCTTAATGAAAACTTTGAAGGCTATTTTGCTACCTTTAAACAAATTTCTTTAAAATCAGCAAAAAGTGGAAGATTCGGTGAAGCCTGCTCATAGTTCAGAAATACAGGCCCAATATTTTATAAAGAAAATAAACTTTAATCACAGCATAAAAAAGCATTATGCTTAGCCTTGGATGGGTGAGATGCAAACTAAGGAGGGTAAATGCTTGCCTACAGGGATGACTGGGTTCTAAATGCATTTACAGAATTTGCATGTGCATGTGTGTGTGCAGGCATGCACATTGGATGGAAATTAGGAGAAGAAGGATTTAACAGAAAAGATCTAGGTGTGTGAAGAATGGCTACTTTGCAGATGCTGGGGATGGCTTTACAGGGAAAGGTTAAAGTCTCTACTGCTCATGTCTGAAGACCTTTCTTCAGGGCTTGTTGAGTAGCTTCCAGAAATTCAAAACTCCAGTGAGTGCTTCTACATGGTTTTTCTCCCTCCCCCAGAGTCAGCCTTACTTTAGGCAGCCAGGACTACTGAAGTCATACTCAAAATATTATGATTATTACTACATCATCTACAAATTCTTCTCATGGCCAGGATCCTTATTGGTAAGGCACCGTGCAAACACACAACTAAAATGTGATTCCTGTGCGAAAGAGCTTGTATCTACCAAACAACTGGAGACAGTAAATGGCTACAGAGAGAGGAGTACAGATAACAAGGAATTTATATTAGGCAACATGACAACAGAATACCGAAGCAACATCCATCCACACAACATTCTTTCTATTCTTTTTTGGCACAGGAAGTGAAGTGATCAGCTAAGCCTTATAAATCCTTTAAAAGCTGCAGCACTTTCACTGTTTCACTGTTTACAGGAGCAGAAGAGGCAGGGTTTAAAATAAGGAGAAATGGCAGGAAAGGGCACTCCGATCAGCTCTCCCAGAAGTGCTGGAAGCAAAGGCAAAGCTTTCCTTTTCTGTAATTGGTGTGATGAAGAGATTTCTCTTTTGCAGTAGGCTTAACCCAGTACTTACTGGCATGAGTTTCTGCTGGCACTGTCTCTCCTCTAACAGTGATATGAAAACATTTTTTAGGACATCCCTACAAAGTGTAAAAAAGGACACCTGGACTGTCCCACTCCCTGTGGTGCCAGTTCAATCTGAGTAGATTATAAATCAGATTATAAACCTCTCATTGGGCAAAATGCTGTTCTGTATCTCAGATCTCTGTGCGATTTGTGGAAGAATCCTACATTCAGAAAGAAAAGCATTTCTGTCATGCTTTTTTTTTTTTTTTTTAAGCAATCATAAGCAACTGCAGAAATATTAGAACTAAAGAAGATAGATGAATTGACAGAGTGTGAGGCTGTGGACTAATACAGTGTATCAGGAGCTAGCCCTGCTGGTAAAAGGGTTTACTGGCCATCAAAATGCCAGCTACGCACTCTTGTGAGTAGCCCCTTATCCTTTTTTGGCAAAATGTGCATCATTAGCAAAAAAATCTGCTATTTGAGTTTACCTGGTAAATTTTGACTGACATAGTTTAGAGTGATCACAGGAGCAGTTCCACCAGCAGATAGAAGACGGCAATAATCTCTGTCAAGGGTACGATAACCTCTTTCATTGGCACTGATGCATCCAAAAGAGGACATCGGCCCACAGCCTTTATGAGACTGTCAGACTTGTATGGATTATGCAATTTAACACATAGAAATCATTACTGCATACAATTTACGATAAATGTAAATGAAATGCCTATCCGCTTTATGCATACATGGGCATAGGTCACTATTAGAGTGCCAGCAATTTCAAGCAATTTCTGCATGCTATTTTCTGCAAAAATTAGCACGATAACTTCCTTATGGGGTGAAAATCTATAGGAGAGTTAAAAGCTCAGTGAAATGTTTTCTGACTTCTCTCTGACTGCTCCATTTGGCAGGCAGAATTTCTCCTACCAAGACAGGCTGTAGAGTCCACCTAAGGCTGCGCACGAAGCCTTCCTTGCAGTGCTTTCCCCTCCCTCAGAGCGTTGCCACAGCGCAGGATTGTTTCCACAGCTTCCCCTTGATGCAAAGATATGGAAACCAGCCTTAAAAGAAATATTTGCTACTGAAAAAGAAAGGTGGCTATTACAAGGGCAGTACAGATAATGAATATCTCAGGAAAAAAATTTGTGAGAAAGTGGTTTGCATATTTCCTCACCCCCTTGCTTTTGTAGACTGCTAGATCCATGACTGATTTCTAAAATAGAGGATGCTCTTGTGAAAGCATTTTAAAATTCCTTTTTTTTTTTTAATATATATATATATCATATGCCAGAGCCTTTTACTTTATAAATACCTACGCTAATCTACACATACACACATAACATGTATGTCTCAATGTAAGATACATATATATAGCTTATTCCACCCACTACTCTTCAAAAATGAATACAGAACAGTAGTATAAACATAAATTAAGTATGAGGTATACATCTCCGCCAATCAAGATTAATGTATATTATTATCCCTTGACCCCTTCTTAATGTTCCATTTTACCATGTTTCTAAAATATTTATACCATACAGGGTGTTAAATTATAGCAATTAAGACCATAGTATGGTTTTATTAATATTTCATCAAGAATGTGTCATAATTTGAATTTCCCTGGTGCCCTTCTGTTGCTTTGCTGTACACTGTAGGGATGGAGGGCATTTCTGTCTTGTTCTTCTTCGTCTTTGCAGAACTTTACTGGCATTTTGCTTTATATAGCTAGATGCAGTGTTTTGCAGCTACTGACTTTTTACTTGGTGACTGTCTCATGTAATAGTTTCAGTTCTTTACGTCCAGTTCTAGGTCTCCAGCACAACAAAGGCATCAGCAAACCGGATAGAGACCAGAGAAGGGCCGTGAAAGGGCTAGAGCATGAATTCAAGGAGAGGCTGAGACTGCTGGGGTTTTTCAGCCTTGGGAAGGGAAGTCTAATGGTGATTTAGCTGCTGGCAGCATTATAAAAAAGATGGAGACAGACTTTTGCAGAGGTTCATACCAAAAGGAGTCGAGGCAAATTGCTGCAAAGAAAATTCTGGTTGGACAGAAGGAAAAAACTATTTTCTTAGTAAGTGATGGTTGAACGTTGGGACAGGCTGCCCTGAGAGGCTGTAGAATATTTTTTCTCTTAGATTTCCATAATTCAGGTGGAGCAGGGCTTCAAGAAGCCAAATTTCAGATTTGGCATGGCTTTACACTGGTTGTTGGACCTAATGACCTCCAGAGGTCCCTTCTGACTTAAGTTTTTCTATGGTTATAATATATATGTAACATCTTTAAAGAAAGCGATTCTTCACATCCTGACATTTCTGAAATACTGATAAGCCCTTACTTGAAATAGGTACTGCATATTTTTGTGAGGAAAGGCTGCTCTCAAGAGTACCCTCATCTCTCAGACCTGGGTTCAGCAAAGCATTTTTATTTCCGATTCAGTTTGTTCTCATGCAGCAAAGCACTTCAAGACATGTTCAGCTGATGAATCATGGCCCAAAAGCACTGGAGTGGAGTGAAGAAGAAGAACATAGAAATTTGGGAAAATTCAAAGCAAACTAACATTTGGGCTTTATTGCTTAGTTTTTGTGGCACGCAAAGCTGCGTGGTCATCACAACAGAGCTGAACTAGGTTATGACAGCAAAACTGGAGACATTGAAAAGATTAAAGAATGGAACATTATGTAAATAATGAAAAAATAAAAGGAAATTTTTTTTAGAGAAAACAATAATACTAGAACAGGCAAAAAACAAATAGAAGAAAAGGAATAATATGCAGTTATTCAAGTATGTAGAAAGGTCTCTTCCTGAAGCAGCATAATGTCACTGCATAAATGGCAGGTGATTAAAGGACACAACTGAGTTTTACTGCTGCCAGGCATGAGGCAGATGACACAAAGGTAGACGAGGAAAAGAGACGGACCCATGGAAACAAAGAGAGATGAGGGTTAAGGAAAAATTACCCAGGACTTTGGATTAGGTTTGGCTACTGCCTGTATTTTGCACTCTGTATTCCAAAGGTGGATTCATAATGCCATTTTAGACATCTGAAAATTAGGCATTTAGTAAAAGCTTCTTGCCTACTTTCCCTATAGCTGCTAAAGAGAGAAAGGCACTGCCAGAGAGTGCTTCATCCTCTCTCAGAAAGACAGCATTCACATGTAAATAAAATGTCACCACCTATTTGATGTACATCCATGATATGCCAAAGCAGTTGATTTGCAGCAAAGATTCAAGGAAATGATTAGTGTGATACAGAAATAAGTAGGTGATCTCATGAGGAAGGAGGATACCAAATTAATGGGTAAAAAATCAAGGTGGAAATAAGGGGATGTCTCTGCTAACCACAGTCTTAGTCACCCAGACTGTAATATGAAGGGCAAAATTCTGCAGTGGTGTTTTCCCATAATACTGAGACTGTAGTTTCAAACGCAAAATTAATTTTGGGTAATCTTCTAAAAAAAATTCAGTATTATTTCTCCATCCATATATTTGTATTATTTTATACAATCTAGAATATAATTTGGTAGTGAGTAATACTGACATAAAGTGATAAGATTGACTTAATCTAGCAAGAGAATACAAGAGTTAAAATGATAGTCGTAAAATACTTCATTAATTTTAAAACATCAAAGACAGCTTTTACTAGGTACAGACTATAGCATCTTTTTTTTTTTTCTGAATCATTAAATTGCTTTTTTTGTGCTGCAATGATGATATATTAAATACTTTAATGAATTGTTTCATTCAGTACACAGCAACCTGTTTTCAAATTAATGGAATGCTACAGTTTTTGTATTTTCATTTAAAAAAAAAAAACAGAATTTTGTGTACTGTAAGAATAAATTTTGTTTAATTTCTGATAATGTTTACAAAAGAATTCCTCTCCCAAAAAAGTCTGCTGAACAGACGAAGTTGACAAATTATCAGGAGCAACAGGTGCCTCCAGGGTTATACTGAAAGGATTTGGTTGTGGGAATTCATACAAATGGAGGCACCAGCAAAAAAGCACAGCTCTCTATATTACACTGTCACATAAAAGGAAAAGTTGATGCTCCTTCAGGTAACATTGTGCCACATATAAAAAATGAGCAATTTTGAGCAATTAGTTTCACCAAAGGTTGAATGAGAATCTGAATGTCTTGCAAGTGAAACTATGAAGGAGAAAGGAGGCTTGTTTTTCACACGTAGGATGGGTGAGGAGATGAATGCAAGACAATTAGCAGGTTGCTGCTTCTCTTTCTTTGATAGCCAACTTAATTAGACGTTCTGTAATTTTGTATTTGGACAATTCCTTGGGTCAATGCAATTCCTACAAAAACTCATCTATAATGGATAAAAGCACCAGGGTCTTGCAAAATAGAGATATATGTAGGATGTAATTATATGTAAAGCGTATGTGTTTTGTGTGTGTGATGTATGCTGCTGGAATAGGATTTGCATATATTTGAATATGCATTAGATCTTCAATATCTTGTGAAACAAAATGCAATAAAGGAAGGAATAGAAACAGAGATAACAGGGAGAAGATGCATCTCTTTCATTTTCCTAATTTTGCACTGTATAATGGTCTACCCATCTATTTTCTTATTTAAAAATATCAACAAGATGTTTGATATTATAGATAACATTAAATAATATACATTAATAATGCATTATAACTTTGCATTCAATTACAATCTTTAAATTAAATCCAAATATATTAATACTTAAATAATAATTAATATAAAATTAACTTTTAAATATAGCACTGCAATACTTTGTGGAAATTATATTAGTAGTTATAGTTAGAATACTTGAAAGACATAGGCCTATCTACATCAAACTGTAGGCACTGTTGACAATTCATTAGAAAGAATCAAAATTATTTATTTGGTAATTACTTATTTGGTAATTACAACAGATAAATATATTTCCATTATCATATCGATCATAGTACTGCATCTACCTCAGTCTTTTAAACTACCATATTATTACTTGTGCAATTTTACTCTGTACTTAAAGTACACTATGCCACATTTTCAAATTATTATTTCAGCAGCAGTAGTGTTAGAGTTAAAGGAAAATGGCATTTTTATAAAGCCTAATACATCTGAAGGGAAAAGCACTCAGTATCTAAATATGTTTTCTATGCACAGTTTGAACTTCAGTTGTTCAAAGTGAAGTGTTGTCTTTAGTGTGGAACATGAAGTACTTGGGATAGAAGAGCAGAGCAGCATCAAAGGAGGACCAACCATCTGATGCCACAAGACATGTATTGATTTCATATTTTGAAAGGCTTCCTTTACCTTCAATATTTAGCAGATCCAATGAAAGTTTGAACTGACCCCAATGAGTTTAAATCCTGCTTTAACTAAAATGCAATATTTGAGAAGGACGTTCAAGTTATTCTATCATTATGCTTTTTATCAGCAAACAGGGTAGTAATTCAGAGACAGATATATGACACATTGGGTTTTGGACCAGAGACATTATAAAAACTACAAATATTACTTGTATTTACAATGCTCAGTAGACTATGAAAAAGAAGCTACTATCAAATCTCTCTAATAAAGTAAGCAGAGGTTGCTTTTTTAACATCCTTTAACTTAAAGTACTTCAAAACCCTATTTTTTCTACTGGTTAACATTATACAACGTTTTCAGCCTTCCACAAATCACAATGCAACTAAATTGACTATTGGATTTAACTTTGGCATTGGGTCTTTTTTCACACTTGCACCTTTTAATTTTATTCACCTTTTATTTTAATTATTACTTAATATTGACTTTCAAAAGGACTATGTTCATTACTTGGAGTAAAATCAAGACTTTCTTGTCATATTCAAGATGCTGATCCCATTTTAAACCTAAGTGCTAGATAATAATGTGTGAAGATGGCGAAAAGGAAAACCAAGAATATCCTCTGTGTGGTATGAGGTATTTGGATTTCTTCCTCCAAATGACATCTAGACATGTGACCATTAGGACAGTACTTTCTGTATAAATGTGTATTACAAGTGTTATATCTAGTTAGGACAAAACCAACCACGAGCCAACAAACCTAAAACCATGAAGCCTGGGGAAATGGAGTTAGACACATCTGGCAACATATATAGTTTTAAAACATTTTCCATTAACAATTACTCATTTTTTACTGATGAACACTGTCCATAACTGATCCAAAGAAGAGGGACAGCTAATCAACTGGGACAGTTACTAAACCACCATCTTGCAGTGACCTACAGTTCTACACAAGCCCAATATTAGTTATACCACTGAGCTTTCTTGTTCCAGAGTACAGTTGGGTTAAGTTTTCCAAATTAAGTCCAGCTAGCAATTTTCATTAAAAATAATGAAAAAACACCCAAAAAATAAAAAAATCAAAATGCATCATTTGACATGAAAAACATTTTAGAATTTTACTTTGATTATCAATTGTTTTGAATTTTTCTGGAACTAATTGCTGAAAAGGCCAGAATAGAGCTTAAAGCACAATTGAAAACAAATGTCTATTTTAAATAGAAACAATGCAAGGAGATGTAGGAATATAGAAAATTGTTCTTTAGGTATTTACACAAATAAAATTAAAGTTTTGGTTTGGTTTGGTTATTAAAAAAAAACAAAACAAGAAAAACCCACCACAATTCCACCCCAAAAAAGTTCTCCGTACAAGTTTTTCCAAATCTTCAAAGCATTTTTAGGATCATAATAAAAGAAATATTTGATTTGGTGATTTCACTGAATCTGTTTGGAGTAGTCATTATCTGGAATTGAGACACTGTAAAAATTGTCTTCCTTTGCATGAACTGAAGATGTACCAGTATGGGAGGGAACATTGCACATATGTCAACAAATTTTTTTTGGAGAACCAGAGAATGTGGTTTTATGAAGAGTGAGAACAAAACAAGTAAAGTACCTTTTGCTTCCATTATTAGCTTTTGCTTCAAATGTATTTTAAAATACCTTTTTATAATTAATACAATTCTTGCCATTGTTCATATAATTAGCATCTGATCTACAGACAGGCAAGCTCCCTGGCAAAGTCTAGAGCACATACTTGGGGGAATCTAACATGTTGCTAATAATAGTTGCAGCTGGTACTCCTTTCACAGAAATTACTACTGTAGAGTTGAATATGTGTTTGTGTCTGAGCTGCCAAGGTGAAATGCTGCACCTTGGCATGCTCTGCCCTCCCTGGGCCTGGCAGTGACAGGGGACGGCTGGACACATGCCCCAGTCTGTTGATCTGCCATGGCAATGATAGCCCTTGGCAGAATAAATGAGTAGGAGCCATACATAACATTTTACATTTTGCAGCTAAAGCTATCAGAGCATGTCTGCCTGAGTCCCATAGCTGAAGCCATCCCCATGCATCCCTGAGTATAAATACAGCCCAATTAATCTCACTTTATTAAGAATTCAACTCTGAAAAAAGGGTATTTTCCCTACTGAGCTTGCATTTTTTCCTGTTTTGCGGTTTTGTTTGAGCACCTGCTAACTAGGCACAGTGTTGGTTACCTGGCTGATGAGAGCAAAGGTGTCTGAATAATTTGTGGTTATAATAATAGTATACAAATATAAATATGAACTTATATGAAATTCTTTTACATGTTTGTAAGTTCTCTCCAAACAGCTTAGTGTTACGGCTTTGTTAGACATAATTTGAAGAATGGTTTTCCATGCATAATTCTTAGGTCATAATTCAGAATTTGATTCAGGGCTGAATCTTGGTGTGAGGTCCTAACTGTTTTGTGCCTCAGCAATTTCACTGTCATGCTCCGTATGGGCACTGCCAAGTGGGAACTTTACCCTGTTGATTTTATAGGGTCACATTTTCATAGGTGTTCAGTTCAATTCACTTCAAAATATAACTGCTGTGCATCAATTGTAGTTAGACATAGAAGTCATACCGAGCTGCTTCTATTCTGTGATTGGAAAGAGATTGCGTAATATAGACACATCCCCTTTATACAGCAATACCTGCATCAGTAAAAGTCTTTGTCTTCCCTATGAGATGGGAAAGTTGTGAAACAGCCTACTACCAGAAATAGAAATTCCTTACTGTCCTGAAGCCAAACTCAGTGACACAACATTTCATCCCAAGATTCAGCAGTAAAAAATATAATATTTCTACAAATACTGATAGTTTAATGTGTTCACCCCAGCCTGGAATTTATAATCAAACACTACCATGGGGGGATTCAGGATAAAAAGAAATAAGTAAAAGTAAAATAAAATTATAGAGCTAAAGAAATCATCTGGACTAAATACCCCATTTTTTTTTTTATCCTTAGCTAACTGCCTTTTTCTGCAGAAAGGTAAAGGAAATTTTACTGGGAAAAGGAGAAGCCACCTTTGAGAAAACAGCAGCAATTACTGCACAATAAAATCACAGATTAACTGGAGGGTTCTTTATTATAAATACATCTAACAATTCATTGTGCTTGGTACTTTGGGCCCATTTAAAAATGAGCTGATAAAGCAATATTATTTCTTAGACTGATAACCATCTTACTGCATTTCAGAGAGGTCAGAGGCTTCCTTGTTTATTTAGCTGAAGTAGTCTTTTAGCTTTCTGATCTTCTCAGTCTATCGTTATTATTAGTCTTCCTTGAGTTCTGCTTTTCAAATACCTTGTCTCCACCTCACTTTGCATTTCTTATTCAGCAATTTAACCCTACAGACAGTTTATAAAACAAGATAAAAATCCATAAATTAGGCGTCCATGGGTGCTTGTGCCCTATATCTTTGTCAAGGATGATCACAATCAAATGCTTGTTTCTCAAGACAGCCTGTCAGCAAGCACAATTACAGGTTCTCAACTTGCCCTGCCATAGCACAAGGCAGAATTAAGACTCTTGTAGCAAGGGTAATAGCTTCATACTCATTCTTCATCTGTACCTTTTCTGCCTGTTTTCTTAATTCTATTTATTTTCTTTACAGATTGTCATTAAAAAGCAAAACTCTATTATGTACGCAATATTTATAATCCTTTATGGGTATGGTCAGTTCAGTGTAAAAAACTGGAGTGTGGTGCAAACATAGCCAAGCCAGGGATAACCAGGGTGTTTGGCAGCTCTGCTGCATCACCACAACAGTGTGAAGGCCAACGGGAGGCACTGGTCCAAGGTGCCACAGCTAAACTGCTAACAGCACTGTTTAAACACTAGCTAGCAGTAGTTTAAACCCTTATAAACATTGACATCTTCATGATGTTTTATTTCTAGTTGTGAAGGGAAAACCCTGCCATCCTTATGAAGAGCAGAAGTTTTGCCATGGATTTCGCTCAGATCAACACTTAACTAAGATTTTTTTTTTACATTTGAGGAAGACATACTAAGGACTAAGAATGTGACTTACAGCCATGACTCCTGGCCCTTGGACAATAGGAACACTGTACTCAGAAACATCTTTCCTGTAAGCAGTGACAGTTTTTGGATGAATGCTGTGGACCATTCATCATCTGAAACAGGACCTATTACAACAGACTCCAAATTACTCTGTTGAACAAGGAAAGATGATAATGGTATAGTAGAAGCTGATATACCACAGGTCATTATGATGGAGTTGAGTGGTAGGAGAGAAAATTTTTAGATTTCTGAGGGGACATTCATATGTATTTAAAAGATCCATCCTAAAGGGAGGCTTAGTACATCGCCAAAAGAAAAAAAAATAGGATGATGTTGCATTGGTTTTGTGTAATTACCTTTTAAACTCCCCTAGGAACCATGAAACATTAGGAAACTCTGCAGTGGTCTGAGGGCTTTCCCATGTCTCAGCCTCCTCCAGGATGACTCTGTCTTGGAGCACTACCTGGAGTCCCCACATCACCTCATACTTTGCTCCTATCCCTAAAACGTGTCTCCCTTTTCATCCTCACCCTAATATACTCCCTAAGGAATCCTCACAGGACAGGCTTGAAGTCTCCTGTCAGAGTCACTATGCCAAGAGTCTCTGGGTGCCCCTGCAAATTTAAGACCCCCTTACTTCTCCCTCTGCATGCTGCAAAGAATTCAATGTTGAGTACGTCTCCCACCTTCATTTCTTATTTCTTCCTTAAAGGAAGCAGATTTGTCATCTAAAATATAAGCAAGCATCTAGACAGCCAGGCAATGAGCTGACACAGGGGTACATCTTGGTCATGAATTCCAACACTGTCCGGCTGTCACTTTTTCTGCTTTTCTAGCAAATATTGTCAGTTGCAAAATGTTATTCCACTCATAACAGGCCTCCAGGCAGAGTACAAGCCATTAATTAGTTCCCTTTGATTCCAACAATTCAGGCAGTTTTTCACCCTTGTACTAATCCACTCATTGAGACTGAAATGTCTGAACTTGAATTCGTGGGTGCTACAGGAGACCATGTCAGAAGTCTTGTTTAGGTCAAAGTAGATAACAATCACTGCTCTCCGCTTACCTACAGAGTTTGTCATTGCATTGTAGAAGGCAGTAAGGTTGGTCAGGCATGATTAGCCCTTGATTAATCCATGCTGGCTAGTCCCAGTCATCATCTTGTCTTTCAGGTACTCAGTAATAGCTTCCAAGAGAACACACTCCTTAATTTTCTCAGGGATCAAAGTGAAGCTGACCAGCCTCTAAGTTTCCTGGAGAATTCTTTCTTGGTCTTTCTGAAGATGGGTGCAATACTGGCTTTTCTCCAGCCTTAACCTCCAATCTTCACAACTTTCAAAGAAGATAGAGTGGCCTTTCTGTGATATCAGCTACCTTTCTGAGCATCCTCGTATGCATCCTTCTTGACCCATGGACTTTCCTGTGTCAAGATTTCTTAAGAGATCCATGACTCTATTAATCTTCTACTACTGTAGATCACAGTTTCTCTCCTTGAAAACTATCTCTGCATATAAAGGCTTGGGAGACCTTTTTGCTGCAGGTCACAATTCCGCCTATCTGCATTTGCTATCACTAAACCACCTGCTCCATTCATAGTAGGCCCATGTTTTCCACTTTTTTTTCTTTTACTTCTAATGCAGTGGTAGAAGCTCTTCTTGTTGCCCTTGATGTCCCTTGCCAGTTTGAACTCTAGTGCAGACTGGCTTTCCTAGCACTGTCCCGGGTTCTACATATTTTCTATATTCTTTCTCTGTAGCTTGTCCTTTCTGTATACATACTTTTTGCACTGGAACTCAGTCTTGACTTACCAAGCCAGTTTCCTGGTACATCTCATTTCCTGAGTAACAGAAAAGAGTGTTCTTGTGCTCTCTGTCCCTAGAGACCTGCCAGCTTTCCTGAGCTGTTTTTTTTTTCTTTAGAGTTGCCTCTCAGGATCTTGCCTACCAGATTTCTGAAAAGCGAGAGTCTGATCTCCTGAAGTCCAGGGCCTGGTACACGTCTTCCTCATTCCCCTCAGAATCGTCAAGTTCCTTATTTCATGGTCACTAATTAGCATATGTTTAGTACAATTATATATGTTGATGTGAGTACAGAAACCTGATTTAACTCATTCTATGTGGATTTCCACTTTTCCTTCTAGATTCCAAATAAGTGTATTTGGACTGCATTCAGAGAATCCTGTGCCTAGGAAGAACCATCAGGCTGTAGTGGCAGGTTCCCTATGTAACTTATCTACATTGTACAAGGGTACTGGCCTGGGATAGTCACCTTTTTCCTTAAAAATACCCTCCTTGTGAACATATTCCTTAATTCTGAATTCAGTCCCTCTTTGGTTCAATGTTCTGGCTCATAAATTGCAATAGTCCATACCTTGGCACCATATGGTATCATTTACAGTTTCTGCAAGGTATTTGCTTCTAAATCATACCAGCTGCACAGCTATAAATTAGACGTGAGGCAGGAGAGAATCAAATCAATGAAATGCAATGCTATCATGACTGGTGGTGTCTAAAATGTGTTTCATCCTGGTGAGGCTGAGTCCATCCAGAATTGCACCCTAAGTTTCACTGCTTCACAGCATTTTTCCATTTTGCCTTTCTGAAGAGCTATAAATCAATTTTTGTAGTTCACTATATTTTGGGCCTCATGCACTTCGTTCTTCCTAACTAAAGATATCTCTTGGGAGGATTGTAAGATTTTTTTAAGTGCAGCATACTCTAAATTAATCCAGGCAAATGACCCAAAAATGCAAAGGCAATGATGTCTGAGGCCTCAGAGCTCTTGTGGTCTTACAGTATTATCTCATCTCACAGCATTTCAAAGTCTTCAAACAAGTATTCAGTCCACCTAAAAAAATCTCTTGGTCTTCAGGAACCAAAGCTCCAGGGTTTTTGATCTCAACTCTTTAAGTCTTTCCTTAACCTTAAAGGCTTTAGATTTGGTAACTCTTTCTTTGCTGATAGACCTTATTACTAGAACATGCAGGGTCAGAATTTGAGATGACTGTTTCTCATTTCGAATAACGCTATCTGCTTATTTATTTATTACAGCTAGTAATTTTTTCTTCTAAGGACATCAAGTAACTGCAAAAGTATTACTGCTTTGGTCTTTCTTTACTTGAAGTTTGCCAAGAGGTCATTAAAACATTTCTGAGAAATTAATGTATCATTAAAATTACCAGAATATGACCCTTGATGTTCTAGTGGTTCCCATAGCCTTTTCATTAGACAGGCAGGACTAAACACTTTGAGAACTGTTGTATAAGGAGCTGCCCAAAAAGGACAGGTAAATGACCTGTTAAGACAAGATTTTTTTTTTTTTTTTTTTTTTTTTTAAAAAAGGCTTGTAAAATAAACAGTTGGGAATTCTGTATACCTCCAGAATGCAAATCATTGCTGGTTCTAGAGGAAACTATATGGAGCCCTCCTTGTGGACCAAACAAGAATTTGTTCCATGCTGATCTTCTGCTTTGCCTTTCCTTTGTAAACCAGTCCCCTTCAGACCTTGCCTCCACCCTACAGTCCTCCTGACTGCCAAACCTGTGCCTGAATGGATGAGCCAGAGGGGCAAGAAGCAAAAGGTCCTACCTCAAGCAGCAAATGAAGGTAATATGAGGTAGGTTTGGGAAAGGAGAACCTTTGCTAGTAATTTGAAAGATAAATAACTAAGAAGAATTATCTCAGGAAGTCCATAGAGATTTCTACACAGTACTGGGGTGGAATTCAGAAAAGAAGTATTAAGATAAGTTCAAGAAAAAAATAATTCCTAAAGGTGAGATCTATTAGATTGCAGAACAGTAGTTGGAAGTAGTGAGACCAGAATGGTTTGGATTATATCATTCAAATGCTTCACATGGAAGTATATTTACACTGTCAACAGCAAGCATTTCCATTTAAAAACATTGCTGCTATACATGCGTGTCAAGCAGTCTACGTTTAGGAAAGCAAAAGATAATATTCACTTTATCACCCATCCTATGTTTCTTGTTATTATTTTATTTAGCAGTGGGAACAGTTTTATTGAGGTTTTTTTGTGTACAGATGGCAAAAAGAAGAATTGGAAAATGCATAGTGTTTATAATGTTATAGAGGTTTGGAGGTTTTTTTCTTCCTTCAGAGAGTAAAGATCAGAATGAAATTGTCTTCAGCAATTTGATTGTTTTATTTTTCCTGAATGGAAGAACACCTGGAGTGCTGAGGTGTAATTTGGTGCAGAATATGCAACATTACATTGCAGGGAATATATTTCTCAAGGAACTATTTTTCTCTTACAGCAGATATGTAACTGCCACTAATGAAAACAAAAATTACACATTTGCCGTAGGAAAACGACTGCCGTGTCTTGCCCTGATATGGCCATTTTGATACACTAGTATTTAAAATACTTTATATCCTTTACTAACCACAAGGATATCCCATACACACAATTTTTATTCAACAAAAATATACACATGTAGAAATACAGATATTTATCATTGTTGCATACTAATGCCTACACTTTAGTAGCATAATTTCTGAGGGAAAAAACATCTATATGCATACATGAAAGGATGCTTCATATAAAATTGGGCTGAAAATCAGCAGGTGTTTTAAAGCACAAATCTGTTTGAACAGGGAATGTAACATTACCCTATATGCAAACCCCGGGCAGCTGAGAGCCTTTTGGTCAACCACAAGTGTGCTATAGCCAAGCGTCTCAGCGTAGCTCAGCTCACTCTGCAAGCCTGGCTCTTCATGGCTGCTCAAGGACCCCAGCAGGATTTTGTTGGTAGCTGGTAGCTGGTAGTCAGTAGCCCAGATGACTTCTCATAGCAAATCTGGCAGCAAGCAGAGGTACGTGAGGTATCTTTTAACAGGCTACATTGGGTAGCAGAACCATTTAACCTGGCATTTTGCCTGGGCTAATTAGCCCTGCAGAGAAGATGGGTAAATCAGTTCAAAACACCATAAAGTAACCAACCTGCTTCTTGTACCTGAGCCGGATACATTAATTGCTATCTTGGGTATCTGTTCAGGGTGCTGCAATTGGGGACTATTAGTTAGTGATGTATCCCAAATAATCATCACACAGACCAGCGGACAAAGGAAGTGAGCTAATGGGAATGCACAGAAAGAAGTCAAAAACTAATTTTCTATTGTGTTTAGTCTCTCCAAAATATAATGCTCTTTGAAATAAATAACTAGGATGAACCTCTTGATCGGACAGGCCTATTTTCAAATCTTAGGCTTATATGAAGGCAAAGTAGTGCAAGAAGCTCTAGGAACACATTTCATGGGCATGTAAATTATTTATCCCAGAAAATCATTGGAGCTATTTTGAAAATATCCATAGGTCATATATTTTCAGGTACATGACTCTGGCCTTAGCACCATTGCTAGTTTTTCTTGGCTTATGATGCTGCATTTTTCAAATTTACACAGAAAGCTGGCCAACAAATGGAGAAAAATACTGTAGAAGTGGAATAAAAATCTCAAATCTCTTTTAGCTAATTCACCTTCTAGCAATGTGATTTAATTGCTTTAAAAGAGAACAGGCAGATACAAATGATTTTAAAGTCACAGTGAGGTAAAAGATGAACATACATAAGAGAAAAGATATCACTAGCTCTGAATAATTCCACTTTAAACATAAAAAATACAGTTAATAAAGTAAATACTATCTCTAATTTTAAAAATAAAGAAGAAAGCAAGAGGCACTAAAAGTATGTTTCTAGGACATAACCTCAGCCATCTAAAACGTAAGCACCCTGTCCGATACTGCTGGGGCAGAAACACAAGGTATTGGAGATAGCCGTGAATGGTAAAGTTGTCCTGTTCTGATCTTATGTTAAATTGGCCCAAGAATTCTTTGCTTTCCTTCTGCATTTGCCATAATCACTATTTATTACTTTAAAAAAAGTGTTGGAGTTTGATAGATTCTATGATTTAAATTAATGTTATCTACTTTCACAGTCACAGAAGATCAACTCAAATCAATGGGTTGCTAAGCACTTTGTTGGAATGAGGTGACTCAGCACATGACAAAATTTGGCCTTATTTCTTCTTGTTTATTTTGGCATCTGTTCATTATTTTAGAAATCACACTAGTCTGCTTACTTGTCTATGTTTTTCAATTATGTGGTTGAAACATATCTTTCATAACACTTCCTAAATACTTTTGTAATTTTACTGCTACTACTTCAACTAAAAGTGCAACATTGCTTGGAACAGTATTTAATCTGTATCTGTTCCTGTATTTAATTCTTAGCTTTAAAGAATATTCTAGTATCAAAATATAAATGCTATTGATTTCTAAATGCTTCCCCAAAGATCAAGCTTTACACCTCAAATGATAAGGTTGCGTGCTTTCAATTATTAGTATTAGCATGCATGCACACTTAGTAGTACCAATGTATTGTGCTTTCCAAGCTCAGAAGAAGGTGCAAAGAAAACTTTGAATCATAGAGCTTAGGGCTCATCTTTTTCCTTTCCATGGATCACCTTTGATCCACACTTTTGCATGAGTTATAAGTATGCTTGGCACTACCCTGGCACTGAACAGAGGATGTGTGGAGTGGCAAAAGGAGAAACCTAGCAGTGATCAAGGCAAGGACATTTATGTGCAGATTGCAAGTTTCATGCCAAGGAGTAGGTCATAAAGGGACCGCATGTGAAGACTGGCCCTGACTAATAATTACCTGGCTGACATTTCAAACTTGGATTTTTTTCTACTGACTGTTTCATTTCTTTCTTAGAGGAAAGATATTGCCACCACCATCTATTTCTGTTGCATTCAGATCCAACACCCTGTTGTACTAAGTGATGCAAAGACAAAAAAAAAATATCCCTAACTAGAAAAGCTGCATCATGGATTCATGATAAATCACTGTTCAAAAGTTAAGACATTCAAGCCCACACTTTATCATGTGTAAAGACATAGGTAGATCTAGAAGGAAAATCCCTGACCTATCCTGGATACCTATCTGAAAATAAGGCAAACAGAGGTATCTACCTCTCTGTACTGGCTGTTAGGGAATATAAAGTGACTAACTCAGACTTACATGTCTAACTTTTGTTGTTTAGTTTATGGCAGATAAATGCGCTCCATACTGTGAAAGAAAAAAGTGACTTAGAAGGATGGAGCAGAGTACAATCAAATATACGCATCATTATTTTTTATTATTATAAAAGAAGAATTGTAAACACCATCTATATTCATCTGTCCCCAACCTGCCCACTGGTAAGTGATTTATGTTGACACATATTATGAGACAAGATTTGTAAAAGAAGGCAACAGCTTTTATTCAATGGATTATGCAGTTTACTTGCTTTTTCCAGCTATAAGAGTGAGTCCAAAAAAAGCCTTTTCATCATTAGAGTCCTTCCTTCTCTCACATCCTTAAGAATCAGAACTATAAGAATATTACCATCCAGAGAAGGTGTGCGATGGTAAAAATAGGTTTTTAGAAGGCAATTGAAGAAGAAAATACTGGCTATCAGGTCAGTTCTAGGAGCCCCAAGTCTCAATTTGGCTAAGGAAAAGAGCTATTATTTTCATTAAAAATAGAAAATGATAAAATCAGAGTCATTACATAATGTACTTATTCAAATAATGGGTCAGGATAAATACTGATTATACAACTCTGTGAGTATGATTTGCATTCTAGCACATTCACAGAGTAAATTAGAGATTGGGGTGCTATCAAACACAAACTCCTAAGAGGAATCATTGCATTTGCTGGTCCTCATCAAGTAATTCAATCAGTGCAGAGTTCAAACTGAACCTAGCGTTAACACAAAACTATATTGTAAGTCCATTACAGGAATGGCTCAAGTGAAGGCTGACCTTCTGGGAGTTGCATCTCTAGTTATCATGGCAATCTCAGCTGGCATCAGTTAACCAGACAAATCATAACATCCACTTCGAATAGTCATGCACCACTTCCCTATCTCTGCAATCAGCTGAGCAATCCTTTCTGTATTTCTTCCTTTGGGACACGTAAAACAATGCACTTCTGCATGCCCTTGTAACAACCTGCATTTGTTAGAACTGCAGAGTCCAATAAGCTTCAGTGCAGATGAAAAAGCCAATAAAAATACTGATTAAAGTGAAAGAAATGGCTTTGCCAAGTAAAGCACAGTGGAGAACCAGCACTTCAGTTCTTGTGCACTGATTGCCACACGTCTGATAGGATCGTGCTTCATCATCAGCTTCTTTATTGTAAAACCATAGAGAAAGGATAAGAGAAAACAGCTGGCACTTTGGTGAGAAATCTAATATGTAAGAAAACAGGAGCGCAAATAAAAAAATAGTGACTTTCGGAACAAAATCTCTGAACCTGCTTTAAATGGAAGATACTAGGTTGTGGGCTTTTTTCGCTCCCAGTGGAAACTGAAGAAAAGACAGAGGATAAATTCATCTGTTTGAGAACAGAAAGCTGTTTGTGGAAAATGGAGAAGACAACAAAAAGGTTCTTCAGCTTTTCCTGGACAGGGAGCAAAGTCAGCAACCTGGAAGTGCAGTGATCAGTGGTGGTGTGGGAATTGCTTCCAGGGACCACATGCAGCAGTGGTGGCTGTGCCCTGCCAGTTGCTGGTGGCCCATGGCATACCCCCATGGCCAACACCTGGCTGTCATCTACCTCTTTTTCAGTGTCTTGCACTGAGTGGTGCTGAGGAGCAGCACTTTCCGTGTGCTCCAATAGGGTTTACATTTTCATGCTTCATCCCCTAACCTCAGATCCTAGGGATGACATCCCCGCTCAGAACACAAAAGCAGAAAATATGGAAAAAGTTATTACGTGAGATTTGTGGGAAGAGTTTTTCCCCCTAGTGTCAAGTTAAAAGAGGTTCCAGGTGAGAGGAAGCTAGCTGCAGCTGCCAGGATGAAAAGGCAGCTATTTGAACCTAATTTGATATTTTATTTCCAGCAGCCTAAAAAGCCTTCAGTTAACAAAAGGCCAAGTGATACTCAGCAGAAGAAAATTAAAAAAAACTGTGCAGAGAGAAGGACACTTTTTAGACCCTCTAAAGTGAAATGCTGTGAACCATACAATTCCAATTTCAACCTCCCACTTAAGTATTCATGTGGCTAGCCTTTGCACTGCAGTGGGAGTAAAGGCGCTCCCAAAGTCACAGTAAGATAGCTCTTTCTCATGGCAATATACTTCAAAGGAATAGGTTTACAGATCTACTTACAGGTGCTTAGGATCGATTTGAAAATGTGTGAGGCATCAAGGCTCAGCTGACCTCACAGATTAAACATGATATGTCATTTCTACAATAACTTGCAAAACCTTCCAAGGGATGCTCTCCTCCCCATAAATCTTGGGTTTAGTTAATGAAACAGTGAATAGCAACTTCTGGCTGTTTGCAAGTGGCTCTGTAAAATATTTGATCATCAGAGGACTCAGTCTGCAAAGTATATCACAAAAACAGAAGTAACAAACATTATAGCAACAGCCATCAATGTAAAAGAAGAAGAAAATAAACAAATCTGGAAACCTAAACTGGGGAAGCAGGGTTTTTTTAATTTTATGCAATCAGATCAATTAAGAACTATATTTGTGATCTAACAGAATAAGGTCAGGAAAGATGGAGAAAATAGGAAAGAAAGGTTCAGACTCAGCATTGTTGAAGTGAGATGTTCTACAGTTTATGATGTAATTTCTCACAGGTAAATACAATTTAAAAATGTTTATACAGTCTTTTGAAGTTAAAAATACTCCAAATATTTCTATTAACTAAAGAGGAGTTAGTCTTCCAGTATGGAAAGTATTACACTGTAACTTTAATAGTCCTCTTGGAACACATTTTTAGGCATATGAAGGAAAGAAGGTAACTGGGAACAGTCAGGATGAATTCACCAAAGGCAAAACACACCTGACCAACCTCACTGCCTTCTACGATAAAATAAATGGATTTGTGGATGTGCAAAAATGTGTTTCTCCCTTTTAAGTGCGGTATCACCAGAAAAGAGAACACGCTTAGAAATAATAGCTATCTTCAAACTGTTATGATGTACCTTCAAATTTCAGCATCCATGAAACACTGTAGCAAGAAACCTTGCTTCATGGCACCAGTGTAGTAAAAAAAAAACACATCAAAAACTTGAATATGTCAGCAGTGTGATGCTATTGCAGAAAATTACATTTCATTCTGAAGCACAAAATCATGTTTCTCTTTTTCCTTTCATGAGCACTAGTATCGAGGAACTCTGTTAATATGTCAAGTTAAACAGTGCTTCTAATAAAACCTTTGATGAGGTTAGACTCAAAATACGTCACCACATAACTGTTAATGGCCCAAAGCTGCAGGGGCTCCAATTGCTCCTTTCCAGCAGAATTGGAAGAGCTCTTCAGGACTCCTTTTCCTTCACCACAAGTCCTCACCTGTAGGAAGCCATACTTTTGTCTCTTCTGTCCGCACCACAGGGAAGATACACAGTCAATAACTAGCTGTAGTTGCTGCCAATTGCAAATTTTGTTCTTCACTGACTGTCACTATAATAATACCAGAATGCCAACAAGAATCAGCAACAAAAATCAGCTTATGGATAAAGAGCAGCTCTGAAGAGCTAAAGATATGTTCAGCTCTACTCTCCACTGAAGGCAGACCTTCCGTTTCCCTGGGCTGTGCAAAACTTTGGGTGTTACCTCATCACTCTCCAAAATGCAATTTTGGATTGAATTAAACATATATTGTAAAATAATTTATAATCTTCAAGGACTGTCACTTCGTCGTAGGCAAGGTATTAGTCATATATATGAACCATGTGTATCAGCCACCTCTAGGCTTGACTATTTTGATTTACTATGTCTGAAACGGAATGTGAAGATACTATACTGCTCTTTGAGAATTAGAAAGGCATTCAACCACACAGAGGCTTAAATAATGTTAGTTTAAATAGAGAGTAAGCATGGGACAAAAAGTGCTAATTGGAGTAATGGGATGGAATCACCAAGAAATGCTGATTACTTTGCATTGTGAGGGTGAAGCAGAGCATTCATTGGTGCCATTTAAGCCACAAGGTAAACTGAGTTAGCCTTTGCATTCTACAGAACAATATGGTGCAACAACCCTGACAGAAACACAAATGTTTATTTTACATAAATGTTAATTTACACAGCATAGATGGTATTAATTCTTTTTTAGAGGTACATGAGACAACACAAATTAGGCAAAACAAATTTCTTTCTGTATTTTTCAAAATTCCTCACTATTGGAGCACATGCTGACCTTGTAAAGACTGAAAAATAGGAAGAGTTGCTTCGCTGGAGTAACAAGAGCTGCAACATTATGAAAATGAAGTAAATAGAAGGTAAAAAAAAGCCTCAAACCATCACCATGAGAATACACTCTTTCTGGTGATGAGGAAAATAAAATTTAAAAGAACAAATAACTCTGGCTTCCTGTCACTATTAATGAAATTTCATTTACCTTTTCTATTTAGCATCTATCAGTCTTCATATATCAAATTTAATTTTGCACAGTTATACATTATTTTTCAGTTGTATCAATAAATTAACCTCATGGATTGCAAAGCCAGATGGGACCACTATGATCATCTAATCTGACCTCATAAACCAAAGAACATTTTTCTTGATTAAGTTCAAGCTGAGAAAAGTGTGTGTGCCGTGCACGCATATACGTATATATGCATATTTTTTAAATTGATTGTCTATGATTATAACAACCCAAGTTCCGATCCAAAACCTGGGTCTGCTAAATCCACTGGATTATGGATCACAGCCTTAAGGTTGACACTTTGAAAAAACAGAAATGCATTTTTCTTTTCTGGTTATTTGACTGCCAAATTGGAAAGATGGTGGCAGCTGCCTTTTAGTAAACAGCATATGTATTTCAGTGTGGGAAAAGAATCAACATTTGAAAATTAAAATTCATCGTTACCTTTTACTTACAGCACCTGAATAATTGTTAAAACCAACTAATTACCTGCATACCAGAAAGCACATTTAATTAGTTGCTCATAAACAGAGTACATTTTGAAAGCTCTCCAGGGGGGATAGGTGCAGAAATTCCATTAACCAAAGTTGTGCGTGAATTTGAACACTTCTTCAAAAATATGCTCTGGAGACCACTTTTATGCATATTAGCTTTTCTCTTCAAAGTACTTTCCTTCTTTCACATGTGTATGAATGAAAAGATTTGTCCACTTACAGGGGTACAGGTTTTTATGAATGGAGGAATAGTGGGATCTTTGCCTCTTGTAACTGAGGTAAATGACTAGGGTGTTGAGCATTTTTCTTTTATAGGTTCAGGGAAAAGTTACAGAAATTACATCATCAGGATGGTGTAGGAAATGGAAAATTTATATGGAAGAGATCACTTGCATTCAGACAGGGATTGAGTACGCAGTCACTAGTTGTCTCCGAGCACGATTAATTCAAAACCTTCTCCCCTGTTTTGCTACACTGTTAAGACAATAGCACGATAGCGGAAAAACACACAACCCCCCTTGCCCTAACAATATTATGGCCAATAAGAGATACACACAGAGACGCACATACACACACACCATCTCTCACATGCATTCACTTGATTCAATTTTCTCTTCTCTCCAGCCCAAAATGAAGCTGCAGCCAACTTATAGAAGCAAACAAATGTATGGTTTCTTTCTCTTTTAAAAGGAAGAAGTTATCTGGATTCCCTCTTGACGAAGTAATGTCAATCCTTGTCTACCTTATTCCTTTACTGCAGAAATTGTCACCTTCAAAATTAATGGTCCTTTTCAGAGAAGAGTGCCTATCTCAAAGCATTTATCTGATAGAGCTGGTAACATTTTCCCAAAGAACCATCCTCCATCAGGAAATGTTGTTTCATTGAAATTGAAAGTTTTAAGTGAACATGTTGATTTTTATAGTATTTGACAGAAAAATTCAAATGTTTCAAATAAAAATGGAACATTGGGCTTTCTTACTTAATTTTATCCTGGTGGTACAATCTTGTTCTATCTCTATTTGCTCTTGTTTTAAAACTTCATTTCTAAATAATGCAATATTGTTTCCTGTAATTCAATATTATATTCTAATGTGCTGAGATTGTCAGGCTGAACTGTTTTGATATTGCTGAAATGAAATTTTCAGTAACAGTGGTCTAGATATCTAGAAATATATTTACCTCAAAATTTCTTCTTGGAATTTCTTCTTTCAGTTGCAACTTTTTAATTCAATGCAGATTGAAAAGAAGTTAAAATATTGGTATTTCTCTGAAGAAGAAATTTTATTTTTTGATCAAATGTCTAATAACTATATTAGTAGGCCAGTTCATATAGACAGTTTTATATACAGTGGTTGGTTTTTTTTTTTTTCTCTCTCTCTTGGTACAGGTCGTCCAATGTCTTCTGGAATGCATACAACACATGGAAAACTTCCACATAACACATATTCGGATATGAATTGCCTGCAGTCTATACAGGTTATTGGTTTCCTTGCTTAAAGAAGGAATTTTTTTATGAAAATATTTGTATCTGGTTGTAGCAAATTATTTAAAGCTAGATTTGCATTTGTGTCTACATCACCTATAAACGTTCACACCCACTGTTGTTAAAAGAGGTTTTTTCACTATACATTTACTTGCTAGAATGAATGTTTCCTTCCCAGTTTTACACCTCAAGTAATGAGTTGTGAATTGTAATGACTTAAGAAAATTTTAGTTAAATCCCTTGTAGAAAGCCACCCAGATAGACTCTCTAAGTGATATTTTAGAAGCTGAAGCCAAATTTCTTCCAGTATTATTGACCTGCTATAGCCAAAGCAGCTGCATTTATGGAACACAAAGGTAGTTTGTCTCTTGTGATTTCTGCATTAATATGCAATTTTATGGTAGTCTTAGGCACTGCTTATATTGCAATAACAGTGTCAAATAGCCTAATTATAACGTGATTGATTCCCTGCTCAGAAGAGGTGAAAAGTTGTCAAGTAGGCAAGATGATGAATGGATGAGGCCTCACTGCCTGGAAATACTAAATTCCTCAGCAGACTCTTGTTTTATCTTAGGTGGCAAACAGTGATAATCTTTGGAGAAAGCTACACATTTCACACCTGCTTTTGCCAAGGTTCAGACACCTACCAACCATGCTGTGGCCCAGTCTCCTGGCTCAGCTGGTACCACATAGAGACAGCTCTGTCACCTCCTTTTGTTTGCCTTTGAAACATAAAACTCCACACATATAAAGCCAAACCCTCGCCTCCTTCAGAGGGGCAATTTTTCTTCTGCCTTTGTTCAGCCAAAATTCATGTTGTTTATCCTTAGGAATTAAATTAAAAAGAAAAAAAAATGGAAGGATCGGTCAGCTCCAACACGTCTCCAGCCATGAATTTAAGAAGTTTATCTTTCTGACACTTCTTAGGTGAAGTTGCTGACCATTTACACTCTCCAAACTGAGCAGAAATTTAATTTGAAAAGCTTCACCAATTGTATTGCACAAAAGACAAAATGCTGCAGAACATAGAACAAACATTTGTTGATATTTTTAAGCATATATAGTAAGGAATAAAGATTTATTTTTTACAGTGCTTTGAAGGTATGAAATGTGTAATTAGCTCCCTGGAATTTCTTATGAAAGCATTAGTTGTGATGAAATAATTTATGGTAAATAAGGAGTTCCTTATGAGTACGTCCATAGTATTTCCACCATAATTCAGCAATAAGTGACTGTAAAGTATCAGAATTTTTAGCATCAGCTGAGGGATGGTACATTTCACATCTGCATTAAGACACAACCCCCAAATGAATTTAAAAAAAAAAGTGTTGCATTGTTGTAAGAAAGTCTATGGTGACACAGCAAGGCTTTTCTTGCCTCAGGCTACAATAGCTACTAGTTTAACTCAATGGTCAGAGCACTCCCTGGGGAAACAAGAAGCCTTAATTCTGCTGCTGGCAGTAACTTTCCTTTTGTTAGCAGCACATGGACAAAATTATTTTTAAAATAACAGCACATGCATTAAACACTCACTCCAAGATGACTTATAAAAACAATGTTCCATATGTGCATATGAGATTTTGGCAAGCACAAAATTATATGCAGAAATTACATTTGGGTATGGAAAAGACTCTTTTCACTAACCCGGATAGATATTTAATTTCTATGGGATAAATTGTATGCTACCTATTCACTAACATAATTTTCCTACTGACGATTGACATTTAGATATCAGAGAGGAAAAAAGATAGCATAACATTAGATTGCACACCTCGGAGGAGTAAAAGGTATTCATTAGACTAGGTATTCCAGCAAATGGCATGCTAAAGTCTTGACAAAAATCATGTCAAAAGTCATGTCAATCTTTTTTTTTTTTGCTACCTCAAAAGCACATCTGTCTGTGGATGACAATCACTCATACTGGCACCTGAAATACAACAAATAATACCCACACTTGAAAAAAATGAAAGCTAGAATCAATGCGCAATACACTGCATCGCTGACCGGTATTCAAGGACATGAAAATGCAAATAAACAGGGCTTGAGTATTCCCACAGGGATGGTGTGCAGTTGAGGGGCAGTTTGGAAAGAAGGAAACCATGGCAAAGGAACTCAGGCCATCCAGGGTGTTTAACCCTCCAGAAGGGGTGTGATGCACAAACAGCAACAAAGCCCTGGAGTAGGAGGCAATTGCTGCACGTTCCTCCGTGGTGCTTCTTTCAACCAGTTCAGAAAGAGTATATCCTGGCTCCGAAGAGAATCCAAGCCAGTGCCTGTGGCTAAAAGGAAAATGGTATCTTTGATTAAACCTCATCAATTTTTATGCAAGGGTTAATTCAGAGGGGGATATGAGGAGTAATGTTTTAGACCTTTAACAAGGATGGAAAAACATTCAGAATTCTCCCCCTGGGAGAAAGACAGGACCAAAGTTAAGAAAATAAAAAGAGAGCTGCATTGCAGAGTAACTGGACGAAAATTACTTCCTCACACCAGACTGAACTATTCAGAGGAGAAGCACTACATATGGGAACATGTATCCTGCAGTTAGTGTCTAGTTATGCTTCCCTCAAAATGAATGATGCTAACAATATAACAATAGCAAGATAATAAAGGAAAGGAGGAAGATTTGCATTATCTATGTTCATTAACCCAAACGATAATGCTTCCCTTAAATATTAAATACCTTTCTATCACTAGAAATACAATGTAAAAGGCTAAGGAAATATACTATATGGAGGACTTTTTAAATAATTTTTTTCTTAAGAGACAATAAGAAAAGCACCACAGCTCCTTTAATCCTGTAATCTCTCTGGTAGCAATCAGCTTGGGGTACATTTCAGTTTGTTCACTTGTCATCTACATTAAGAGTCCTTCAATGAGCTTTTCTTTTAAAGTAAATACAGAATGACACATTTATAATTAGATCTCCCTGACCATTCCTTTTTAGGTTTGAAGGATATGAGATGTGGACATGTCATGCAGCCCCTGCTCCTGATCAGTGTGCTAAGGAGCTTAGACTTTCACTGTTGATTAGTGAATTGTAAAACAACGAACAAAATATACTATGGGTGCTGCTGGTTCAGACATTGTGGCCTCAGTTATTCCCTGCATGCAGGAACAGTCAGAAACTCGAGAAATGTTTTGAACTACACTGAAAAAAAAGAGTTCCAACCGATCCTGAATCTCAAGCAAAGATTATTCAATCATTTAAGAACAATATAAGCCCCTGTGAACACAACAGCAAGAAAAACTCCTGTTTCTCTTGAGCCTAAGAGCAGTGAGCATGTTTTAAGATCATTAGGAATACAATATAGTATTATATGTTAGTGTTTGTAATTCCCCTTGATATTCAAATAATTTCTTAATATTCATGGCCATTCAAACTGTCCATAACATTATTTCTCACTAAGGGATAAAACAGTATTTTTTTTTTGTTTGTTCTTTCTAGTTCAGATTTGGTTTTAAGCATTCATGGCTTTGGTATCTATGAGTAAATTTCACAACAAATGTATCATATAATTTTCTTTGATAGTCTAGGAATAACATAATGATGCTGAATTTTCATGAGGTTTTAAAAATAAGAACTGTATTCCAATAGAGGGATCTATGCTTGCCTGCTTGCTTTCTTAATATACAGGACAAAAAGCTTTCTTTTTTACTGCCTTAGAACAAAAATCAGAGATAATTGCCCCACATATGTTCCTTGGCTGTATTCACTGGTCAGGGAAAAATTTAAGAATCATTCAGTACTTAAGCTGTGCGACCATAACTTTACTAAGGAAAGACAACTTTGGGGATTTAGTGAATCAAGAATGTTCTTTAGCCTTCTGATTTTTACTAGGACTATTCAGCACTAATGCAGACCTCCTGGGACCCCAACTCTTCCACTTCCATCAAGACTATAATATAAAAACAGCCAACATTTGCCACTGTTCCAGCCTCCCTCACTGTACCAGGAAAGCAGTTGATAACCTCGCACCTTTTTCTTCACAAAGTAAAGCTTTCTATCCCAATCTTCTAGTCACCAAAATCTCCCTTGCCTGTTTTTATTTTGTCCTGCAGTCTATACTTCATCAAATTTTTACATTAAGTGGTTCACTTTACCAACTCCCCACCCAGTATCATGTGGCATTTTAACATCTATGCTCTATTTATAACTCAAAGTTACTATTTACCACCTCTTGTCCATCAAATCACTTTTCAAACAATAATACTTTTACAAATCCTAAGAATCCTAATCCTCCAGTTCTCATAACTATGGCTACTCCAACAGTGCTAAATAAAACATGGGCAGTGACTGAGCTCTAGTCTTGAGGGCCCTTCTACTCTACCCCACACTTGGCCATGGGCCTCCTCTGGGCCCTCGCACTACTCTGTGACCATAAGGCATAATTATTTAATGTTTGCAGGGAGGGGTTCAAGACGTCTGAAATAAGGGCTGTGTTGTAACTCACCAGAGAAATTTCTCCATCACATGAAAACCCTGTATGTTGATTTCGCTGGAGTATGCTATCAGGGCATATATAGGGTATTCGATGCCATAAAGCCTTCAGAGATAGTACTGGAGGATTATAAAGAAAGCAAAGTCTGGTGCACTCTTGTTACCTACAGGTAATGGTCCTCGGAGTATGTCATTCCTTGAACCATGATCAGGCAGTGGTGAAAAATCCTAGCTGGGATGGGATCATGTTAGCAGAGAAGCAATATAGTGATCCCAATAGTCAGTGATCCAGTGGTCAAGACTGCTCTCTCTCCATGACTTATTCAGCAGTACAAAAAATGTGTACCTGGCAGTACAGACAAACATATTTGATTCCTGCATGGCAAAGGCAGTTAGAAAATTAGATAATCTATAGGGCAAGTAAAGTCATAATGAAATACTTAATTCTTCAGGTAACTAAACATCAAAGATAGAATCTAGAAGTACACTCCCAGCATGGGAGTCAACTCTCAGATTGAGACAACCAAAAATAGGTGTCTATCCGTGGCCTATATATCTAAAGTGATTAATACTGATCCAGTCAATAAGGCCAAAGGAATCTAAAGAGCTATTGAATTTATATAAGGTAGGTGCCTACACTAAGTTCAGCTGATACAGGTGACTGCATTGACTGTAGCAGGAATGAAAGTAACAACCTCACATGTAGGCATGTCTAGGGTGAACATCATCTCCACTACAAACTATAATTCAGCTGCTTACTCACTGATATCTAGTGCTATCGGAGATGCCCTTGGGTACTTTTTCTGGTCTCCTGCAATCACTACAGAAAGGCACAGGTCTTCTGTATGTCCTGTGTCATACCTGACAATTCATGTGCAAGTATCAAGTACCATTTCAAAAGGCATCAGACAGCTATGGGTGGGAAGAGAAATTGAGTCTGAGTTGTCTGGACTCTGTCAGTGAGGGAGACACCTTCAGAGGGCAGTTTAGTCCTTCCTGCAATAGTGGAAACACAATGAGCATTTAAATCAGATATTTAATATTTGATAGGAGTAGGATGGCATGACTCCCAAAATAAGGAGCCTGCATAAACTGCATAAACCACCTATGCTATCTCCATTCCACATATCTTTCTGCAAGGGGTGGAGCCATCCTCCAAAAGATATGCTGAATATATCATTAGAGGACCGAAAATGTCTGAACTAAAAGATGCAGCCTGAAATCCAGTCTAATGCCACTGAAGTTAAAGATATTCTGATGATGATTTCAACAATGTCAGAGCTTTAGCTGAAATTTCTTAGTTGGCACCAATTCTCTCTCACAGAAACTAGGCCCTGGAAAGAATGATTATACCATCGTAATGTAGATTATACAGCATATAATGTTTGGGATTCTGAGAACACTACAGTCAAATCACTGTTTACAAGCCATATTGCCAACAATTCTTAATCTAGCATTATGCTGCAAAATTAACTCTCAGGAAAGTAAATTTTACCACAATGAAATATTTTATTTCTAATTAGCAAGAAACAAGAGAAAATTGTCCACCTGTCTTCTGTAGTCTTGATTTCCTTGGGCACTACAAGTACACAGCTCTTCAGAAGGAAAAGAATTTTTTAGTTGTGGACCCAAATGTGGATTTGGAAGCTTAATTTTAGACATTTAGCTTTGCAGGAAGAAGACTAGAAATCTTACTTGGAAGATTACTAGAGTAAAGAAGTAAGAAGCATGACTGCATATAGTCCAGATCAGGAAGGTTGTAGGGAATAGAACATAACATTACTACATGAGAGAAAAAAGAATACTATGAGGTAGATAGGAAAGACAAGATCAAGAGTTATAAATATGTAATGGAACAAAGGAAGCCTGTAGAGATACTTAGAGAGAGGAGAGAAAGGGCCAAATCACAAGGTACAATAATAAACCCAACAGCTACACTTAGTAGGTATCAGAGTTATGTTTGAGTTGACCAGGACTGTGTATTGGGTTTGCATGGCAAGGTTTTGGTAGTGGAGGGGGCTACAGGGGTGGCTTCTGTAAGAAGCTGCTAGAAGCTTCCCCTGTGTCTGACAGAGCCAACGTCAGCTGGCTCCAAGACGGACCCACTGCTGGCCAAGGCCGAGCCAGTCAGTGATGGTGGTAGTGCCTCTGGGATAATGTATTTAAGAAGGGAGGAAAAAACCAACTGCACAACTGCAGCTGGAGAGAGGAGTGAGAACATGTGAGAGGAACAACTCTGCAGACCCCAAGGTCAGTGCAGGAGGAGGGCAGGAGGTGCTCCAGGCGCCGGAGCAGAGATTCCCCTGCAGCCCTGGTGCAGCCCCTGGTGAGGCAGCTGTGCCCCTGCACCCATGGAGGCCCACGGGGGAGGAGATACCCACCTGCACCCGGGGAGGAGCCCACGCCGGAGCAGGGGGATGTGCCCGAAGGAGGCTGTGACCCCGTGGGAAGCCCGTGCTGGAGCAGGCTCCTGGCAGGACCTGTGGGCCCATGGGGAGAGAGGAGCCCAGGCTGGAGCAGGTTTGCTGGCAGGGCTTGTGACCCCGTGGGGGACCCACGCTGGAGCAGTCTGCTCCTGAAGGGCTGCATCCCGTGGGAGGGACCCACGCTGGAGCAGTTCATGAAGAACTGCAACCCGTGGGAAGGACCCACGTTGGAGAAGTTGGTGGAGGACTGTCTGCTGTGGGAGGGACCCCACACTGGGGTAGGGGAAGAGTGTGAAGAGTCCTCCCCTGAGAAGGAAGGAGCGGCAGAGACGACGTGTGAGGAACTGACTGCAACCCCATTCCCTGTCCCTCTGTGCTGCTCGGGGGGAGGAGGTAGAGAATTCAGGAGTAAAGTTAAGCCCAGGAAGAAGGGAGGGTTGGAGGGAAGGTGTTCTAAGGTTTGGTTTTTATTTTCTCATGATCCTACTCTGATTTGCTTGGTAATAAATGAAGCTAATTTCCCCAAGTCAAGTTTGTTTTGCCCGTTAGGGTAATTGGTGAGTGATCTCTCCCCATCCTTATCTCAACCCATGAGCCTTTTGTTATATTTTTCGCTCCCCTGTCCGCCTGAGGAGGGGCATGATAGAGTGGCTTTAGTGGGCACCTGGCATACAGCCAGGGTCAACCCACCACAGACTGAGAGCAGATGCAAACAGAAAATGTTGGAGACTCAGCAAAACTTATGCACAGCCTACAGATGAAAAAAGAACAAGGGAAAAGAACTGAAAGTTACACTCAAGTTGATGGGGAAGATATTGTTGTCATCGGCAGTATGCCTTAGCTACATATGTCTACTCTCTAGAAGTTACAGGCCAACATTCAAGAGAAGAAGTTAAATACATTTTTAACTCATCTCTGGGATACAGTTTGTGTAAGTCAAATAAGGTGATTGAGTCATAAGTTTTCCAGCAAATATCGAGGGGTCATCCCTTGGAAAAAACGTATAAAATAGTTCAAGTGAAATCTAAGGCCATACCAACTGTCAGCAAGACATTGTCTGTTTACACCAGGCAAGGGTCTGAATTAATAGATCTAACAGATCTTTCCAAATCAAAGCAAGAATCAGAAAATAGACAATGGAAGAGTACAGTGACAAAGTATGGCATGTAAAAAAAGCAGGTCTTTTCCCTTCAATGTCTTATTACTAGCAAAACCAGTAACAAATTTCAAACACTGATTTTCTGAATTAATGAATTACAGATGAGAAAACACTGGACTTGATTTTACCTTCATAGCATTTAATATGAAGTTGGAACACCTCGTACTGGTACAGCTCCATTGATTTCAATTAATTTAACCTTCTGACTAACTATAAATCAGTGAACAGAATCAGGACCAATGAGCCTCAATGAGCATAAGTGTTGCAAGGAGCCAGCAAAACTCTCAGGATTAGTTGTCAGGAAAAAGCTTTCAATCTATGGAGTATTTTATACCTCTCTGTGGAAGGCACTAAGCAGTCAGTCTAAGCTTCGCATGGATCTTTATAAGCCCATGTACCAGAAAAAACACCTTAATTGAGCTAATTTAGAAATGTTATTTCTGATCAATGCATTGATTTAGTTATAATTTGATTCCTGGCCTGGTGATCATCCTTATGTAGCTCTGTAAGTGTATTGTGAATTTGAAATGCACACGAATATGTAATGAAATCCATTAACTAATAAAACAATGATCAGTCAATTCATGAGAAATGGTGCAGATTTTTAAGATAATTGGCTAGTTTTCCGGTGGGGATTCTTGCACAAACATTACATAGTCTGTTGCTTCAGCACCATCTTATTTAATAATGACAGAACAGTGGCATTGTAAAGGACAGGAGTTTGCTATTTATCACTACCTCTGGAAGAAAATATGGTTGCAGGGGATTCATGTCAAAGCCAGAAGGAGAGCTGAAATTACTCTTTTGTACTGGACTCTAAGTAGACACCAAAATATTCTATTAACACAAAAAAATTTTTTCAAATACATATTCTCTCTTCATTGGACCTTTCCTCAATGAAGTGCTATTTTGA
Organism: Pelecanus crispus; assembly: GCF_030463565.1. Taxonomy (NCBI): domain Eukaryota; kingdom Metazoa; phylum Chordata; class Aves; order Pelecaniformes; family Pelecanidae; genus Pelecanus; species Pelecanus crispus. Next base: position 11,092,140 of record NC_134644.1, read on the forward strand.
AGCACTGAGTCCATATTCCTATCTACTCATGATTCCTTACATTCCTGTGAATCTAGTTAAAAAAATTAATTGAAGTCTCTTCTTGTGCACAGGAGAGTATAAGAAGTCCCACAGAAATCCTGTTCTTAGGGTGGCTAAAGGTAGTCAGCTGATGTTTATGATGGAAACTAATGCATATCCAGTAGATGTATTCTGACCTTACATCACTGTAATTCAAATCCCTTGCAGCCTTTGGAACTAATCCAGTTTAAATTAGATGATATTGCTGTCCAAGTATTCCTGATTTACTTCTGCATGCTGGACAACAGAATGATGTCCTGAGACCACCACAGTCTGCAGATTTGACGGTAGTTCTTTCCTCTCTGTTGGGAACACTGAGCAAAATTTCTAAACAACCACTTCTCTGTGGCATACTAGAAGCAGAAATACTTCCCATTTTTTTCATAAGCTTCCTACTGTACTGTATCAAACAGTGGGATTTTACTATAATTACAGAAGTTCTAACTTGACTCTTGCTATTTCCCAGTCTCTCAGGGTCATTACTTTCCTGCATGGTTTTCCAAAATCTCAGTTCAACTTGAGCTGGAGGCAAAGTTAGGTTTTTGACTTTAGATTTTCATTTGGGCTCATCTTTCAAACACTTATTATTTTCCTTGCTGGCATATGTTTGCCCATCGTCAGTTAGAATCTGCATGATTTTACATTTATAAAGAAAAGTTAAGCAATTCAACAAAACCCATAAACTTTTTTCTAGGGACCAAAGTGGCAGCTTTCTCATTACATATCAATTTACATCTCAAAATCAGGAATAGATCAATGCAAACCATCTGCACCTTGCAAGTTTTAACATATCTCCCTTTCGTCACTCTCAGTAAAGCAGAGGAAGTTATGCAGAGCATGTGGTATGCTTTCACAAATAATTTCTATGGAAAACAGCAGTCAGACAGTAATACAGGCCCAAGGTGACCTCATTACTGAAATTTGTTCTAGTTGTCATTAGACATATCACACTGTGTCACTCAAATCGGGAAAGGAATAAGAGATACTGACACGCAGCACCAGTGATTAGAGATGAAAAATACTGTTACACCATAAGAATCCCTTGGTGGAAAAGAAATACGTATAGTGTTTAAGATTCATTTGCCCCCCTGATCTGTCACTACTGCCTTTATGGCTCTATTCTTCTTCTACTTGTTAATTCTCCTTCACAAGGGACAACACCTTTTCTTGAAGAATATTTCAGAGACCGATGCTCACTGGCCAGCTACCTTGCATAACATATTGCTGAGTTTTTGGTAGTGACACCCTCCTGTTGTATAAAGATATTGACTGCAGTTGCAGCAGGCCAACTTGGACAATTGCTTTTTTTGTGTTTATCAGTGCAGACTCTTGTCACTGCTTAACTGTAGACATGGCTTCATTCTTCACAATCGTAAGTTACAGTTAGAACAGGCCAAGTTTTTGCCTGATCTTCTTTAAGTCCATAAGCTGCAAGGAATGATATGAACAGTTCAGAAGATGGCACTTTCCTAGCCAGAAGCAAAGCATGGTTTCCAAAGACCCTAGTGAGAGGAATTAAACTGTCCAACCAACCACCAGTTCACAATCCCAGCTTTTTACATCTTGGTAACTAAAGATCTGGGTCAATCCAGCCGTTGGGACTTCCTGCCCAAAGGATGTACTTCCATCCTTGATAAATATTCTCCTGCTGTGAGTCCCCACAGAGTCAAAGTCCCTCAGCAGTTTCAGGACACACCTCCTGAAGCACAATAATTTGAATGAGTTTTAATGCCAGATGCTAAGGCTTAGCTGATTTACCTTGACTGAAGAAAAAGGTCTTTAAAGACAGGTGCTCAGCATTTATCATTATCAAAGATCTCAAGATGCTTTTTGCAACAGTGTCCCAGAATAAAAGCAAAATTATTGGGCATCATCCCAAATCTTATGGCCAAATTCCAGTTTGACTAATTACATTCTGCTTACCAAAATTCTCACTGCTAAGCAAAAGAAGGGGATTTGCTTTCTGTTTCTGGCCTGGGGTTTTGGACAGTTGTTACAGTGCACTTTAACACTGTAGCTTTCCACCCAAGAGCTGATGAGTCAAAGGACATCTTAGAATCACAGAATCACAGAATGGTTTATCTTAACATGAAAAGTCTTGGGAAGTCTACAGGATGAAATATATTATATGAAAGCAAGACGTTATTGTTCCTTTTTTCTTTACAGACTTTTGCAGCTGGTTTGCTGCTGAAAATGATTCATTTTTACACTGACCTAGACTTAGCAGGGGGAAGAGGGGATCTTAAAAGCATTTTGTGAAATGCTTAAAACATAGATGAGACGAAACAGGAAACAAAAAAATAATTTTCAACTCAACTACTCAAATACAAAGCTCACTTTCAAAAGTTTGATCTTTCATGCCACAAATCTATGTTTAATTATTTTCTATTGTGCTGCCCATTTATGTCCTGTTGAATTCTTAATTTCTTTCCAATGCATTTTGTACTTTGCTAACTCTATCTGAAGCAGGACTATGTGAGTCTGAGTTACCTATCTCCTTACAGTGAATAAAATACTTGACTGAGCCAAGATCAGTGTAAGTGATGTTTTTCAACCCAGCCTCTTTGTCCTCTCTTGAAAGTATTTTAGTTCTCCTTTTTGACATTTGGACATCTGTGCTGGTTGCGTGTTTTCTTGAAACAAATATATTTATGGCTAACCCCTTCTCTCTGAAATCTAAGACAACATTTTGACCACTGTGTTCGGAAGGACCACTATTTGATTTTCAGTCAAATCTAAACATAATCTCGCTTTAGCTTCTCGTATTTCAAAAATTTCCCCTTTCAGTAAAATTCCTTTCAGTGCTAAAAGTACTGCAGAATGTCAAAAAATATATATTCCATTCAACTGTAATGTTGATAGGTTATTTTTTCTCAAGATGTATACTTTTTATCCATATATTTTCAGATTGGTACCTACTACATTTATTAGTCCTATCCGGAATAGTGGCAGTACTATTCTACTATTAACTTTACTAATAAAAAAATAGGACAACCTAAAAATGAGAAGTCCAGCCTGTGACAGGTCATCATACATTATAAACCAGCCTCAGTACAACTGTGGGTAAATTGTCTCTTGTGAACTGTTCTACAGCTGTTAGGGTTCATGTTGTTCCCTTATAAACTAGAAATAGAAATTTTTATTACCTCTGGCCATAATTTAAATTGCATGAGCCCAACTCCATGCTGTAGATTAGTGTACTGCCATGCAGTTCAGCTTTTATTTTGGCATGCTACAATGCAGCTCACACATGAACTCTACCATCAGTAGACATGTGATAGGAAAAGAAAGGATAAACACTCACAGTATTAAAAATGCTAGAACAAAACCTTAGGTCTATAAAGAATTATTACTGTACTTGCACCTATTCTCATAGGTTATATTCTTGGCAGCTTTACATCACTAGAGTGAATGGTTCAAGCACTTCGCTCGTACTCGACAAACACTCTAAAGGTCAGTGCTGTCACCCTTTCACTAAACATCACCAAAAATAGCTACATAGCTGTTCTAGGAGCCCTTGTTTTATTTATTAAATAAAATTTGAGCTATAAGTTTTTTTCCAAGTCTTACATTGCAAAAAACTAAAAGACATATTTTTAGCAATGCTTAAAAGTTAGAATTTTTGCGCAATCTGTGCAAATAAAAAAAAATCTATTCCACTTCAATATTTTAAAAAAATAAATTTACTTTCAAAAATGTAAAACATGTCACATCAGGACTAACAACTGCATTGCTCTTCATACAAAATGTCACATACTCCCTCTCCTCCCTACATGTATTTCTTTAACTAAAAAAAGGGGTGATTTAAGAAATATGTAGAGATCACAAGAGAAATTTAAAAAATACACCCCAACATGCAGAGTTAGCTGAGACAAAAATAAAACCATTTCATAAATACCAGCAATAAGCTGAAGCTGTCCGTGCGTAGATTTAACCAGAAATCTGTCTTTTCCCTCTCAACTGCAAGCTGAAAATTTTATTTGGCACATGTATATTTAACAGAAGAAATACATATGTTATAATCTGAATTTTTCCTTAACAAATTATATTAATTACATTCTTCTGTGAAGTCTTACCACTTTGATATACCTTACAATAAGCTGCAATTTATAAACTGCCAGGACACAAAAGAACATGAATGTTACCCTAAGCCCGTTCCAGCAACTTGCTTTAGAAAGTCATAACCATTATAGCTAATTAACAACCTAATGGAATGCTGAGAATGAAGGTCTTGCTTCTCTGTGCACTTCTGGGCTCGTCTTTAATTGGTAAGAAATTTCCAGGGCTATAAACAGAACACTACATCTAAGCAACATGCAAAATTTACTTCTGGTTTTTTATCTCAAATAAAAATAGTAATTATCATTAACTTTCCAATTAATTTTCATAACTCATTGTGGCTTGAATAAAGAGTTCCTTAAACCCAAGTCTTGGATTAAGGATTTTTGCATGTCTCCTCTTTGAATTCATTTGGTTCGTCATTGTAGGAAACAGTCTCTAAATGAGTAATTGTTCCTTCATTTTGATTGCAGGACAAGATGTATCAGACAATCATGGTTTCATATCAAGGAGCTTTGGTGGTTAAAATGGGGACCTGGATTCAGAAGCTCTCAGGATTCTCATTCCCTGCTCTGCCCCAGATTGAACCACATAACCTTGAGCTAACAGCTCAGTGTCTCTGCCTGCAACGCTGAGTAAGAATCGTTTCCATCCTTCGTCTCTTGAGACCACAAGCTCAAAAAAAGTGGCGATGGCATCAAGCCTGGATTTGCATAGAGCCTTGGACAGCTCAGCATAGTACTAATTTTACTAAACCATTTCTTACTCTCATCCTCGTTATGAATATTGAATTATTTCAAAAACAGTCCATGAGAAATGTTTCCCACAGTTTCTTAATGGCATATAAAACATCTTATAAAATCTTTCAAGATGTGTGGCATACAACAGAGAACATCTATGATTACTTTTGGGACTGAATAAATAGGAATATAGCTCCAAACAACCAAAGGAATTCTTCCAAAGTTT